>NW_026138076.1:40805000-41552500 GCF_025592945.1 Manacus candei | reverse complement strand
AAAACATTAGTTCTCTGACATTCACCCATACTAATCACTGACACAGTAATTTTACCTTTTTCATGTTACTTTGTTTAAAAAACCCCAACACCTGAAAAACCTTGTTCGCCTTTACGTTTGACCATAAGACATTACGGAGCACAGCTGAGCAAAAACATTTTAAGCCACCCCAAAAACGGTTTACCTTGGTGCAGAGCTTCCCCAGGCTCCATGCTTGTCTGTCAGGATGTTGATAATTTTCTGTATTAGTTGTGTTGCAGTCACCTGGTCTCGGTACTTCGCTGCCGTTATCAAATGATGACACATTTTTTCTTCTTCCCGCTTGTCTGCAGAATACTGGGCACACAGTGACTAGGGAGGAAAAAAAAAAAAGCACAGTAATAAAGTGTTTAAATGACACCATCCAAAGGAAGTTTGAAGCACTTCATAATCAATTACATATGCAAAACCCCTGAGAAATAAGAATTAACCCCGTTTTACAGGTTTGAGGACTGAGGCCCTGCACAGCTGCCCACAGTAAATCTGTCTGGAGAGCCAAGCAGAGGATCTTGGTTTGCCATGAATTCTTTAACCATATAGATGCACACTCAAGACTGAGCAAATGCCAACACCTTAGTGGCCTGACTGCATAATAAAACATATAAAATAAAAGAGGCCAATTTCAGAATAATGAATGTCAGTTAGCTGACCGCTCCAATCCCATGACTCTTCATGAGATTTGGGTAGCCAACTGCTTGCTGCTGTTTGTATAAATAAGTAATTATAGAAGTTAAGGAGAAAATCTGCATATTTTCAGATAGGTAGAAGACAAAATGCATATGAAGGCTGATTTAATCTTTACCAGATGGCTTCTTGAAGTTGAGCACATTTGCAGGCCAGCATGGGAAAGTTAATAATTTTCCTAGCAGTGCTACACCTGTTGTATAAACACCTTCTGTCTGCCAAGGTACTCAAAAGCAAATACTAGCAAATAAGAACTGAGTCACACCTACAAACTGAACCCAAAACTATGAAAGATTCTTTGTTACAACATTGTCTCATAATTTTGGTTTTTGTTGACCTTCTGAAGATCTGCCTGTTAACACAGAACTCAAACAACAGGCACCAAATTTACATCATCCCCTTATCAAAGCCCCATTTCGCTGTACATGAAAATCCATAAGAAATTCAAGTATTGGTAGAAACAATAAAGGCTTTTCCCCACTTCAGCACTCCCTGTTTCTAATTTCAGTTTTCATCTGGCAATTCCACAGATCACATATGCCAGACAAAGCATTTCAGCCTCTGTCAATGATTGGATTATTCTATGATCTAGTTAGTGGAATGGACACAAATGTCTGCCTAACAACAAAAAAAATTGCTTTTTCTTTGTGAAGCACAGCTGATGCAGACACCAGTACAATTATTTCTTAGAGCTTAGATATCAGCTCAATATCATAAGGCTTTTTATGTTTAAAACAGTAGCAATGCTTTTTCTCTACATATCTATATATGTAGAAGCATTAAAAGCTTGCTGCAAATAAAATCAGAAGGCTATGTTATTTCTATATTTGTATATACAAACACATATGTTATATAAAGCAAGAGAAAGATAGGAAGAATGGAAAAAAACCCACAATATAAAGTTTGGGCCTGTGTAGATTTTCATAGACATTAGATAACAAAAATGTACTAACAGATAAATAAACTTTAAAGAGGTATTTTAAGAATTTTAATACATTTACATATTTACTCAATTTTCCCGCACCTTACAGCAATGCTCACCTGATGAGCAGAGACATCCAGGAGGACTGAAGTACAAGTAGCTGACTTTCCAAGTCAACGAGACATCAAAGATTGGCCTTTACACCCCTAAACAAAGCACTCTGCTACCCCTCTTCACAAAAATATGAGATGGCTAAATCATAACCAACACTAAACAAGATTCTTCTAGCTCTTTTTAAATACAGCTGTCTCTTCTAATATATTAATCTATTTTGCACCCATGATGATCATGAGTTCTTTTCAGCACTTGGTAAATGTTTCATAAGCTATTATTTTTAAGTTGTCTGAAAGGGCAGAATTCTAAAAACAAGTGTATAAGGTAAGCTAAGTAGTAAAATGTTTTAAAGTGCTCTTTAATGGATCCTCCTTTACAATTTGAACAGCAACTTTTCATATCTGACATAAAATCCATAGATATAAATCACATTAGAGGGTTATTCTTTCCCCATTATCAATCTCTGTCTCTTTATGGAACACTAAAGTCACATTTGACCTTAAAACATGATAAAATGGAAATCAAACTAGAATGTTTTGTAAAAGATATAATGAACTTGTACCTCTTAAAAAAAAGTCTCTTTATGATGTAATTTTGAACACATCCTTCATTAAATACAAACAAAGATTTTCAAAATGTAGCTGTGACAAATGGAGAAAAAAATGGTATTTTATTGTCCTGACAACTTCAATGAAAACATAACCACCATGTTATAAAATGGAAATATAACTCCACTTTTCAGGAAATTCAGCATTTAGTATGAATAGCAATTTGCAATTATACACCAAAACTGAGAGACTCACACATGCAGCAATCCCATAAAATTATAACATCACTCCAGGAGGAACTCTTAACCATTGTACGCTCTTTACAATACATATTTTACACACAAGAAAGAAAGAAGCCACAGTTCTGCCAAATATCTGTCAGGTGCATATATAGTTACTAACCCTAAGAAAGTTCTGCATGAAAAATCTTCTCTTTGATCATACAGGTGACACATCAATTGTTCAGTGGCTCCTACCCTCAATATATGCCAAATATACAGCAAAACAGAAGCTATTTCTCCCCCTCCCTCTCTCAAATACTTTTAATACAGGAGTGAAAAAAGACTGGTTCCACCAAAAAAAACCAGAAAAAGACCCATCCTAAAGAAGCCAGTCACAACTAGACTGTTCTGAAAGCACTAAAAAGACTGTTTCTCTACTGTATTTTTTCATTTTCCAGATGCCAGGTTCACCTGGTCCATTCCTTCTAAAGACGCAATACCAGGATATAGAGTGGTACCATTAATACTTAACACTAAATCCCAATCCATTTATGTAATATAAAAATCCAGCCTGATTTCTGTTTGTGATCAAATTCAAAAATGTATTTTTACAGTTTTACTTCTTCTTCACTGTTTGATCTCTTGCACTTGCAATATGCACCCTGTCATGCCTGAATATTTTTTACAATTAAATTTTACATTATTTTACAATTTTTTACAATTGAATATTTTTACAATTAAGACACACAGTCGCATGCCTACGTAATTTCTGTCACCTGTTTAGGCAAGTGTGCAATGAAACTACAATCACAAAAGTAATGCACTCACACATGATAAAACAAAGCGCTGAACAGGGAAAAATATGTATTTTCATAAACACACCTCACAGGCTACCTCCAAAAAGTCTGAAATTCAGTGACTGTTAAAAGTTTTACAAAGGGGAAGTGTATTAAGCAGAATCCTTTGACACAGCAAGGAGTACAGGAAAGACCCTTGTTTTCTACCAGGATGGAACAAAACCCTTGTCTTTGCCGTTATTGCAGAAAATGGTTTTTACCTCTCTCCCGTTCCCTGCTTGGACAAGACTGCAGGCTATTTGAACATGTAGGTTATGTGAAGATTCATTTTTAAGGCACTGTAATTCTAAAGGAGCACGAGGTCATCCAAAAGGCAAGTTATAGACGTGAAAGTACAATACATTCTGTATGCAGGAAATATTTCAGAAATACTGTTGCAAAACACTGACAGGGTGTCAGTATTCTGACTGTCTATATTTCAGTGAAGAGGAGGATTAATCTAGTGTTTTCAGAAATATTTTATCTTTGATCTTTACAAAAATGTCAAGTAAAAGATTTCCTCTGAACTATCTGCACTGTGCACCTCTGCAGTCCCAAAATTACAATGTAATGCTTTCGACAAGTGATTAAAAA
The DNA here is from genome assembly GCF_025592945.1 of Manacus candei. Classification (NCBI taxonomy): domain Eukaryota; kingdom Metazoa; phylum Chordata; class Aves; order Passeriformes; family Pipridae; genus Manacus; species Manacus candei. The sequence goes on along the minus strand of NW_026138076.1, from coordinate 41,548,542 downwards.
GTTTAACAGTGTAGGGTTTTTAAAAAAAACGTTGCACAGTTTTACTTTTATTCTTCAACCCTGATACCACCAAACACTTTTACATATGCCAGTTCCTTTGTCTAATTTGGCTAAAAGCTACTGGCTTTGTGAACAACCAGTCTCAGAGGGTATCACTTAAGAGGAAAAGTCATCCATAAGATAACGCACAGTCTTGCCACTAATGCAAATTCCCTACAAATAAGGATATTTTAGTAAATGAAGGAGCTCTTCAATCCTCTGCTTTCACAGATCTTTGCACTTGACCTCTGACCTGAGGTTTAAAGTCTGGCCTAAAAATGCTACCCAGGGAAATCTTACAAAGACTCCTGAACAAGACTTAGAAAAATGAAAGCTTAAAACCTCAACAGCGAACAAAAGTCAACCAATGACAACGTCTGACAGCCACCGTCAATTCTGAAGTGATGCCTCTGTCATCCAACGACTCAAAGTATTGATTTCTCTCAGCATGAAAAAAGCTTAAGCCAATGAAATAGATATAGCATCATCCCCCCGATAATAGCCATCAAGGTTAACACCAGCAGAACACTTATCAAAGTATCTCTTCTATTTCTTCTTGTTTTAATGAACTGAACACAATGCAATGGTTTCTCATCTCTTCAACCCATGGTTTTCCAAACCTCATTTATCCACTTTTCCAACCTTTTATCTGATTTCAAGATTCAAAAGAATCTGAATCTAAATCAACTGTTTGTAATACAAATGGGGGTGGGGAGGAGTGATGAAAAAAATTGGTTTATAGCCAGACATTCCTGGGGTAAAAAACCCCATGCATTTAAAATCACAACAGAAGGAAAAAAAAAAACATGCAGTTGACTTAGATCACACTAAACATAGACTGGTAAAACTATGGTCATGACCAGAAAAAAAAATCTACCACAATCAATTTGGGTTAGTGATTAGAGAGAAATGCAAGGATCTCAAGAGACATCTGGTTTTAATTTGTGCTGAGTCAACAGCTTTATTTTTTACCTTCATGTCTCACAGAATTAAGCTTTAGTAAACCCAAATAAACACTAGGCAAAAGCACTTCTATGCAGATCCCACCTTTCAAATAAACCCAACTTAGTACAGTAGGTAAATGAGACAAACTAACAGGAGTTCAACTGGATAAAAAAGTAGCTGACAGAATAACTAACTAGTGAAGAGCAGAGACAAATCACATCAGATTTATTGTGCAGTATCCATTAGTACCACAGACTTTCTTTCAACCTTTTTCTTTGATGCTTATCTAATTGATATTATTTGTGTTACAGTAGCACCCTTGGATCACAATCAAAGACAAACCTTAAGACAAACAAGAGCTCTCACTCTTTGCTAGAAACTAGGATTTGCTACATTATTCCAGTATTCTAACTCTGTAAGCATCACCATTGGCATAAACAATATGCAGACCTAAATGTTCTTTTTGAATGCAAGAATGTATTTCTTACTGTATATATGTCCAAACACTCAGTATTCAAATCATGCATGAGGAGAGACACTTTCCTCCCTTCTTCTTCTACAAATCCAGTTTAAGTCAGCAGTCCCTTCATACTGTTTTTTTTTTTTAAATGGTCTAAGATCATAAAAACAAGATGCTTGAGCAATAAATGTTAACATTCTTTGGGTCCACATCTTCCAAGTACAAGGCATTTTTCAAGCTAGAAATAATCAAAGTATGATTCCCCTATGCCCTACAAACAGTAAAGCTCAGCACTCCTGCACAGGTGGCTCTGTGTTCTCAGATCAGACACGAAGCAGAAGAGCCAACGACGATCTTTTAAGCCATTCCCCAACCACGCTGTATCAACCTTGTGACATTCAACAGCTTCAACACCACCACAGAGATTAGTATTGTATTCACTAAGGAACTTGCAGTCCAATGCAACAAACAAATCAAACCCACGAGCAACTTTTGGAACTGACAAATGTCCTTATTTTATAAGGAACATCCACTCTGTCCAAAAACTGAAACATATACTTACACAATCCAAGGATTCACTACACATGCTTAGTGAGGGCCAAATTGAGGTTGCACTCCTCTGCTATTGCACAGCTCTTGGATACTTGATTTAGCTATCTTTTCAGATAGTCCTTTCTATGTAACAGAAGTTTTAAAAAGGAGGAAAAAATACCTTTCAATCAGGTGAAAACATATATATAAAGTCTTGAAGTAGGCCAAATACAAAGACTTCTTTCAGTTCAACAAAGCAGATTTGACTGTTCCTTTGTCTATAACCAGTAAAGATGTATGAGCAACTTGTTCCCACTGGAACAGAAATATAGTATTTAGTTTCAGTCTCCAAAAGTGCAGTAGAGACTGCCTAGTGATCTGTCCCAGTTCCCATTTCAATGCTCCCTAGATTTTATTTCTGTCCTCTTTTTACCTGTAGGCTCTTTCTCATATTGCCCATGCAGACTATACCATTTGTTCTTGCTATTAGTACTTTACTCTAGCAAGAGCATCAGGACCCTCTGTGCAGTATGAACACCAACTGGAAACAGGGGAATAGTTACCACCCACCCCAGTGGTGGTGCTGTCAGCTCAGGAAACATTTGCCAAACAAGTCTTGCTGTGGCTCTCAATCCATTCCTCGAGATCTCGTGAAAATCTTCATGCTACCAGGAGCCAGATGGCAAAAATCCAATAAACCCCAACAAACTAAAGCTCTGAAATGTCCTCATTCAATAACTGTGACCACCACCTCTCCAACTGCCTTGTTCCACTGAGGCACATTAAGGATTTCTATTACCTGTAAGGTAGGTACAAAGTAGTTCAGCAGTTTTGGCCCCAGCAGTCAAATAATTGCTTCCCTAGGATTCAGATTCCCAGACACCCTGCTGCCAGCACAGTCCTTTTACAACTTACAGCACCAAGACTTGGCACAGGAGTGACACCTGAACAGATTGAAAGTCACATGCAGTTCAGATGGCACAGCTAAACCTTAAATGAAGTCTCTAAGAGCAGGTAACACACACTACAGAGCATTTTTGAACACCACAACTTACTAATTAAGAAGCCCTTAAGGGTACTACAAAAAAATCAATTTTTCACAAGTTTTGCGTCAGATGAATTGAGAGTCATTTTTCATAACAGGGGCAAGAGGTACATTTCTGTAAGTGGTGAAATAATAATACCTCAAATTATGGAAAAAAATGCAAATTATCAATGAAATAAAACAGAAGTGGTTTTTTTGTTTTTGTTTTTTTCATTTGAAAACATTTTGTCAGCCTTCTTTTCCAAACAAACAAGCAAAAAAATCTTAAGCAAATTAATTCAACCTCTGAGAGCACAAAGAATGGAAAAATTTAGCCACAATGATTCAGACAAGCAGATAAACCAAAAGATAATTTGGAATCTTTTTACAAAGTACCTCGTATCACTAGTACCACTACTATATAATAACATACCTCTGTTATTTTGTTATTTATTGTTTGATATTCCTGCTACATCACACTCACTAAATTTCCTTATAAATTTGCAAAACACATGCAAAGCAAATTCATTTCCAGCCAAAACCTCTTCATAAGCAGTTTCCAAGTTTATGTAAAGTTCCGGATTTCCAAAAGACAGAAAGATTAGCCCCTTGAGATATCTCTGCAGCCTGGGGTCTGCATTTCTGTTTCTATTTCTATTTTCTACATAGTTCCCCTCAGGCACTTTTCAGCTTTCCCTGTTTAGTGTCTTGGATTCAGAACACAACTCTGATTTTAATCCAGGAGTTTAAGAATGTATCAAAACATATCAACTCAGGAACAAAGAACAGAGAAATTACATTCATTTGAGATAACAAGCATTTAGGCATAATAGTTTCCTATCTTGCCATGACTGGTTGTGTGCCAATGACAAGCACATCCCTAATAAGCTTCAGTACTTTGGACACCAAGTTGGTTTCAGATCTAACTGGTCTCCTGAAGATGTCAGTTATGATGCTTAGTGAAAGAAAAGAAAAAAAAAAAGAAAAAAAAAAGAAGAATTGTAGTTTGCCTTTCTCTTTGTTCTGTACTCTGGTAAGAGAGTCAAAGGTATGTTTTGAAAGTAATCTCCAGTTTATAGAGGTCCAGTACTAGACATTAAGAACAAAGGGAAAAATACCATAAGCACACAGTGAGATCTCTCTACACACTGGGATACATAATGGTAACTAAGAAAGACACAGGAACAAGTCACCTGTCATTCTGCACCAGCAACACAAGAAGCTTTAAAAGCATTCTGTGCCACACCTTTTGTGAAACCTCTGCTGTGAAACATTCTGACATGAACACAAACTCATGACCCAAAAGGCAACTCATCTGTCCTTCACCAGCTCCTATCATGGTTGCTCAAACAGCTAATTTAGTGGACTTGATGTCTCACAGTTCAGGACCTTTTCAGCCTCTCACAGTGGAGAATGATCACCTTGCCTGGCACATATCCTTGAGTAACGCTGCTAAATAGGGTAAACTCGTTTGCTGGCGAAGTATTTCCTTCCCACACACAAAAAAAATCCCCTTTAGTCTCTGCCATTAAGTCACTGCACCTTCATCTGTATCTGCAGAAATAGTTTAATTACTTGTTAATGAGAAGTACTAAGGGTGGGGTTTGGTTTGGGTTTTTTTTGGTCAAGAGAAATCTCAATTACCGTGAGAGAATCTGTTAAAAGGATGATTACATGGCATTTTATTCAAAAGTCTATTCAAAAATAACACATTAAATGCTGCCAATTCACAAGTTTCTAATTTACACTCCAAACTTGCTCTTTACCTTATGGTAAAGTAAGATTTTGAGAGACTTATTCTTTGCAGGACTACGTATTTAAAAAGCAGGATATTTTGATTAAGTTGATGATGAAATGGCAAAGATCGAAAAAAACCAATCCAGAGGCAAATCGGAAGGATTTTTAAAATATGGTCTATATCATTTTTTTATAGTAGGTATTCTTTAAAATCATTCCTTGCTTTGGAAACATGTTAAGCAGTCACAATCCCAGCTTTAGCTTAACCTCTGCCTTATCTTAAAGCCTCCTGTCAGAATTCCTATACCATCAAACTATGAAAAGCAAACTATTTTAACTCTATTTTTTCCCCTCTTTTTTTTTCAGCAGCCTATGTTTTTTGTTTCATTCCAGCTAGTGTATGAAATTTTTTCTTTGTTATTGGTTCTCATGCATTAAGGTAACACAATTTTCGAATTTCAGAACAGAATAAGATGTGCACAAATAGGTTTTGTTTTTAATTAATATTTTTTACTCAGAAAAAGTTCTACCAGGCTTGGAAAGTCGACATTCAGCTCTAAAAATCGGTGGAGGAGTATAATTTAATTTCTTTTTAGAATTGTGTGATTTTATTATCCATAAAAAGACAGCTTTTGAAATATTCTGATTATTCAAAGCATCAGAAGACAACAGCCACTACTTTAATTTTCAACAGTGTTAATTTAAAAACACTCATTCATACAACTCTAGATCCTTATACTTAGCAATATGGAACAAAGATTAAAAATACTTCATAAAAATTGCTTTAAATTTTTTATTTCTCCTGCTCTCCTGGTGTAAATGAAAAAAAATGCAATGAGGCAAGACACAATGATGCAACTACTGCACATGGTCCCTTCAGAGAAATGAAGAACTAGGTAGCACCAAGCAGTTTCTGCTGGTGTCATCCTTGATGTTGTCAACTTTAATTTAAAAAAAAAAAAAGGGGGGGGGAGATAATACTCCCTAAATATATTCATTTATCTTTACATAAGAAGAACATGTAAGATCCACTTCATGAGTTTTCCGTTTATTACTCATTTCCACATTAAATACCAGAACCTGTGAGGTGTTCTATCCCCAGGCTCTAATGTTCTTACTAAATTTTGATTTTGTCTTTGCTTCAGTTCAGCATGCAAGGTTTTTCTGTCTGGTTGGCTGGCTTTTTCTTAAATGGTACGAGGGTGATTTCACAGTACCCCTCAATAACAGTTATCAGCATTTGCTACAAACAGCTGAACTCGTGGATGTTGGTGTAATGGCACAAAACAGATTACACATTACAACTGCACAAATCCTGCTTAACTAGATTTCACTAATTGACTTTAATTCAGTGTAAAATAATAAATTCAATACTGGGAGCTTGTTCTGTTCGGAGCACAACAGCCATGTAGGATAAATAAAGCAGCACAAATTCAGTGCATTTTTAAAACACAAATCTGAGATTTGGTATGAATTACAGTTCCCTCGTTAACATTACAGGCATTGAAAGAAAGTACAGTGACTAATCAAAATCACCAGCTTCCACCAGGCGTGCACAAAAATGAAAGAAACTACTGAAATTACATAAAGCATTATATAAAACACATGTAAGTGACAGTTACTGGACATACCAAAGAGCCGTGTAACAACACTTCTCCCACGCTTAAACAGCTTCAGTTACACTCTAGCCAATAACCTACTTCTGTCTACTTCTAATATTCCAAATTTCTGAACAGCTTCAAACAACTGTGACTCAAAAATAACCCAAGAAATATTCCTCCCTCCTCTCATACCGACCATACGAAATTGCCTTGCAAAACAGTGTTGGTCAAGTGCCAGGACGGGTGATGCCACTTCAAGGCTATCAACAGTTGCTTAGAAATGAGATATTTGGGGTTTCTAACAGGCAGTGAAGGAAAAAATAAGCAACAGTATTTTAGAAGTCAGAATATCTGATTTTTTTTTTTCTTGTGTAAATGTTTAACACATTGGGACTAATGGAATCATAATGCAGAGATGTCTGCAGGTGGCCTATAGTCCCCTTGGGGTCGAGGGCCAGCATGGAGCCAGCACAGCTGAGGATGACCCTGTCCTGCTGGTGGCAGTGGAGAGAGGCCGGGGCCCACCCCCTCCAAATCCTACCTATAGCCACCACCTTGCTGTGGGCTCCCTGATGATTCCCAAATGGCCCCAGACCCGACCCTGTGGCCCTTATTGTGGGGAGTCTGTGCTGGGCTTGGACATTCCCTCCCTAGGCCTGCCCTGCACTTCCCATGGCAGATGGAGGTTGGGAGATGCTTGGTGAGGTCCTGCCCCCAACTTACCCCTCTGCAGAGCACTGCAAGCCCTTGGGGCACACTGACAGTGGATTGTATGTCTCTGGTCCCAAGCTGTGAAACAAACATTGTCATAACTGCCCTACATATAATAGAGTGATCCATCCAATAACTGAGTATTTTGCTTGCTTTGTCTGTCACCTCCCTTATGTATTTCCAAAGTAAGAATCGGTATCAGTCATAAAAGACGGAATTTCAAATTGTTCTAAGAGCAACAGACAATTCAGGATAGTTCTAGAAGATTTAAATCTCAAGTTTCTGCAAGGGCAGACAGGGAGAATGACTGAAGGAGTACAAAAGTAAAAATGCCCTAACTTTGGCACTACTACTTAGACTCAGAATTTGTTCCAACAAACTTTTGACAAAAAAAAGCCCAGTATCTTTGCACTAGGACACAAAGGAAAAAAACATGGAACAATGACCAAAGCACTTGCACTGCTCATCATCATAGTCACTACTATCCCCTTGCAAGCCCTACTTCCAAGAGATATCTAAATCTTTTCTCTTAAGATGGCCACGAATCCTTGAAGATGCATTTTCTAAATAGTGAATTAATAACAGGGACTTAGAAATGTGAAAGGAAACAGGTGGGTGGGAAGAGTGGCGAGAAAAGTAACAGGAAACATTATCTTGTGTGAAATAGAATAGTGAGGACAACTTGGTTTTCTGACTAAGGATTGGCTCTGCCACTTCCAGTTGGACTTCAGATTAACAGTGAAATCCAGAGGTCTCTAAGTCACTTGGCAGCTTTCTCAACATAGTGATCACATGAAAAGCAACTTAACTGCCAGACAGATCTTCCTTTTCATGACCTAAGACCATCTCAAAGGAATTGGCTCAGTCTTCTCCTATTTAGGTCAAAGAGAAAAATCAGTAGGTGGACTCATTCTGTAAACATTTCCAGATTAAGGTGAAGCAGGAAGAAAAGTATTCCAAAAACATCTATTATAGTGATTCTCATTTAAAAGCAACTACAGTAAAGTTAAGACAAAAACCTGACCTGCAAAGCAGTGGGATTGAAGTGACAATGTGAAAGGACCTTTCAGTTGCCGTTAAGAATTCTGATTAGTGCAATCTTGTTCCCTTTCCTGCAAAGCTGTATAGGTCTACTCAGAAATACAAGGCTACCTTTATAAAAGATCAGAAATGTCACCCTTGGGTCGATGTGGCTTTACAATTTTCCACCACTTCCCTCCCTGGATCCGAGACAGACTTCAAGCCTCATTTACTATAAAATAAAGATAATTCTATCAATTTAATTGTAAAATCCTTGTTTAAATAATTACTTTTCAACCATCACTCATGGAGGTATTTATTTCAGCACAGTCATTATATTTTGTATTCAAAACAGAGCATTCTCAAAGAAAGACTGAAGTCTTCAATGGAATGAGAAATAATTCAGGATAAACTCTTACACTAGATGCAACATTTGTATGGTTTCCTCCTCAAAAGGATGTCAGTAAATGAAAGAGAAAAATATTCTATGCAAAAAATGCATCTAACAGTAAAAACCTTAACTGTAAGTGCTTTCAGGCTCTACCGACAAACGACTTTAAACATATTCTAAACACCTCAGCATCTTGATACATATGTTGCACCAAAGTTGATTTTCCTAAGTCACCTTCAGGAATATAAAAGAAATAAACCTGCATGTATCAACTTTGCCATGCTTCAATCAGGAGACTGCATTTACTACAAGATGAGACTATTCACACCATGATTTGAGTCCAAACAAGAGAATGACCAGGGTAACAACAGCTTACAGAAGCTGTAAGTCAAGAGCTACTCAAAATATGGACTAGACTTTCAATAAGTGACTTCTACAGGGTCAGGTATGCCATATCTTTTAGGCAAATCCAAACCTGTTTTGGGGTTGCAAATAAATCTACTTGTTCTCCCTTTCTGTTATAGGAATACCAGTGTGCAAGTGCTTGGATAAATCATCCAGATAAAAAGCAGACTTTACTTTGCAAAGCTGGTAAGGGTCAGAGTTTTAAAAATAAAATCTTTTGGAGGATACACACAAAACTACATTCAGCTATAGACAGTAGTTTAGTGGGTCAGTAAATGAAAGCATACTGCAGGTACACAAAGTTGTACATGGTTTGTTTTCATATATACAGCTGCAGAGTGAGCTGCCTTCATAAAGCTACTTTGAAATCTTCATTTCAATCACCAGCCACAAAAAAAAAAAAAAAAAACCAACACAAAAAAACCTACACACACACAAAAATTTTAAAAAGTAACACAAGTAATAACATCCTAATACCTGTATGCATCAGTCTACCCCAGGAACTTCAGAGGTTTCACATGAAATCACGTATAGTCAAGCAGGACGGGCTTTAACCCAACAGCCTGAACTCAGGTCAGTCATAAACAATATTTTCAACTTGGGTGCTTTTGCCAGAAAAGTCAAATGAGAAAACAAACATGCAGAGACAGCACTATAACATAGGGAATTATTTTACAGTTTTCTGACCTCTTTCTTCAATTCCTGTTATAAACAAGCTCTTTACATAAAAACAGTATTTTTGAAAATGAAATTGTATTTAAGAGAATATTCAAGACTACTGCCAAAAGGAGTGTCAAATACATCTGGACTAGAAAAGATAACATGCTGAATCAAAGGCTAAAACCCCTTTAGCAATCAGATGCATATTTCATCCTTAATGAAGGCCTGAAGAGTTCACTTTATTCTGGATGCAGGTATCAAAGCAGATCTCACAAAACATAGGCGCATCATCTAAGGATCTTTTTCACATTAAGAATCCTATTAGAAGGAAAACACTAAAAGGTAATTGAATTTCCCTCAGTTATCTTCATCTCTGTCAGCTCCTGCTACAATAACTTACTCTCCAGAGCAGAGATAACTCAATTCTGTCCAGCAAGCATATGTTATGAATCTCCAAAGCAAACTTGTCTAAATCATTCTGGTCTTCTATCAAGGTTGGCTGTAGATATGAACTCTGACAGAAAGCAAACAAATTTATTGTTATCTTTTAAATAATTTGCTTCCCTGTGCCTTGATGGAAGAATCTAAAGACATAAATGTTTCCACTAATTCTGGAATTATAAAGACTGGTTCACCATTGATTTACCATTCTGTTTTATCAGAAACAAACAAAAAAGGCATGTTAGAGCAGTTTCAGGTTCCTGTCTGCATAAAAATTAAACTATAATCTCATGCTGTAATTGACATTTTTTCATAATATTTATGTTTTGATATTTATGTTTCCACCTGACTGTGTACTGACTGTACAAATAATAACAATGAAAGTATACTCTAAATTTTTCTTTCATCAAAACTCCTAAACCATCAGTAAGCAAAAATTCTCCACTCACATAAGTAAACCACTTTGATTTAAAAAGTCACATTTTAGGAAGGTATAATGACTTATCTAGACCAACATCAGAAAAGCAAAACAAAAAGCAGCCAAAGGATGGGTGAATTACAAGAATCAGAAGAATTAATTCCAGAAGGAGAGAAGAAAAAAAATAGTAGATAAGGGCCTGGTCAAACTAACATTAAGTGTAGAATTCCTGTCAGTTTGTGATTGTTTTGGCCTGTTCAACATACATGTAAAAAATACTCTGAAGAATGAGTGAATAATGAATTGACAAAGATCCCTGCTGATACTCAGCTACTCAGCTCTACAGTCGTGAAGGAGCTGTGAGGAACTGCAGAGGAAGCTTGGAAGACCAAGTCATCTTAATAAAACAGCACAGGAACCTCAGTTTAGATAAAGAAACATAGAAAAGAATCTAATTTGAGATATAAAATGAGGGACACTGAGTTCACCTTTATCTTCACTCCTCTTTGCCATAATGAGATGGTATTGTCAATGACAAATAGTCCTAAGAAGCCACCAGTTCAGAACAGGATAATCAGCAAGCACACAGGAATCAAGCAAAGAGAAACAGTGGGAAGAGAACACCACAAATATTGTGCATTTATAAATTCTTCGTGTGTTCCACATCTGGAACGCTGGCTGCAGTTTTGGGTCTTCCATGAAAAAAGATATGACAGTATGATAGAAGTGAGAAGCATTTTGGAAGGATTCAGAATTAGAATCACTGCCATAGAAGAAATAACTACATAACAGCAGGATTTTTCAGGGTGGGGGAAAACAGAGACAACTCAGGAGCAATAGGAGAATTCTGTAAAACCATGTGGTATTAAGGACTCTTTCTGGTTAAGTTGCACGAATGGGTTTTAACAGATTCTTACATTAGATGGAGAGAGTCACCAGGAAAAAGCAAGCCAAAGAGATACTGAGTAGGTTGTATGTGAAAGTTTCCAAGAGCTGCTAAACCAGGGACTGGCAGTCCTGTTGAACCTGCAAAACTTGATCCCCTCAGAATACCACAGGGCTGCTGTACCTGTACACCACCACCACCACCAGCACACGTTAGTACCAGCAGCAGCTTGTACAACCCAGACAACATCCAAAAGAGTGCCAGCTACTCTGTGCAAACAAGGAATACAGGATATACATCCCCATGAGGCAAAGGACCTTCTGCAGCTATTTGGAATAAGCCCCTCATTACACTTGTTGGACTCAGCCTCCCAACTGTAAGCGTTGTGTGTAGTTATCAACTATTACAAGCAACAGCTTTATTCTATTAATTACAACAGTCTAATGAACAGAAGGCATTCTAAGAAATACTGGTGGTGATCCACGTCTCCCACAGCCAAGCTGACAGAGAAAAGGCATTTTACAACACAAGAATGAAAGTAAGATGCCAGTACAATTACCATTCAACTCAGTGTAACTCTTAGCAAAAGCCTATGTGGGTTCAAAGTTTTACAGGGCTAATGGGGGAATAATCCCTGAAGGTGTAACTAATTTCTTGCTGGCAAGCAGGAATCAGAAGTCACTTCAAATTGCAGAAGAGTAGACTGTATTTCTGGGAAAGTGTCACTACGTTTGCCCTTTTAATAAACTTCTTTAACTATCCACATTTTAAGACAGGATAATAGGCTTGACAATGGACTTATCAATGTGATTAAGTCTTGCTCATCCATGTCACAGTAGGAATCAATCTTTCAAGAAAAGACACAGAGCAGAGCTACTAAGATGATCTAGAGCATGCAGACACCACCTTAAAAGAAAAAAATCTAGAAGAATAAAACTCATTTAGTCTATTGACCTAAAGTGAGGAGATGTGCTAATTACTGGATTAAAAAAAAAAGCAAAAATAAGAAAAACTAAAGAAAGAAAGACATGTGAAGCCCAAAGATAATAAACACATAGTTACAAAGAAATATATTCTAAATAGAGGTAAAAATAAATTAGAATTTACAATGGAGCAGAATATTTAAGTCCAACCTACTAGTTGAAATACTGAGAAAAAAACACCTTTGGGTACACGGACCCTGAAGATCTTCTGTGACCTTGTCAGCACCAATATCAGAATTATTTTAATATAATGTCTTTCTCACTTAGATCAAACCAACTTAAAATAAAACACCTAGGAGAGATGTGTACTGTCACCAGTGCCTTTTCTTCAAAGCTGAACAATTCCTAACACTTTTGTTAAAAAGGTATATAAGTAATGTAAGTTATCTTTGGACAGGAATTTTAGAAGAAAATCTCCAATCAAGCACAACAGGATAATTGCTTTGTAATTGCTAGAAAATTACATTCTATCTACACTGTATTACTTCAGTCAGGAGTATTTTAGAATTATTGTCTGCTATAAGCTACCATAAAAATCTGTACATAAATAATAAGGTAAAAAATACTAGGTAAAAAAAATAGGTGAGAACAACAACATTTCTGATGGGACCATCTCATCTGAAGCAAGGAGTTTCTTATCTGGCTAACTTAGTTTTCATATTGTGTGTATACAAAAATGCAGAAAAACACGGAAAATGTTTTTTATAGATAACACAAAAACTGTAAAAAAAATACAATATTAGGGCTTCAAAGGAAACAAATGCCATCCATCAGAATGTTTTTTAAAGACAAAAAAAATGTTGGAATGGTTAAGCTGTAGAGAAAGAAGGCTGTAAGAAAATGGGATTCTTCAGTAAGTATGTCCAAAGAAGGATAACAGAATATGTCAACTATGGCATGTTAGTTTTAAAAACAGAATGAAGCAGGTCAAAAGAGTTCGAGGAAAAATTGCATAAAGTCATAAAAGGCAGTAATAAATTATTTTTCAAACAAATCAGGAGCAGTAAAGCCCATTAAGGTGTCTCTGTAGAGCTAATAGAAGATCAAAGGGTAAAAAGAGCTCTTGGAACACATGACCACCACAGAAAAGGGATGGCAGAGAAGTTACAAAAGAAAGCTGACAAGAGACCAAGTGCTAGGACCAGACAATACTCACTCAGGTGATCTGGAAGAACTGTGGGATGAACACAGCTGAGCCAAAGCTACAGTGTTCTTGTTCAAACTGTCTCAGTGACAGGAGAATGAAATGGACTCTTGAGGACACCAGGGAACTACATGGCAATAAGTCTAAAATTTCTAAAAGGCCAACGCATAGCTGTGTTTAAAGCAAAAATCAAACAAAGGAATAAAGACATTGGCAAGAGTCCTCCTTGCTTTTGTAAAGGGGAGTCATGCTTCATTAGATTTGTTTCAACAAGCTACTCGAGACACAGAGAAGAAATATCCAGCTCTTGAATTCCACTGAATGACAAAAAGATATTTAAAGAAAGGCAGGATGAGGTAGGGCATACAGGAACATCCTTATGTGGAAGTTAAGATGCACTGCCACAGCAAAAGGCAAGTTCTAAAAGGAATGCCTGCTCCCAGTCTAGCAGAAGACAGATCACAGCAGAAGCCTCCAATGCTGTTCTCCAGTCTCCTAATTACCCCATTTTCTTCATGTCTATGATGTTCCAATTCAGTCACTGAAGTAGCAGAGTAAAATTTTAAAAGATAATTTATTATTATTATTTCTTATTTATTGTATTTAGATAACATAAAAGATAATTCCGGGTTACAGGAATTGAGGTTTTGGTTCTCTCTGTCAGAGATTTTTTTTAGGTTTTCGGGATCTACAAACACTAAAACAACAAGAATTCCATAGCCTGCTCTACTTACACTTCCAGAGCTATGGAGAGTAATTAAACTTACTGATACTTTCTAGTGAAAATACTCATCTGTAGCAGTACCTACAAGAGGGGATTAAAAGTTTTTAAAACAAAAAAAAGTTTATGATTCACAGAAGAGAAAAGTAAATAGATGTGTTAAACACTTAAAGGAGTGAAAAAGGCCATAAAAAGTTGAAATCTCATACACTGCGCAGAAAAGACTCATATCTTCATGAGGTTCCTGGGTATTTCTTCAAATTACACTCAGTATGCAAAATAACACATCTCATACATTATAAAATGTGGAAGAATCTCAACAAGATACTGCTAAACACTAAGTATTAATTATAATGCAATAAACTTCGTAAGCATCAAAAAAATTAGAATATATTTTTTAATATGAAATAGCTACAGATATAAATCTATTTAGTTCCCATATTCAATATGATTTGAACAGCTCAATAATACTTTGATACTTATTAGATTTAATCCTTCACAGTTTGTCTCATAACTGGGAAAAAATATTTTCCAAAAAATGGTAATGAAGATAACATCACTTATTGTTTCACAAGAGAACTCTATAGGAGAGAGTAACCCTAAAGTGAATTTTCTTTTATGATGCTTTAGAAACAATATTACCAAATCACAGAATGGTTTGGGTTGGAAGGGACCTCAAAGATCACCTAGTTTCAAGCTCCCTCCCATGGGCAGAGACCTTTCACTAGGCCAAGTTGCTCAGAGCTCCATCCAACCCATCCAGGAACATTTCCTGGGATGGGGCATCCACAACTTCTCTGGGTAACCTGTTCCAGTGCCTCACCACCGAGTGAATAATTTCCTCCTAATATCTAATCTAAACCTACACTCTTTCAGTTTGAAGCCATCAGCCCCTGTCCTATCACTGCATGCCTGTGGAAAAAGGCCCTCTCTAGCTCTCTTGTAGCCCCCTTCAGGTATTGGAAGACCACAGTAAGGTCAGTCTGGAGCTTCTCTTCTTCAGAGAAAGGATGACTCTTAGACATACTTCTGTAATGTATTTTGATTTAAAATTGAGATATAACAAAAAGAGATGTCTCAGCATTCCAGTGCAATTTTTCATTCCTTTTCCTCCCCTTGCTTATTAAAGCATAGCAAAGGAGAAACCACAATTTTTTCACTCCTTCTGTCATAATTAGGCAATACTTTATCCCAACACTTGCCAGAGCATAGGGAAAAATGTTATAACGTTCAAATAGAAAAAGAATTTCTCATTTCAGTACCCTTTAGTTCACATGAGTCAATCCTAAAAACTGCCACCTCAGGAGCACGAGAAACTTAATCTTCTAGTTTGGGACTTGCCAACATACTGCAGCAAAACAAAATTGGTTAATCCTCCAATGGAAAAAAAATATTCTTCTATGTTCAGTGCTCTGTGAAGCATTTTTAATACCTCAAAGTGTGTTTAGAAATGAAAGTCAACCTTTTTCTTCCTTCTACCGACAGACAGATGGTGCTATAACACCTGAAGGGTCCAATGCAAAAGGGTAGCATTTATTTAAAAATTTAAATTTGAGAGAGCTAAACCTGTTCATAACAAAATGTGTAAAGCCTTATTTTTCTGTCAGGGTACATTTAACTTCCTTTGTGTTGCCCCATCACGTTTTTGCAATCTTATGGACACCTTTTGGTTACACTCCTACACAGCACCTACAGCTCACACTACCCGTCATCTCCACATGTTCTGTGAAGAACCATTGCTGCTGACCCACTCTACTAGAGAGAATAACCGCTGAAAGCACTACAAAAATCTTTTGTTCTAATAAATAAGGACACTATCATTAAGTGTGCTGAATAATACTTCATATAAAAGGATGTTGTAAGAGCCACAGAAAGATTTTTTTGATGTACAGGTTCAGTAATAAAGCAACTTCTGTTAAAAACATTGGAAAACTATGAAGAATATGGACCCAGTCAAGGATTAAAACTTTCTTTCCCTCAGTAACTGTTACATATAGAAGTAGCAATCATCTATGGAAACTACAAAGACACCAAACACCTTTTTGTAATTCTTTCAAGGGCTCTCAAACATTCCCTCTGGCTTATGGGTATTCTGCCACAACTGATTTCAGTTACTTCCTCTGACTCAAATAACGTATTCCAACATTTAATGCTTAGTACACCGAAGGGGAAAAGATGCAGAACACAGAAGATTATCCATCAGGGGAAGAGTCGAATGTTCTTTTCTGCCAAGGAAACAAAAAGCAAATAGCTACATCCAAGTCACTATTGGAATGCTTGCCTGGCCTTGCATCTTCCCTCTGTCAAGGCAGGACGAGGATTAAGATTCGTTTCTCAGCATGAGCCATGAAGTAAAACATTCCGTTTATTACCCCAGCCTATAAATTGACACCAAATAGGAATTAAAACTGTGAGGAAGTCCAAGTCTTCCGCATGAAAAAACATAAGTGAGCACGAAAGGGCAACAAATTTTACTGCAGCTGGAAATGCTAGATTTAATTATTGAAGAGAAATCATGCAGAGAAGTTAGCTGCCTAGCATGATTTATAACAAATGCAAAGGGAAAGTCATATGAAATTCTCAGTTAATCAACAGAAACAGCCAATAACAAGAATGCCAGCACTTCATATTTCTATAGATGACAAGAATCTGAAACAAATAAGACCAAAAATTCCAGGAAATGACACCACACAATTTTTTTTTTTAAAAGACCCTTTGAGGAGGCAGGTTAGTCTGTAAATTACAGCAGCAGTTACATTTCACTGAAAAAATTACCAAAGCATCTGTTTTCCTCAGAATGAAGAATCCTTGTCCACCCATTATACAAAGTTTTCTGAAAATTGTGTTGCGCTCACCACTGCTCCTCTACACACACCACAATGTGCAACATCATGAATAGTTTTGTATTGTACATTTTCACCCATTTTCCTGCTTCTTCATGTGAATCTTCCATTTGAGAAAACCCCCCATGTTGCCAGAACATTCATCAAAAAATACTTTGGACAAGCATTGAGATATGGTATCACAGATTTTTGACAAAATCCAGTAGTGCCATTCAATAGCAAACTAAACCTTCACTAGAAAGACGAAACACTGATGCCTAACAGCCTGGGCCTAAAACCCTTGCAGGTTTACTTATTTAGAATTCTATAAATATGTATATTCACCCACAAATACACAAAGAGATTTATATAAGACAGGAGGCATATCCAAGGCAATGGGCACTCCTGTAATAAATTATAAAATAAAGTCAATTAGAGTACAAAATTCCCTCCCCCTCCTCACACCAAATCCAATTATTCCCACAGGCCTGGGTCTGCAGCAGTCTGCACACATAATCTAAGACAGTGCGAATCACCACATTTTTCAAGGTCATTTCTAGAAAACAATCCGGGTGGTAGCATGAAACCAGTTGTTGGAATTCAGGCATAAAGAGGTTCCTCTTCAGGATTTTCAGGTCTACCAAACACTCAGGGTGAGATTTTAAAAAAAGCCTAAGAGACATGAGCACATAAATCCCAGGGACAATGGGCAAAATTTAACGTTATAAGGGTTATAAGTTATATTAGGAATGCTCACATTTCCACATTCACTGTAAATACGTGTGTATCACTGCCACTTCACTAGAGAAATAAGTGAAATATTGCTTCATCAGGCTTCTCTGAGGCTCAATCACACTGTAAAATGGGTAAGTATGTCTCAGGTCTCCTTGGGACCTCCCCATATGTCTACTTTCATAGATGTAACTACTTACAGAGGTAGCAGTGAAAACATAGGTGAAGAAACTATTAGGAAAAAAAATTAAAATAAAAAGGTTGACTTTTGTATTCTGCCACAGAAAAACCTCTCACAACCAATCCTTCACCTCCAAAACATGTTTTTGGGTTTTTAGTTTTGGGGTTTTTTTTTACAATACCAGCTTAGAAGGAAGACAATATAACTGGTTTGCTCACAATTTGTTACATTACTTATATTATGTCCTATTATGAAAAGGAGAGGCCTGGCACCAAAGTGAAGACTTTTTTTGCCTTTATCCTGGCTGCTAAGTTATAGGGTAGAGCCCCATGGAGAGGGTAAAAAATTGCATGAGCTTCCCATGAAGGAAGCAGAGCACCTCCAGCTTGAAGGAGCTTCTGGAGTGCAGGACTGCAAAGGAGGGGTTTGCAATGCAAACGGAGACAGAGACTTCTGATTAAAAGGAAGAATCATAAAAATAGCCAAGCCAGTGACAGATGCCCTTCTTGCTATCAGACACAGAAGTAGTGGATGGGTTTTGCTGCTGTTCAAGACACTTGAAGTTTCTGAAAGAGAGAGCATTGTAAGGAAAAGAGAAAGAAGTTACAAGGAGAAGAAAGATTTCTTTTCAAATCCTTTTAGTCTAAATCTATCTCACTCAGGCACTCAGAGTTTACTGCATATCTGAAGTTATAGCACTAACTAGAACAGCAGGCCAAAAAGAAAAACAAACCCAAAACTATCCCTGCTTTAGAGACTCTTCCTGTGCTTTTGTCATCCTACTTTATGGAAAGGGTTCCTCTCAGTATTGTGACCAACACAGGGTCCCACCACATGGAGACACAGCAAAGCCCAATGAGACATCATGCAGCAAAGTGTGCATGTGCTGCATTTGCTGTTGTTTCTTTGTCTCCTCCTGGCTATGAAAGAATTGATAGGTGGACATTTCTTAATCCATTTCTGGAAGGAAAACATCTGTCCTATACTCACAATGAATTAAGAACCAAAAAGGAGTGGTATCTTTCCCTCTGGACCCTGTGCAACTTTTAAAATGTCCCCTGACGAATAATTTCTTTTATCACATTTCTCAAGTGCAGTGTTCAGCATAGCCTTTCCTATATTACCTATATTACCTATTTTCCTAGGTTTTTCTGTCCTCTTACAATGACCATCCTTTCCCCATTTATAACCAAATACTATACAATAATACATAACTACAGAGCCTGGGTAAGAAGTTTGTCCAAATTTCCCATCACTTCCTCCTGCCTCTGTGTGGCTGAAATAACAGACTTCAGTTTTAAACTATGACAAGATAATTTGCCTTTTACTTTAAAATCGCCCTTGTACCATGGTGCAAACGTGTCCGAAATCTGACACACGTATTGCAAGACTCATCTTTGTCATGACTTTTAGAAATGGAGAATTAAAGCCAGGTAGCAGTAAACTTACTACAGATCTTTAAAAAGAAAATTGGAAGTTGGAATTTTGCTGACCCAATGTTATCATATGTGATATGAAACACCAGACATGTAAGTCTGAATAAAAATGAAAAATAGGTAATAGTCCTTTCCTCATTCTCATCTATCTCTGGTCTTTATCCCTCAGTCAACTGGATTCATCTCTGCTCTCCCCACAGCTCAGGTGGCAAAGTTTCCTTCTGATCTAAAACCACAAATGCTTGCCCCAACCATTTAAAAAACAAACAAAACAAAACAGAAAAAAAAACAAACAAAAACCCAAAACAAAACAAACCTGAAGCTTTGCAACTAGCAATTATCAGAATCACAAAATGTTTTTAAATGTGATCAAACCCACATTTGCATATACCATTTTTCAGGGCTATGTGTTATAGGATCACTCTATTTTCCAAGAAATTGTTCAATCTTTTTGGTGTACACAGGATCTGCTCACTTTCTTCAGCTATCACATCTTAAGACGTGATTTGTGCAAAATATTTCCGCCAAATGTTAAAATTGGAGGAACTCACAGCATAAAAATCATGACACTATTAAAGACATGACCTCTGGTTAGGGAAGTCTCTGAGCTGCATATCTCTGTATGATGAGACAGAATTTATCAAAGTACAGCCTATTTGCTTCTTTTACAACCGCTCACACACGGACACACGCCATGGCAGACAGGATGTTTCATTCAGTGGACTGACCACGCAGAGTCTCTTTTATGACTGGGAGAATACCATCTTCATTTCAACTCATTTCCCAAGAACAGGTGGAAGATGAAGCAGCAAATCCAGGAAAAGCATGTATGCAGGTGACCAAACCACACCAGTCAGGCTAGCCAAAACAATCTGCAGCTTACAGCTTATCATCTGCTACTCTGCTTCCTTCCAGCTCCTCAGGATGGAGAAATAAAGCAGACCAAAGGTTCCATCAATTGTTTCAAAGACCTTTTGCTCTTATTTACGAGTCCCACCTGTTACATTCCTGTGTGTCTTGACATGAGTGCTAAGACCAAAACAGGGGTATCAACATCGACACCCTTTCACACAACGGGAACACACCTACCAATTGCACACACAGCATGTCAGCAGCCCAACACAGCACAGATCCATCCCCATCAAGTGATGGAATGGCTCTGGTCTAGTCAAGTGGCAAATGAATTTCTGGGTGTGACAGAAGAATGCCAACTCTTCTATAGCCTGGAGCACCACTTTAAAAAGCTGTGAGAAAGACCATGGCTAAAAAGTACCAGTGGGCTGAAACAAGTCAAGCACACTTGACAGGATGTAAGAAATGCAGACCATGTCATGGATGGATGGAACACAGTACACAAGAATTTCTGACTGTTAATGTGGTACCTGCAGATTCAGATGGATATGAGTAATCATTTCCCTTCCACAAAGAAACACAACACTGGCTGAAATCTGACAGGTATCAGTAACCCTGACTTCATGAGACACCAGGTTTGTTGTTCAAGCATTTGATAGAATCCAAGCTATATATCCTCAGTTTTTACACCTGTGGAAGTCATGCTGGATCAAGGTTTTTCCAACACAGTACCAAAACTAAACTGGATGAACAGACTGCTGCTATTTTAGTATACTAGTTTCTGTTTAAGTTCCACCTGATGAGTTAAACTTCTTGAACCATCATACCGAGAAAGCACAAATCCAAACCAGCATCAACTGAAAGTATCAGCCAACTCTCACCCTAGAGAGTTGTCACAGCAAAACTCAGAGCTATATTAAAAATGTAAGTTGATGCTCAGCTTAAATTTCTTCCAGACATCATAAAAGGTGTCTTGAAACTGAAACAGGGCTAACAGTGAAGTTGTCACTGAACAACTGGATTCACTGATTGCCTGTATTTACATGACAGAACCCTTTACTTCTCACATGTTTTCTCAGTGCCCACACTCCCCTTAGCAAACAGTTAGCATGTGAAGAAAAAAAGTGGGCTGTTCATCTAATCAATGCCATGTCATGCATGGAGCTTCTGCATAAATCCAGAGCAAAAAGATGTCAAGTATGTCCCACTCCAGTGACTATCGGGCAACGAAGTAAAAAGATGCACTTTTCATCTCCACAGGACTGTCGCCAACCCCTTGATGTAATAAATGAAACATGCCTGCTATTTCACCATTGCAAAATGGTACTGTAGATATCTTACAGCATCTCTGTTTGCAGGAGGGGGTAACTAGCTCTAGATGAAGTGTAGATATGTTATTAAACAACGCACAGCTTGAATCCTGGGGCCAACACAGATGACCTTTAGAACATAAGCACTGTCTAAGACAAATATGCTTTCATCTTTGGGGAGTATTTTTTCAAGTAGAGATTTAAGAGAAAAACAGTTTAAAAATACGTTAAGCACAAATGTGCCTTCAATCTCTTAATGCTTCATTTTAAAAACAAAACCACAAGTAGTATCACATGTCAGAAGAAAGACTAAGTACACTTTAAGTAGAATATTAGTGAATTTAGTGAGATTTAGCTTTATTTTCATTTAGCCCAATAATTAAAGCACAGAGAAAGGATATGTAATGTAACTGAGATCCAAAATTGGAGGTATGACCAAAGTGATTCAGAAAAAAGGCTTGTATTTTATTACAAATAATACAAGTTCATTACAAAAAAAAGACCATCATTTCACTTTAGAATCCCTTAATTGGGGTGAAAATATGAAAACATAACAAAACCACACAGAGGCATGTAAAACATAAGGAGAATGGTTTTAGAGAGGGATTAAGTCAAATAGCAAATGATACAAAAAGAAAAAAAAGTAATTTCTCATTTTGCACTTCACAGGCTGCTACCATCTATCTTCAGTAAAGCTGGGGTTTTTTTCAGCTCTATCTTGACTGTGATGCTAAGCAGCTTTAACATATACAGTGATATTTGCTAAATGGAACAGAGCAGTATTGCTATGATAAAATTATTTCCCCTACAAACTAGGGTGTGCAGATTTCAACAAGTTCTGAGCTGTTCCACTCAGCCTGGTTTTCCATCAAAGTTATTGGCAAACTTAACAAATCACCCTATGACTGCAAAGCACTTCTCAGAATGGAACCTCCTGTGCTTGAAAAGCCCATATCACACACTGGAATCCTCAAACCCAGTGGGCTTTTTAGGTTTTTGTGGGGTTCCTCTGGTTTTTTTGTTTTTTTTCAAAAGGATTTCATTTCTTACCTCAAATTCAGCATGGCGGTTGATGTCCTCTGCTCTCTGTCGGCTCAAGATAAATTCTGCTTCGTTAGCCACTCGTACCAAATGGTCCTTCATGGTTTGACTCAGCAGCCTGAGGACAGAGAATATTTAAGAACTGCCCTGAGAGAATGAAGTCCGAAAAAAAATCTGTAAATACAGCATATATACAAATATTTTGAGCTCTCCTAGCTGACTTTATTGTGTTAAGAAAATGGTATAAATAAGGTTGAGGGGTAATACTCTGGCAACTAGTAAAATTGTATTTCAACAGTAAACCAAAGTAAGTATTAAACAAAATGTAAACACTCTAGACAGTCATTTGTTTTACCTGAAACAGAAATATGTAAGAAAACATTTCACATACACATACCACAATATAAAGAAAAGTAAGCAGCTTATGCATATAAACATCCACAGTTAAAGCTCTAACGTAACTGATGTAAAGTCTAAATTAAAATTTGTGAATTGCAATGCAATATAGTTTTTTTCTCCAAATGCAAAATTGAAATTTTATGCTAAGTAGACGTTTAAGTAATATTTTCAGGATTATAAACATTCTCAGTCTCACAAATGAAATGCTAAGATATACATTGTTCCAGGTTATGTACAGAAAAAAGCTGTAATTCAATCTGAGATTTCTGAGGCCTTCATAAACCCTGAGTTTATGAATGGCATAAGAGCTGACAGATTGAATTACAACCCAATTATTCTGTGAGTTCACGTATTGTTACTAAAAACATTTCCTTTTTAATTAGTTACACTGGGATTCATAGTTAAAACTGCCTATACAGGAGTAAACACTCTTTTAGAAGGTGCACATTTCCATAGGATCACTCAAAGATACACCAGACAAATCCATTACACGTTCTACTAATTAGTTCTTAAAAATATCTCTTATTAAAGCTTTTTTCTTAAGGTTTTCAATTATAGAAAAAGAGTAGCAGAACATAAAATCATTTGTTTGCCTTGCACACATAAGCTAAAGTACATTTCCACAAGTTCATAGTCTAATAAGAGCCTGCCTTTATAAGCACAGGATTTATTGTGCAGGATGTCTTCTAATGCATACAATGTTAGCTCTATCCCAAATAACTTATTTATCTGAAATAAGGTTCCACCTATCTCTAACTGTATATTTGAAAGTATGAACATCCATGCTCTGCTCTCTCTTTTCCAACGCCATTGAGAATTCCACACTTGCAGTAGACTTGCAGGTCACAAGCCTACTCCCACGAGAAGAAATCCAGAGGCAGAACAACCCATTTGTTCACTGCCCCTCTCATTACAAGGCTTGGAAAACTGCAGCACAACAGCCACGTGAAGCCATGAGCTCATGAACCAGCCAAGCTGGTGGATTACTGTCTCCCCATGGATAAAGTCTTGAAAAAAGAAATATGCATAACTCACTATTTGAAGCACAACTTCACCTTCTGTTTGGGGAGGCTTGTACAAGAGAAGCCTCTATTTTAAAACCACATTATAATTATTTTAATTTTTCTATTTTAATAACTTTTTAGAATGGAAGTAGCTGCTGATCAACAAACATGCAATTCTGCCAATTTATCTGCATGCATTATTGACTTTACTTTCAAAGACTTGCAGAACCAGCATTGTTGCAATAATGTAAATTCAATATCATAACTTCTCATGACATAAAATTGAGAAAATAAACTAGTTAAGAAGGCATAAAAAGAAACCCCAAATCTCTGTCTCTACAATTTACAATGATGTTCAGTTAAAATAAATATCTACTAATAAACCAGCAACAAGAAATTTTGCATAACCAGTTTTATAGTCTGGGCAGATTCCAGGCGTCTGACTCTTTCTCTATGATCCCCAGTAGCACATTTAAATCTGACACAGAAGCTTTTAAATAAACTTTTTTTTTATCAAAGTACAAACTGACTAAAAATGCAGGGGGACCATAAATACCCATGTATTACAATTTACATGTAACACAGCTCAACACTATGCCATTACTTTCATTGAGTTTCTCTATACCAGTATCTTCTGCTAGCCTGATCAGGCTTTGAAAATTACTAGACATCCTCTAGAAGGTCTACTTTAATGTAACAATCATTATCCTCTAGAAGTCCCACTTTTTTTCATCTGTTCAAGAAATCATCCTATATAATAATTGTTCTAACACTTTACATTTAGTAGATAAAAAGGAAAACTATATTGTAACCACTGTTGGCCCATCATGCACTAGCTATACATTTGCAGACATGATGGACATGTTCCAAACAAAGCAGAAAACTACATTCCCTCACATAGGAACAACGTTCTCAAAACAGAAGTGCACCCAGTGAAAACAAAGAGCTTTCAAGTGTCAGAAAGAGCTTTGTCTCTTACGGATCAGTTGCCACTTCTGTCATCCACACCTCTCCTTACTACTCCCACACACTTGCCTCATTTTCTCTATGATACTCCATACAGGGCTAGGTCAGCTAGATAAAACTGAGACATGATTTTGTAGATAAATCCTAGTTGAACTTGTCCTTCTGCCAACCAAGAATTCTTACAGCTAACAACCAAGGAATTGTCGGAGCTTAGCATAAGCAACTACTGGTAACTTCAAGCTATTTTCAGAGAAAGCTAAATGATTCATATTATTACACAATTACTTCTGTTCTTACAAATTCCCAAATGCAGGAATGAAAGGTCTCAACAAAACAATGATAAAAATTATTTACTCACATAAATGAAGTCTATATGAAACATTATAATGGTTTATACCATATGTCAGTTGTGTTCATTCTATACTTTTATGAAATTTAAATTTTAATCTTCTTTTTCAGTCACCTTTTCCAAACACTGCATATGCTTAGATTAACTTTCTTACAACAAACAATTCAAGTTGTATCATCACCTAGGGCAGTTTGGATTTTCTTTATGAAAACAGTATCCACATACACTGCACACCACTCAGATTTCTATTTTGAAATTACCCCTAAGTGTGGGACTTTGCAAACTAAATATATATCTATAAATAAATGTAATGATGGCATGATATAAGAGAGGAGTCTATAGCCACCATTAAAAATCAAAGGCCAATACAAGCTCATAGCTTGTATAAATGAACACCTCTGCTTATATGTCTAAAATGAAGTTTTAATCATCTACTAAACACTAATTTTGGTAACCTTGGCAGTTGCTACTTTTATGGAAAAGGTAAATAAAACATTGAACAGAAAGCTCACTGCTTTCAATAGAAACAACTGTTTGTAGCCAAGAAGGCCAATGCTGAAGCAAGGAAAAGAATCTGACTCTTGCTGAAGTGTTAGTTCAGCTCCAAACTACATACAACACATTTGGTACATATGGGAGAGGCTACAAACTGTATTACCTAGATCAGGTGATTTTTAGGGACAAATGCTTTCTTCTTAAGGAAAACTTGAGAAACATCATGTTTGCCTCACTAAGACAGTAAGTGCACTTCATGATTTAAAGGATCATAATGGTCCTTTCTGGTTCCTGTTCCGGCCTCCTGCACAGATTCTACACAGATCATTAATGTCTTCTTCAAAACAGTTTCACTTCCTCCATCAAGTCTGTACTTTCTGTTTGAGTTACAGCATACCTTTCCCTTTTTCTGCACTTTTTGACTTTTTTTTTTTTAAGAGCATATCTTCACTTTTTTTTTTTAAGGTTTGAAGATCATAGCATCATGGAATGACTTGGGTTGGAATGAACTTTATTAAAGATCGTCTAGTTCCAAACCCCCTGGTGTGGGCAAGGACACCTTCCACTAGACCAGGTTGTTCAGAGCCCCATCCAACCTGGCCTTGAACACTTCCACTTTCACTTGTGGATGGCACATCCACAACTTCTCTGGGCAACCCATTCCAGAAAAAAAGATACTTTACACCATGTTCTCCCACAAAGAAGTTCTATAATATGGTAATTAGTGCCAATTAAAATAACCAAACAGATAAAAAACACAAACAAAAAAACCCCAGTCATAACTATTTGTCTGCTTTTATCCTGACTTTTTACCCAGCAACTAGATCACATTAGTTCTTCTTCTGTCAAATAAAAATTCTACCTAAAACATCTCTAAATACTTTTTTTCTACAGCAAAAGGACATCTTTGCCTTTCACTGAGTAAACACATAGATTAATTTCTTCTCTCTTCCAAAGTATGCACGTCCAAGCTGAAACAAAATCTCTAAGTCTAATAATTTCCTTCTTGCTTCATTTGTATGCAGACCCATGGACCATGCTTCTCTTATACTACTATCTCACACATCTGCTTATTTTTTTCAGTGTTATTAAACACCAAAATACTGCTGAAAGTGGCAATTTACACTTCACTTTCCCTGCCAGATTCCCTTCTCGTTTGTTTTTATTTATGACACGCTACTGAGCTAGGATTTTTTTTTTTCTTATCTTAACATGAGAAGACTGTGGATGGATATGTTCTGTAGAAGATAGACATGATATCTACGATTTTAAAGACTCTGGATAACAGGTCTACTCATCTGCTTTCAGTGCACACCAGATTCCAGGTCTCAGACAGACTTTTATTACTTCCTCTAAGCAGTTTCTTTCCAGACTAAAATATTTAAAAACATGTGATTAACTTTGAAAAGAAGAGCAGCCTAGTAAAAACAAGCAAGGGAATGGATTCCACGCTGGAAGTTCAATATATACTTGCATACTTTGCTGGGTCAGGAATGAAGTGCTAAACCACTGAGAGAAGGAGTTCCAGATAAATACATGAGACAGACTGATTTTCATTGTCATGGAAGAGAAAACCATGAGAATCAGAGCTAGAACTCTTTCTCTGATTTCTGACTGCTGAATCCTTAGATGATCAAGTAAAAAGTTAAGCTTCTCCTAACATCAGGTAAAAAAGAGGAGGTAGAAGAGGGAAAAAATGGAACAGAAAAATATATGCAAGCAGAAGCAAGTGAGAGATTGAGAAATCCTGGGTCCAATTGATGTCCAACAACTATCAATTTTAGTCAAAGTATGAAAAAAGCTTTACAGTAGGTGACATTTAAAACAGCTATTTAGGCATAAATCTATCGTGAAGTACTACAGGGAGAGACTGTGTATGTTCCAAACACTATCATAGTGAACCCTGAGACAGCCAAGAGAGGCAAGTTTTCCTACTTGCACTCCTCATAAACACACCACATGAGAGATCCTCTAACTTCAAAAGGAGATATGTTCTGCAGGGATACACACTTTATGGGATCTTTTACGGGATCTGACTGTTCAATGTGTTAAGCGTTGCAATTACTGACGCAAGGAAGTTTTAAAATTGCTTTGTGGAACACATACTTTACAGATCTGCTATTCAATTCTCAAAATACTAAGCTAAGTCCATAAGGTCCTGAAGACTGAAGTTTGAACACATTTATCCCCTTAAAATATGAAAGGGGGGAAAAAAAGCAAAGTCCCAAAATTGTGCGGACTCGTCAAAATGCTGACTTGGATATGCAATAGCATAAAATGTAACAGTACTTTGAAAAGACAGCTAAGGAGGGACACACCAATCCAACCTTTTCTATCTAGGAGAGCTTCTTAGGACACGTCAGAGCCTACTGAAAACTGTAGTGTTCACATTCCAAGAGACACTGCATACTCTGATTTCTGAAAATGTACCATCAGATAGCAATAGTACAATATGCACAAGAATGCAGCATAAATTTTATTAATTTATTTTTTAAAAGCAGATATTACCAAAAACCTTCTGCATTAAAAAAAAATATTTTAATTTCCAGGCACTCAGAAGTGTTTTATGAATTTCCTTTTTCATAGATCCAGCAAATTAGTTACGTATCTCACAAGCAGAACCTACCTTTGTCACACACATACCTTTCAAAGTAACTATTTCCAATAATAAAAGTTTACATTAATCTTTAATTAAGACGTAGTTCTCCCCAAAAGCTTCTGCTTACCCATTAAATTGCAACAAAGATCCAGTTACTCCAAATGATGCAATTTAAATCCAAGCACAAGTAATCAAAATTCAG
This sequence comes from Manacus candei, assembly GCF_025592945.1. NCBI lineage: Eukaryota > Metazoa > Chordata > Aves > Passeriformes > Pipridae > Manacus > Manacus candei. The sequence goes on along the minus strand of NW_026138076.1, from coordinate 41,520,037 downwards.
TGAAACAAAGAAACTGTTTCAAAAATGGTTGTGCATGTCACAGTATACTTGGTGCACACACAAAAAAAATCATGTAGTGTCAAGAACCCCACCTCAAGTCAAGTTATTTGCCTTTGAAATACATCCAGGCTACAATTTCTGATGTTCAGCACATTTGAAATGTTTTTTAAAGTCTAGCCTAATGGTCTTCCATAGTTCAAATTCACACATAAACAAAGCCTCTCCTGCTACAAAAACAAACCAATAACATAAAAACTCAGAAATCACCAAAAATCTCTTTTACAAAACCTACCACTTAAACAGAATGGGTTGCTAAAAATAAAAAGGAATTGTGGAAAACACCCTTTTTTTTCTCTTACAAATCAAGACCAAGGTGCAGGTTCTGTGTTATCAGAATCTCAGGACAAGGAGGTTGCAGCAAGGGGGGAGCAGACTGGTAGTAATCAATTCTAGTTTGGACGTGACTGCATTTACCATTTTTTTTCCTGGTCAATTATGCAGGAAGTCTGTCAGTTATCATCCATTTTTTCATTAGTAGCTGTATTTTTCTAACTATTTTCCGTCACAGGAGTTGCTCCTATGGCAACACAGGCTCTAACATTCATTCCTTGAGAGTGACCGCAGTGCTGCGAGTGAAAGACAATCGAGTGGGGCAGTCGACATCTGTCCCCTATTTTCCCTTCGGAAGGAGTCCAAGTAATTGGCCAACTAGTTTGATTGCCAAGAATTTCAATATTAAAAATATTTGCATCTATGATCAGTCAAAAGCAATACGTACAATTTAAGACAAGGAACAGCAGGTGACATATATGGAAATTTTCTTAGTACAGTTCTTAAAAAAAAAAAAAGCTATAGAAATATAGATGATTACAGCATTCCAGATTTTATACTACTAGATGTTAAGTATTGAGAGAATAATACCAGTTACATTTGGAAAGGTTTGGGACCTTTTTTTGCTTGGTTGGTGGAATTTTTACTTTCTAAAGATGTTAAATTTGCATGCTGTCTGCCTTCCTTCTTCTCTCAAAATGTTAAATTAATTGGATAATTCCAAAAATTATTTTTAATAGAAGGCTGTAGTTTCTCAAAAAATAATAATTTTAAATCCAACAGAGCACAAAAATCCTTGCAAGTATCCTTTTGGGAAAAAAAAAAAACAAAACCAAACTGTTTTCAACTACACCAAAAGACATATTAGAAAATCTTTTGATATGGAGGAGAGAATTTTGATTAGATTTCATTACTCATTAGACAGTAGAGAATGTAGCAATAAGAAAAAGCTACAGAAAAACGAACTTCATTAGTTCTGCTTCTCCAGGATAAACTTGTAAATCCCTTAAGTTTTGGGTTGATTGGTTTGGTTAAGGATTTGAAAAGGCAAAGGAGAAGAAATTAAACATAGACTGTGCGGGTTTAATGAGGTTATCTTTCAACCAAACATTATGTGATATTTTTTTCAAAGCAACTGCTGTGTGAATATTCATTTACAAGTGTATAAAAATGTATGTATAGAACACTAGTCTGTAATTCTTTGGATGGCCAAGAAAACTATACTTGAGAAAATTAAAATTAAGCATCTTCAGGAGTCTATTCAACTGAAAATTGGAAAGAATAATTGCTGCAACATGCTTAGGAGACTGATCCCTCAACCCCTGCCATGCCAAACCCATTATCACCCCAAAGGGGATAATAACTGTCATGCCTAGTCTCGAGCTGGAGTACGTTTGTTAGTGCACTGACTGATACAGAAAACAAGGTCCAGCATAAGAGATGCTTCACACTAAAGTGTGCTAATGAATCAAAGCGACAGGAGAGAGTTTTAACCTTCACAGAGCAAAGGAGTTGTTTGCTAACTAGTCAAGTAGAGGAAATAAGAGCCTAACAAAAGCGACATTCGTGCATGCAAGGAAATAAAACAAAGCTGTTTGGGGTTTTTTTAAGTTCATAAATAATAGCTGGGCCATCTTGTGCAGAAGGAGGAGACATAATTAGTTCCAGGGTGGAAAAAAAGGAATCAATCTGGACACCTCTGAAGTCTCTTGGCCATGACAGTGAACTAGATCACACCTAAGGGATGGTATTGGTGAACAAATTCCCTCATCAGTAAGCTCTCAGGTTCAGGCTCCAAAACAGACTCTCCCTAAAGGGAGGACCTGAAGGTGAAAGGCAAGCACAAAGAAAGAAATCTAGACTGACAGAAGTTCAGCAGGCTAAGGAAAACATTTTGCAACCTATACTTCTGCTGCACAGATGGTTCACCATGTGGAGAAGCCGTGGGTACAGGCACCTTTTTAACAAGGTTTCAAAGAGCATTAACAGCGTTCCCAGACATTACAATAATAGCGAACAATACTTGCTCTTTTTTATTAAAAACAGCTTAATGTTCAGTGTAGCAGTGTACTGAAATCGATGTTTCTTTTCCTGCCCAGAAAGAAGTTATTCTCCCATACCTGCTCCTTTACCTTTTCACTTCTATTCTGTAGCTTCCTGGTTTTCTGTGCAGGCTTTTTACTTTTTACAATGCTTGTAAACTGTCCTTCAAGACTTGGGTTGTGTGTTTCAGTTTTAGGTAGGTTTACAGTTCTGTATTTCCACAAAAAAGCCTCCTGTTCAGAGATTGTTCTTCAGTTCAAGATTCAAAATTTCACTAGGCACAAACCAATCAATTCTGCTATATATGTGAAGTAGATGTGATATACCTGGAAAGCCTGTGAGCAACTGTGTGTTGTGAACATTAGTTAGTTGTGAACATGACAAAATTCAGACCAACACATTCTGAGTGCAGCACACACACTGCAGACCTTATGAGTCCCAGAGACAAACTTTCTGCACATATTTCTGTCCAGGGAATCCTAGCCAAAACATGGCAAGCCTAAACGTAAAACTTTCAAATGCTGTGAGAGAGAGAGGTACATTGATACCTTTCACATAAAACCAAAAAATACATTTGAAAGCAAGTATAAGAAGAGATTTATATCCCATCTTCCAGACCTCTTCCAGAAAGATTTTTTCAGTCGTCTTATTTGCCTGATAAACAAAACCTGTAGAACACATCTCAAACTGGAATATCCTCTGGCATAGTCAGTCCAAAAAACTAGAAATAAATATCAGGAACAAATCCCTGGTTTACAGAGGTTATAGGATGACCACGATTTTCTCCACCAAGGCAGCAGACAAGAGAAATTCTGTGATACCACAAAATCTAGGCAGTTCTTCCAGTCCTTAATTTTATTTTATTTATTCCAGCTCTCCTGCCATGGTACCCTATAGACATCCCTCCTTACTTGCTGTACCAGTTCTGTCCTTTGTTCAACCACCTTCTCTTCTTTTCTTGTGCACTTCTAGAAACAACTTAAAATTCAGCTTTTATTATGAATTCATGCAGCTAAGGTCTGAATTGGTATCTATTTTCTTAAGTTTTAATTAAAAGATTTCAGCTTCTGGAGTTTCTCAGATTATAGTGTTATGGTAAAAATACATAAAAATAGCAAATACAAGAAAATCCAAGGTCGGAAGTGTTTTAGTCTTAGTTTATGCCCAAGGAAAATAAATGCAAACTGCATAAAGGGAAGAAATATAGAATATAGTTCCTGTCATATGAGGGATAATAGTTTCATTTTAGTGAATGCTGAAAAGCCACAAAGCACAGCAATGACCTATTCAGCAATAACTTTAAACAGTAATGGAGAAAAATGGAGACAGATAAAAAAAAGCCATTCTTAAGAAATTAATCCCCTCTCCTCTTCACCCTAATGAAAGTTACGTTCCCACTCTAAAAAAAAAAACAAAACCAAAAAAAACCTAAAACACAAGTCTGCTACAAGCCAGAAATGAAGTAACAATTACTTAGACATTTTCTTCTAACCAAAACCACACTTTTCAGTCTTCAAGGGATCATTTGTCCCTGAGACAACCACTCTGCTCAGGCCAGACTATAGGTTATTGATGTTGTTTATGGAGGTGGGGGAGTGATTCCATCTGTCTGTGATAGGCACTGCAGGTTCTGAAGAGAAAACAGTCAATCCCAAGCAGTTTACTGATAGAATGCTCTCTGAAAGCCTGACCTGGACAAGCTGAACAGCTACCAGGTAACTGCTACTTACAGCTCAGTCTCAGCAACTGATTTGTTCACGATTATCATCTTACACAGATGAACCTTACATTGTGGTTTACATGTGTGTGGGATCTCTATGTTATCTATGCTAATAAAACATTAATCAAGGGCCAAATTTATAGCGGGCATTTTGTAAGGAAGGTCAAGACAGGTCAGCCTCACATAATAGGAAACAACTACAGGCTAGATCTTAACACTGTAACTGAACACCCTTGTTACTTTACCTTGGCCCTTGGGATCAAGACTAGTAGCAAAATGTTTTTTCTGTCTGAGAATGGTGTTTCTCCTACCATAAACTGAAATGTAACCATCAAAATGGTCATTATTTTTACGTATCTTGAGAACATCCACACATTTTAAGAGAAAAATTCTCAAAAAGCCATTTTCCCCTTTCCTACAATGATAAAAAGATATTTATATAGCATATTAACTTATGTGATAAATGATTTTGTTTTGAATTCAGTAGCTGTTCTAGTCATGTAAAATTTATTGTCTATTGGGATTCTTATGAGCTGAAGTTACTAACAGAATTTAGGTTTAAAGAAATGGCTTTTCTTATAGCACACCTTAGCTAATTCATTAAGACACGTTTAAAGAAGTCCTTAGAAAAAAAGTAAATATTGCTCTTGTCTGCCTCAACATTCAATTCCTAATGAAGAAAATACTGATGGTTCTGAATAGTCACTACAAGTCAAAGAGCATGGCCTCATCACCTGCTCTGTCATTTTCTATAAGTTCCAGTAATACACATATAAAGTTATGGCTAGAGCATAAAACTAATTGGCAATATTAACAGATTTTTTTTCCTTAAAGGGACTCCTTTCTATTTTATGAGGTAGATCAGAAATGAATGAGCAAACTGGAATCTAATTTTTGAAACAGAGGCTTATCTTACCATTCCTAGCTATAATGTCTCTCAAATATCAATTCCCTTTCTCAAGAGATTAGCTGAATACAAATTATAGTTTCAACATTAACCAGTACACAAAGACAGGAAGAAAGAAAATCCATGAGACACAGATAAGCGAAATATTTAATGTCACTAAAGAGCACTCAGATTCTGCAAAATCCCGTACTCAGAATGGAACCAAAGTACTAAAGAATATGAAATCATGCCTGTGGAGGTCAAAGAAAATGACAAAGGAAAAAGAAAAATTATTTTGAAAAAAATTCAAGCCACACAAGTTCCTGAAAGCTAAGACCGAGATTCTATCAAAAATTGTGACTTACCTTCCTTCATTAACAAGCTCAATAAAGGCAAGGCCAGCATTCTTCTGTATAGAGTTTTGCCACTCCTGGGGGGGGAAAAAGAAGAGAAAACTGTAGCCGCATAAAAACAAAACTAAGAAGAGACATTTTCAGCAACAAAAATCACACACTTTCTTTTCAGTTTTAGCAACTTACACCAGCAATAGCAAACATACAAGGCATTAATTGTGTGCTAATCAGGAAGAATGAATGCCATCATGAAGGAACAGGACAGGATTGTTTACTCAAGGTCATATTCTGTTGAGGGGAGAAGAAAATACAAAAACATCCCACAAAGGACTCCGTCATTTTCTTTTGCTATGTCATGTGGTAATTCTGAACTTAGCCCAGTTCACTGATGCTTTTTGCCTTATTGAACCCTGATAATGCTAGAAAGTTTTTACATTAATTCAAGGTTCATTCTTCAGACACAAACTTCTCTTATAGCTTCAAGTCTAGTTAGCATATTTGCTGAAAATAATCCTCACTTCAGCATCCCATAGCCACCTCTACTCATAAAAAATATCTGTTAACAATACAAATATTGCACCATTAACACACAAGTCTGTTTCAAAAAAAATTTAACATATTTTTGACACACTGAAATGATGGTAGGGGCAGACACACATGCACTGCACATTCCTTAAACGCAGCCGAACTCTGAATTACCACAAAATTCTACACCTCTTAAACACGTAGGTGGGTTTTGGTTGGCCCTCATAAGAGACACAGTGGAAAGAAACCAACCCAGCTGACCTAGCACTGGGGCTTGTTTCCCTCATTTGAAAGCTGAGGAGAAATGGTTAACAAAAACACAAAGTAGATTTTTCAGTCCTCGACCAAATAGGAACAAGTTGACCGAGCTGGAAATTAGGGTAGTAAATGTGTAAACCTTATATTTTGGCATAAATGTAGAGGTATTTGGATAAAACAGGACCAATACAGCTTTGATTTAAATTCTACACCTTTTCTAATCTAATACAAAAGACTGATTCTGCAGCAGACAGATCGTTAAGTTCCATGTGCAGCTTCCTTAATTCTTTAGGCCTTGTTGTACAAAAAAATAATCCTAATGATTATCCACATCAGTACTTCTATCACTATGGTTCTTTTCAAAAACCTCATCAGCTCCAAGGCAGGCAAAAAGAGCAAAACTGCAAATATGTCAGACTTCAAATTTCAGATTTCTGAAAGTAGGAGGTTTTGATATGCAGCGTCATAGCACAATTTTGCTGCTCAATGTTGCAGAATTATCTCTCAGTCAGTGACACAAAGGTTTGATCAGACACACACAAGAGCCACTAGAACAATGTTGTTTGTTTACAACTTAAATCCTGTCCACCCGCCCCACCCAAAAAAGATTTCCAAATCTGAAATGCATTGAAATGACTGTAACTGATCTCTCGAGGCTTGACGTGTTCCAGGCCCAACACATTGTTTGACCACGTTCAAGCTGCAACAATGTAGTACAATTTTCAAGGAGCCAGAATTAAAAGTAGAATAACTGGAATTTGCGATGCATTCTTCATCAGGAATTATAAATGTATTTCATTACTTTTGATGTAACTAGTTTATATGTATTAATAAAAAAAACAGCATTCTAAGCACCAGCTAAGTTCTGCTTCACATATGGGGTTTTGGGTTTTTTTGAGGCTACATCAAGAAGCACCATTGGTCCTTATTGCTACATATATCTTGCCAATATTTCTCCCACCATCCTTCCCCCAGTTCTCTCCTATTACCTTCTTATGGCCACCACTGCATGACTTTGAGTTAGCCTGTAACTGCCTGAAGCGTTTTTAAGAAGCATTTATTCCAACAAAAAAAAAAGCCTTTTAGTTTCTAATATTCTACACAAAATAACATATGCAAGTACTCCCTATAAAAGTTTTTTCAATGTATTATCAGTTTCCAAATATTTAGCTTCACATGATGATAACAAACCACTCTGTTAGTTTAAATGTGAGAAAACTCAAGAAAAGCAGAATAATTTTTCCTTTTCTGACAGTGTCCATCTGCTGTTCCGCTTTTTAAAAGAACTCACAATAACACTTGAAAATTTAATTGGTGAAGATGGAGGCTGCCAAAAGTGAAAAGAAAGTGCATTTATAATGACACTTTTCAGCATTTTTCTCTATATCAGACATCATCAAAGAAAGTGTTAGTCTAAACAATTTCATAAGTCACAGCTGAACACACCCTAAAGCTAATTTTAATAGCTGAAAGAAAAGACTAATGGTCTTCATCTTTCATGATCCATTCAATATTTCCCCACAGTATATGTTCACTCTCAAACAATTACATTCAGTATGCATATTGCATTATTATATCAACATCTTAGTTATCCATCTCCCAAAAGTATTAGGGAAAAAACATGTTAAAAGCTTCAAACTCAACCACTAATGCAACTAAATAACTACAAAACACATTTCAGCACTTTCCTAAGGAAGGACTGTAAGGGAAGATCAACAAAGTCAATAATTTCATACCTGTTCTAAGCTGTACTTAATTGACCAGCATTTCCTAGGGCTATAAATGTTTAGTAACTGAAAGACATAATCTAATTTTAATGCTTTTGGTCACTGTATACTCAATAGTGAAGCAGGGAAAAAACCAGAAGCACTAAACATTATCACAAATAGCTACAATGAAAAATAACCATTACAACAAAACAAACACATTTTATTCAAATACTATGTCTTATAAGGAGATTTCCTAACTCATTATTGTTTCACCTATTTCCTTAATAGAATCTATAAACAGCTCCACAAGTACTCTAGATAAAATGCAAGTACTATACCCTTTCCTGAAGTGGTGCTTCAAAACTAATCTGAATTATAATTTTGCATAGAATAACATATTACATTTACTTTATATACAACTCTGCCATAAGCAAAATTATATCCCAGTTCTCTATAGCTTTAATTTCATATCATCAACAAGTTTCATTAACACATTCTTACTGCATGCACAAGGATCATTAAATGAAAACATTAAACAGTAGTGGTCTTAAACCCCTCCTTTCAGAAACTAATAATCTCCCTCAAGGTTGATATCATGACCTGTTGTCCCATTTGAGTCATGTTGGGGTTTTTAATCTATTTTACAGTGGGTTTTTTTAATTAACTCCAACTAATGATCACTCATATGACAGTACCAAGTGCTCTAACAAAACTCATAAATTACCACATTTACTTTTTGCTAGGAAATACAAACACCAACAAAATGCATTAGACCATAACCAACAATGAGATTAGTCTAGCAAATAGTCTTTAGTAATCGTACCTCCCATTTTATGTCATTGCAGCTACATGTATATGTAGTTAATTCAGTCTTCAGATGCATTTTAGAAGTCTTTTATATTACTTGGTCCTCATATTTCCTTTCTTAAAAATAATGTATGTCTCTAATCATATGGCATCATCAGGTAAGTGAAGGTCCTTAAAAATTTCTGCCTTGAACTTGATTTTTCCAGTGTCATGTCTATTTTTTTTTCCATTTGTTTTTGGCTTCCTACTCAGTCTGAGTATCCTTGTTAAGTTCTAACACTTCAGGAGCCTCTTATTTACTCAAACAGACCTGGCCAAAAGCTTTTTCTACAAGCAGTTGGTAGCAGGAGTCAGCTTCAAAACAAAGAATGCAGGTGGTTCTTTACACAAAGGATAAATATATTGATATTGCTCAAATACACAGAAATTGCATCCAATTCAGAAAATACCTTGAGAAAAAAATAGCTGAAGAGTGGAAAAGTATTACACTTGTTTGTCCTATTTTATTCTTTTTGAGCATCTCTTTGTGTCTATAGTTGGAGATAGGACAGACAACAAGCAAGGTGGAGCCTTTATCTAACCCAATATAACCATACCTAAACTGTAATCACTCAAACAAATGCCAAGAAAATTCTCTTGATTAAGATTTTTGTTGGTTTTCAATTTCAAGTGCTTGCCTGTAGTCAGCAAATGGACATATCCCTGCTCACCTGTACATTCTAAGGAAAAAAATATAATCACATTTCAAACAATTATGGCAGGAGGGTTGGACCTAGATGATCTTTAATGTCCCTTCCAACTCAAACCACACTACAATTCTACGAATTACCCCAAAATATACATTCTTCAAGCTATATAAAAACATTTGGAAGACCAACCCACCAACTGGTCTGATGGCTAACAATTAAACATGGATCTTTAGAACAGAATATTTAGAACATTTGCAATATATGAAAACTGCTTTATTCTCAACTGTAACGAACTGCACTACTGCTTTCATTCATGTACACATACACTTGCATGCTCCTTAATAATTCCTTTTTCTCAGAAACTTAAAAAAACATCCTTCTAACAAGTTTAACACATTCTACAACTAAGAACTATATCTAGCAGTTGAAACACACACTAATAAGCAGGGAAAAAAAAGGAGCAAATTCTTTGCTAATCCATGCTTCCCATAAAGCTGGTGGAGTTTTATTAATTTATTTTGGTTATGAAACAAAGGAAAAGGATGACTTTGGTACTGACAACTATGAATGGAGCACTAAGGAGTAGGGTGGGAAAATGTGTTAACATATGACTAGGAGACATATTATATCCTAGAGTAAAGGTCAAATCTGCATGAAAAACTTGTTCATAGAGAGATATACTAATCTTTAAGTGCCTAAAGTAAACTATCAAGAACTTTTCAGCAGTGTTTGCACTTGGTGTCAGCACTCTCTCAGCACCACATCCACTACAGGCTTGAATGAACTCAGCAATAAAGAACATATAGTGAAAAGTAGATTATATCTCAGCTGGGTTCTTCATAATTAAAAAAAGTTTGACTGCATGTTAAGCAGAATATCTGCAAACATAAATTACTTCTAAAGATTGAAGCATGCTTAAATTATTTTAATCTACAAAACACCATTGAAAAAAATTAAAACCAACATGGAATTATGGGAAATCATATCTAGAAATTACGTAGCAATTTAGTATCAAAATTAGCACATGCCAAGTAATTATGAAAGAGAAACATTTGGCAAAGATGTGACACAAATTAAGACTAGCACAAAAATACATTTGAGACAAAGTTATCCAGTATACATACAGACATATCTGTATGTTCAAATAAAATTTAAGATTACAGATAAATAATGACAGAACTATCAGAAACTTATAGAGAAAAAATAATTTCAATAATTATATCCATGGTCCTTTCTCTACAGAACATCACCACTGTTGCTGAATCCTGACACAAAGTGAGAACTTGCAAAAATATTTACTACTCTCCTAAAAATTCTGAACCCCTTGTCAGGGGCAAAACCTTCTCAAACAGGCTTGGATTTATTGAAATTTAAACAAAGGTTTCCCTATGAAAGGTTTAACATTGCATCTATGTAACAAGCCAAGCTATCTCACCAATCAATACAGAGGTTTTGATTTCAATAAGGGTGATAAAAGTTACTCTAACCCTGGCCAGCTACAAGCTCTCAACAGATGATCATCATTAGGCCTCTATCGGGCGTCCACATACTCAGGCTGTACAAATGTGTCCTATTAGTACATGGTCTGTCTGTTTGGCAACTCTGGTCCTAAGACAAATGGCAGCTGCTGCCCTTCAAGGTCTGAAGTCAAGTCCTCAGGGAATCTAAAAGCCCAACTGGAAAAATCAAGGCCTGTTCATTAGAGACTGCTCCAGGGGAAACTTGCAAGGCTGCCATTAGAACTATATAAAAGAGCTAATTATTTTTATAAGACTTTTAAAACTATCAAACACACTCAGTTATAATAAAAAGTATTTACTGCTGGCATTCCATTTAAAAGACATTGCTTTTTGTCAAAAAATCAGCTAGTGACAGTACACAACTGAAGTCTTTGTATTAAAAATTTTAATGAGTCTGCTAGGAGAAAGTTGTGTAAAAATGAAGTAGATGAAATAGCTTCTCCAGCAAAGGTATAACACCAAGCCTGCTGTTGTGGGAAAATATCCCAAACACACTCATATCTAACTAATGAACTATAAAGGTGGGCTGAGGTTGTGCGTCTGTGACCATCTACCCCTGAAAAAGACGAGAAATTCAAGAAACAAACACGTTCAGTGTTTCTAAACTGACTGAAAAGAACAAATAACATTCTTGTTTCAAGCCTATGCCGTTAAGGAACAACTGAACATGCTGCAGTACACTTGTGTATTGATAGATCAGCCAGAAAGGCACAGGACTCACTTGGTATCAAACACTAAGACTGAGCAGGAAAATAAAATGAAAACTAAAAGTGTTTCAGTATTTTTCCTCTGAAAAAACACAGAAACAAAGATTATAATAACAATTGCTACTTTCATAAAATATACTCTGGGGAAAAGTTGGAACATGACCTTTTTTTTTAATTCATAACTACATAATTGTTTACTATTTTAATTATGAAAACGAATCAAAGTTTCTTATACCGAAATATTTTCCCAGCTGTACAGCATGACAACACTGTATCGAATTCTAATGTTATAACAGATCACTGGTATAGAGTATTTATTACAAATCTTTTAAAAGTGCTATATGAAATTCATTAGTGTTCCTTAATCAATTCTTGGACCAACATGCACATTTAGCTTCCGACAGCCTAATTCAAAAAAGCAATTACAACCCTAGTCCTTATGTAAAAGGACGACAGAAAGAAGCTATGTTAAACCAGTTTAAAAGAATGAAAATGTAAAGAAAACAGATTAGGAATGATTTATATCAATGCCTAGTGCTGAAGTTAATTACAAGTAACCCAATAAAATAGTGCCTTTATTATTGTACAGCAAGTAATAACCCTAGACGCAGAAAACAGAACTCTTTGCCGACTTTTGCATGCTCAATTCCACAGCACACTACATTAAGAATTAAAGAAGTAGTAAATAAGCCATACAGAAACAGCAGGTTTTTAACTAAAAGCAGAAGACTCCCCTGCTGTTTAACCATGTGGGTTACTCCATGTAAACAGAGCTTCCTATAAACTAGTATTATGTTGTTAGTGGTAAATGCCTAAAACTATAATGAGAGTTTAATTTCAATACTTAAAACTTTGAGTTCAACTCACAGTAAGTTTTTATAGATTCTGAAAATAAATTATACACATATAGAGCTGGAGTAGTTTGCATACTTAAGTACTAGATTCTTCAGTAAAAATGCTACATTAAAAACTGTCAGCTTTTTAGATAATGCCCTTTATGCTATGAGATTAGTCTCAAAGTGACAACTGTTTTCTCTACAAACTATGCAAATCTATCCTAAAAAATACAGTTTCGTGTAAGACACAGAGCATAAAATGTTGCAGCATATACAATCTTAAACAATTACGTACAGCCAGAAAATCTCGAGATAGGTTGCAGTTGTCATAATTTATGCTGATACCAAATATTCTTAAAACAAGATTTTAACAATAAACAAAAACTTAAATAACTTAATCTGAAAGGTCATATAAAATTATGAAAATATCACTGTCTGAATAAATAAAAATTTTATCAATAATAACTATCACAGCATAAAAGGTGCATATCATCACCACTCAAACCTAATTTTTGTATCTAGTTTCAAAAAAGTAGGAAAAACTGGGGAAAAATTAAATGAGTAATCACTGATTTCAGATCCACAGTTTCTGATGTAGGAAGCAATTTGCCAGGGCAGCTTCTCCCTTTCTCTCTCCCACTAGTAGGCTGTTGCCATGACTCCTCATGAAACAAAATTAGGGGTCAGGTTTGAGTTCATCTAGAAGCAAACCTTTTCCACTGCAGTTTCCTCTTCAGGTTCTTTAACCATCGGCTGTTTTCAAAGTCAAGATGAAAGACTAGCTTCAGAAAGAATAGGAACAGGAATCTTAAAAATTAATTGAGAAATCAAAATACAAAGTAGTTCTGTAAACATGCAGCAATGGAAAGTATGAAGCTGTGAGTTAAAGGAGATGAGACAGAAAAACAAAAGTGAGGAAAAGGAACAACACAAGATTAACAAAGGGAAGAGATCCAAATAATGGCATTGCAGTCACAGCAACATTTTTTATGAATAAAGGTAAATAAATTGAGGAATAGCAAGAATATAAGGCAACTGACTCTAGATTTCATTGGTTTTTTAACTTTGATTGTCATTTGAGATTTTGTAAAAGTACAGAATGGAAAAAAAATTGGCTTTCAAGGTAGACTACTAATTATAAAGACAAGAAAATCGTAGCACAGTCACTGCTCCACAGTTGCACTAGTAGTGATGGACTGATCCCACCCCTAGCAACATTCATCATCACCACCAAATAGCAGCAACCTTCTTGCTCAATGTTTTTAGCTTTAAATAAATAAATTTAACTAGTAAAAGAACTCAGTAATATACACAGTGTACACTGGTTTTGGAACCACAAGCCCCTTTATACAGCAGGTGGATTGGAACTAGATGATCTTTAAGGTCCCTTCCAACCCAAACCATTCTACCATTCAATGATTCTGCATTACTCTTTTCCCCAAATGTAGCTCAGTTTCTATTTAAACTCTCATAATGATGCACACAAACGATAGACAAGATTCCCACCATCATTGTACCTTTGAGGGAATGGAAATGAAGCACGTAAGCCAGTCCCAGCTCTTCATTCAAAAGACAGGATGTCCAAACCTGTCCTTTGTTATTCCCTTGGGCAATCCTATCCTAATGCAGATCTTTTCTTAAAAGATTTAGAGAAAATGAAGCTAACTCAACAAAAAAAGGCAGAAAAACTAATGCATCTCTTCCATCATGCTCTACTGGCACACTCCTCTCCCTTCCTCATCCTGCATCTGTTGTCTTCCTTTAGACTAAAATATAATACACAACACACCGCGACACAGGGCTCTATTTTCATGTTTCCCTACATGTTGCTACAATAAACATGATAAATAGTAATTTTCTGCTCCTTTCTTTGCAAATCCTCCCCTGCACTCATCATGTAAATTTTCAAAAAGAAAAATATAACCATTTTAATTAGAAGTTTAAATAAATGTCTTCATAACTATTCAAAGAGTCCTGGAAAATCCAGTTGATTCTTCTGAATCAAATATGGCTCAGAACTAGGATCTAATGCTTAACAGACACGCACCTCAATATCATGATTTCTGCATAATCTGAATTACGAGTTTTTAGTAAGTTAAAAAAATTATTTATTGGAAGATTAGTGCATCATCAGCAAACTTTGATGAGACAGGCATTTTCCCAGTTGCAAAAATATTCAAAAAGGCACAGATGAATATAAATAAGGCTAAAAGTTAAACAGTAAACTGAAGAGCACCACTATGTAAAGTTTCTCCTGGTAGAACTTTACAGCACTTCTCCCCAAATCATAAGTTCCTTAAGCAGTGTCACTTGGAAACAGAGATAACATTATTTCATTTATGAACATGAACAAAAAAAGTTCACATATTCGTAATTAGTATTAAATCAGCAACAAGGATTGCTGCTCACTGAACTTTCCATAATCTCATACCCCTCCCCTCACCTAAACCTCTTTTCATAGTCTCAAATTAAACAGACTAGCTGTAAAACAGCAGGGTGTCAAATTAAAGCACACTTTATTTTCAGAGGTCTCCACACTTCGCGGTTGACTTCCTGTCAGGAAGAGTTCCATTTCAGTGCAGAGCCCCATCAGCAGGGAGCTCACAGAATTAAGTGCCAGTTGATATTACTTTGTTTTGCATTTACCACCCATGAGAATATTGTTCAAAGATCTAGTTATAAAGTCAGCATGGTATCATCCTTCTGACTAGACTGCCAAGCCACAGGGTGTGCTCTCACTGCACAAAACTCACCTTAAATGGTGGTGTTTTTTTAAGACCTAGTGTGCTGGCGAAGCAACAGGATGCCTTTTTTCTTCAGAAAAGTCTTGCTTCTGTAGCTAAATTATGTTCCCTTAGTTCTGAACATCTGCAGCAGTGTACATTCATAGAAATGAAGCTGTCCCATTCCCCTATCACACCCCCATGAGTCACACTTACATTAGACAATCCACACTCCTCCCTAGACATAAAAATGCATACATTAATCAAACAAAGTCCCAGTAACACACCTTTAAAGGTTATTATTTTTAGCTGTAGAGGATATGTTTTCCATTAAACTCACACCAACACCTTGTCCTGGATTCCTGACCAAATGCAAATCATTTTCAATTCAGAAGAAAATTTTTCTTCATATGAGCCTATACTATTTGAAAAGTCTATAGAACAACCACTAAAGATTGTACTTTATTAAAAGAAAAAAGAAACTCTGGGAGAGAAAATCCTCATTCTCACCACAGAATTCTGTTTTAGTAAGGAGAACTTAGAAAAGTTCATCTCTTTCCACTCCAGTGTGGCAAACTATTTCTAAGAATGGTTTTGTGGTTTTTAACTCTATCTTTTATTCTTCTACCCAAAGCCTGCAAGTCATGTTGAATTCTCCAAGTGTCTTGTCCCAAGAAACAAAACTGCATATCAGTCCACACAAAAATATCATGGCTTTTACACACCTGTCCATTTGTAGCTCTCTGAACACCTTCTTAGTCTAATACATAGCACTTGAGCATCTTGATTTTACATATAGATGTATTTTTTTAATTTTTGTTCAGACCCACAATTACTTCCCACAAAGAAGCTGTGTAGTATGAACCAAAAAACACTGGGTCATTCACACTATTTTTCTCAGTTTGCAGCTGATATGGCCTGCTTTTGTTGAACACTTCAAAGTACAGTGGCTGCAAATTGCAGAGGGCATTTTCTAGTGGGTCTAGAGCAGGACTAGACTAAACAACCATTTACACTATTGCTTTGACCATTATTTATATCTAATATGCAGAAACATCAACTCCATTTAATGAATGTATAATATACCACACGTTCTTCTGTTTTTCTCATGCTAAATGTAACACATCATAGTTTTTGCTCATCTTAAAATCCCACGTCGTACAATTCATCTGCAAACTGGAGAATGAGTAAACCTTTAAAATATCCTCCTAGACTAAGTATTATGGAAAGATATAAGGAGGTAAAGCCAAAATACTAGCTCACACACTTTAACTACTGTGACTATTACCTGCCAGGATATAACTATCAAGTGGTTATTGCATCATGAAGTCAAGGGAAGGTCACTTATTATTCATGCACTACTGGCAAATTATTCTCATTACATTCTAACCTATTTCCACACTTAAGGCAAAAGCAAAGTTACAAACTTCTTTGATTTCTACTACTCAGTAAACTGTCAATACACATCCACCCACTTCACAGAATATTGTTTTTTGCATGAGTCTATAAAAATTATTTTTTTAAAATTTAGCCAGTGATGGACACAGACATTTTAAATGGCCTATCTGTAAGCCATGCTAACAGCAAACAAAGCACATTATTCCTGAAGCCAACAGTGATATCTAAGAGAAAAGACAGAGTTTAAACAGATCTTAAGTAGTGAAGTGTGAACTTTAGTAATCATTAAGAGCTTGAAATAAACTCCTCTTTAAACATATTAGGGTGCTCTTTAAGCAATTCCATGGAACTCAACAGGTTAAATATTGCAGGCAATTACAGGCAATTAAACTTTCAAACAATTTAGAAAGCAACAAAAAAATGAAGCAGGAATGATGTTCCAAGAGGCAAGTTTTACATTATCCCGAGGTTTCACACAGACTGTATTACAATAATCCAGTTTTAGAGAGACAAAATCTACATACTGCTTAAGTCAAAGAAAAAAAAACACATTCAGTTAATTTAAATGTAATTTCAACATACTCCAGTTCAAAGAAAAGGTTTTCCCAGCTGTTTCCATTTATTTCAATCTTATCAGATTTGCACTTCAGATAGTTATCTGCCAAACTGATCTCCAGTTTCAAACACTTCGAATGCATAACACAGCTCAATGAAGCAAGGAGCAAAATATCCATAGCACACGTAATCCATTTGTAGTTATTCCAAGTACTCTGCTCAGTGACATATACCAGGTATGAAAGTAGTCAATATACGTTTTCAGTACCCAAAGGGAAATCCGCAGTGATGGAAGAAAAACTTCCACTTAGGAAGGAAAGAAGTTATAGCATGCATAAACCCACAGATATATCTCATGCAAGGAAGAAACCAAGCCATCTAGACAACAGATTTGTGAGAAGGAAACTTACTGAAAAGATAGTATCTAAAATCCAAGCAATAAAGGACGGCATTCAAGGAGTCTGGATTCCACAGCCACATCTTGCAAGACTTTCATTCACTTTCTCCAGAGTTAATCCTACTGACCAGTAGTCAAACAGCTCACTGTGTTTATATCAAGTGTCTTGCAATGCAGGCGAAGGCAGAAGCCCTAAGACCTTACAGAACAGAGTTGATGTCTTCATATATCAACAACCAAAGAAGGAAACAGCAATTGAGAACAACACAGATGAACCACAGTGTTGCTTTTACAGATTGAGAGAGCTTAATTTCTTTCAAAACTGGACTCTTCCACATGTCTGGTAAACGCCCCTAAGATGCTGGACTACTAGCTACTTTGGGAGGATATCCTGAAATTTTTCCTCTGATAGATTATTCTACCTGGTGATAATAATAATTGTTACCTGAAACACCAGTTGAAACTTAAGCCCCTTCTGTCCGAGGAGAGTACTTCGAGAGCATAGCCCCTGGCTACTGTGGAATCTCCCTTCCCCTCTCTCTCTAGTTCTGACCACAGTCAGAAGAGTTTTGGAGGAGGAAACAGTTTATGATGTAAAACCTCTTCACTGAAAATATCCTGAAGCAGCACTGAACATAAAGCTTAATAGACATTTCCCAGCTACTTTCCATCCAACAGCATCCTAAAGAAGATTAGGATAAGGATCTTCCATTTTGTGTTTCAGTTACAAGGGTCATGTAATATTTGTTACTAAATTGCATTGGGAACGTCCTTACTGCTGCTTGCATAACAAATAATAACATGTCTGGCAATCCCATATTTTCAAATGTTAAGATTTACACAGTTTCATTAATATGCCTGGTTTCCCTTGGGATGAATCACATCTGAGGTGGCTTAAGAATCAAAATAATCCTTAGCAGAGCAAGGTGATCTTGAATATTCACTTCCTACCACAGCCACCTCATCTCTACGAAAATCTAAGCTATCAAATATTCTCCCAATCTTCACATTCTTCAAAAGAGCACAAGTGTATCTCAATACAGTGCCTTCATACTAAACTAGAAACACTGAATACTTCATAGTTTTTCAAGGAAAGTTAGCAATATAAGGCAAACACCTGTGGGCATGATTCATGCAACATCTTTTTCTGAACTTCATTTAGACTTTGGTAAATTCTTTTTTCTATTTTTACTTGTAAGGATCTAAATCATTTTCATTTGCCTAATAAAGTTTTGGTTCTAACCATTTTATCATGAAAAACCCATTGAAGTGGGTTATTTTCAACTCAAATACAGATACATGAATCTTTGATAAAGACAAAGATCCTATTTGCAGAAGTTCACACTATATAAAAAGAAAACCTTCCAACTCCCAGTATTTTCTAAATGCCTTCTAAAAGAAAATTAGAGCATGTATTACAGTCGATAGAAAATCATTTGACAGCTTACAAAATCCCCACAAAATCTACCCTCTACGCCAAAACATATACATTTTTTTAAAAATCACATCTATAAATGGAGATCAAATCCTTTTTAAACTTATTTTCAGCTTTTATAACATAAAGTGATCAGATGGAAGAACATTACTGTGATTAAAATGTCATCATCAAACACTTGGGGCACATAAAAAGTACTCAAACAGCATTTACTCTCTTCATATCTAAACCAGGATATTGTTAAGAGTTTTGATGAATCTGTTGAGTTCAGCTGCCATGGCATCATAGTGACATCAGTCTTTAGCTAACATACACCCAATTCAATTAAAACTTCATAGCAATCACTACAGTTATCCATCACATCAAATAGCACTTAAAAGTAAATTAGGAACCAGTGCAGATCACAGAGCATCAGCATAAAGTGTTCTCTCTGCAAGCAACTGAAAACCTGCCATCTTCTACATCAACTAAAATCTCCAAGTAATTCAAAGACTTACCACATTTTAGAACACGCTGCAGAAATCCATTCCTGAGAGAATGAATTTGGATCACTGATGCAAAGCTTTTTTTTTTTCTGAGCAGAGGATACTCATAAAAGCCTGAAGATCCTACTGCAATCCCACAAACACTGAAGTAATGGGGTGGAAGCGAAAGGAGGGTGTGAAAAAATTCTGCTGAAAAAATCCAAATTGTAACTGGTATCCTATTGCTCTCCCTTAGGGAAAATAATGCTATCATCCTCTTTGTATGGGTGCATGACTGCATGGCACAGGTTGATATTGCTCAAATAATTAAGATTCCTTATCAAAGTAAGAGATATGATATGACCAAGATACTGCCCATGCAAGAGATGTAACCTGACTTCTTTAGGAGCAACAGAATCCATTCAAGAAGGGGTTTAGTAGCATATGAAAGATCATACTAAAGAAATACCTCAGGCAAAAATTTCACCACTTAAGCAATGGTAACTGGACTAGAAAAAAAGAGAGCTGAAGACCCATAAGTTTCCCTACAGAGGCAGTAAGACCAGCTTTCACAGTGTAATTTTTTCTGCTTTAATACTACTAATCAGCCTCTGCTGTATTTTTAAAATGCACATGGTACAGCCCTGGATCATGCTTTTCTCTCCAAAAAATAACTCCAAAAACTATCAGCACAGGACATTTTCAGCCATAATCATATTTCATTGGGCCATATGAGCAGATGCTATCTCTGCACACAAAAACATCTGGAGTACCAGGGTTTATGCTTCTCTCTTCCACCTCCTCATGAAAGACATATCTTATCAAGGCCCAGTATACATTTAACAGCTAAGGGTATGTAGTTATATTGCAATATATCATATTAATATTTCTCAAAGATAAATTATGTAGAGATTAAATGTATTAAAACATTGGTCCTGGTTTTATATATGCCATGAGCTATCAGGAATGTGCCTTTAGTCCTTTCGAAACAACACTGGACAGAGGAAGGAGGAACCAAGAAGATTATACAAGAGTTGAACAGTATTTGAGTCAGTCTAAGTTTAGATTCAGTAGAAAAAAAGCTCTTAAGTCAAAGATGACTCTGACAAGAACCATCCAATTAGTTCTCTTACACATATTCCACTGGAGATTCAGTTGATTTACTACAGAAAGAAGCATTTTTCAAGTGTCAAAGATTTTGTAAATTCACAGGCATCAAGGAAAACTATGGAATCGATTTTGTACCGTTTCACCTTGGAGCTACAATAACAGGATGAATGCTTCATGCATGTGAGCAAGAAAAAATATTTTTAATCCCTTCATGAGAGAGTACGGAAGATCACAGTTGTTCCTACTTGGTCATGTATTTCAAGAAAATATCTGACAAATGAAAGGCAGCACAGTAGCATATTTGTTTTAGGGATATGCACTCAATTCATACAAGCCCCCTTTGCGTTTTAGGCACAAAGTCCTTTTAGATGAAAATGCTTTCTTTGGGGGTGACATCAGTTTCCCCATGCAGAAGTCCTGTCTCACAATTGCACATGAGCACCTTCAGCATCCTGATGTCACTCATTTAGAAGGGATAACAGAAGCAGGACTTCTCTCTTTTGGCTGGTTTAATTACCCCGACAGGATGCCAGGCCAGACGAGATGGTGCTTCTAGGTTCACTGTACTGTATGCATTTCTGATAAATGGGAAAAGAATAGATGACCTGGCAGAAGGCTCAGACAATAACATGTGATTTACAGGACATGAATGCAGCTACTATAAGATTTATCTGACAGCCCTCTCCGATAGTGGACTGTTGAGTATCCGATGGAATGATTTCTAGTCTGGAAAGTCTGCTACTGAGTAGCCATACACATTATTTATTTATTAGATGTTTTGGGTTGAAACCATTTTTAAATGATGCACTTCACAATGCTCAGCCATAAATTTAGTTTTAAACCCTAGAAGGGAGGTAGTGTTATTGGAATGTGTGTCAGACTGAATTAGGATGAGCAACACAACGCTTTTATAAAGTGGCCTTGAATGCAACGTCGATTCTTTCAAAAATGATATTAATGTCAAATAAGCAGGAACACTTTGCAGTAATATTAAATGAAGGATTCTTTATGTTTTGATAGATTTATAGAAATGTAAGTACACACACAGAGACACGTCTCAAAATGTAGTGTGTCTATCAAAAAACTGGTTTTGTCTTAGGAAAAGCCTTTTGTGTGTATCTCAAACCACCTGTTTCTCTTTTTGCCTTTGTTAAATAGAAAGCAACAGACCAACATGCAAACACTAAACAAATACAAAAGCAATGGTCTTTTTCCATATACCTAAATATATGAAATTTAAACAAGAAAAGAAATTCACCACGTGTCACAAATAGCTCCACAGAATGGTACCTCTTCCTTTTTTTAAAAAAAACACTTCACATAGGAAAGAGCTTTATTTTCACAATGTTATGAAAAAATTACTTGTGCGATATTATTATGCCATTTTGCACTTCTGAGGAAAAAAAAAACATATTTCAGCCACAAATCTAAATAAACATCAGGAAAAAGTCAGATGTTTAAGAAAAAACGATCCAATGGCTTACATTGGATATACAATGTTTAATATGAATTTTGAGAAGAGGTTATCGTAAAAACACCAAAGATTAATCAAAGCAATCTTTCAATTTCATAAAGTGATGGCTGACAAATTTGTGAAGTTTTAAATCAAATTTGCAGATACTTACTTTGTAACTATGCCACATTATTTATGTGATTAAAAACTGTTTTTTGACCTGATCTTTTGATCTTTGGCACTTCATCCTCTCCATCTCCTCTTAAAAATTAATTAAAATTTTAGCAAAAGGATATCACTTCATTTCCCACCCTATCTTGCAGGGGGGAAAAAAGAAAAGAAAAAGAAAAAAAAAAAGGAAAAAAATCAATCAAGCTCAACCCCATCTCCTCCCAGTATCTCTAAAATGTCGGCTTGAAATTCAATTTCATATCTCTCAAGCTTTCATGTAGCAAAAGACAGTTCACTTCTTAACAAAATAAATCACTTCTGTGATTGCCATGCTGACCTCTTTGAATTAGGAAAATTCAAAGTGAAAAATGTAATTATCACCCCAGAACAATCTGTATACATCTGGAGCTAATTTTAGATTCATTTCTCACATCATTTTTCATATTCTGCCAAAAATTACAGCTGCTATGCAACTTTAGAAAGACTTTGAGGTCTTTGCGACTTTATTGGTTTATTTCTACTATTTCACAAAGAACAACCTCGGTCTCTGCAACCAGCACTGCTAAGCAATCACGATAGCTTCAATTTGATTAGATTAGCATTAAGTGGCATTGTGACACATATGACAAATAGATGCATTAGAGCACGTCATTTATTCCTTGTCCTTTCCACTTCCCAAAACCAAACAAGTGACGTACAGTACAGAGTACAACATGATTTTAAGAAAGATTAGATTACCCTACCAAAAAAAGAGGGAAAGGTCAAGCACTAATTATTGATACAAGCAGCATGGATACCAAAAACTAATTTTTTAAAATGGTAATACCAAGCTGTCAGACATATATTTAATACTCAGATTAGTTCTACTCTAGTACTTTAATGAATGAACAGTAAAATTTGCATACAGATTTCTTGGTAGCAAAGATTCTTTTCTAATCTAAATCAGCTGCAAGTTCATATTCTAGAAGTTGTGAACAACGTTCACTTCCAGTATTGCCATATGTAAAATAACAATCTCTAAATTCCAAAAGTTCCAAAACGAATATTAAATTCCTTTCAGGGTAAAAAGATATTGTATTTCCTGAGGAAGATGGAAAAGTAGGTGAGCAAAGTTCTAGTTACGTTCATTAATAATAACCTCACTAGAAAACATAACTACTCTTCACTAGTTCATTGTAAAATCTATTAGGTGTAATCTCCAGAAGTAATTGTTCTTATTGCACTTTATTGACAATGCAGACTATCGATTTTTCACACCTTCTATGATTCTTTCATTTGTATTCATGAAATGTCTATCAGCACACTCTAAATAAATTTGGCAATATAGGCACTAAAACGAATAAATCGATGTGAAGAAACATTAATTTTGCATTATCCTTATTCGTCAGGCAAGCAAACCATAAGGGTTGTAAATGAAGGTCAAAGGTTTTGAAATGGGTCAGAACCCTTGACCTCCAGACCAATACCATTCCCATTAAAAAAGGCTATTTTAAAGTTTTAAGTAGGGGAATTTACTACCAGAAAGGTATAATTTTTAAGGCACCAAAAGAAAGGCTCAATAAAAACAGTCTTCCGTTTAATTACAAAAAAAAAAGAAAACAAGAAACCCCAAAAGAAAATCCAATTAATACAGCATACACAATTTAAAGTTCTTCAGGCTCTGGCTCTTTTCTAACCATGGGAACAGGCCACTTCTTAAATATCTAAAATCACTTTGCCTTTAGGAGTGGAGAATGTACCAAACTGCTGACAATCAGGGTTGCTTACTGAAATTTTCTCAAATTCTTAGTACTCGTCAAATCAATTGAGAATGACAGGGTTTCAAAAGTATTTATCACTTGTTTTGTAACCTCTACACAAAAGGAAAAATTCTATTTATCCCAGAGGATTCAGCTTGTCAAGATGCAGAAATCAATGTTTCTTTAACTTTAATATTTTATTGATCCTATTTTACCTTATAAAAATGACAACATAGAATTACTTAGGCACACCATCTTCAAGGTTATGTAAATGCTTGCTAGTAAGGTAACACAAAACCATTCATATCTTCTCTCTTGAACTGAATAGACACAATTACTATGATTTTGTTTTTAATCAAAAGGCCTTGTACATTATCTCTTTACATATTTATATAAGCTTAAAGTCAAATTTAAAGTCAAATTTTAACTTTAATTTTCATTGTGTTCAAAGACAGCACTTTCAGACATTGCTACTTAAATCTCACCTGAGAGCAAAGAAGCATCACCAGCTCCACAACTGAACTGCTAGATTTCATGCATACAAGACCTACAAAAAGAAAAAAGTATACACAAATGCATGTTTATATGGCACCAGCTACTAACACAAACTGTTCTGAAGTTCAATAGATTAAGAGCATTTTGACAAACAAAAGAAAACCGAAATTTTCATACCACTAATAGCAATACAGCTAATAGTAATACATTACCTCCATTATTCACATAAATGTTTGTATGTCAAAATGATCAGAAGTGTGGTTAACATATGTTATATTAATCCACTGTATCTACATTTTGCTATTTCTTGAAGGATTGGATCATTATATATGCAGAGAAGGGAAATGGCTTTATGACCTTTGCTTTCTCCATTGCACGTTCTCCTTTCAGCCCCCAGCTATCAATCAAGTTTCCATTTTGTTTCATGGCAGCAGACATCCCAAACACTCTTATTAGTACTTTGACCCTTAACCCCATACTAAACCTTAGCAGAAGTGCAAGCAGTAACCTATTATATATATTTTCAATTGTTTATAAACTAATTTGACTATTATTATTATTATTTGGGTTTGCATTTTGTTTGGTGTTTTTCTATAACTGGGTTTTAGGCCCAAAAATTGGTTTCATGTGTTTATTTTTGTATAGACAGTTCATACATTCCCAATAATTATCCTGTTTTTTTTTTTTGGTCACCCAATCTATGAAATACTCATTTATCTGAGTATATAACCTATACTACAGTCAAAATACTTTGAAACCAGATTATCTTTTATCTTCAGAGAAGAAAAAATGTAACTAAATAGGATATTTACTTCTCTGGCAAATAGAGCTTGGAGGAAAATCACTTTTCTGGTTTTTCTTATTAAATGAATGAAATAATTTTGTTCATAAGGTAGCTTCCATTAAAATGTTTATCAGCTAAAGTGATGCCCACGTGCATAAACACAAGTAGAATCCCATCTTCCTGAGTCTCACAGAAGGCAATTCGCACACTTCTTCCTTCCATTTCTTCCTACCCAAACCAGTAAGCAAGCTAAACTCCTAAACTAAACACCTTGAGTTTCAGTGAAGTTTAACAAACTCTTGATTTTGATATCAGCACTCTTCAGGAAAATGCTTGACCGTGTTTGATACTGTAATTGTGTTTCTGCCAACGTTAATCATATTCAGAACTACATACAGGATGACTGTCCTAATTCAAGAAACAATTAGTTCCAAAAATGTTTTTAAGTGGACCCTTAATTCCCTAGGAAGAAACTAGTTGTATTAGCACAAATACAGCTCACGTGCCAGTTATCAGCTCAAGTTAAGCAACCATGAGATTCTACCATGAGTGCACTTTTCACTGGAAACTCCAACAAGCTCTGGCTCTAATTCAAGTCACCTCTTTAAGGGGACAAAACCTGCAACTTTCTTTCTAAAAACCAGTGGACAAAGCATATGATATAGCCAAACTATGAGAAAATTAAAAAACTGGTGTTGCTACTAAAGTCACAGTGTTCCAACAGACACGACTTTTCAAACTGAGGATGTTAATGTCTGCATTGCAGAACTGAGTCTCATTCTTAAACAGAGAAATCCTACCTGTAGAAAGAAAAGTCCATCAGCTCAGTCTCAATCATTTTATGCCACTCTTCATCAAGAAAAGCCATGATCAATGCCGTGCACATGAATCTTTATTTTCTCAAAAGTACCAGAGAATTATTCTCAATACTGACAACGTATTTCTCTTACCTGTATGGCTGCCTTCCAGTTGGAAACCAGAAAGGCAGAATCAGACTCACATGCAAGAAATGGACCAGAACATGCTCCACTGACGGTTCCCAAGAAGCCTTCTGCTATAACATCCCAGTAAAAATGCAAGTCTTTGTGCTTAACTTTCTACATTATACACTTTAGTTTGCAAAAAAGTGTTGACCGTGACACCAATTTTTTTTTAAGGCTCACAAAACATATTTCATACACCAGCTTCTATGGGACAATTTGCTGGAAGAGTTGGAAAACTAACCAAGAGACAACTGTAGTTTGTCTCTCATAATGAGATACATGAAATTTAAGATCAGATGGACACAAAGAGGTTACAGAGATGGTAAAAATGAGGAGGCAATGACAATGACTTCAGATGACTAAAGACGGAAGGGACAGGAGGCAAAGAAATCCAGTGGACAGCACTGTTTGGAAAGGAAGGAAGAAATCTCCTAAACAAAGAAATCTTGAGTCTCCAAAGTAAAACAAAGCACACATTTAAAAAAACCTTTTTTTAAATGGAAACTTACTTGTACCTTCTATCAGCAACTCCTGCCCGTGGCTGCCCAAAAGTGTCCGAGAAAGAAAGGGAGCAAAATCCACAAAAATCTCTCTCAGAAGTGGGGCAGCTTTTTCCAAAGCATGTTCAAGCCTGTCTGTAATACTAGTAAAGAGATACATGTGATTAGAAACAGGAGAAGGAAGCTACTGAAATTTTGTAAAAGTTAATATAGGTTTTGACAATGTTAAGTGATATGTGATACACATTTATAAGAAGGAATTAATAATCTGTTGCTCAGCATTTTCCCAAACCCTCATTATGTGTTGTACGTCAGCAAAGGAACATTCTTAAGTTATGTGGAAAAATAATATCAACTGTAATATCAAAAATGTGAGCCACAGCACAGCTGTTCAGATGTTCAGTTGAAGAAGTTACCTCATATTTGAGGCGGAATCCTCAGGCACTGAAGAAACTGTAGGAACAGATGGCA
The DNA here is from genome assembly GCF_025592945.1 of Manacus candei. NCBI lineage: Eukaryota > Metazoa > Chordata > Aves > Passeriformes > Pipridae > Manacus > Manacus candei. The sequence goes on along the minus strand of NW_026138076.1, from coordinate 41,492,976 downwards.
ATTTTGAATTAGATGATCCCTTTCCTACAAGAGAAAGTAATAATAAACAAATCATATGAATGAATTACAGGAGAAATCTTGCTTTTCAAGTGTTGTGTGAGGACTAGGTAAAAACCTTTCACCTCTTTGTACCTCAAACAATTTCTTCCATAAGAGTCACATTTATTTGCATTCATATATACCAGGTATGCCATGGTAAGCTTTTTAAATGCTGCTCTAGTACAAAGAGAAGTGTTGCAGTTTGTTTTGTGATTCAAGGAAGTGCTGCAGTTTGTTTTGTGAAGGAAGTTGGACTAGACTGCAGTGATCCCTTTTGGCCTTATAAGCCATAATTCCCTCTGAACAAATTCAGTAACGCAACCTTAAGCAGCAAATAGAAACAATGTCTTACACCTTTGATGTTCCTGTAATGTGCTAACATATATAATAATAATAATATATAATAATGTAAAGCCAAATGGTAAAGTTTTAAAGCATCTCTTTTGGTTACTAGAAGTGCTCATCTAATTTCAAGTCACTTGCACAGTATTTTTGTGTAAAATTAAAATATATTTGCATCAAAATCATGCAGAAAACAAAATGAGTGGGTATTTTCAACAGCCTGCCTTAAATTTTTGCAACATTAGGACTCTGACAGAGACAGCTATGATAAAATTTTCCATTGCACTGCCAGTGTCATTAGCATGATGGCAGTGGTATAACCTCATTTATGAGTTATTAACTTTGCCACATTAATTATTCAAAGGTTGATAGGGAAGACTGGGTCACTTATGTATCCTACACTTAAAAAAAAAAAAAAAAAAGCTGTTGTGTTACGTCAAATTGACACTCCATGGCTCTCATCAGCACAGGAGGAATCTGTAAATATTAAATTCTGCTGTTCAGTATATAAAGAGAAATATAACCTCCATACTGCAGTATGGATTGGTATTAGCGATGATGAACAGGGGGTAAGCAAAGACAGCCAGAGACTTCACAGATATTTTCTGCCAGGACAGGAATGGTGACTCACAAATCTTACATTGCATTCCAAACTGTGGAGAGGAATGAATCTTAGCAGACAGATTTCTGTGCATTTCCCAGGAGCATGACTGCTTCTAGTCCATCTGCAATCCTATCTCTTTCCACCCTTACACCCTGTCCTATTCTCTTTCCTCTCACCTCGCCAGTTTTGGATTCTTATGTTGCTGGAGAGGAGGGGAAAAAAAAAAAAAAAGGAAAAAAGCATGAAAGAAGAGAGTTTAATCATTTCAGTTCTCACATCTACCTTAGCAAAGACGTGACCCTTCTCAGAACTGTAACTATAGAAACACTCCTGATGGTCCCACCTACAATGGAGTGAGCTCACTTAAATGCAACCTGTCTGGAAATCAGCTCCTAAGATCTTAAAACTGTCTACCAAAATGTGTCAACTCCAACCCTTCAAAGTCTTTTAACCTGACTGAAGTGGAATAGGTTTGAAAAGTGAAGGCAAAGACAGATCCTTGAGATACTGAATTTATTTCTCCTGTCAAATTTTAAACTTCTGCTCCAAAACTGTGGCAAGCAGAGCTTCCTCCAAGAAATGTTGGGGTTTTGTGGTGGGTAGGGTGTGTTTTTTTTGTTTTTCTATCCAGGGAAGATGTTTTTTCTAATCTTGTTTCAAAGACACCATAGAAATTAATAAAATAAACTACAGCCTCAAAATAATGAAAAGTTTTGCTCTTATTTCTTTTTCTTTCTTCATAGGCAGGAGATGACTTTGTGGCGGTGATTCACTTATGCCTTTCATAAATTCAACCTGAAGTTGTGTGGGGATGATGGGATCAGAAGAAAATTGCATGGATCATACAGAATGAAGGATAAGAAAGTGGTGAACAAAGTGTTAGTTGAAAGCAAAGTGAAACATCAATCTTCTGGGCATTGTATCCTAAATAATTTATCTAATAAAGGTTAATCGAATATACACTCCTGAAAGTTTCAACGGTGATGGTTAGATTTTGTAAATGTTTTCATGGATATAATTCCATTTCTTTAAGATCTAGTTTTACATAGTCAAACCACCAAAAAGTATTTCGGGTATTCCCAAAGGAAAAGCTGTCAAATGATGTGCTGAAAATTAGAACAGAGCCTCCTGCACAGAAAAACAAAACAAAGCCCACATAAGGCAGGAAGCCACATGATTCAGTGGTTGCAAAGACTCCAGTTGTTTGTCAGATACTTAACAGCTTTTCTAACTAAATCTTTTAAAAATTAAGATTTTAAAACAATTATTTCATTTTTCATGATAACCTTTATTCAAATAATTTTACTAGAACTCCCAGCTTTCTCCCTAAAGCCCAACATCCCTATTCTCATTTAACAAGGCCCCTCTAGCTTAAAAATATTCTGAAGCCCACATGCCCAGTAGTGGATTTACACCTACACTGTCCACAAGGGGAAATCAGCACAGTGGTCTGGTCAGTTCAACACAACACCAAACTGAAATGGAGTCCAAAGCCTTCAAAATAAGAAAGTCCTCTAAATACACAGACTGTGTCTTGTTATGTAAATGCTCAAATGCTTTTTATTACATCCAAAATCTGTGACCAGTAATCCACTACTTATTGGGTATGGTTATAAAGTCAATTGTATATACAACTAAAATCCCACCCTATTAAATGCAAGGATCATTTTATCAGTATAAAATAAGACTTGACAGTGCAGCATAATAGTGTGAGTTTTACAATTAAATGAGATGAAAATAATTCTATGCAATATTTAGGCCATCAGCAAAATAACTGAGGGAAAAAATAGGAAAAAAGATCAAGGGAAACATCTGCAAGGACAATGAAAGGGCATAATAGCCATCATGAGGCTAATAAAGAGACATACACTCAGTCTAGGGTAACTTGGGGTTTTTGTTGTTTGTTTTATTTTTGGAGATGGGTTGGGGTTTTTTTCGTTTTTCCATTTTTTCAACACACTGGTAAAAATAGTTTGAGTGGGAGGTAAAGGAAATCACTGACAACACAGGACATGATTGTTTTTTTCTTCTAGAAACAAAAACAAATTGTGCAAAACAGATTATGCACAAATGTAAAACTATGAAATTTTAGGTTAAACCAACTTTTAAATATAGACATAACAGAAAAAGCACTGATCATTTGAATTTGACAACAGCCTAAGGCAGGCATCTACATAAACTGATGTTCTTTTTTGAAGATTACATAAAAATATTTATGGTCTGAATTTCTTCAGGCTTATCAACACCTCAGTCCACATTCCAAACTCAGATATATTTCACTAAAAGAGGTGAATCTCAGATTTATTGCAGCTGAGAATTTCAGTGTTTTTTTCAATAGGATTAGGCATAGTGATTTCTGCATGCAAATTTTGTTTTGTGGAAGTACTTTTTTTACTTTATTCAACTCAGAGGTGGTTTTTCATTCTACTTTTTCTGCCTTTATTGAAAAAAAAATGAAAATACTTCAGTAGCATATTTTCATCCACAACACACATGTGGGTAAGTGCAGTAGCTACTTCAAACATGTGGAACTAAACTGACTTATCTCTTCCTTATCCTTTCACTGATAAACTGGCTCCTTCAAACTGACAGTTTTACAGACATTTGCAAGAACATAAAAGAAAATGCAAATAGATCATCTGTCTAGCACCCTTACAGTGAAGCCTTATTGTTTATTCAAGGTCCCCAAGGGTCTAAACAAATAAGTGTCTCTAGCAATAAAATATTGTTAAAGAAACTCCTTGCGCAAGATCCTGACGCTTTTGCATATACACTTACAAAGTAGACTTGGCAATACACAAGCAGTACATGAGGATATACTTTACTCTGTGAGAACAGAGATGAGGTAAAAAGAATAGGAGTTGAATTAAATAACCATACCCCTTAATTTTGTGCAACAGACCTACCATACACTGATGCCCTTTGTGGAAGAGGTATCCAGTAAAATAACGAGCTTATTCAAAAATACACTTCCAGGGCTGGTAGTGCACAATGCAAGACTACAATGAAAGGTTTTACAAGCTAATATAAAGGATCTGTTACATAAACACATCTGTAGGCTAAAACAAAACAGACTTCATGAAACAATGGTGAAAATTTCTCTTAAGAGAAGTGGCTTTAAAACAGTTTTTTTTACTGGCACAATAGTAAGCCATTTCCATTGCATATCATCAGCATCTGAGATTTTTGTAAGTGTCATTTTGCTTCAGTAACTAGCCTTCAACTACTGTCACTGTAAAGTTGGAATTCTCTTTGAAATAGCTACTATAATCCAGTGAATTTCTTGAATAACCTCAACACTGATGGTAACTCACTTCACACTCATTTTTCTTACTTTAGCTTGTCTCCTGCTAATGTATTTTATTGCAAGACTTCAAGTTCATTTTCACCTGTGTATAAAAATCAATAAATACCATTCATCTTTGCAAAACAAGCCAACTTGTTTAGAGAAAATTTACATTTCTCTATATACAGAACAAGCATTCCGGAGTCACAACTCCATTTTAATCTCCTGTTACTGCTTATCCCTGCATTTCTTCCAAGCATCCACCTCCTTTTTCAGCTCAGGCTTTGACATGGACTCATTTATGACTTCACACTTTGGGGAACAGCCCCTGTGTCTTCCCAGGAGAAGCAAAAATCCTGTGGGCAACTCTGTGTGGCTCAGAGGCAAAACAAGAGAAACTCAAAGAACTTCAAGTAGGAAGTGGAGGAAACAGGCAACAGAAAATGAGTAGAACTCCTCAGTGTTTTCTACATTCAGAGCATCAGTAAGGACAAGAGGTAATTCACTCCTTCTTCCCACAGACTTATCATACACTCTCTTCATAGAAGTTGTATTTGAACAACCATTTGCAAACTGAATGGTGAAAGGCCGAGTTCTTTAGAGTGAAGCAGTAATAAAACATGTGAAATCCTTCAAGTACATAAACAGAGAAACTCAGAGCACCAGAGAAAACACTGGAAGTGCAAACTGCAAAACAGTTTAAAAAATTCACACCACTTCAGAACATTACAGCTGTAATTGAAACATTTAAAGCTCAGGCCACTCAGTCAAGTCCTGCCTATCCAAATATTAGTCCTGTCTTAGCAGTAGCCCTTCCTGGACACAGCATGTGCAGGAAAATCTCACATTCAGCCTATGAGACAATCCAAGGAAGAAACAACTCAAGTGAATTCCCCCTTTTTAGATTACTATTAGTAAATATGTTAGCTTGCTCAATACCACCCTCTGTAAGAGACTATAAATGATTGGCTCCACATGGGCCACCAAGCTTTATTTTCTCCATTTATTTCCAAGATATTTCAACAATTGGACTAGCAATTGCAGCAAACAACAATCCAAATACTAGCCATCAGCAACATACTGACAACAGAGTTCAGACCACAAGGGGCACATTTGTATTTTTGTGCTGTGAAATACTCTGTAGCTTGAATGAGTAAAGGTGAAGGAACTTCTGCAAAAAGGCCAGGCTATCTGAGGCCAAAACATGTTTTCACCCTCTTTCAAAGTATCAGAGGAACAGAGTGAGTTTAGACGGTTATCTTTCCAACTTGTCAATACTTTGCATTTGGGAAGCCAGGATATGTCACATCCACGTGATATGAGCTTAGGACCATCTCAAGCATCAAATATCTGAGATACTACAACCCTTGATCTACAGGCAAGATGCAAACTTCAGGAAAAACTATGGGGAAGGAGGCTGATGAATTCTGAGCACACACAAATGGCAATGGAGGCATCGGGAACCACACAGACTGACTGGTATTTCAACACAAGCAATTCTGACATCACATCTACAGGTGGAGGATGCTCACATACTATATGTAACTTATTGCCAAATTGAGTGTATGTACACAGTGCAATTAGAACATATCACCTGCTGTTTAATCCTATTTCAATGCCTGCATCTCACTTTCATCTCTGTTTCGGAGTAAATCTGCTCGAGTTTTCACAGTAAAGCATTATATGTTAATATATTATGGTTCTGTTTATCAGTTTTTAAAATTTATCAAGCAAATGTATACAAAACTCACTTTGGTAAAAAAAAGATGATGTGTATTTTTAAATGTAGTAATAATGTTTAATGAATAACCTTCGTATAAAACGTGAAATGGTTCCAAATTTATACTCACTACATATCCTCCTTAAGCTCAGCATATTTTTAAAAGGATTTAACTCATTTATTTTCTTAATTAAAGAAAGTAAACAGAATTATAATGAATGTTAGCTGAAAAAACAAGAAAGATATATTGATTCTCTGTTGCATGAAAACGAAAATTAGTGAAAGAACATGTGATTTGAAATCAGAGGAAATTTATATATATTTTGGTTTTATAGGAAGTTTGCTTATTGCTACTTCCATCCTCAAATAAAAAAAAAAAATTAAGGCCTTATACACAACTTCATTTCAAACTTAATGTGTGCAATTTTACATGAGCAACAGTAGATGCAAACCACTCCAACTCCGCAAAATTTTTGTTTCTGTGCCATTATTTTACCGGGGCAAAAAGGAACAGTCTCACGTTTTAATCTGTTTAAGACATGATTTCATTTATCCCTTTACTTTTTCTTTTAATTAATTAGATTGCCAGTCTAAACATGCCTATTTTTAATCCCGATTAGTTTCTTTTTATGCATATCAGTTCAGATTACATGTCCAATTTTTGCCAAAACTCCCAGACATGCTGGAAGTCACACAGTTACAAACTACATTAGTATTGTTTATTGTCTGGATTTCTCATACATTCTACAGGCACAGGAGCACCTATTTTTTTCTTCTATACGTTCCTAAAAGATTGACTAAATCTGAAAATCAATGTTAGTCTGTTTTGTTTTTATTAAAAGCAAGTGAGTACTTGCTTCAGAAATTGTAATAATTAAGCCCTCATCTAATCAGGGTAAGCCAGTCAGAAGCTAACAAATTCACAATTATTTAAAACAATTTCAATGTAGGTGAGGTTTTTTTACTTTTCAAACAGATTAGCTTCTCAGAGCCAATCTTCACTAAAGAATTGTGACACTTCAAAAGACAGTTAATTCCCCTATTTCAAACACTAGTCCTAGATTAGTACAGTGCTACCTCCTGCAGTTTTGGTGACAAAATGGATTCTCCCCTTTACAAAAAGTAGGAACATACTAGATTTCAATAGCTTTTCTTTTCCTTTTTTGCAGCTGGAACAAAAACTGTTTGATTCTCCTGAGAAATGGAATGGGCAGTTGAAGATTGGCAACAAGCATCTTCCAGACACATGAGTACTAGAGGACATGATAACAGATCACATTTTTTTCCCCAGTCTTTGCAGTTTGGATATAAGTTCATAAAAACAGGAAGTGAGAAACTCAAACATTGAAAAAATCACCAATACTCAGGCATAACTTGAGACTTCCTCGATTTAAGATGCAAATCAGTTCTAAGTCTTGAAATCAAACTTCATGGGCACAATTATGAGATTCTATACAGCCTTGTGACTCAAACATGGCTAAGCAGAAAAGCATGCCTTTGACACAGCAAGGTTAAACATCATTTATCTCATACAAGAACAACCAGAAAGACTAAGGGTTCAAAGGAACACTTGCTTATAAACAACCTACTCAATTTTGTCCCCACTGAAAAAAACTGTCCAAAGCAATTAGTTTGGCATCAACACTGAATTTGACCTCAGGCTAAAGCTATTGGAAACACTTGTATATAATTTTCAGTTCTACTTAGCACTAACACATATATCCTTAGGCAAATACTCAAGAATTTATAAATAAGCTTATACTTTACATAATTAATCTGTAACAAAAAGTAGTCTTTAGAATACACCAGATTTACAAGTTAATATAGTATGCCTGCTTTACAAAATAGTGAGAAATCTTGAAATTATGACAAATATTGCTCAGACATTTGCATTTGTTGCAAAGTTGGGGCTTTTCTAATACAGCATTACTTTTGCTTTTTTTTTTATTTATAAACAGGTTAGTTTTTTAGATTTGTGTAGCCACAGCAGTAAAATTAGGAATAATAAAATGATCTGGGGGACAAATTCTCAGAAAATATCCAAAAGTATGACTTCTTATATTCATGAACCCTAGTGATGTCACTGACAATTGGTCCAGTCTAACTTAAAGCCAAGCCTATTTTCCTGGCCTTTGTTAGAGGCACAGGTACCAACTGCAGGCCTGCAAGCTGCTGTGTGAGAGTGTATGACAAAGTTTAGTCAAAGCAGTATGCAGGGTAAAAATGTCTCAAAGGTCCTTTTGTCTGACTTGATAATTTAGGACATACCACACACACTCCAGTAGTTTAAAAAAAGAAAAAAAAAACAAACAGAACGTAAAACAGTATCTTCCTAGATTACTGGCACATTTCCCCCCAAGAAAATACAACCAGCAATTAAGTATCAATATTCTTGGTACAAGTAAGACTCATATATACACACACATACCTATACACAAATCAGTAGGCAACTAATGGAAGGCAACTAATGACTTAATGTCTGAAAAACAACTGTTCTCACCAACAGTGTTTTGTGATATGGATAACTACTGAAAAAAATCTCACCTTAACAAATAACATGTAACAAAAAACTGTTTATTTGTATTCCAAGTGAGTGGTGAGGGAAGAAAAAGCAACAGAGGAAGGGATGGTATTTAAGTTGTTTAATTTACCCTTACTTACCAGGAGATTCTCCTGACAGATCTGGGGCTTGGGCTGAATCTAAAGAAGAAACCACACTGACAGCATTTGTAGGAATACCAACTGCAGCTGTAGAGGAGGAAACGGTTGATTTCTTCGGTGGTACAACAACACTCCTAGGTGAAGACAGAAAGTTAGTAAATCCTACTGTATGTGAAGGTTCACACATCGTGATCCTCCTTTTTAATTCTAGCACTTATGTTCTATGTCCCGCAAAAGTACCACTCCTTCCCTACTTTCTTTTTCCATCATCTTTTGTAACCCACCTTAACTTAAAGGACACTTCATCCTTGTTTATGGTACCACCTTTTTATGGTACACTTTAACATCCCATCCACTTCCACAAAATCCCTGACAAACAAGCACACAGTTTGAAGATCACCAGGATAAATGTTCGGCAACTGGGTTTTTCTTTTCACCTTAGTTTCCCCGAGACTTGGTTTTAAACTTCAGGCAACATTTACAAAAGATGTCATAGTATTTAAAAATAAAATATTAAGGTGAATTATCAAGACCAAAGATTGTCTTGAAGTCTACTACTGCTGGGATTCTAATGCAGAACAGAAGACTGACTGAAGAAGGATATAGTGTGGTTAAAACTATTCTAACACATATCCACATGCACATACAAATGTTCACACATCTTAAAAATATGGCTATGAATTTAAGTATATCTTGTCAATCAGGTTTTATTTATATAACAAATCAAAACATTCTTTGGAGTTAAGAGAGAATCCCCATCCTTTATACAAGTTAAATGTCAGGCCTTACAGTCAGCATTAAAGACTACATCAGAGGAAAAGATGCAAAGTGACAAGTTAGGCATGGAGATTTATCTGACATGTTACTAAGACATCTATTTATGCTATACCAATTTCAATTAAATTGTAGTACTTTATTCCAAATACCTAAAAGGCCTTGTTAAGCATACGTTAAAGGCATTTTTAATTGCAAGTTAGCTCCATAAACATGCAAAACCCCAGCTAATGAGGTAAAGAGTACAGCTGATATATAATGTACTCCCACTGCAGCGCTTACTTTTAATTACCTGGTGTTAACCATAAGCCGAAAATCTTCAACATTCAATTTATTTAATCACATCTTTTGTTGACGGTAATATAACTACACACTGGAAGTATTCCCTTAATAGCTTTAAAAATATTCATTTTCTAAATAAAATAACTCAGAAACTTGACCTAAATTCAGGTGTGATAGCAACCGAAGAAGTTCTGTCAAATATTTCTAAAACAGTTTTTGCTGGAACCGGGGAGAGGAGGACTGACTGTATGTGACTCCCTTCTTCAGTCACAGGATGTCAAAAGATGTCACAGAAGCTAGACCACGTTACTGATTAAATCAACCCTTCTTAATGGCAGGAGTAGGCAGGCACCATACTTGGAGGCAGTACATGTCATATCATTATAAGGGTGACTGCTAATGTTAACTAGTCACTAAAAAAATAGAAGCAACAACACCTGAGCCCCAAGTCAAGATATTGTGCCTAAACCATGAATTTTCCTCTTATGTTCATGTCTGCTTCCCTGAAATATGAACAATGGACTTTAAAAAAATATATATATTTAGACAGTTTTGTAAATTATAACTACATTACCAATTAATTTGGCATCACCCCGGTTTAAGAAGGGGATCTCTCACTCGATTCTGTGACATTCACCATGTGGAAACTGTTACTACTATTCTATAAAACACATTCAAACAGCTGGAAGGGGTTGGGAAATGAATACAAGTTTACTGAATACAAATTCACCTACACATAGTAAACTTTCAGACATTTCTCCAACATTCATGATACAGCACTGAAGCCCAGATGTATTCCTTTATGGATTTTAAGTTCTTTTACTGTATAGATATCTAATTCAAGAAATACTAATCAATAATATTAAACCCAAAATCATATAGATAGATTATAAATATGTGTCTATCCAGAGGGACTCCATGAGACCTTAGTGCATGATCTGGAAAATTTTCTTTGCACACCCACTAAGTTACAGAAACAATATCCTTTTGCTGCTAGCTAATACAGACACCATTATATTGGATGCAAGGTGATATGGGTGGGAGAATATTTAGTGACAAATTTTGGTGCACCTGTAGATGGAAGTTGTGAACACACAGGTTGTGTCTGTTCAAAACATGTAATTCATGTAATTAATTTTAAATTGGAAAACATCACATGACCTTGAGAATAAAAACAAATCTTATAGAGAAGCTTTCTGTTTCCAGGGCTTATAGTCCATGAGAATTCTCTCAAAACATCAAATCAGAAGGGCTGTGTCCTCTAAATGCCTACAAAGGCTACTGATCCTATTCTCTGATCCTAGAGCCCCAGGAACTAGGAAACAGGTTGCATTATAGGTTGTAAAGAACAAGACAGAAGCACACCTTAAAAAGAAAAAAATAAATGGCTGAATTTTGACTTATATATTAGAAAAGACTCCTTTTAGATAAAATTCAAGAAATGAACATGCTGGAAAGATCAAGAAGGAGTTTTAGAACAGGAGTAAGTTTTAGCACTACTAGAAGCAGCTCCTCACAGGGCAAGTAACAGCTCTGGAACTGCATGGGAGCAAGGAAGCCCGTGTGCAGACAGAGCTGTTACCTTAACACTGTTCCTCTGCAGCTGACAATAAGTGCAGACAAAAGAAATCCCAGTTAAAGAGCCTTCCATTCTCTGTGCTGTTTCTGACAAAACACTACATATTATCACTCCTTCATGTAAACTCCTACTGACCTTCAGAGTTCTTAAGTGTAGTTGCACTGAGGGAGTAGTTTCAGCAAGTTGTCAGACTCTCTCCAGCTACCCAAGGAAAGGTGCATTCAAGCAAAGGAATTAAGACTTTTTTTTTCCCCTTGGGCTGCAACAGACAGCAGTAAATGACCACAACAGTCCCTTTTGCCTTTTAAGATCTTTTGTATACCTTCTCACCTTCAAATCTGCAGAAGTTTGGGAATACAAGTACAGCTGCTACTCTCACCTTCAGTGACTTACTTTCCAGGAAGTACATTTTAAAAAAAGGAACTATATATATTCTAACACTTCCAATATAGCTTTCAGAATCTAGCAATGGCATTCACTACAAGGAAGATACTCTGACTACTAGCACCAGGAAATCTGGCACTTGCAGCTGCAAAGTAGAGCTGTTATCAGGCTGCCTTTTTTTTTTTTAATTACCTAACATCATTCCTTTTGCTTTGATTCAAAGAATAAAAATGAATAATACATGTTTCAGACTTCAAAATACAGAAGAACATATGCTGCTAAACAGTACATATGGGTGTGCCTGTGTACTCCAGAGTCACCACATGCTTTGAACAGGAGACACTGATTCTCACAAAGTTTTCTGAGAAACCCAGATTGCTTACTGAATCTCACTGAAAAAAGTTTTAGCTTTTAACTAAAAAAAAAAAGATTTCAAAAAATCTACTTCATAAATTCAACAATAAAAAGGCCCTTCTAGATCTTGGGCCCTTGGAAGAAAACAGAGGCTTTGAACAACTCACTATAAAGCTGTTTTCTAGCCTTGGACTAGTTCTGAAGAGAATTTATTTTAGATAGCAATCTGCAACAGTCAACTGAAATTATTCCTCTTTGCGAGCCAAAATAAAATAAACAGTATTTCTGGTGAGGAAAGAAGGTCCCTTCCGAGAGCTGTGTCAATCTGAAGAGCACAGCCAAAAGAAATGTTGGATATTGTCCAAAAACGTGATGTAAGAAATCCCCAAATTGTGAATGTATTTTGTCTTCTGCTCAGTTGACACGACCCTCTGATGCAAAAAACCCCTTAAAATAGTTCAAGAATCACAAACCAAAACATCAAAGTATCTTGGCATAATGACTTGGCAGCTGTGCATTGCTGCATTATTGGTAATGTAATATTTATTGCCTTGTATGTTCTCCTTTTCAACAGTGCAAAATGACCAGTGCTACAGCTGCAGGATTTGGTTTAGGAGCTTCCATTTCCAAACCTCCTTGAAATGTATGGAAGTTCATTTCAGCAATCACAAGGATTCATATTTACCACATACTGGCAAGCAAATTAAGATTTCTGCAGCATAGACATTGGTCATATTTCTTTATTTACATTCTGAAATTCCTATGTTTTTCCTTCTCTGTGTAGCAAAACGATATTTTCTTTGAATATTTAAGTGGAAATGCAACCACGTTCAAACAGAAATATTTGCCATTAACTACCAATGTTCCTTTGTGTTGTTCTTTCAGAAGATTATTTAAATGCTAATATAAGGAAAATGAATGCAACTGGCAGAAAGAATGCGAGACAGTGGAAAATCAAGATTAAATATTGCAGTAAATAAACTCTGTGGAAAACAGTGTTTAGTCCATTATTAAATCAGGTAAATTTGTCAGAAGTGTCTTAGAAATTAATGTGCTTTCAACTTCCCTTAACTAATAAGGCATTTGCTTTTAAAGAGTACACGGATAAGACAGTCTTTTTTTTGGACCTAAACTGACAAGCATTTCTTAAAAAGTTAAATATTGCCACACACATGAATAAAATATTCATCGATAAGTGGCTTTACAGTACATTTCCTCAGATCTACAAAAATATTTTAAAAAGCATTTGTAATCGTGCATTAATTTCCTCAGAACAACAACGTACTTAAGCAACCTCACACACGAGCAGAGATGCCTCACAGGGAAAAAAAGCATCAATACATTTTACTCCTTAAGATTCACATTATCCCACCTCTTAAACTAATTCTGTATTTTTGAGTTACATTTGTATATTAAAACAGCCATTACCATAATATTCAAACACAGGAAAAATAAAATAAACCAGAAAAACTGCACAAAAAAATATTCTTACGGTCTATTTCAAGGAGACCTCAAGCACTACTAAGTAAGAATGATACTTCTGAATGCCTCATTTACATGACGGTATTAGATGTTTGCCTTTTTTTTTCATTTAAAATCAAATATTTAAGGTTTAAAGTAAGAATTTACAGCACGTGAACTGATAAACATAGGTCAGGCATAGTGAGAACTAGCCACCATAAATACATCTTAGCCAGAAGGTCAGTGTGTTATTAGTCCCAATTATGCTGAAGTGTAAGAAGTCTTCGTGTTGCAGACAATTATTCACTGCTGAATGAGCACAGACCACTGAGCTGAACACTGACTTCCCTCACAGACAAAGGCTTACACAATAATGATCTATTCTGCCAAATTCTATAAGGATTTACTTATTGAACCCTTCCTCGGTTTCAGATCACTGATTCTTCTGTTTCAATATAAATTTAGAAAATATCTACATGTCCTGAAATTTTAGGATTTTCCCAAGTGTTTATTTTTCACGAAGTTGGCAAGTCCCCATTTCATTTTAAATACATTTCAAGTTACAAATTTTCCTTGGGTACAAGTCAAATATTCCTAATACAACACAGGGCAGCCCAAGCTGATGACCTCACTGTAATTTAAAAATATTTACATGAGCTCTGATTCCCCTTGACAGATTTATACAGATTCATTCTTAGCATTCTATTTCTAAGCACTGAAAAGCCACAAAGGTGACAGTTTGTTTGTATACCTATAGGATAGTGGTTTTAATTCAAAACCAAAAGAAAACAGCCTTGTTCCAGGCTACCAAAACGATGCCCACTGCAAGGCAAAGACCAGTAAAGAGGATCAGAGATTTATTTCCACCTCTACTTTGTGAGGCAGGAAAGCAGCCTGCCATGTCAGTGTCCTTCTATGGGCTCTGCTGTCTGTAGATAATACCCATTGTCTTATGTCTCCCTTGAAATACCCAAGGAGAAAGGAAGAATAAGAGACTCTCAAAACCATGAGAGATCAGAGGGTGGGGGGAAGGGAAGAGAAGATATGATAGAAAGAACACAATCGATCTTGTAAGAGAACTTTAAAATCAGCTTGGCAGGGAGAAGACTTCAAATGGTTTGGCTCTTCAGCCCCTACAGAATGTAAATTGTTGGTGTGCTGAAAGAGCTGAGCTTTTCATCACAGCACATGTGCCTTTATCTGCAGATCCCCCATTCTCATATTCTCTACCTACACCTGGTAGACTTAATCTTGTCAACAACGAGTGTATTCTTTTTGCATTTGAGGCCCAAGTCAATGAAGCCTAAACTGTATTCATTCCATATAAAAAAGGCACTTCAATGAAATTTAACCAAAATACCACAACCAACCCGTTACAAAGGCACATGCATGCCACTGACTGACAAACAAGTAAACATAGTCTGAGCCAAACCAAGCAGCTTATAGATGATGTTCCAAAAAGATAAACAAGCTTAGTAACATATCTGTTCTGTAAGTTACAGCACAGCTGCAGATTTAAGCTCTATGGTACAAGATCACGATGTAAGAGCCTATATTCCTCCTAACCCTCAGCATCAGTTTCCTATAATGACATGGTTATTGAATGCTTCCACAACAAGCAGCAGAATCCAGGAGAGACCAAAATTTTATTTTAAAGTGCACAGTAAAAATAGCAAGTGATAGGTTATGGGTTTTATTAAACTGAAGAGAAATGTCATCTCTCATTTCATCCCAAGCTTCGGTTATTTTTATTTCTGTTTTATTTAAATTTGCCTGCATTAACCTGCCCTCCTTTTTCTACAAGATTACTACTAAATAAGAAAACTGCTGGTTTAGGACACACTGAAATTGGAACATTAACTCATGTCCCTATGGATCTTGGGAAAAAGCCAATGCAAGTCTTGAACTTTATCGTGATAAACCCCTGGCACCCACTAATCACAAGATTGTATCTTCACATAAGATAAGGGGAAGACTTTTGGCATGGGAATGAACACATACACCTAGCTGTTTGCAAAGGCTTGCAACCTGGCAGCCTTTCAGTAAGGTTTCACTCACATAGCTGTTACTGTATACTCTCCAGCTATGGCTGGGAAGTTGATAATCCTTAAGATATGAGGAGAGTTTTGATTTCTGACACAGCATTCCTGAGATAAATGCAGGATCAGAGAGATGCTTTGAAATTCCCAGAGATACCCTGCTGGTAAACTGCTACATGGGAACAACTTTTAACAAAGTGCCTCTAAAAAGAAAAAAAAAAAATTAACTCACAGAACTTGTGTTTGCCATCAAACAATATACTAAATGTAAACCAGACACAGAAAATAAGAGAGCATCCCAAAGCCAGTTTTCCCAAAAAAACTTTCACAACATAACTTCGTATTTTTGTCTACCCCAGAGATGAGCTACTATTTCAAACTCTATTCCAATTTCTTGTAAAAAGGGTGATTCTTTTTTTTTATCCCTGGCACAATTCCTCCCCACTGATGTCACCAGGTGTCATTTCAGAGCATAAACTTGTATTTTAAGCAGTCACACTGCATAAAGATGCAGTCACCTTCAAGTGGCCACGAAAGTTTCCTGTCTATGTAACTTTAAATAAGTTTCATATACACAGTTATTTTGTCTTTATAACTCATTTCTTAGCTAGTTAGCAACATGCTTTATCATATATCAACATATTTACCATAGATGCAAGATTGTGCATGTCACTACAGATGATAACTGATTAGAGGTAAGACGTCTGCATCATTAAGTACACTTCTGTCTACCAGACATACCCACAAAAGCAAGGAAATGAAAAATTCAGGCAAAACACAGGGCCACTGACATACTGAGGTCACATGCAACTGCTGAAGGACAAAATACTTCATAGTACTTCATGATCTCCTCATATATTTATCCCCACCCACTAAACACAAAATCATTGGAAACAAACACCCACAAGTTTTCACTGTGGAGCAGTCCAGCTACAAAAACCCTACAAAATCCCTTGCCCTCTGCTCTTCCATCCAAAAGCACAGTGCTGTCCACTGCTTCAGTCCATGCACCCCTTTCACTCCTCTGTGTATATTCTTTCATGAGACCAGCTTCCTTTCAGTAATGATGCAGTAACTGTGCCTCAAGGTTAAGTGAAAGAATTGCAGGAGTTGTTACAAATGGCTGGCTCTTTGGAGATGGAAAAAGAAAAGCAGGATCCATCCAGGACACTGTAGCGCCAGAAAAGTAAAAGGGCAAAACAGCCATTAGTTCAACTTTTCAGTATCTTGCTTCATGAAGCACACCACAATTTAAGGGGGTTTTTTTGTTGTGTTATTTGAGTGACTTTGCAACTATACAGATAAAAGAACACAAAACTGTAAGTGACTGAGGGGCTGCTATTAATGCCCAGTATTTCATTACTGTATATGTGATCAAATTAAATTGTACAGCTTCCTCTGTATGTCAGCTACCAGGACTGCAAGTGCCCCATTGTTTCCTGTCTAGTTAACTTGCTTTACACCACTTCAAATCAGATTTTCACAAGCAGCACAAACCTTCAGTTTCAACAATAGCTAAAAAATTACTCCTCAATGGAACAGGCACTTCTGCATCAGATCTCCAGACAGATGTTATTTTGTGGATGCAATCTCTATCAAGCAGCAATGAATAATAAGAATTTTATGAGAAAAAGACACCACTCACAGACTAAAACACTACGCTCTGACATCGACTGCCCACTTGCAGCAAAGAGCAATGAGAGGTCTCAAAGCAAAAATGCCAAAAGCACTTGGGCAGCAGCAGGGAGAGAGGTGTGACAAGTTCTAATTCAGTGTGTACCCCTTCTACCAATTTCCCCCTCTGCCTCCATCCTCCTACTGCTCTCAAAACAAGTCCTCCTGTTTAGCATCACAAACAGAACACAGTATTTACTTTGAGACAAGAGCAAGCGGCCAAATGCTGGCTGGCACACACCATCTGCGTCTAATCTAGCCAGACAACCACCACTGTCTCTTCCCCCACTAGTGATACGGCAATCTGAGTTGAGAAGACATGCTGTGACAGCTGCATCCATACCCCTGGCAGAGCTTCACTCCTTTCTTGGGTCATCTGTTACTTTGAACAAGGCAGCCATAGACTGCAAAGACATCAGAGCCAGAGGAAGCTCAGGAATAAGCAGGGGATGAGATACCAGTACATTAACACGGGATCCCCTTGCACCAGATCGACTGCAGGATTTCTGGATACCATCAAGGCTTTTCTAGAGGCAGGAATGTGAGTGTTATGGGATTCTTTCTTTTGTTCTTTCTTTGTTGTTTTGGGGAATCCTGAAGAGGTAAAAGTCAGTAAGCCTAGTAAACAACAGTGTGGTCTACCATACTTGGGAAAAGATAAGGAGCTAATGAGACTGAGATATAGGAGACACCAAAATTATTATCAGGAAAGAGTCACTTCATTTTATTTCTGCAGGTCTTTAAAACCAACTAAATATGCACAGCAGTCCTCATCTGCCACTGATACATTTAGGAAGAGAACAGGAAAGACAAAAGAACAGTTTACACCCCTAATCTTTTCTTTTACTCTTCCAGTCATTTCTAGGCAATTTATCAGCCATCTTGCTATATTGCTTCTGAGCTGTAACATGTATGGGGACAGGGCAGTTAAGTCTTATAAGGAGGTGCTGGCTTCAAGACCTTCAAGTACAACTCAATCACCAGTCATTTTTCTTTTCCACAGTCTTTCATAGCATGACATAGCAACCCATACAAGGTAGAATATACCTTCATGAAGAACCTATATGATGTCAGTAACTTGGTAGCCAAAGGTTCTACTTCTCGATCAAAGCATCTTGATTACTATTAAACTCTAGATGACCTTGTACCTGAGTTCCCATGAACTGAAGTGTGAGGTTTCCTGTTCCTTACAGATACCCTAAGCAAAACTAAACAGCCCAAATATTTCAGATGTCACATTACCTGTCAAAGGAATGGAACTGTACAGGCTGCTCAGCAGCTCCATCACCAAGAACTCCAAGGAAGGTCGGTGGAAGAAGAGCAGCATCCACTGCAGTCCCATCAGCAGGTGTGCTGACCAGGCTTCTCAAGATGTCCTTTACATTGACATTTTTTGCAGCTGGTACAGAACCTGCAGGTTTACTGTCTTCAGTTCCTGTCTCACTTCTGCCCTCCTGAGACTTATTTACTTCTAACGAGAGCGTGCACAGTACTTCACTGATTGCATCTGGACCTGCACTGACATTCAGAGATCCTGCTTCAGCAGCACCACTCGAATTGTTTGTTTGTCCTGAAGCTGCTTCCTCCCCGAGACCAGAATCCCTTCTTTGTATAGATGCTGCACTTTCTGAATCTTCCGTAGAGGCTGAAGCACCAAGAGCAGCAGACGGGTTTTCCACAACTGTTCATACCAAAAAAACAGAAAACACATTTCAAGGTCATTATTAACAGAGCTGCATTCACCACATTGCTCCTGAAGAAGTAATAGCAATAGAAGACAAGTGAAATAACACAGCCATAAGTGTTTCTTCTTGCCTACTTGGAGATTTAATATATTTGTAAGTATTTGATAGGAAATTTAGAAGAGAATAATTTCCTTCTAATTCCTGGGAAGCCTAAAAAATTGTAAAATCCAAAAATTAAGACAAGGAAATAGAAGATATTGACACATCAGTCAAAGAATGAAAATTAACTGGAGTCTGACAGTGGGAAAAAAGCTGGCAGTCTATGCTTATGCACACTTAACCTTACAAATAATGTACAGTAAAATTTCTGCAACAAATATTCATGAATACTTAGCTACTTCAGTGAGATTAGCCACCTCTACAAAGCATAATCAACTTACAGTTTTTTTCTTAGATCAGAAGAAGGAATACAAATACTGAGGCAAACTGAACACTATAATGTTGTTTATTTCAGTGGTTACAATGCACATATTTCTGTACATTTTCACATGGACTTCTACAGAATTTTAAGCCACATTATTTTCATTTGGCCAAATAATTAACAGTTCACCTGTAGTAGGAGTCTCATTATTTTCATTCTCTGATCCCTTGCATGACTGGTTTTGGTTTGGTGGTCGTCTTTCATTCTGAGGTTCCAGTATATCTCTGTATTTTGAAACCATGAGCACAGAAATAAAATACACAACAGCCAAAGCCAAAAATTGAGCCTGTTTACTATCCTCCTGTAAAAAAAAAAAAAAAAAAAAAAAAGAGACACACACAGATTTTTCCATTACAATTTCAGCAGCATGTTTATTTTTCTGTAAAGTATGCCCAGCGCTACCATAAACAGACCGAGAGTAAGCTGATATGTCAACAATGGAAGAACAATATTCTCTAGTCACAGTTTGTCTCACCTATAAAGGTAGGGAATACAGCAATTGTATTCAAGTGGCACTAATACTTCCATTTTTCATTTATAAATATGACAACTTTGGCTAAGGTTGTGTGTTTTGACTACATGCTTCGAATTAGTGCAGGGAGTAGGTCTCCTTTATTTACAGGTGTTTCTTCTACTACATTTCCTCAGAAGTGCCAAGATACTAACAGCATTTGCTGTGAAGTACAACAGGTAAGCACACTCAACCAAACTATAATGTATCAATGAAGGAGGTGAAACAAAATACAGAACCAGTGTTAGGATTTAATTTCATCATCAGATAGTCCAGATGGATGTAATGTACTACGTGCAATTTAAACAAGAGTATGCATTTGCATTACAGCTCTAACTTTATACAGAGATTTTAAGAAAACCTTAAAAACAAATCTTAATATGAACTATGCCATGTTCTTCCCCAGAGCTCTCAGTTGCTCCTAGTGAAGCAGAGGGAAGACCAGACATTAAGATTTAGCCTAAGCCTGTCCCCTTTGGCTGCCAAAAGAAGAAAAGTTTCATACACTTCGGGATAACAAGAGAATAGAATAGTTGGATTCTCACTGACTAATCAGTAAGAAGAAGGGTGTTTGGGGTTTTGTACCCTTCATTTACATCAAGGCTGAGGTGACAGTCAATTTTTTCCTCTGAGAAGTTCAGAGAAACTAAGTTAAACTATAAAGCTCATTCTATCATGATTGTAAGTGCCTATTGAAGCTCCATATTCCATGAAGAGCTCTTTAATAAACAATACTGGGAGAAGTTTATGAGAAGTTCTCTATTAAGAACTAGATAATGTAGCTGGATCCTATCTGTTGCACTGAAAAAAACAACCTATATTCACCTTGGCTCAACCCAAAATTTTAACTTCCATAGGACAAGGCAGAAACAGTAAGGTATTAACAGGTTGGTAAAAGGCAAGCACAGTGTGAGATTAGGGGAAATTGCCTACAATGATAGGGATTATAAAGAATTTTCTTATTAGATCAATCTTTGCAAGACAGTTTCCAACTGTACTTAATAAAATTGTGATTCAGTGAATTAGCACTACCCACTTCTTTATTTTTTTCAGCAAAGTTTGTAGAACTGCTTGAAATAAAGCTCATGTATCATTGTAAGTACTACTACTGGTGGTTAAGTGGATTCCATCCAAATTCCTCCTATACAGGTTCAAATTATGCCCAACCATGATTCTCTGTGCCGAATACAATGTAAGAAACTGCATGCAAAGAACACATTTAGATGCAAGTGTAAACAGCTCAGATAAAAACTATTCCAAAATAGACCTTTCAAAGTCTGCTTCTTCTCCACAGCTCAACACCTTTGCCAAAAAGCAGAGCTATTGCATCATTTCATATTTATTGTGAAACAGAAAGCCAGTGGATTAGATATGTAAAAAAAAGCAGCTGTGTACGTTTTGTTTTGGTGGACTTTTTTAAAGCAAAAAATGAGTTCACAAAATGTGCTTGAAGATTGCATTATCAGGATTATTTTAGTTGCCACCAGTATGGCAGGTTCAATTCCTGTTACTCTTTTGCACACTGATATCAAAGTAGGGGTTAAAAAAAGCTTGTTTCAATCAATAAAGATAAAACTCTCTATTCTAGATAGAATAAAAGTCACTGTATAAATCATTACATTTGCTAAACAGTCCTATTATTGTAAAGTAAGTTCTGGTGTCCAAGCTTGTGGCCACCAATGACTCACAGCCATTATAGCTGCCCTATTTGCTTACAGAGGTGTTTTTTTCAAGCAATCAATCTCAATTTCCTCAATATCAGCTATAAAGTTGCTGACACAGAGCAAAGATATTTTTAGTCAATTCAAGACTAAAAA
Source organism: Manacus candei (assembly GCF_025592945.1). Taxonomy (NCBI): domain Eukaryota; kingdom Metazoa; phylum Chordata; class Aves; order Passeriformes; family Pipridae; genus Manacus; species Manacus candei. The sequence continues at coordinate 41,471,283 of NW_026138076.1, read as the reverse complement.
ACATATGCATACTTACAGCACATGCACACAAATTGGTTCCTCTGAGGGGAAGTAAACGAATTAGAGATGACCTCTAATTTCTAATTAGCTAGAAAGATACTCATTTTTCATAAACATCTTTATGATACATAGTATACATAAGCAGTTTGTCTATGTACCAAAGTGTGTGCAAGTACACAGCTGTACTAAACACAACATATTTAATATACAACAGGCAGAATTCCAGAGAATCAGCTCTTAGGAAAACACCAAAGAGCGTGATCAGCAGGCAGTCGGGCTTCACCTCTCCCTCCTTCCAATCCTAAACACTGCAACAGCTGCAGAGTATTACGAGCTCCTAATTACTGTGAGCAGTGTTCCCTTTCTGTACATTCAATTTAGCCAAACTGTGTAACACAAAGAAAGTGTTGAGCAAACAGATATATGTAGAAATTTAGCTACAAAGAAAACAACCTTATTTGCAACTTACTATATCTCTGAACACTACTGCTCGAAGGCGATTAATATCCATATCCTGCAGAAGCCTGTCGTGGTCTCGTATTGGAGAAATGCCACCAGTCACAATGTCCACTGGACTCTATTAAAAAAAAAAAAAACAAACATCATTGTTCAAGGTTCTGTTTTTAAAAGCATTCCACAAAGAATCATTAATTGTGTACCAGCACCCACTGCACATCATATTGTCATAATTGGAGCATAAAGATCAGATATGCATTTCATCTTTAAAATTAAAAAAAAAAAATCTGGCAAATTTTTGTGACAGATTTATTTCCCTGTAAAAAGCTAAAAGTATAAATGTTAAATTCACATCTTAGAAAAACTATTTCAGAATTTCCAGGCCTCGTACCCTTCGATTATTAAAATAGTAGTGGTGCAAGTATAAATCTAATAACTTATCCCTCTGTACAGAGTAATAATTACTGAATTTTGTGCTCCTGAATGTGGCCTTAAACTTGCCTTTGCTGCAGTCTTTCCTGATCCTATAATGCCTTGCACTGGTTTCTGGTTCTTTCCAATGTCTCCAACAGGTTTCATCTGTGCATGCTGCTGACACTCCAAGCAATTTCTTACTGCTATTGCACATACTTGAAGGGAAAACAAATGTTAAGAATTATTCTAAGAAATATTATTGTCTATATTCCCTCACAGAGATGTAAAACACAGTTCTGCTTATCACTTAAACTAAAAAGTTTACGCACATCAGCAAAACATTTTGCTTCACTAAGTTTTAAATAGTTGCAAAACAGTGCTCAAAATTCTTTAATAATTTACAACTGAAAATTAATACTAAACTATTAGAACACACGTGCTGTATCTAATGCATACTTTAAAGTGAGCAAGTTATCATCCCTCATTGCAATTTCACCATGCATACAACCACAGGGTGGGTAGGGTGAAGGCAGCTAAATTTCACAGACTAGCAAGGGAGAAAGACAAGTGATACACTAGTGAAACAAATGGCAACGTTTGCTTCACAATACTCTGTTACTCTTGGACTAAATGTTCTCTGAATTTACACAATTTATTTTTTTTTTTAGCTGCACAACTGTGCCCTGTTTCATCTACTAGTATTATTTTCAAAGGAAAAAAGAACTACCCCACCTCTATACCTGTTTGCATCCCATAAATCTTGTTCTACCTGCACAAAGTTTTAATTGCCTAGAAAGGGAGAGGAAGGCTAGTTACTGTTGAGGCTCTGAGCTGCTCTGGCACTCATGCAAATTAAACTTTTCATTACAAAAAGTCTTAGAGCATGCAACTAGCACGAATACTCTCCTCCTGCATTAACTACCTGGACCCTTTTATAATCTTGTATGTTCTTATTTCCAGAATATTTGTTACTTTCTTAGGTAATGACTCCTTTCTTTCAATCCAATTTGATGCAAATTTACTGTAATAACTGGATACACCAACTGTCCAATTTGAACCCTTCAGTAATTTACATCTCTAGTTTTCACCATACCTTCACCTCCTGATCTCAGGCTTTACACATCTTTTCTAAGTATTGAAAAAGTTCACAGGTTTTCACATAGTACAAGATTACTTTCTGTTAAACTGCTATATTCTCAGCCCTGACTATATGGGGAACTCAGGTAAAAGAAATATCTTCATAGATAAAATGAAAACATGCATACACCAACAGTGGGGCTACCAAACTTATTTATTTTATTTAAACTTCTAAAGATGAATATATGTGCACTGCAGTAAAGTAACAGTAAAATAGTAAAAGACCTTAAAGTTTGACTAAATTTAATCTTGATTTAACAAAACGAAGGATGGGGGAAAAAAAAATAAACCACTCTAACAGCTGCTAACTATTTAGTAACAGCAAGCTCCTATGCTCATTAAATGGTTTTATTTGCTTACCCAGACGAAGACATTGTCGCAGAATTCCTCCAGATGACATGTTTTTCTCAGACTCAATTTCAGTGAAACCAAGAGAGCTTGCAAAAATTAGCACATCCACAAGGTTGATTAATCTCTGGAGAAATGTTAAAGATGCTTCTACTGAAAGTCCTTGAGTTGGCTCAATACTCTCCAATTCATGCTACACAGAGAAAAGTTGAAAGCAACATTTACTTCTTCACAAAGGTAATATCCCCACAACCTACATGATGAAAAATGTGTGCTGGAAGTTAATTATCAGCCACATTCAAAAGTAATAATTAGTCATATTCTATGAACAATCATTATTATTGGGATTTCATCCCATTATAGACCACTGTGGGGCAACGAAGGCAGGTAACCTCTTTTTATGTCTTCAGGCAAAGAAGGCAAGCATTCAATTTATCTTAGGGAAAGCATAGGGGTAGCAAAGGGAGGAAAAAGATGTCTGTAGAATTATCCCATATGCATTTCCTGCTTCCCAAAAGGACAGATATAATACTTAATACACTCCATAAATGAAAGGCATCCTCCCAGAAGTGATAAATTTTCAAATGAAAATGGAATTTCTTACAGTAGCAGACGTGGCAGCAGAAAGCAATGGCAATATACCACCACAGGCCATGATCATGTTGTCCATCACTTGAGAGATGAGGTGAATTGTGTTGTGCACAAATACGACATTGTCACTGCTATTCACAAAGTCCATCACAGTTTTGGTAGAATGGCTGCCCAAAAATAAAAAAATTCAGAATACAGCTTTATTTTTGTGGTATTTTAGCACATTTAGGTTTTCACAAAACTAAAACCAGAAAGTTAGCAGTAGGGCAGCAAATAACACATGACTATAAAGGTCAACTGATGTGCCTCAATCTAAACCTAAAACTACCTTTCCTTTCTGTTCTTAAACTGCTAAGGATCACAGATTGCTAAAACACTGAGATGTGCATTAATCATCATTTGGATAAAGATACATTATAGGCTGGTCTATGACTACTTGCTATAGCAAAAGTCACTGTTTCCAGAAATAGAATAAAGTTTCCTGGATCTGTGAAGTAGATATGAACTTAAATCTTTGGAAAACTAAAGCAGGTACTGAGGGGTTCTCAGAGAAATTAAAAATCAACAACGTACAACACTTACACAAGAACTCTGCAAAACAGAAGCTAAATCAAAAATACATTTCACCTGTATCTGATGATGTTATGATAGACTAACTTACACACATCCTAAAAATTATAGTCAGACAAAAATTCACCTCAGTTTAAATTGTTTAATCACTTAAATACTCCATGCCTTCATCTTTTTTATCAGGTCAGTGCAGCTAAATGGTTCAATTTAAATTTGACATTCACTACTACAAGCTAACAATACACACCACTCTTATTCAAGATATTAAATCTTTATATTAAAAAGCAGAATTACCACCATTTTCAAAGATGTTGATGATTACATTCCAGATCTCTGTTACAAGGTAATTTTCAAACGAACATCTGTGTTCACAGAACCCTATCAAAGCAGCAACGTAGTGTGGTGTAAATGCAGGAGTAAGAAATACTATTTTGGATACATTATCTTTTTTTTTAGTCCATGTTTAGATAAAGACACAGGCCCTTACATACATTAGGAAAACAAAAAGCTTGGTCCAATAAAAATCAACAGCACGACTGCCATAGATTTATATGTAGCCAGGATTTCAGTCAAAATCTATGTGTAGGCCCTCAACCACTACATATGCATGCCTGTAAAAAGCTGAAACAAAATTTTTGAGAATAATTTGGTATAGGTCACAAAATAAGTAAGGCTATTGAATAATGAGTAAAATACCAGATGTCCAAAACTCGAGGTCAATCACTCACTCTGATGAAGCTGCAACAAAGCTAATTATAACTGAAATGACAGTCTAGATCATTCTATATGAAGCAGAGAAATGTACCTTCTCCACATCTGAATATCTGTCTCTATGGAGAAGAGCAAGTCTGTGAGCAAGCGCTGATGCATCAGTGACCACTTAAACTCAGGAATACGGAACACAGTTGACCTCGTGTCTCTTCTCTGCCCATCCAAGGCAGCAGTCAGCTCCTGTCCTGAAGAAACTTGCTGCCTTGAGGTCTGAATATGTGTTTTGCAGAAAAAAAAAAAAGAAAAAAGAAAAAAATCAAACCAAATACCACACTCTGATTACTAGTTTCCATGGTATACACCGAAATGCTTTTAATAGACTTGAGATTTTAGATATCCAGCAGGTTTAGACTGTGTACACGGTTACAAATTAAGCTAAAACTATTACATAAATGCTATTTAATGGATGTGCCAAACCTACAAACTAGTCTACAGCTGCACTACCACACCTGTCAATCTAGGCACACAGAAGCAGCAACCCAATCTTACCACGGGGGGAGAATATGCTGCTGTAGACAGTGATTTTCCTCCTTTAAGGAAGAATGGTGCAGAATGAAGAGCATCCATTAGGAGGTACCTCTGCAGAAAGGGAAGCACTCAGATGCATGACTATTTAACCATGAAAAGCTGAGTTAGAAACTAAAGACTAGAGGGGGTGGAGCACCGCAGCACACAACAGAAGCAGAGTTTTAAATTATGTTTGAACAAAAAAAGTAGGATGACGTGATGCAGTGACAATCCTACCAAATTTTAGAGTTTAAAATTTTTATTTTCACGAGTTCCATCAGAATATGAAAGAAATTTTTTGCTATTTTTTTTCTGCACAAGTAATGTTTACTTCTCCATAATTATAAGAGTTTAGATAAGAGGCCAGATTGAAAGAGTAAAAGGGAGGGTGAGCAAAGCAGAAGAAATTCTATCTCAATTCTATCCTCTCTGAATAAATAAATGTTTCTTTCAATTCATCAGACTTAAGAACAGAAGTACCAACACAGATCAAATGTCCATCTAGCCAAATACTCAGTTTCTATCACCAAAGTAAACCTACAAAAAATAACATTTTTGAGACTTCTCAGTACACAGATTAGTAAGAATTATGGCTATTTTAATCCAGGGTTAAAAGTATTCTAGAGATAACTCACAAAATTCACACAGGTTAAAATCCCCAAAATGTGTATAGGCACACTTCTTTAAAAACTTCACAAAGTAAGAACTTCCTTTTATTTTTAAGCAAGACAAATAAAGGACAGGTAGAATTTACCTCAGGTAAGGATCTGGGGGGCAGAGGTGCTTCTAGACATGTGTTAGCTTTCAGTTCCAGTCTTTCTGTATCTGATGCAACACTAGAAACATCAAGCTTGGCAATTCTCTTGTCGGAAGCTCCAGCAGGCTCTGGCACACGTACATTTGCATTTTCCACAGTTGTTTTGGTTTCACTACCCTTTTCTTCCTTCACCATCTTTTTGCCTTCTGAATCTGGTTGAGTCACAACATCTGCAACTGCAGAACTCACTGTTTCTGGTAAAGTCAGTTCTTCCTTTTTCCCATCCACACTTTCAGTATCTTTGGATTTTAAAAGCACAGATTCAGGTTCCTTCTCTGTTGTTTTTTCCTGCTTTGTCACTTCGCTTTCATTGGAGCTACATTCCTTGTTCCTTTCTGCAAACTCATCTGAAGGTAAGGGCATACTACTTTCATCTTTCAAATCAACAAAGTCATCTTCATCTTCCACCTCTACTGTTGATTTTTCCAGTTCTTCTGGACTTGTAGGAATTTCTCCTTCCAAAGTAGTTTGCATTGCTAGAGAAGCAGCAGTGACAGCAACTGTTTCTTCCTCCAGCTCGTCAGCTTTGCTAGAATCTTCAATTGCTTCAGCTATTCCAGAACTAATTTCTGAAACACTGGGCTTTACTGTTTCTGACTCTGGAGAAAATTCCACACAAGGTACTGTTTTTAAATCCTGTGTAGTATCCCTATCTTCCCCCTCTAACTCCTCCTTATGATTAGACACTGAATGAGTTTGTTGGTCAACACCTGATGAGTTATCTGTCTCTTTTTTTTCAGTTCTGTGCTCTGTACCACCATCAATAATGCAGGAAGGAACAGTAGCATCTTCTTTTAACTCTAAAGATTGTTGCTTTTCCTTGGTTTCAGCTTCTTTGCTAGCTCCAGAGATTGTTCTAATTTGAGTTGAAGAACTTCCTTCACCTCCTTTCTCTTGGTACTCCCTGTACATTTGTGAAAGACTCTCTTTGTGCATTTCAAAAGTTACCTAAAAGAATAGAGTTGAAAAGAAGTTAAAAATTTTATATTAATAACTGTTTTCTCGGGGAGAAAAAAAAGAAAAACAAAACCAAAATCAATGCTGAAATGACAAATTTATATTGGATACTGTCTTCATGATAAAAAGCAATTTCACACCGGAGATAAGAAAAACTTGCTCTCAGTTGAAGTTAAGTCTATCTGTTATTCCAGGACAAAAAAAAAAAAAAAAAAAAAAAAACAAAAAACTAGACTGATCCTAAGGACATCCTAAGCATAACATCCATAAAATTACTAGATTTGAGTTAACTGACAATCTCAATTTTTTTTGTGAAGGGGGACATTATGACAAGTAGCAGAGTTTGCACATCATTTTAGCACCTTGAGTATGCTCAACAGTCCACAAACATAACTAAACTTTTGAAAACTTTTTTATATAAAAAAGTACAACCCCACAAAGTCAGAGCAGAGAGAAGTATGTAGCAAAGCCAAAATCCTGAGGATCTCCAAATGATACCTAAAATTCTCCAGAGGACATTTCATCTGGCGAATGGTATTCACCTCATCTCAAAGGCACATGAGAACAGCTGCGCAATCTGATTCAAGTGAAAAGACTTTTCTACACGTCAGCTGAAAATATTATTATTGGTTTTAGGTATCTAAAAAATGTTCTAGATACAAAAATTCATTTCATACATACTGATAAAACTCATTTGCCCAAATAAATAGCTGTGTCTTAAAAGAAAATCTCACTAGACTAACTGAAGTTTTTATTACACTGTTATTCAATTTAGTCTATCCATACCTTTCTATTTAGGATTTAGATTTATCTTCCATAACACAAGTGTTTATTTATCTGTAAGCTTAATTCTCAAAATTTTCCCAACATAAGCTTCAGCTGAGGGTTTGTTTTTTTAAATTTTCTTTATCATAAACATTTTCCATAGACAAACTAGACCAGCACATTCTACTAAATACATGAACACACATTCTCTTACATACTCAGCTCATTCATTTGGATCTCACCTAAAAAATCCATGTACAGGGTATTCAAAGTGATTATTAGTCAGTAGGAATATTTTTGCTTAAGATGATACAGAGAAGTCAAAAAAATAATTTGGCAGGTTAAAAAGATACTAGAAATTATAGATAAATCAGAGAGAAGCAAAGGAAGAGCAAAGGCAAAAAGAAATATTTTTGGCAGGTTCTGCTGTCAACATTAGCATTTTAACATACTATTTTCTCCATCAATCAAGAATATTGAAGTACTGTGGGAGCAGTGTACTATTCTAACACATGATCTAAAGCATGTTATTTGTTCAAGTTCATTTAATTGAAACTTTGCTCTTTAGAAATAGAACTGGGATATTTTATCCAATTGTCTAAAAAGAAAAAAAAAAAAAAAGTTCTTCAGGTACAAGTGTAAATGATTACAAATGACTGAAAGTTCATCCATCTGTCACAATGGATCTGTAAAATATTTGATTATATGGTATTGCTAAACAAATTGTACTGCAATTAGCACAAAGCACAAAACAGATCACGCTAATAAGCTGTCCCTTGCACTTTTCATTTGTTTTCCAGAACATGACTAGGCAAAGCTGCTACCTTTGGTCAAAATATTACTTTTCTGAAGAAGGAATCTTAACAACTTGACCTTCTCTTCAACTACTTTTCCCTCTTCTCTCTCCCTGTTGCTTCCTCCATTTCCAAAACTACTAAAATGTTTTATTCCAGCAAGCATTAAAGAGGCATTTGACAAATAAAAACGTCCTTGATTGATTTCAGCAAAACTTATATGTACTTCCCAGAAAGCACACCATCCCACAATAATTAGAAGTGTGAACATCCATATTTTCATGCATCATTCCAGTGTAAGTCTCATTAAACCCATATGCAGGAGTAAAAGCTACCTACTTTATGGCTTCTCACTTTCTACTCCTTAAACACATTCTACAGGGCTGTCAACTACTTTTGGAGAAATGTAGTTGTACCTCAGCTTGTACAATGTTAGACATACTCTTTTTTATAACACTGACTTTTTTCTCGTGTGTTACTCAGCCCATCCCCTTTACAAAAACTATTGCAGTTTTGGATTTTTTCTTACCAACCACATATACTATCCTGTTCACAGCATTAAATCAATCTTGCTTGAAAACAAGTCAAAATCTGTTCTCCCTAAGTTCAAGGTTGCTTTTACTCTCCTCCCTCTCCTCAGGATCCTCCATCATCTCATGGTCGCTGTAGCCAAGGCTGCCTTCGACCTCCAAATTTCCAATAAGCCCCTTGTTGTTGGTGAGTATGAGTCCAGCAAAACACCTCTCCTCACTGGCTTCTCTATCACTTGGAGGAGGAAGCTGTCAGTGTACTGAAGGAAATTCCTGGATTGCTCATGTCCTGCTGCATGGCCTCTTCAGCAGAGATCAGGCCCATGAGGGCCAGAACCGCAAACACGATGCTGCTGCTCCCTGTCTGTAGAGGACCTCATCTGCTTCTTCTTCCTCATCAGGCGACCTGCAGCAGTCACCCACTATAACACCACCTTCACTTGTCCTCCCTCTAATCCTAATCCAGAAAATCTCAGATGGCTCCCTATCTATCCCCAGGCAAAGCTCCATGCACTCCAACCACTCCCTCACACATACAGGGCAGCTCCCATTCCTCATCTCCCCAGTTTGTACTTCCTAATGAGCCCGTATTCCTTCATTGCATCACTCTAGTCCACGGAAGCCATCCCACCACATCTCCAAGATCCTAACAAGATTATTATGTGCATGTCATACTTCATATTACATTACTCATAGCTCCAAATTTTCTGGTCCCTCATTAGCAACTTCACTGGCTCATTAATAAACATGTCATAGTCAAGACTTCAATTATTCCTTATAGCTTAAGTTCTTACTGCCTTACCAGCAGTGAAGTCCCTCTGTCTCCAAGTTCTTTTCTTCATATCGTAAATTCTTATTTAATCCTAAAGACACTTGAAATTTCAGTGCTGGAAGGAAAGTTCATCTAGATCTAAGATTCCCTATTTTTTTAATCCAAACCATCACAAAAGCAAATTCTATCTAAAAACTACCCACTGTTTCAGCAAGCAGTGAAAGTTCACAAGTATGAATGCTACTGACTGTATAGGTTAGAGATGCAACCATATTTGCAGCAAGTTGATTTTTGCACAGGTATGGTCAGCAGCTAAAAACACAATGTATGGTACAGGGATGCAATATAGTATCAACCAGCTTTATCTGAAACAGGGAATAGACAATACTTTGGAAGCCATTACAGAGAAATACTGAAAATGAAACGCTGCTCTGCAGGATTGTTAACTGTTAATTAATAAACCCCCCCAAAAAAGACCAGGTAAGGTCAATACAGACAACTTATCTTTACAGATGGGCAATGTAAACTTATGGGGAAATAAATCCGAGCACAATCCAATGAGACTCTGCATTGATTTCAGAGCAATACAAGAAACTGTAAGGAGAGAAACACTGGTAAAGAAAATTAGACAGTACAGAACTACAGGAGAACATCACTCCCCCCAAAAAACAAAAATCCATATTACAAGGACAGCAATTTCTACTTTGATCATAAACATCAGCAAGAATTCATGTCACAATGTATTAAATAGTGTCCTTTCAATAAAAGTCGAATCAACATAGCAATGCACAAAATTACACAGACTACCTGAAACAGCACTTTTCTAACAGGCATTTTAAGGTTGGGGCTTTTTTATTTATATAAAAAAAAGAATATAAATTTAAGAAATACTGCTTTGTAAAATCCAACTTTTCATCAAGCCTGAACAAACAGTTCTGATCACTCTACTAATTCCTAATTTGGTTTGACAGGAAACCAAGAAACAGAGGTACTGCAAAGAGGCACTAGACAATTCTTCCCCACACTTCTGTTGCATGACGTGGCATTTATGAAGCACACAAGTCCACAAAGCCAAACAATACACACAACAAAGAAAACACCTAAGGTTAACAAAATCTGTATTGACAGAAATGTAAAATGAAGTAGAAATTATGATTACTAAAAAGAAGTAGATAAACACAGTACATAAAGGTATTAAAGATTAAACATTAGGATCTGCATGCACACAACAATTTACAAGACAACTGTTAGCTTGAAGAACCTTAAATGTACATAAGTAATTTTTTATTTTCCTTAAGGCCTTTGCAACTGTAAAGCTGATAATACAAAATTAATTACTAGAAATTGTTCTAAATTAGTGAGCTAAAAGGCCAATCATTAATCTTCACCATCATCTGATGGTTAATCCATAGCTGTCTGCAATGCTTGGAATGCATCTCTACACAGGACTAGTAAAGACACTTGTGAGCTAATAACTGCAACATTTGCCTCTGTCATTAATTTTAACTTAATTTGACATCCAACATTTACTAATTGCCAAGGAGAAAAATTAGCATACAGCAATGAGAAAGGATAAAATGATTGACATATGCAATACAGAACACAGAGAAAATATTTTAACTATATGTTAAGATTTTGTCCTTTTTTCCTTTATCAGGTGGGCGAATTCGTAGAGTAGAGAGGGGAAGGGAATATCTGCCAGATAATGATATACACTGTTGTTTCCTTATAGAGTCTGCTCAGTGCAAACTAGCTCCTGTGCTGCTGACACCATCAATAAACTCTTCATAATTCCAGAAAGCATTACAACTTTTTAAATCTTAACAAGGACTTTATTGACCTGTTTTTCCACTTCTCCTCTAGTAACACTAACTGTTCAAAAGCGCAATCCAATCTCTAAACAAAAACAGGCCTGTTTAGACAGGACACACCACTATCCAAAGATATGCAAACTAATTTTCAATTGAGCAAAGTAAAAGATACAAAGGTACTGTGTGTACCATACACTGACTTACAGTCTGTAACCCACCAACCTGAGTAATCCCTGGGTTATGTCTGACTGATTCACAGAAGAAAGCTAAGAAAAGCAAATTAACATATATTATGCACGACGCTACCTATGAGAGGCTTCTAGGAGTCTAAAGTTCCAACAACAACACATTCATTGACATACAAGGTGGGGGGAGCCACTGTACCAAGACAGTTTCATGTACCCATATCTTGCATTTTCATCTAAGTAGCGAAAATTTTGCCTTTTTTCCTCATCTTGAGAAAATAAATATGCACACAAATAATTTCTAGAGTAAGAAAGCAAGTACTAGTCAATATAATTCACAAAAGCCTTTGCTTATCTGAGAGAGAATTTCATGTATGTTGGCAGCATTTTATTTTCAAATCAAGTCAAGGTATAGCCTACTGTTACATCAGCATACGATAATAAATTCAAACTGCATACCAAACATCTACTTGCTCATTTTCACTAAGGTAACTATTGTTTTTGATTTGTTTAAATGGCAAGACATGAGCATGCACTATCTTCTCAGGTTATGTATTTCCTCACTATCTCAATCCCTGCCACCATTCCCACAGTTCAGTGAACTGTCAAATTCTACCTTGTGCACATTTGATATTTCGTTATTAACAAAAATATTTTGTAACTAAATTCAGCATTTACCACTTTGCATTGTCATAGGGCCCAGCTTTAGGTCTTGTGCACTAACTTTGGCCATCCTTTTCCAGTGTCTCCATATATTATTGGCAGCCCTGCAGCAAAGACTCCAGATCCATCATTTCAGATAATGGTCCAGAGACCTAATTCAGTCCCCACAGCCACAATTTGAACACGGGGAGCTGCAAGTATGGAGGAGGATTGCTTCAAACTGCAGCTACAGCAAAGAAGGCTATTAACAATTCCTGAAGCTGTTCCAATGATGAGAATCCCTTCTCTCCTCAGGTCATCTTTACTTCAGAAGACTATTTCATAGTTATTTGCCTTTTTATGCATCAGCTCTTTTCACTGCAAATGTTTCCTCAATTCTTTTTGAGAGCTCTGGCACTTTTCAACCTGTAGCAAATCCCTATCACACTCTTCTTCCAAGGCTTCTGTGCAGCTGATCCTCTTTCATAAATTCTCAGTTTACCTTGCTCACTCTATTCCGATCCCCATTTCACACTTTTCTTTCAGTTTGAAATAGTCAAATTTTAATATCCTGCAGCTTTGTTCATGATTCACTCAAACCAAGTGAATAATAAGATGAAGGAGCTCCCCATTGACCATACACACTGCATGTGTAAGAAGAACCCATCAATAGTGCAGATCCCTCTTCCCAACTATTCTGCCTGCTGAACAATGGAAATGCTTTCTTCCCCTGGAGGCATTGGTAAGGAAAAGCCTGCCCATCACCTACTACAAAAGAAGCTGTAACAAGGAAGCACCTAGTCAAAGTGAAGGACTGCACCATCAGGACACATCCTGGAAGGTACACAGCTCTAAAGGAGGCTGTACATTCCAGTCTCCAAAGTTCCTTCTGCTCTCCATAACTCAGGTGACACCCCTGAGAATCATTTTTATCTAGAAAAAGTGACATTTATTAAAAATATCTATTTACACCATAAGAATGAACATAATATTTAACGATTTCAAGCATGCTCTTTAATTTGCATCTCCCCCAGCTTTCCTTCATTGATATACTGGGCATGGCACAACTGAAAACCCAAAACCTGCAGTGGTACAATGACCCTCTTGGCTAGGTACCTCTGCTTCCCCTCAGGGCAATGCAGACACACTTTTCAGAGGACTGAAAAAGATTGGAAGTCTTGAAAATGCACTAGAGCTAAAGATCCCTACTGTGGGAGACCCTACTGCCTCCAAGATAGGGAATAAAAACAGACAAAAAGTCCTCAGTAACTCAAGAAAGCCAATGGGATTTGGATTCCAGATTCTGATGGCCTCTTATCTTCTAAAACTGCTGAGCCACGTTCACTTCTCTGCAAATTAGTTCTTTAATTGCTATCATATATTAACTCCTCCACCACCTAATCTTCGTTGGTTTTGCCAGTTTTCCCTCAGCAGACAGTGATGAAAATCTGGCAAACACAGCACACACAAATGCTGTGTACACCTCTGGATTTCCCCCCCCCCTCAAATTAAACGAGTGGGGCATAAAAGAACATATAAATTTACTTAACACTGACCATGCTAATTACAACTGTACTTCTTTAGACTGAAAATTAACAATTATTTAGAAATACATGGTATGCTAAAGTCACACTGCTAACATTTGAAGATTATACTTCTCATTTAGATCAGTGAACATAATTTTTCCACTTACACAGCAAGAGAATTGTGGCTTACACATATTAACATTTCTGAGTGTTACTGAATGAAAATTTCCTGAGCTACTAAAAACTAAAAATCAGAAATCACCTGGATATATTCTCTTAAACAGAATCACATGGTAACATGAATCAACTTTTAAGCAGTAAAATGTATTTAAGGGCATGAAATAAGCAAATGTTAGTCTTCCCAGTAGTTTAAAGTGTTCAGGTAATCTAGGAGTCTATTATACTGTGTAAATCATTATATTCTTTTAAAACTTGGGGAAGCTAAAAGGTTAAAAAGGCATGCTGTCCACCATTCTTTACTAGCTTCCTATTATTATCCCCAAAATCATTGGTCCTTTTTACAAAGTAACATGGCTAGACAGATAAAATCTAAGGCCCAACTAGCATGGTTGCAATGTTTAAAAAACAGAAGTTCTTAGATGCTTCCATAAATTTAGCACTGGCCAGTTAGAACAAACTGGAGTTGTGATTTAATTTTTACATTAATATTTTTTTTGAACTAGAAGCAACAGATTAATCACCTTTGTATACGCTGTGTTAATATCTGCAAAGCATCAAAAACCAATATGGAAATGAGCAAAATACCTGAGTAATACTAAGAAATTTGGCTTAAAAAAGGTTACACACACCTACACACCTTCTAAATTCTGAGTGCAAGGAAGCCAATGTAGTGCAATTATGCTGGAAAAGCTGCTGCTGCTTATGAAGCGTTGTGCAGCTGTTGGAGGAGAGGGTTACAGTGACAAACAGCTTCCCTGCTACAAAGGTGGCAGGAAATCTATCAAACTGGACAATAAAATTGCAATTGAGTTTCTTTGGCTTTTTATAGCAGCTGCATGTATCTTGATGTGTAGCTCTGCAAAACCTATCCAATTCTGTAACACTAGTCCTTTATGTACTAGTTCTTTATCATAGAATGGTGTTATAAATTAGTGGCAAGAATGGGCACAGAGGGCTGTAAAAAGGAAAAATAAGCAGCAACCCAATACAATTAGAGATGAAATAAGAAAAACACAAATTGGTTATTCTCTTAGCAATGTTAAGGAAATATTTTTGTTCCCATAATTCCCACATTACTTTGAAAGCATGCTAGAAATCAAAAACATCTGAGATGCACTTAGCATTGAACAATTTGCCCACTGAATTATGTCTACACCATGTTATGTGTGAATCTCTATGAATCTCAATAGAGGTATAACAAGGTACAAGACTACTTTAAGTAAAATTAGAGGGATTAAAAACTCATTATAATCAGATATTATCTGTTTATAAGGACATTTTCAAGTGATTAGTAATATTTTACCACAAAGAGCTTTTTTGTGATTTATCCTAATTTATGCTAATGTAATTAACAGATAGTTATGAAATATCATCTAGTTTGTATGTCTAGTTGCATAAATTGCGTGTACTATTTTTAAAAAAGTTCAAACGGAAAATGCATAATAAAGGTGACATTTTAGAACTGTGATTATTGCATCATCATTCATATCACTACTGTCAAGTTAGTTTCTGGGTGCTTTTGTCATTTAAACATTTTCATTCAGGCTTCTGGAACTGGACAGTATTAGTACTGATGTCCAAACAAACTGAACTCTTTTATAAAAGAGTCCTCCAAAATCGCACCACCACGCTGCCGCTCACTCTGCCCACACTCACACGCTTCCAATCTTGCCACTGTTCAACTTCCTCTGAAGCAAGCTGGAAGAACACAGTGACCTTATATATTGACCAGAAAGTCAAAGTTAGACTTGGGAAAACTAACAGGAAGTTACTTCTCCAACCACAGGATACCTCACTATGCCAGGAACCAAAAATGAGAAACACAAAGAAGGAAGCAGGTCACCTTCTCAATCACTATGGCATTGCACAAAAACACACAGCTTTTAAAATATAAATAAATAAACAAAACCACGTTATGTACATCTCTATTTTTTGGTATTTTCTCAAACTGCATTGGGGTTTTTTTTCTTGACATTTGGCCATGGCATCACAACATAATCTTGGGTTTTTTCTCTAGGAACTCCAGACCATTGATTAGCCACATTAAGTCACTGAAGAGAATGACCAAAAATCCATAAAATCATTTTGACATAGATGCTGTCTAAATGAGATTTCCGACATTTCATTATCTCACAAAAAGAGTCTAAGAACAGAACTACAGATTATAAGATAACATGCTAGATAATTTCTGAGTTCAATACACCAACGCTCTGTGCAAGAGTTAGCAAGGTGGTCTACCTTCATTCACTTCTCCATCTTTCCCCAGGGACAGTTCCCCAGCAATCACACAAAAGCTTTTAATTATGCCAGTTTCTCTAAAAGTACATTAGGGTTCTTTACTCTGGCTGCAGCTTGCCACTGTACAATCCACCCACACCTTCTGCATCTTGGGGGAGAAAAGAGGAAACTGTTTTTGAAGACTGCAGAGCTGACACAAAAGAATATTAAGAATCTTTCAACAACTAATATGTGATCTCTGTAAGGATTAAAATTTGGCCTTAGGTGCTTTGCACCTTAATTCCATTTAGCTAAAGCAACTGCTTAATAAAATTATTTCACCCACTTTTAATATATAGATTTCTAGGTTTGTCTCCCCATTGCCCAATAAACCACCACTGAGCTATGAACACAATAAATAAACAGAGCTGCAAAATAATAGTGTTATAGCTGTCTGCAGAGACTCATATTTTTTGAGAAAAGAAATGATGTAAAATCAAGGATATCAGAAATGCAAACAATTCCTTAGAATCATAAAGTGATCTTTAGGATTCAGAGATGTCCTTGTCACATTGTTAAATTGCATATGTTTAGAAATAGATAATCTATAATTGAATTAATCTCAAGTAAATATTTCTGATGACCAGAATAACCACAAGGCCCCTACTGGTTTCACTCTTTTGTTCAGGATAAGGCAGTATAAAATACCTTTTATACTACTATGCCTTGTTTGAAAAACCACTAATAACTTTTATGATGTAATTCTGGTTGTAATAGCAACAAAAATCAGACAGAACAATAACAAAGGGTAATAGTCTCATTCATACTGCAAGGATTTGCGTTCTCACCCTGTATTCCATGACAGCTTAACAGCTGAAGCATCTGTCTCAACTTTAATTTCTTTGCTTTTTACTCGTTTGTTTTACAGCCTTCTGATGTTACTAAGAGGTATTTTTATCTATGAGTAGATACGGTGCGCCACCTTGTGTTCCTCTTGTTACTAAAAAGCAAAACCAGCACTACAATTTTTCAGAAATGTTCCTGAAATTTGATTATCTCATTTTTTGGTATCAGGATAAACAAATACCATCTCAATTTGAGCAACAAGAACAACAAAATCTTTGTGTTAAAACAACAAAACTAACATTTAATTGTCATATATTTCAAAGTTATGTGCGGTATCATATAAAAACACGGGGCTTTCATTTAATTACTGACCTTCACTTCAACACTGTCACTGTATGATACAGCACTTGAAGGCTCTAAATCTAATTACACAGCATTACAAAATTTCCCAACTCTTTCCAACACCCACCTTTGAATGTGTGATCGACAGTGTATCCACCCAAACACGCCAGCCACCCCACTCATACTTGATTGCATGGTAGAGCAAAATTCGAAAGATGGTATACACCATCTCAGTTATCTTCTGCTCCTCAGAAGTCTTTGGATTAAAACAGCAAAGGGAAAGCATCCACTCCTGCCACACAGAGCACTGCAACAAACTCCTGCAAAATACACACACGCTATTAAACCAAATTTTAAAATATATCTTAGAAATATACGTCATCTAAGTCAGGAATTCAACATGTTTTAAAAAATTGCTACGTGCAAGCTTCTCTGATTTTACATACTGAAGACTACATTAGAGTATAGAATTTGCTGAACAGCAATGAAGCTGTATCTGCTTAATCAGTTTAATTTACTAGGAGACCTTGCTACTTATTTTGTATACTTGTGCATATAGCAAGCTATCTTACCTCCTGTTTTCTCTGCTGTTATTAAAAAGTTTAATCATATCTGAGAGAAAGGCTCGCCGAACCTCCAGAGTTTCTGGGCACTGTGGAGAATTACGTATCAGGATTGCAATAACCTTCAAAATCTCTGTAAAACAGTTCAGGAGTAACAATATATTAGTACTAAGTACAGCATAAAACGTAAGGCCTCTTTCAACAATGTTTGTACAACAAAAGCTATGCCACATAAAAAAGTTTTATACTCAGGAAAAGCACATCTCTATTTGAGTAGAAGGTTTAACTAACACAAATCCCTTCCTCCAAGACTTCTCAAACCTACTCACCATGAGACCTATATAGCTAAAGAAAATGCAATCCAACTTAAATTACTCTGAACTAATTTTAAATTATCATGTTTAAGCAACACAAATGTTTCTGCAGGACAACTGACAAGTTCTCAGAATCTGTCAGAACCTTTTTTAAAGGAAGCTCACATAAAAAAGGCATCCTTTAGAAAATCAATGTATGAGAAAAATGTGTAGATTTTGTTCTAGCTTAGTAATACTAATTTTCAAAGCATGTGACCAACTTCCAATTATACTTAACAGTTTCTGCTATAAAAAAATTGATACAAAATTTTTATCTCTTATGATCACAGTGTTTTCTATATTTTTAGGAGAAAGTCATAATTGTGGGTACATTGCACTTTTTGAAGCAGTGGGGGAGTCACTGTTCTTGTTACTTTAAAAGAAGTTACCTTTGTAAATTAGGGTGCAATTTGAACACAGTCACTGTGACAGTTTCAGTTCATCTTGAACAACTTCTTCAAGGAAAAATTTCTTACTTGATAATATTAACGCTGATCTTAAAAAGGTACTCTAGAAGTCACTCTTCCTACTACACCTAGATAATTCCACACTCATAACTCAGACTTCAAATAGTCTATACTAACCACAGCAGTGACTGCCAACCTCAAAAATCTAAAGAGAAAGTAACAGAAATCCGCTCACATCTCTTGCTTCATACAGATTTACCAGAAGGCAAATGGCAGAATGCAACCAGATCTCTTCTCTGCATCTGCTTTGCTTTTCTTTCTCTTCCCCTACTTTCCACATGAAGCAACTCATAACTGTGACCTATGTTTAATGACAAAGCAGCTACGAAAGTGAAAAATCTATTCTTTTTCCAGAAAAAAAATAACTCCCAAAGCTATCATAAGTCCATTACATTACATCCAGAGCATAATAATAATGTATATAACTCACGAAAAGAGATCAGTGTTTTCTCTTAGCTCAAAAGACATCTGAAGTTTCATATCAAGATATGAAGTAAGCTAACCAAAACAGTGAGCAGATACCTTTCTCCTATTTTCCTTGTAGCATTGTCATACTGAACGTAATTTAAGACGAAAGCTGTTTCCCTATTTCAGGTAATTTAGTCTGACATTACTAAATAATGCAATCAGAATTTTGCTGGAACCTTAACATATATTAAATCAAAGTATCCTGTGCATGCAAGTCTTGAAAAACCATTTCATAACATGACCGCACAGCCAAAAAGGCTGAGTTATGAACTACGTACACATTTAGATATATAAAATGTCCTTTAAAAAACTATAGAGACATACTTCCTAAAAAATGCACATTATCTTTCTTTCAGTATGAAAGAAAATGTAAAACTCAGATCAGACATAAGATGTATGTATTAATAAGATGGATGTAATTAATAGGCTTTTTAATTAGTGGGGTTTTTTTAAGTAGACTTTTCTTAAGGCAGCACTTCAAAATGTGTATCATTCTTACGAGGATTTTGTATCTTCACTGTTGAATCTGGGTCAGGATGTTGTTTATGTATCACTTGAGTGCAAATCTGTTCAGTCAGAATCTAGCAAGAAAGAAAAAGATGCCATATCAATGTTCACAAAGACAGCTTACTGAAAAATATCTGGATACAGCACAATCATTATTTCACCATCGTTCTAAAAATCATCCACAACAAAACCCACTCACTGTCTTTCTTGATAATTTATTTCATTCTGATATTAAAACTCTAAACTACTTTTTTTAGCTTTCTCTCAAGTGCATACTGCTATTTAAACTACACTGGAGGATAAATCTGCATCTAAGCAAGACAATTATCTTAAGGCAAGACTACTGCTATAATGAAATTCCACATATATATGGGCATCTGGTTGAGATGTACAGGTTACTCATTATCTAGAATTGTTCATAATGAGCATAACCAAGCTAAGGGAGTGGGGGGAAAAAATCTCAAGTAGTGAGCTTTGGGGGGGAAAAAAAGCAGCACTCAGTTGCATCATGCTAAGGTTTAATGTCATCTGGAACATATCAGCACAAATATGTAAGTAATTTTCTAACAATGTCTTACAAGTAATTAGAAAGATTGGATCTTAACTACAGTGTATTACTACCTCAAATAGGACATTGTATGTGGTCATGGTGAATAAGCTTGTCTGAAGCATCAGCCTTTCAGCCAACAAAGAGAACAATCCATGTCCAAGCATGACTTCAGCTTTTCTCCTAAAATAGTACAGAAAGATCAAATAAACTTATGCATTCAACTTGCTTTAGGGGGAAAAGTTTAAAAAGTGTGCCTCAAGAAATAAAAAAATCCCTGGAAACTTATTTTTCTTCATTTTTTTTCTTAAGTCTTTCACTTTTGGTTAAGGAAAAGGTCAAGGATTCAGATTGTGAAAAGACAAATCATTCCCTAGAGACAGCTAACTTTCTTCCATAAATAAGGTCCACTCACTCATGGGCCCAAAAAGCTGAAACACAACCATAGGGCTTTCTTGATAAACACTAAGGAAAGGGCATCTTTGTCCTCATTTCACCCAAAAATGCAACCATGGACAGCAATCTCAACAGTTATCTACTATTGCAGCCAACCTGAGACATACTAAACCTTGTTCTCAGTAACATGGGGGTCAATCTCACCAGTCCAATTCTTACTTTGATTTCAGTGGAAAAGGACCACTTGAAAAAGCAGGAAGCCATACTGCAAGTAATTATTAAATGAACCTGGTAAGGAAGTGATAATTCCTGGATACCAGTAACAAGGAATAACAATAACAAGGAATTCCACCACATCAGAAGCATATTTAGTGATTAACCTCCAATGTGGCTTTTTCCCCTTTACATACAAACACGTGTGTATACACACACATTAAATAATATATAGACAAAATAATATATAGAATTTATGTGTCACATCCAACCTTTTTCCCTTTGTTTTTTGGGAGGTTTAGTTTTAAAACCTAAACCATGTAATCGAAGTACTTACTTTGGAGCAAGATGCTTTAAGAAATATCCCATCACTTTTAGAGCTTGCACCCTGATGCCTTCACTTTGTGATGCTAAAAGCTTGTAGACAACCCTAAATGGAGAAAAGACAAGTCTTCCTAAGTAAATGAAATACACAGCAATTTTTGGAATGAAAATCAACTGCAGTTGCAGTAAATGCAAATAAATTTTACCTGAGGCTAATTTAAAAGAATATTAATAAGACTTAAAAAACCAGCACGACATTTCTCTCAACGGCACAACAGTTCATATCACATTATATCATATGATATCACATTATATCATATTTCAATATCTCCCATGTATTAATACATAAAACATGCTCTGAAAGGCTGCTGCAATTCCTATAATGAAAGCTGTCTTAATCTGATACTTTATCCAGAAAACTAAGTAAGTAACTGTTTTGGTATAGATGTAGCCGGGTAGGAAGAGCCATGTATGGAGGGGAATTTATTAATAGCACTAATATTTGACATCTGCACATGCTGTTGCTCCCTCAGGAGGGATAGAGAAAGGCACTAAGAAGGCATTCTTCTCATTTCACCTACATCAGCTTCTGCTCCTCATCTAGTTATGACAAGGCTCTATACTCACTTATGATTCTCTACCAAGGTTTAAGAAGAAAGCCAAAGGAGATGAGGAGCATGTCCATAGCAAAGCACTAGGCTTAACTAACTGAACGGTTCCAGCTGTAGCTTTCCCAAGAAAGGAAGTGGGAGTGTAACTAACACAGCAAGGAAAGTGTCCATGTAACTGATGAAATTCTGCTAAATTAATAAACAATTGAAGTACAGTCTTACAGTGGGAAGTGTCCAGTAATTAACCTTCAATATATTTGACATTACCAAGTCAATCTGCAATACTGCACAAATTTCATTACATGTATCTATGCCTTCCACTCCCCGAATAAAAAGAAAGTGAACTGGTATTTTCTCTTAACTTCTCAAACATTTATCTGCAGTACATTAAAGCTTACTCTTTTATTAAAAGAAGCTTAATGTGAAGAATAACAAATGCAAGTTTTTGATCCTTGTAAATCTACCATAAAAACATAAGACATACTTATAAGTTATATCTAATTTCTTTCACATCTCACTTTTTAGACAAGTAGAGTGCTTATGCCCACGTCCCTACCTAATTTTAGTTGGGCTGTGGTTCGTACTATTCAATAGATCTCTCTGAATTTGTGAAATACAGTTTAGCTTATACCTACATGGACCACTAAGCTCTTTCTGAAAAAAAGAAAATATTAATTTCCTAATGCTCCATGAAATCATACTGGAACAGGAGGCACAGTACTCAGCTTTTACTGTAAATATGTTCTGATAAAATTTTTTAAGAAATTTGAATCATTTTACTAGGGGGGAGGAAAAAAAAAACACCTACCTAATTTAAACAATTCTTGAGACTTCCCAAAAATATTCCATGTTACAACATGGGATTTTAGATCAGCTGTTTTTAAGGAGTTGAAAGGACTTCAAGGACTTATCTATACATAACTGAGCACTCATCACGAGTTATATACCTTTGCTTCTATACACCCAAAAATAATAGTCAGGACATCTAAACTAAGACCAAAATAAGATTTAGTTCTATACCAGAATTAAAAATAAAACCTAAAGGTGATTAAAAATCAGTCATCTATAACAAATATCCTGGAGAAAGCTGCAACCACAGCAGCTACAGAAGAAAACAAATAATCAAGCCTACAATGCACTTTCATTCAAGCAATATAATCCATTTCTCTGCTTGTCTTAACAGAACAGTTAAGGGTTACCTATTTGCATAGGAAAAAATTATTTTTTATTATACTTTTTTTCAGTGCATCAGTGACTTTAAAATTTTTAATTTTAAAAGAACTCCAAGTGTTTCTAAAGGTTTTTTTAAATTATTTTTAAATTTCAATTATACAGTGTCTTAATTCCAAAAGGTAGATGTATCAAGAAGCATACAAACAATCCACTAAGTGACTGGAGACAATACAGGTGAAAGAACTGTAACAAATGAGACAGGAAAACAAAGTGATTTCTAGCTGTGGACTCGCTATTCATACTGACTTGCTTATATACTTGTTAATAAAAAAGAAAACATCTACTGCTAGTTGTTAAATAAAACCAAATGTATTGCACTAGAGACCCAACAGGACATTCAAATACTTCATTATTTAGAGTTTTTATTATTTTCCCATGCATAGTATTTTACCATACAAGTGAAGTCAAATATCAAGAAAATAAGTTTATAAAAAAAAAGAAAAAAATCAGTCTAGCAGTAAAAGGGGAGAAAACAATTATAAATATGCCTAAATGCAGTCTCTTGAGAAAGGGCAACTGAAAAAAATATATCTATAAATAAAGGTTAACCAGTAGGTGCAACTGAATGGATGAAATGAGACTCTGCCTTTACACAGTGAGAGAATTACTACTCCACATATCCTTCTAGGAATAGTTCTTACATTTGTTGGCCTGTTGCAATTTTTCCCCCACTATGCCCAGGCAAGTTCATTTTAAATTAGAGAAGTTCAGTACTGTGACCACCCTGTGAGAGCCACAAGACAAAACCAGTCATAACTTATTCTTCTAGTAGATTTCCTCTTGTGCTTTTACTGCTAGAAGATTTTCCTATTTTCCCTATTTTTCTCTCAAAATAGTGTTATTTTTCTGTTTGTTGGAAAAAAGACTGCAAACAACACATAGCATAAAGTGCTAAATTGAAATAAATACAATGTTTCTTCTGCAAAAGTCCTACAGGAAAAAATCTTTTTATCCTATAGGACTTTTGCAGAAGAAACATTTTATGTTATTAGATTAGAAGATTAGAAGACATCTGAATCAATTTTTGTCATCCTCCTTTCAGTTCTAAAACATATGTAAGAATGGGAAGCTAAAGACTAAGGCCTGGTAGATGAAGACATCAATGTATAGACTACAAAAATTGATCACAACCTTCTTAAGTGTGACTGACAGCCTGGAAACATTAAAAAAACATACCTCATTGACAATAAATCCAACATCACCTCTTGTCAAAATGAACACCTGGACTCAAAAATCCCCCAAGACGAGGAGTCTAACATTGCAACACATACACTGACTTGGACCTTTCAGATTTCATGGGAATTCTCACAAGCAACAGGATGGTCAAAACACTGTTTTCTTTTTTCCCACTTACAAAATTCAAACTTACTGTAATCCATTCCTCTGATCAAATGCAGGGATCATAGAATTGGGATGCTCTGACATCAGAGCAACAAGCAACTGCAAGACATCCATTAGATTGTCATCCTGTTGAATAAAAGTTACAAATTTGAATTCAAAATGGATGTACACCAGAACGTGGTTTTGGTTAAAAGAACTGCTACAAAAATATTTCAAAATGATGTGGAGAGTAATCGCAAACTAAGGACCAAATCAACTAGGCCAGGATCAAAAGAGCTACAGATCTCAAAGGCAAGCACAGAAGAAAATATTACAAAGAATATACTTCATTTTTTAGGGTGAAAAGTGATGCATCTGTGTCTGGGATGTAGGTTTTGACAGGGAATGGATATTTGCACTATGCTATTTCCTTGCACACACATGCTCATCTGTTTGCACGTGTGTTTCCCAGTCCTTTACTGCACAGGAGCTCGAAAAAAACTGCTGCACATTTTCTGGGGCACAGGGTGGTGTTTAATGAAAAAACAAGTGTTCAAGCCAGGAAAGAGAACTATCACTACCTGCCACAGACAACATTTAAAATGGATAATTCAAACTGCTCATTAAAGTGTTCCATACTTTTAGTTTAAAGCACTCTAAACTAGAGTTTATTAATTTGTTCCATGTTCACTGTAATTAAAAATAACTAAAGAAGTAGCAAAATGCACCTGTCTTTTCCCATTCTTTGTGGTATTAAGGCGAAAGCTCATTTCAAAACAAACAAATGAACAAAGTTGTAAAAATAAAAGCCCACAAAAAAACCCACTGTTCAACACTTTTGAACAAATACTGATTCTTTCCCTATGAGAAAAGCAGCTTCACACCCCCTGAACAGCTCTGTTCAAGATGATATTATCGACTTACATTACAGATGCTACCACTGATGAATTAGCCCTATAAGAAGGTTGAATTTTACTTTTTTTGTTGATGTTTTTCTGAATTTACAGTTAGGTATCTAAATGCGTGGTATTCAGCATTCACAGATCTTTTAGACTTGAAAACACAAACTGCTAAGATACTTTAAATATCACGCCCTCATCTGAAGGCTATATAAAGCTTCTGCTACTTCAGCTCACTTTCAGATGTAACCAAGAGTCTTATTTCTTACTTCTCCATATAAAGTAGAATGACTTGAATGATACTACCAAGTAGCAGTAAACAGCACAGAGAATAAAAGGAAAATATAGGTGCAAACATTAAAAAAAAGAAAAAAAAATCCATACTGCTTGAAATGAAGTTCAATTAATTCCTTATTTTACCCATTTCAAGCACCCTTACAGAGATGAGATCAGTTAGATTTATGTCCCCATTTCCCTTGTCTTTGATGTTGCATCTGGCATAAAGTGCCTTTTCCTGGTGCTAAAATATGAAGATGTAGATGTATCAGTGGTAACCAACATTTTCTCCCAATTAAGTTTATATGCTTCTCTTAGATGTCATTAACATACATCTTTATTTTTTAACGCATGTTTTCAATTTTACTGCTTTATTTAAGAAGTAGAATAAAAAGGAGAGAAAAACAAAACGAAAAAAAATATTACTTAGGCAGCCTAAACCAAGGTTTTGACTCTTTTTTTAAAGTCAGTCTCACCATCTGTTTTTCTGCTTGGTAAATTGGTTTGTAGAACAACATAAGAAACCATTTTGACTCACTGGCTTAATGAACTTCAATCTAACATTGAACATAGTGCTTAAATCACTTCAAGAATATTGGCATATCAGCACACTAAAGAATTGGACAAAGGTTTGCTACTTCCTCTGCAGAGCCATCTTGTGGCACAAAGGAGGTTATATTTGAAAATATTCAAATATTTGGTGGTCACAAGCAGCAGTAGTATGCCACTCTTCACACACACATCCCCCAAATTAAAAATTACCTCGTGTATAGTGAGCAGATAATTGAGGATAGCCTGCAATTCATCTTCTTTTATTCCATAGTCCTTTAAAAACAAACAGGTTTTAAACACCATCTTTCAAATACAAAAATACTGTTCCCAAAAAAAGCACTATTTGAATCAATGATTATATGACACAGCAAGTACTACAAGACAAATTTGTTTTCACTCGATACTAGAACAGCTTCATAGTCAGAAGGTAGCTTTTCCCCCACCCCTAAAAGTACCCATTGAATGCTATAAAAATGCTTTAAGGAAATTTCAACACAGGCATAAAAATAAGATAAATAGCAATATATACAATATATATATAATAATATAGAGAGTAACACATGTTAATTGATACAGTCAATTTGATCTGAGAGCTTCCTATTAATAGAAGAATTAAGGTGGCAAAGAGGATTCAGAAGTAGACCTGGAAGTTTAATTATAAGCCTGTTAGCTATGCCTATATCCGCGTTTGCTTCTTATTTTCCCCTACAGAATCCCATCTTCAGTTGCTATCAACTTTGAAGAAATCTAAATAAGTTATGGCATCTATGCTAGGAATATGCCTTGAGGTATATTTTGTGAAAATAAAATAAAAACCAACAGTTTTTGATAAAAAGGGCAAGGTAGGGAAAAGCAGCCTTCTTCATTTCTAGGGCTTTTATTTTTTAAAGCAAGTCTTTAATTTCTCAAAAAGATTTTGCACCATTGTGTACAAGTAGAAAATTTGCTGAGGAATCAACCACAACCTTTTCTGATGGACACACTTTTTACTGTTGTGCAGGCCTTGGCTGGGGTATGAGTTTCTTCACAGTAGCTGGTACAGGGATTTGTTTTGGTTTTGTGCTGGAAACAGTACTGATAACACTGGGATGTTTTTTTATTGCTGAGCAGGGCTTACACAGATCCAAGGCCTTTTCTGCTTTTCATACTGCCACACTGGTGAGGATGTTGGGGGTGCATGGAAGGCTGGGAGGAGACACAGCTGGGACAGGTGACCCAAACTGACCAAAGGGATATTCCAGACCATATGGCATCACGGTCAGTATATAGAGTTGAGGGAAACAGGAAGAAGTGGGGGGATGCTTGGAGTGATAGTGTTTGGCTTCCCAAGTAACTGCTACACGTGATGGGGTCCTGCTCTCCTGGAGATGGCTGAAACACGGAGATGCCTGCCCATGGGAAGGGGTGAATAAACTCCTCACTTTGGTGGTGTGCACAGCTTTTGCTTTCCTGTTAAACTGTCTTTATCTCAGCTCATGACTAGCTGTTGCTCTCCCTGATCCCACTGGTGGGGGAATGAGCGAGTGGCTGTGTGGTACATGGTTGCTGGCTGGGGTTAAACCACAACAAACCTTGTGAAACTCTACCCAAAACTGTGAAGAAATCAAATATTTATTTATCCAGTAGTAATCACTTCTAAATTATTGAGTTAAATCTCTCCCTCTCAACTTAAAAGGGAGAAAAACGCATCTTTAGCACTGCTGTCTGTGGCAAGAGGCACAAAAAAAAGAAGCACCTTACAGGGCTTTTCTTTTACCTACTATAACAAAATTCAACATGCTTAAAGAATTTCTTTATGAAAGGAAATAAGTATCTTATCATAATTTAAAGTTATCCTACCTTCATCACTAGCTGTTTAATAAACATCAACAAAAATGCTCGCAGGGATAAAATCTCTTTTTGAGTAGGTCGTGGACCATCTATAAAAGAAACATAGATATACGAAATACAAATTAACACTTGTTATTAGCACAGAATGCATTTTCACAGAAAGAAAAATAAAAGGCATTTTCTGGGTGAAGAAGGCACAATTCTAAGTAAAGTCATCTCCCCTCTATTTCAGACTACAAAACAGTAATGCGTTTTTATTACTTTTTATTAGCAGAATGTCCAAGCAGCGAGGTTCTAATAAGGTTTTTATTAAATACAGTTTTCTAAACCCCTCTAAATTCTTCTAATGATTTTACCACTTCCTTGCAATGCGATGAACCAACTTATGCAAGGAATAAGACTGATATGAAAACTTTACATCAGAATTTCCACATTTCAAATTTTTGCACTTTACAGTTCTTTTTAAAGTTCTGCTAAAGCTCAAAGGAAGAACTACATGCCATTATTACACACTGACTATATAAACAAAAATCAGTCTTACAATGCTACGTGTAAAGATTACCTTGAAAGACATAACTTAATTTGTTAACTCAAAGTCAAAAGGACTGCCTTCTGCCACCGCTGTGTAGAGCAGACTTTCACTGAAACATTTTAAATACTCAAACACTCAGTAGTTCCCAGGAGAGACAAGGTTAAAAAAACAGGTGCAACCAAATGTCAAAGTCAAGTAAAAGTTTTCATACAGAAAGCAAATGAACTGTCACAAATACATTTCTGAGGATAGTTCTTACATGTGCTTTATAGGTTCGCAGTTCTTATGATCTTAATCATCAAGGAAAAGAAAATCACAAATGAAAGTGATCATCAGTCTTGTTATATAAAGTATAGGCCTACAGACATATTTGGTTTATGAATAGTTATTTTCAATATAAATTTAAAATAGTCAAATAGTCAAAATAAGCCATTAAACTGCATTACTAAGAGTATCCTACAAATACACTAGCCTCAATAAAGCACTTCAGAAACTAAGTAAATCCATGTCCTCACTAAAAAGAAAGGAGAAAACACACATGCTTTTGCTTCTTAAAGGATGCAAAATACTACAAAACAATCTTTACAACCATCTAACAGGAAGGGCTGGAGATTTTGAGAAGCTGGTGGCAGAAAGTTGGACACATCTAAGGACCACTCACTTCTAATATATCTAGCTCTCTTCCATCACCTCCTCTCTCTGAAATTCCAGAGCTTTTCATTACAGAAGACAGTAGAGACATAAATTATTCTCCCTTTGTCAAGGCTGTGTCTCCAACCCCACAAAACACAGAACAACAATTGCAATAAAAATTGTAAAGTCATACTTCCAAACAGCATGAATTCCCTTATCTGTGCCAGTTCCATCTGCACATGTTTATGTTATGCTGGTGCACGCTTTGCATCTCCCAGTTCCTTTTACAATACTGGATTTCTCAGTCAAGCAGCTATTCCTTTTGCTTGTTTCCTTAGGATCAGTATACTCGTTCTGTGTTTCATGACAAGTACTAAACACCTGTTCTAAATTTCTTTTTCTGCATGAGCTCACTGTCGGAATTAAGCATGCTCATTAAGCACTTTTCCAGCAATTCCCTACACCAGTCAGATAGATTTAGTACGCTTGTTTTCAGCTGTTCTGCTACTATCATTAGATCATAGGAACACTTAAAACACTGTCCAGTACTTGACCAAGCTCCATAAAGAGCCCACATTCTGAGGCATGGCTCTACACTTAGAATCATAGAATCAGCCAGGTTGGAAAGGACTTCTGAGATCATGAAGTCCAACCCTTGATCCACTATCACCATGGTTACTAGACCATGGCACTAAGTGCCACATCCAGTCTCATCTTAAAACACTTATTACTGACTTCAAGTTGCACAGAGTCAAGAGACTCTCTAACATATAGAGCCACCCCTCCACCTCTCCTACCTTGCCTGTCCCTTCTGAAGAGCTTGTACCACCCATGGTAGCACTCCAGTCATGCGAGTCATCCCACCATGTTTCCATGATGCCGACTACATCAGAGCTTTCCTGTTGCATGATGGCTTCCAGCTCCTCTTGTTTGTTACCCATACTGTGTGCATTGGTGTACATGCATTTCAGCTGGGCTGCTGATTTCACCCTTAACTCAGGCTTTCCACCCTTAGGCTCCTCTCTGGAGAGCCCAATTTCAATCCCTTCCCCCTTCAAACCTAGTTTAAAGCCCTCCTGATCAGCCCCGACAACTTATTGGCTAGAGCCCTTTTGCCCTTCCTACACAAATAAAGCCCATCTGATTCGAATAGACTAGGTACCATGGAATTTGCCCCATGGTCAAAAAACCCAAAATTCCGCTGGTGGCACCAATCCTTTAGCCACCTATTGATACGATGAGTTTTAATCGTCCTGGTACTTCTTCCATTAATGTCATCACTGCCAGCCTGGACTACCAGCAGTGGATAATAATCTGAGGGCTGAATTAGCTCAGGGAGTCTCCTACTAACATCCCTCACCTGGGCCCCAGAGGAAGGCAGAAGACCCTCCCTGTGGGATGGGTCCAGTCTACATACAGGGCCCTCGGTTCCCCTCAGAAGGGACTCATTGACTACAACTACCCTTCTTTTTTTCTTTATAGCTGTGGTTGTAATCTGTCTGGTAGACAGGGTGCAACCAGGAGACCCTCCACACAGATCTTCCTCCTTACTGTCCTCTACCTGCTTCTCTGGGTCCAGGGCCTCATACCTGTTCTTTAAGGGTACCCAGGGAGGTAATGTGGGGTGGGAGGGGATTCTTTTACCTCTTTGATCAGGGACATGTTTCCACTCCCCCAGTCTATTTGGTTTGCTCCATCTGCCTGATGGCAGGAGGGGCAGGCCTTCACCGTCTCCTGCTGAACTTCTTTTGGGGGTGAAAGGGTGTGACTCCACCAGTCTATTTCCCTTTTGCTTTCCCTAATGCTTCTTAGCCTCTCTACCTCTTCCTTGAGCTCTGCCACCAGGCACAGCAAATCATTCACCTGCTCATATCGTACACAGACCCCACTCACACTGTCCCCTGGTACTAACGCCAGGCTCAAACACTCTGGGCAGCCCAGAGACCTGAACACTCTTGGTGTCCTTCTTGGGAAGTTCTGTCTGTGTGAACACACCCCCTGTGATAACAGCAGCACCAATGGCTTTTGCTTTTTTGGAAACCATTGCTGGCTTTCGTTGAGTTGTGGGGAGGGAAAAAAAAAAAGCTCACCTGAGAGAACTGGGAGGTGGCCTTGCTAACTGCAGTCAAAAGACACCATGCCAAAAGGCGCCATGTCCCTGTTTGCCCATTCCTCTTCGCCACGCTCCCAGCAGCTGTTTAAATCCCTTGTGGATGGGCTGGGTTCCACCCCCCAGTCAGCTGACTGGGGGAGGTACTGGGCATTCCCACTTGAACCTGAGTGTATATAATCTTGGGGTCTTGGGACTTCTGGGCCACTTGTTGGATCCAGAGGAGGACTAGAACCTCAACCAGACTGCGACCAGCACTCTCGACCAGACTGTGACCAGCACTCTCACCAACAGGTTTTCTTTTCCTTTTACTTTGGAGTCAGGGGGACCACGTGGGGCTCAGCATGGGGCCAACGAACACCATTCTGTTCGTGCCCCAGGGTGCAGGGTTATACATCTGGGTTTTGTGGGTTAAAACCAATTGTTTGTCCGTATAATTGTATTTATTGTATTATTTTTATTAAATTGTAACTCTGACTTATAATCTCTTTTGAGTTGGGTTCATTTCTCCTGCCAGTTTACCTTTAAACCAGCACAATATGACTTCTGAAGAAATTTCCTTTAGATTGCAAAAAACAATCTTTCAAGGACAGAAGCACACTGTCTGAACTGTTACAGGGAACCCACCCCATTAAAGGGAAATTATTTCTGGAACATTCACAGTTCTGTACATCGTTTACAACACTTCTCAAAAATAAAGATCAGATTGTGAGAGTAAAAATTAATATACATACATACCTATGCCCTTGGGAGTTATACCACTGCGATCCTGAGGGTTCACTACCCAGTAGTAATACTTTAGGGTGTGCATGACCAAAAGAACTGTCCCAACCCGTCGGATTGCTCCATATATGTTAACAGTGGCAATGAACTCAGTAGACAGGTAAGTGTACAGGGTCAGCTGAGCCTACAACATACAATCAGGAGAACAAAAATCACTTTTGTTCCTAAATTACAGCATGTCAGACAAATAAATTCTTAAATTTCATCTATTAAAATGTCTTAGAGAAATACATTTTCTCTGCACAGCTCAGTCACAAAGCCCTTAAAACCTCTGCAAATTGATGAAAAATTTCATTATATTTCTAAAACTGTAGAGTGCTGGTAAGAAGATTTCAAATAGAATCAGTTGGTGAGTTTTGACCAAAGTTGTTCACACTCAGAGAACAGAGATTTACCAAAACAAAAACACTCACTGTCAATTTAAATGAAGACTTCAAAGCATAATTTGTTCTTTAAAAATTGCTGAGTTTTTGCAACTAGTCCACCCAAAATTCCCTCTCAGTTTGGGTCGGGGACTCCAAAAGTTACTTACAACTCTCTTCTGCAGAACCCTGCAGGTTTCCAAACTCCCTGAAAACCTTGGGAGTCTGCAAAACTTGACAGCTATTGTCTGAAAGCAATTCCTGCATGACTTCTGCTGGGGAGCAAAGACCTGTAACTCCTGGAGTTCAGGCTTAGTTTCAACACTCCCAAATCAATACATCATAACTGTCTTATTTAGAAGAATGAGCAATTTTACCTGTGCTGGGATATGAATCCATATTGCAGGATTGAGGAGAACATGATCACACAGCTGCTTCAGCAAGGGCACTCCATTGTGTAAGTTGCTCAGGTATTTTGAAAAGGCAAGGCAAAGTTCTAGAACAGCTCGGGTAACATGGGCTTTGGAAGACTGTAAAAGAAGATCTGCTTAAGGAGAGAGTCCTGTAACAATCTAGGAAAAGTATTTCTCTCAAAAAAATTCAACACTCATGTAAGACATCAAGAAATATTTGCTTTACCTTTTCTAGGCTATATCCTATCACAAGGAAGCCTTTACAGGAAAGCATCTGTTCTTGCATAGCAATAGAGTTCTTCAACAACTCCATGATGAATGCCAATAAAGTAGAACTGAAAAACATGGTTTAGTAAACAAAAATGTTCTAAACATTTACAACAAGACAGAAAATATTTCCAAATTAACACTTCCATCACACAGCCCAGAGATACATTCAATATTATATAAATGCTCAAATCAGAACTATTAAAACAAAAAGCAAGACTACATTTTAAAAACTGTAACTTCTTGCTTCTTATTAATATTTTTCTAACTTGAAATCCTGGACTCTAAAACAACTGTGCAATAGCAAAACTCTTCTGAAAATATGTTCTTGCAGAAAGGCAACAGTTAACCTTGTACTTCTCTCTGCTTCGTATTCCACTTACAGACTTCTGCAAGATCAGTAACAAATGCCATTCTGCTTCCCATGGATTTCAGATGAGCAGATATTTTTCTAGACAAAGCTTTACTATTGATTCAAGCTAATTCAGCTCTATGCTGCTGCCAGAAGGAATGTTCCTGTCCTGCCCCTCGTGTCACAGCACTAATGCCCATGGATCAAGGTCTCGGCCAGCTGAAAACCCCTCTATTGCTGGGCCAGTTTGCAACTAAAGCAAATCCCTGACTTATCACACAGATGCCCAAGCCTAAGCCAGCTCAGGAAACTTCCAGGCATGTCCAAACAGACTGAAGGAACATTGTGACCACTCCTTCTTAGCAACAATACGGATATAGCTCATCTTTAAACAGCCATGAAACTACAATTGCGATGAAACAAAGCAAACTACACCAGAATTCTAGAAAGCAATCCCTTTGTTACCATTACCATCTCTAACTTAGGAGCTCCACCAGCTTCTGTACCTGGATGTTCAAAAGTTGGATGTACTTGAAACAGAGCTCTAACCACAGAAAAAGCCTGGCAGTAACCCTAAGTAACAGTATCTTCCAGAAAGTCTGAAGGCTAAAAAAAAAAAAAAAAAATTCCAAGCAATGACTGAAAAAACTCATCCTTTCTGGAATTTCTCTTGAAGCCTTCCCTAGTGCATTTTCTCCATGACAAGAATAAGCTCAAGAGAATCATTCACAATTCTCCTACACAAAAAAATCGTGAAGTATAAAACGTGTACATTTTGGTTCCGTGTGAACTTTCAGAGAACATTTGCTGCAAACAAGCACATCGCTTTGAGGTCCTGCCTGTGGCAAGGCCACCTTTTTGTTGTTAGACATAACTCAGTGTCACACAAGACAATGCTAACTACTATGCCATTTAATAAAGCAATAGGTAATTTCCTTTACTTACAAAGAAACAAAGAACAGGACACAATAAGCACATTCACTCACCAAACAGTTGTGTCAATGTGATCTGATGAATATTGCCTGTAGTCTAACTGTGCAAAGAGAGGGAAAAGCACCTGCACTCCTCCAATGGAGTGCAGGGCACTTTGGATAGAGTGCGTTAAGACTGCTTTCACATCCTGAGAAAGAAGAAACAAGAAATATTGAAACCTCCTTCAGGAACTGCTAAGAAGTTCGTTAAAAATAGTTTTTAATGTTTTCAATATAAGAGTTGTATTATTGCCAAATATAAAGAAACAGCAGGAACAACAAACTGGCTGCCACAGCCACACTAAATGTCCAGTCTGCCTGACCTACTGCTCTAGATACAGTCTACAGTGGAGACCCTCAGATGAATACACAGGAGGTGGCTTGTAAATTCTAAAACAACTCTCTAGTAACAGAGAAACTCTAGAACAGAATACATGAAAAGGTTCTGACAATTTAATAGATGAAGGCATTCAAGGCGTAAGGAAGAAAAGGATTTCATATCAACAGGGCAAAGGATGGGAGATAGGTAACATCTGCAGGGGAGGGAACATGTCAGAAATGAGGAAGAAGGATTACTTTTAAAGCTCACACAGCCTTTGTAATATTGACTTTTTTTTGGTTATAAGTTTACACAGAACAAACTTTCTTCTTAGGATTCTTATGCATCCTTTAGTTCAAGAAACGGGAGGTAGCAGCAGGGCCAACCCAAAAAACCCAACTTATAAGAAATTCCCAATCTTATCCAAATCCCTATAAAAACTTGATTTTAGGTTTTCAAAAAAATCATCAGTACACTCAAAATCTATGAAAATGTTGACATACCTGCAGCATGAGGGCATGTGGTGAATGAACAAAAATAGAAGGGTTATCCTTAGGGGATGACTCTAGACACAGCTGTGCATCTGTAGCCCTTGGATTGTACATAAAAGCAATAGCATTGGATAGTTTGCCATCATATAGCAACAATTTGTGATGTTCATCGAGGAAGAGATCACTTTCTGCCTTGAACTTGAATGTTCCCTGGATTGGGAAGCAGGGTTGAGTAAGGAAAAAAGAAAAAAAATTAGACTACATACATTGAAGATACAGTTCAGAACATAACTACTGCCAAAAAAATGACTAAAACACTGCTTCTTTAATCTAGAAGTATTTAATAAAGAAGAGGTCTCAACAAGAACATTGAGTCAAAGTCAATTTTACAGAATTAAAACTGCAGAATTTTTTGGACCCCTGAAGAGTGTCATTGCCAAAATGGTGGGTAACGTAAAAGAAACACATTAGCTTGGAAACAGCATGACTGTCAGCAATGTTCACTCAGAAGGAACTAATAATTGAGGAACAGATAGAATAAAACCATCTTTTTTAGCTTATGTTTGTACAGCTGCTAGGGAATAACAGCCTTCAATTAGTGCCCCTCAGGCTAAGACAAAACAAATAATAAATCACTGCAACAAAACTAATCCTCAGCACTAACTTCACATGTTAAAAACACCCAACTAGCACAAGCAACTCTAAAGCTACATTTCTAAAACAAATACATCATACTTCATCCAAAGTTTTCAACCTCAGTGAAAAAGCGAACCTGATCAGAGATACCAGGGGTGTTTTCCCTCTCCCAACCACCAACACTGAAATTTTGAGACGCAAACAGGAACATTGTTCTTTTTATTTTATAAGAAAATAAATAATTGAATCAACGCTTAGTTGTAGTCTGTGAGGCAATATACAGGCTTACAGAGGAAACATGGAAGAGTTTACACACGTTACAATGATGTTACAATGCCACAACATTCTTAAAATCCACCATAGCCTTAGCACAATTAAACTCTTAATAGTCGATTCTGACATACCTTATACCCCAGACCAAGCTGATAAATAGCAAAGATCTGAGCAGCATTAAGAGCTTCACTAAAAAGGTAAACAGATGTCATTTGCCCACAAAACACTCGATTGGCATCTGCTGTTTCTGAAGAACCCAGGAAACATTTGTCAAATGTCTGAAAGTAAAACAGAACCCAGTAACAGGGTTAATCTATGCTACACAAACAAATTATACAAAAAAAAAAAATACACATTTTATCAGGGAATATTTTTTTATATAAACAAGTATTTGAGGGTCTCAGTAGAAACAAATTTAAAGTTCTGAGATGTATAAAAGCACAATTTACCCCTCTACCAAAAAGTTACTATTTTTATTTCAACATTTTTTAAAAATACATGAAACGAGGGAGGTTTAGTAAAAAAATGGAAAAGAATAATTATATAATCCATCAATATGATCAACTAACTATAGGTATTAATGCACAGGGATTACTTACATCACTGGTGTTGACAAACCACGTTATTTCTCCATAAGATGCCAGTTCCCCATTGACATAACATCGAAGTTCACTGTTCTTCCAGCGGTTGTAGATGTGCACTATAGTAACCATATACCACTAAACAACAAGAAAACAATTAACATAATTCTACAGATACCTAAAGAAGGTTTACCATTCAAGTGGGGCGTAGTAGAGCAAATTTACGAGAAATAAGTTAAGACTGACAAATGTATTTGAAGTAGAAAAGATTAATAAGTCACTGGTGAGTTTTCTTGCATTGCTACGTCAAGGGATATTATCCCATTTTTTCCACAAAAAGATGACACAGAAGCTTAAAAGATATTTATGGTATATAACTTAAAAATCTTTATGGCACTGCTGAACCAAACTTACACTGAAACCATTTGTAAATAAGTTCTAAGCTGGGTTACTCGTAGCATGATGGACTGCTAAAAATGTCATTCCAAAGAGCAAGGATGGCTCCAGACTAAAGCCTATCAAAGGCTGTGCATGTCAAATTATCACAAACAGGATCCATATTTACAGCAAAGGATTACTGATAAGAAATTCCTGAGGAGGTCTGTTCTCCCACAAAATGTTTACACCAGTTGCTCCAGAAACATTAGCAGAATATCTAATTGAAAAAGGAGATATTCAGCATTGCATAACACTACTTAATAGGCAAAACAGCCTTGAATATCAGCAATAAAATTAACTCACATTTTAATTCTTACATTTAAAAAGATACATAGAATATAGCAGCAAATGCAAGGAGACTACTTGTTGGACAACCTGGATGAACACAAAGCATAACATTCTTTCAAGACTGATCTGTTTTCTACCACATGTAAGACCATCAAACTCCTATTAACGGCCTTTGCTTGATTAAGAAAATTAAATGTGGGTTAGTAAATGTGCTCTCTTAAAATAACACTGCATTTGCCCACATGGAGTAAGTGATGATATAAAGGGGAGCCTTAGCAAAACCTTTTAGAAAAAAGAGAAGAGAATGTCTGGAGGTATGAGAAAACAAAGAAGGAAAAAAAAAATCACAAGCATTTTCACTTTCAAGCTGTGTCTATGGACTAAGAATTCTGAGAGAACTCATACAAGTCTCAAAAATTCATAAAACGTCTAATAAGTTGTGCTTTTCTAGCTTTCTTATACATTGCATAATTAAAAAGCAATAAGATTTCAGAACACAGATTTGTTTTGCTCATTCCAATGTAACTTTTGTTGTACAGAAAGATGAGCCTAATCGATAGCTACAACACACACTCCCAGGCTACAATTTTAAATTCATTAAACCTATTTGAAAGATTTTATTATCGTTACTCACCTTTTGTGGCTTGAAATCAAATTTTACACAATGCTGGAAACCTTTTCCCTTTGATTTTATGGATGTTACAATCAGGCAGCCTCCAACAAAGTGAGCAGAATAACCAAGTCCTTTGTTTGTTCGAAAACTGACAAATTAGAACAAAATCAGCACATACACAGATGCAGAAATCATTGAACAATGAATAGAAAATGAACATCAGAAATGTGGTTTTACATAGTACTCACCAATATAAGTAAGGCTTATCCTTATCCACATTAATATTATTTACAGGATCCATTCTTAGCCAAGTGTGGAAAGTAAATCCATTCTGGTATGGCCACTTGGCTATAGGAGGTAAGGCAATAGCCTAAAGGAAGCAAAAAGTTATTCATGGAGAAAGATCAACATCACAACAGTAGAAGTATACAGGTCAAGACACACACTCTACAAATGTATACTGATACAAAGACACACACTGCAGACATGTACACTTTTCTCTATGCTTAAAGAAGATCTGGCCTAACTTGTGCTTTTTGTAATTGTTACGATATTTAATTCATCTAAATATTTAAAAACTGGTCTTTACGTCTCAAAGAAGATTATTAACAGTAAGTTCCATTTTAAAACTCAAATTCTTTAGTTGAAGACAGAGTATAATAACTTCTCAAAAGGCAAATTTAAGTAGATTTGGGTTTGTGGTAACCTGACAGAATAATGAGATTTATAAATTTAACTTCACATAGTGTTGGTATTTAGAAAAATAACCAATTATGAAGGAAAAGCTGTGCACATCTCAACAGATTCTTTTCTCCCTTGAAACTCATGTCTACATAGATTTCCAGTGAGAAATATGACAGAATCATAACCTTCCTTAAAAGAAAGTTAATACAATCCCCACCAGCCAAAATCCTCATCTCAAACATGGGCTTTGTTAGCCCAAAAGCTCCTAAGTTACAAACTGTATGTTGGTACCCTTTGTTTCAAACAGTTGGGGTTTATTGTTGGGGATTTTTTTGTTTGGTTACAGGTTTGTTTTTTTTAACATTACTATCAACTTTCCACTGTTTTGGTATACAGATTTGCAATACACACTTCAACTAAAACTGCCATAACCTCTGATCAAAGACATTGTCAAGATGATCAATATCAATGAACAAAAAAACATCAAAGAACTCAAGTGCTGCCAGACTCCTTATTATGCTCCCATGATCCATTCAGCTACTCCTGTCCAAAGAAAATGCTATAAATCCTTCTCTATACCAGTCAGCTAATCAGTCTGCATGTCTTTGAGCCCAGCTTTTGGGAACTGGTAGGACTATCACTTGATTTAACTCACAATGGATCTTGGAGTAATTATAATAAATACTTAATTTCCTAGACTTCTAAATTTAAAAATATATAAGAATATTCACATTAAGGTTACTGAGGCACCCCAATACCACATATGGTTCAAGCACTCAACATAATTAATAGAAGTTAAATACAAAAACACTACATGAATATCCTAAAGGAACAAAAACATGTCTGTTTATTGCCAAGTTCTGTTGCACGTGATAAAACTGCAGAAGCATTTTCCTAATAGTCTGCATTTTTCAGTCTCAAGTTTTCATTTCAAAAAAAATTCATTATGTCATCAAGTTGGTGAAACGTAATCTCAAGCCACCAGGGCTGAAAGGTAATGGGTTTATGTGAAGAAAACTGGAAAGAGTCATCTGATAAATCTTATTCAAATCTTGTTCTGAATTAAGCATGAAATTTTGAACATAATTTTTCATCCTACAATTTCAGAAGCAAAAGTGTTGACATACTTGAATTCCTACAGAAGATTTTCCACAGAGCTTTCCAACTACCTATTTAGATTTGAATTTTTTTTCAAGTGAAGACCACAGAACTTAAAAATTAATTGTTCGACCACTTGAACAATTACAAAAAGACTAATCATGGCTAAAGTTAATCTTTTTCAGTATTGTTCAGCATATAAATGTCTAGGATCTATGTTTTCTCAGAGAATTCTTCTAAGCAATATATGTTATTCACATCATCCCATCATTAGAAATAATTATAAATGGTAGAAGTGGAACCACTTCTAGTTCAATACTTTTCACTAGCAAAGGTAGATGTAAGGCTGTATTGGGTATGTGTGGCAAGGTTTTGGTAGTGGGGGGCTACAGGGGTGGTTTCTGTAAAAAGCCTCTAGAGGCTTCCCCCATGTCCAGCAGAGACAGTGCTCCAAGATGGACCCACCGCTGGCCAAGGATGAGCCTGTCAGTGATGGTACAGCACCTCTGGGATAAAATTTCTAACCAGGGGAATGGTAACTTCAGTTGGAGAGAGGAGTGAGAACTGAGAAAGAAACAGCTCTGCAGACACCAAGGCCAGTGCAGAAGGAGGTGGAGGAGATGCTCCAAGTATCAGAGCTGAGATTCCCCTGCAGCCTGTGGTGCAGACCATGGACAGGCAGCTGTGCCCCTGCAGCCCATGGAGGTCTGCAGTGGAGCAGAGATCCACCTGCAGCCCATGGAGGAGCTGGTGGAGGCCCAAAGGAGGCTGTGACCCCGTGAGAAGCCCATGCTGGAGCAGGTTTGCTGGCAGGACTCGTGACCCTGTGGGGACCCACGCTGGAGTGGCCTGCTCCTGAAGGACAGCAGTGCGTGAGAAGGACCCACACTGGAGAAGTTCATGAAGGGCTATCTCAATAGGTGGAACTCCAGAGGAAGATTGTGAGGAGGAAGGAGCAGTAAAGACAACATGTGATGAACTGACTGCATTCCCCATTTCCTGTCCCCCTGAATCACTCTGGGGCAGGAGGTAGAGAAATCAGGAGTGAAGTGGAGCCTGGGAAGAAGGAAGAAGTGCGGGGGACGTGTTTTAAGATTTAGTTTTTATGTCTCATTACCCCACTCCGATTTGATTCGTACTAGACTAAATTAATGTCCCCAAGTTGAGCCTGTTTTGCCCGTGATGGCAGCTATTGAGTGATCTCTCCCTGTCCTCATCTCAACCCACAAGCCCTTCATTGTATTTTTTCTCTCCTGCCCAGGTGAGGAGGGGAGTGACAGAGCAGCTTTGGTGGGCACCTGGCATCCAGCCAAGCTCAATCCACCAGAAAGCCACTCTCACACATACTGGATACTAACAGAAGCACCATTCCTATCAAAACATGAGGGGGGAAAAGTAGGTAGATTTTCCTTGCAACAAGATTTAACTGAACCAGTCTGAAAAAAATAACAAAATCAAAAAAAGCAGCCTCATTTATATCCATTCTTTGTGTAATAGTATTTGTCCTTCTATAGTGATATTGCACATCTATTATAAGCACGATTTATTCAGGCACAATGTAGGTGGTGGGTAGAGAAAAAAATCTGGTTGAAACTCGTATGACAATGACAGATGAGACAAAGAACACCACAAATGAAAACAACCAGCAGCCATAATAGAAAAACAGATGAACAAACAAGAGACTTAAAATATCTACATACTGCAGCACTTTTTCCTGGAAAGTTGAAGAAGGCATCAGGTCCATACTTCTGAGGCATGTGTTTTAACACAGACAGTAACTTCCCAGCATGCGGTGGCTGACAAAGAGAATTATCACACTTGTGAATAAATAAAACAAACCCATAAGAAATACTATAAACACACAAAAAATTAATTTTAAGACAGTATAAAACTTTAAGACAATTAACTAGGTAACTTAAGTAGGGACTTTAAGACCAGAGCCACTTTCACCAAGCACAAACTAAACTG
Organism: Manacus candei; assembly: GCF_025592945.1. NCBI lineage: Eukaryota > Metazoa > Chordata > Aves > Passeriformes > Pipridae > Manacus > Manacus candei. Next base: position 41,429,734 of record NW_026138076.1, on the reverse strand, counting down.
AGCCGCAGTGTTGGTTCCTCCCTCTATCTGTTCATTCCCATCAGCAGTCCACGTGACTTTGCAGTAAGCTGAAGAAAATTAACTGATTCAGATGAAAACTAATTTAGGAAAAACAAATGCAAACTAATTTTTAATTACAGCTGTTCTGGACTCTGACGGCAGGAAACCCGTGCCAGCACAAGGGAGATGGGGAATTCCTAGCAAAAGGAGGACCAGGAGACAGGATTATTTTCATCAGGACTACAGTGATAAACAACATTAAAGTGACTTGTAAGCCCATGGAGAAAGATTAAATTCTCAAAGGCAGTTTGGAGCACCTAAACTGAGTGCTCAGTGTGAATACTTAACACCTTCCCACCATCCTAATTCTGCACTGATTTTGTTGTAATACTCAGTAACTATAAACTCCAAATCAAGTATATGAGCTCACAACAACAGAAGTACAGCAAATACTGGTAACAGTCACAGGACAATTTTGTGTGTCTTCTTTCATCACATCGCAGTCTTCTGGGAGATCTATTTTTAAACTACAATTTTATAATTCTGATATTTTCCTGAAAGTGCCCTTTTCCCCCTCTTGTAAACAGTCTCTGAAAACTAAGCATTGCATGATGTGTTACAAGTATTTCAAATGTACCAAAATTACAGTCAGTTAAACAGGGCTTCAAGAATCTGAACTCAAATTGAGGAGGAAATGCTGAGAACTGCTTAGATGTCTTCAGCACTATACAATTTGACCAGGTAATTTGTGTACTAGCAAAATACTCGGTATCCTTAAAGCACTGCTGATTTTAAGATTTATGAAGTTGTACAGCTCCTTGGCAATGCAATAGCGGCATTTTTCTCTCTTCCTTTACTCTGCATTTAGTCTTTAATAAAGAAAGGAAATTAAATGCAAATAGCAGAGAGACAGGAAATGAAAAAGTTAATGTTAAAGAGGCCACTTTACTCTATGGTTAAATATGCTCTGTATATTCAATTAAGTTTAAACCATCTATGAAGTTAAGAGTATTTTTATTTAAGCAGGTTAAGATCTCCAAACTTATTTATTTCAAAGGGTCTTTTAAAATTTGCTGTATTATGTATGCATACTTGCTGTTATATTGAATACTCTTTTTTAAAACCATTTGAAGTCAACAGAGGCACTGTGTTACCTTTTCTCTACACTAGGTAGACTGTTTAGAGATAACAGGAGCTGAATTAAAATTCAAATCAGGTAAAACGATTGTTAAAATAATTTCCAAGTCCAGCAAAACAATTGTGTGTTAAACAAAACTTTCTCCAGTGGTCTCTACAACATACACATTTTTACTTTAGGGAATGAGGTTCTCAACAGTAAAAGGAGACCCTCCTCTCCCTTTCTGTTTTACACAGGAACAGGAGAAAAATGATATAATTTTTCAGTGGAATTTATCTCCTTCAATTCAATTTCTGCCAAAAATTCTCACTTTCCTAACTGGATAAGTTTTTTCAGTCTTCAGGTGAAGTACAGCCATGTGAAAATATGAGCAGATGGAACTGCCTCTGTAGGCATTTTTAATTTATTTCTCTCTCATGACTTAAAATAAAAAAATATTAAGCCTTTTTCCTTCAATTTCACATGCCTGGAATCACAAAAATAAAATCATGTGCATAAAAACACTTGCTCAGAGTCATATTATTCCCAGGTCTTCAGAAAGACCAATCCAATTCACAGATCCAAGACGAATTTTAATTTCATCACTATTCTACTCTCTGTATTTTAATTGCTTGCAGGTAAAAACTTCCTGTATTTTTGGTACATTCAAAATTTGTTTATTATAAAGTTTATGAACAAGTCTTAACTTGTGAACATTAAGAAAAACATAAGCAACACCACAAAAATGATTTCGGTTTTGTGTTTTCTTTTACCCATCTCCCTTTTTCTCCTTGAAGCTTGCTGAAGAATAACTTGAGCTCTCGAACTGTCAAGTTATAGCTGGCCAGCACACCCAGCATATCTACTAAGAGATCTGAAAAGGAAAAAGAACAGCAACATAAGTGCTTGATAAAATGCGGTGTCAAATTTCTATCATGTAATTAATGTGTCCATGGGGTTTTACGTAGGAAAACCACAGTTTGAGTCATACACTGGGTGAAACTGTACCTGCAATCATGTTGTCAGCTCTGTCAATCCTCTTGAGCACCTGTTCAACCAGCCCCACTTCCGTGCACGCCTGTAGATTGCGGATACTTTTCTTTAGGATTGCTGTAAACATGCTCCACACCTCGGCCTGGCAGGTCACGTCACATTTATCCAGCAAGTCCAACATGCAGGTGATGCCCTCTACTTCCTGGATGATAAAGTTCATTTCCAAGTCAAAATGGCCTCCGACGAGCTTTCAGACAAAAATATTTAAAAAAAAAACTTCAGACAACTGTATCAAAGTACTATTCCATGTTTGAAGTTATTCATTCTGCAAGAAGAAAACCATCAAAGAAGTAGGCTAAAAAAACCATAATGAGGCCAATATCAATATATTGTCTCATTTTTCTTCTGTTTTAATTTCTATTAAGTAACAAAGGTGCTCCTAAGGTGTCACTTACTATCAGACAATGGCTGCAGAAAAACATTTGGGTAGTTTAAGATACAGATGTCCTGAGTTGCCCTACAAAGCTGAAGACATCAAGTGAGTGTTCTAAAACAGGTGAGAGTGCCAAAGCAGCCTAGATTCCTTAAGTGGCCTGGAGTGCCCCAAGAGCTTTCCTTTGCATGAGCTTAACACTCCTCAGGTAAGAGAGCAATTCTAGCCAAAAGGAGCTGATGCACATCAGAAATATTAGCACTTATGAACACCCAAGAGACATTCCTTGAGATACTGAATAAAGCTGGTTAAGTAGGAACTGCCAGATTAATTAGCACTCACAGGTAGTAAAAGGAAGCAAAGGCCTGCTATATTTGCATGAATGTGGACCAGCAGCACCATTCCAAGCCTTTGACAATGCTTTGGGTATGACACTTAAACCCTGTAGTATTTTAGGTCTCCTAGAGGCATGTCTTATTTGAACTCAATAACTAACCACATATGTGTGTGCCAAGGAAATAACCTGCTCCAATCGTTCATCTACTCAATAAAACAAAAATTCCAACTGAAAGAAAGATGCATTGTACCAACTAAACTCCTTTATCCCAATTCCCTCTCTCCGCTCTTTAAAGTTCTCTTGGATTTTAGAACTGTAGTAACCTTAAAAATCACAGAATCACAGAATATGCTGAGTTGGAGGGAACCCACAAGGATCAACAAGTCCAACTTCTGGCCCTGCACAGGACCATTCCCAAGAGTCACATCATGTACCTGAGTATAATCCAAACACTTCTTGAACTCTGTCAGGCTCGGTGCTGTGACCACTGCCCTGGGGAGCCTGTTCCAGTGCCCAACCACCCTCTGAGTGAAGAAACTTTTTCTAATATCCAACCTAAACCTCCCCTGACAGAACTTCAGCCCATTCCCTTGGGTCCTGTCACTGTTCCCCCCAGAGCAGAGATCAGTGCCTGCCCCTCCTCTTCCCCTCACTAGGAAGTTTTAACTGCCTTCAGGTCTCCCCTCAGTCTCCTCTTCTCCAGGCTGAACAGACCAAGTGCCTTCAGCCGCTCCTCTTATGGCTCCCCCTCAAGGCCCTTCACCATCTTCATTGCCCTCCTTTGGACACTCTCTAATAGCTTAGTGTCTGTCTTATGTTGCAGTGCCCAAATTGCCACCATATTCAAGGTGAGGCCACGCTTGCCAAACTACCCATTAAATACCAGCACACAAACAGGAATGCAGACAGCATCAACTCAAATTATCAAAATGGACTCATGTTTAGAAGTATTTCAACTCGTTCTCACTTCTACAAATTTGTTTAATATAAGACATTATTTCTGTCCTAAGTGGTGTTCCTTTCACAGGCGTTGACCATTAACAGCTTCAGTGCTGTCACTCCTGAAGTCATACCATATCGAAACTGCCCCAAAATGCACATACTAACTTGCTTTCATATTAGCTTCTTTCTAATATGCACATACTAACTTGCTTCCAACAGCTTCTCTCAGCTAGTCAGGATACAAAGATAAACTTACCCAATGGAACAGAATATATGCTCTTTATTAACCACTGAAATTACCATACATTTTCCTCAAGTGTCTAAATCTTGTCACTTTGAAGAAGCAATCTTTGGACTTCTGGGCATAAATCAGTAATGCCAAACACCACAAGAAGCAGAGAAAGTTACTGCTTTTATGACAGAATAGACAATGTCTCACGGCGACAATTTCTAAACAGTAATTTACAATTTTCCATTTTCTCCCCTCTTGGTCTTGAAAAATAATTATACAATTTACTATCAGATGCTTCCTGAATATCTAGGGAAACCATAGGAACTGAATGGGGAGACTTGAATTATATTCCCAGGTTCTCTATATCAACTCATGTGTCAACTCAAACAAATCTATCAAATCATTACCATTCCTCAAGCCTTAGTTTTCCCCTTCCAAAAGATGGAGCAGAGGCCTACCCCAAGAAAGCTCTGTAAGGCCAAATTCAAGGGAGAATGCTGAGCAGAATGAATTAACACAGAATTATCTCAAAACAAATGCAAATGAAGGAGGACACCCTCCTTAAATAAAACCTGAACAGAGCATTTGAAAACATAATACATAACCAATGTTGCATTTCATTTTACACTAAATTTATCCTCTACAAAACTGAGGTATTCCTCAAGAAGCTGCTCTCCTTCTTACCATGAAGAGGAAAAGAAAATACAGCATTCTGTGTGGAGAGAGAACAGCTGAAGGTTAAATTCTAGTCACAAACCACCTGCTAATTCTTAACAAGAAATTCAACTCTTTATGCATTTGGTTTTAACTATCAGCCAACATTCAATTATCACACCAAAACCATATACAGCAACTAGAGGTGACCTTACCTTCACCCTATAGTCTACACCACCAATCTTTCATTTTTGGCTAGATACACTATTATCAGTAACCACCCATCCAGGAAGCTGTCAAATTAAGTTTCCAATCTAATCTGCAAACACAAGCATTTCAGCAAGTACATTCTAGAAATAATATGCTATGGTAAAAAAAGTAATTCCCATTTTAACACCTCCTTTAAGGGAAGTGAGGACAAAAACCATTACCCAGAGAAAGCAGAACACCCAAGGCCCAGTGCAGCTGATGTACTATATGTATGCATCCCCATTAGATACACATAAGCACACACACATCCCCCCCAGTATGTCATATTAACCCTTTCTAATGGTGATTTGAAGCTGATCAACCTTCCAAACACAAATTTGTTTCCAATGACAGGGATCATAATCCAGGTCCACGCGTTGGCTAGTTATTATCTGAGCTGCAGTAATGGCTGTGCACAGCAAAATGTAATCTTCCCAAATGTCACAGTAAGTTATGAATATCTGAGCAGCTTAATGCACCTTACTAGCCATGAAGTGTGAGAATGTAATCTTATTACCTTTTTTATGGTTGTATTTTTTTGAATAATGTAGCCTTTGAACTGATGTATAGTCTTTCCTTGCACTTTAGCATGATTTGGTCTCCTATGTCGCACAGTACATTTTTCAAAATTCTCCAATTCAACGTATTTTAAGTCCTATGCTGAGCTGCATAAACAATCTTTATAGCAACCTACAGGGTGGCATAACGTTTTCTTTCTTCAGCATGTAGAATTAAGTGTAAGCTTACAGGAATGGCTTTAAAGGGCAGTATTCAAATACATCCTCACAAATTTTAGACTTTGCTAGCTATATTTACCTTTAAAATATATATAAACTAAGCCAATAGCTCAAGCTTTTTTGCAAAATGTTTCTACATTTGGCTGACAGAGAACAGGGAGCAATTTTTTACTACACATGCACAGAGTGTAATTTTTTTTTTCCTTTAGAGAATTAAACTAATAAGAAGTCAACATAATAGCACTAATTTTAAGTATAAAGTAGCATTACAACACTTCTAAAGAGAAGCAAAAAGGCAACTGAAACACACAAAACCTCTCTTTGCCAGGAAGTGATCAAGATATAAAAGAGATGGTGCACTGCTTGGGTGACCAACTACCAAACTATAGCATGCAGAAAACAGATTAGAATAAACTCAGTCAAGGTCCACTTTCCTCAAAGATCATGATCTAGATTATTAATCTAATTTAAATAATTTCTGCCACTAACAGACGTAAAATATTTCACAAGCTTGTAAGAAAACGTGAGAACAGGTATTTCAATGACCTATAATACACATACCAAAAAAAAGAAACTAAGTCCAAAATGAGCATTTCTCCTGGAAAAGCCAATTTCGCTACACTTGGGAGAACTACAGGGCTGGATCTTCTCATTTTTACCCCAAACTTCCAAAAAAGATTTCACTTCTACAGAGTTTCCTCATCCTTCTGATTGTTAGATAACCTAGACACCAAGTATTTGTTCCCTAAAGCCAGGATGAAGGACTATCAACCAAACTGTGACCTCCCTTTGCCTCAAGATGATGATTCTGTAAAATCTCAGAATTGCTTCTTTAGAACGTTGAAAACAAGGGGTATGGACAATGCCTATCCAGTGGAAAACATCTACCCCATGAACTAAAAAAAACACAGTCAAATAGGCTGACTCTATCTCAGTGAAAATTTTAAAATGTTATGCTTAATAAGAACCTGCAAAGCTGCATGTAAAAACCCGATAAAAGCCGAAAATCTTCTATTCATAAAATTAAGGTACTTACACGAGATAAACATGAAGAACAATGTGCTGAAGCTAAACCAATTGCTACTTCAACAATTAAAGGTTTTATATACACCCTACTTTTTACCTCTGTTCACAAAATAACCATGTTATCCAAAGCGGTTCTATTCTTAATGCAATTTTATATCATGTCAGCTAACACAAGGCTGAAAAAAACCCAAACAACCACAAAAAACCCCAACCAAACAAGAAAACACTATGGTTTTCCACCCTTGATAACCAAGTCTGAATGCAGCTTCTGAAAAACACAAACAAGATGGATTCATTTTAGGTATAATGTTCCTGAGTAACAACAAATAAAATATTCTTTGCCTACATTTATCTTCCACCAAAGAGATAATTCACCTCCTTAAGTCCATCCCCTTTCACATATTCAGAAACTCAAAACAAATATTACTGATCATCAAAAATACATGCCAAAGATTTGGGAAGTATTAGAATTAAAATCTCTTTAGGGTAAGAGTATCACAGGATTGTGGGTGATCCCAAGTTAGTCAAATCCTCTAAGGGCACACAATAAACAGCAAAAGTCAGCACCATGGTACATATCCTGGGCGTGATAAAAAGGTGGTTGTGATTTGGAAAGGCTTCTAAAGAACAGAAGAGGAAAAACATGGGGAAAGAGAATAACTTACACATACTAATTTGCAGCAATCCATTTTCTGCCCTTCACCCCCCCTCTTTTCCATGCAGCCTTTTCTATCACTAACACAACACTTGGAGGTGAGAACACATTAAAATCTGAGCCCTAAGGAGATTTGGCAGGATAGCCTGTTGATAGTTTGGATAAGTATATCAAACAGTGACACTAGCATGAACATCAAGTCAGTGAAATCATGACAAACAGGGCTCAGGCCCAGGGAGGTTAATAGGGAGGCAAAAAAGAAGCAGAAAAAGCCTGGATGTCAAAAAAAACTGTAGAAAAACTAGACAGAGCACAAAGAGCCACTCAAGAAAGGCAAGATCATAACCTTCCAGCAAGATGGAGGTGATCTAAAGGCACTTGCTACCTCAGCACAAAGTTTTAAAGTAAAGTGAGACCATGAATTTGCAAGTGACTCTTTCACAGAAGGAAAGATTCTGCTCCAGATTCTTCTTTACTGTCCTGTTAAATCTTGCTCCAACTCTAGGCTTGCTGTCTCCCAAGTTCAAACAAAACTAAAAACAAATCAAAAACCAAAAACCATCAGACAAAGAGCAAACAGGTATTTTTTGAGCAGAAAACCACAAACTTCTCCTTCTGATGCCTCGGGCTCACGTCACCAATTTCTACCCATCCAACACTACCCAACAGTTATACTCCAAAAAAAGAATACTAATAGTACTAAACTACTCTGCTTTATAAGGGAAAAAAGATGTTAAGGAGGAAAAACAAAAAATTATTCCTAATTAGCTGCTTTGTCTATATTGCCAAGTTCCTAACAAAGGCTACACCCTCATCTAACTGGCACATAAATCCATTTTCAACCAGGCATATCAACAGTGGCATTGCACAACAACATTGCACCTGCTTTAACCTCGATGCATTTATGGGATTCTGTTCAATACTGCTATTAACTATGATCAAAGCTGGATCATTCAGGGAAAAGACATTCCCATTGCTTCCCTGCATAGGGATGCAACCGAAATGTTCTATATTAAAATAAGATTTCTTCAAATGTGTCTCTTGTTTGGAAAACTGCCTAAAAGTAAATCGAACAAGCCCCCACAAGGTGTTAAGGGTCTACTGCTGCCACCTAATGTTGTATTTGAGACTGTTAGCCCAGCATTACACACTTTTTACACAAAGCCTCAGCACAGCATCATTCTCTTGCTCCCCAAGACACCTTTGTATCAGCAGCTTATACCTTGTGCTCTGTCACAATGATGAAAACAAGCTGTATCTCGATGAAATAATACAGGATAAAATTTCAAAGCAGCAGAAGAGTTTACTTTTAAGTCTTGCTTTCTATAAAACCAGAGGTTCTTCACCTTTGCAAAACCAACGATAGAAGGCACACAGTTTACCCAATTTACACAGGAAAAAGTAGCAAATATCTCCCACCCAGTTAATCTGAGACACAAATCAGTTGATTAAAACTTTTCTTTAAAAATGCACTGAGCTTTGCATACACGAGAATTACTCTCTCAGCCAAAATAACAAATGCACAAAAGCAAAATTCTGGACCATGTAGGTACAACACATCTGAAGCACCCTCCTGGCGATGACATTTACCTGTGGGTTTCTTCTTCCCAACAGAAGGGGGCAGGCAGGGGAAATATATTTTAGAATATAATTATGCTGTAATCAATGATGCTTTATTTACCCTAGCTAATAATCTAATATTTTCACTCTGTTTGCAAGCATTTTGATGTCAGATTAGTTCACTAACACGATTAGTTCGGTTTGTGCAGTTGAAGTCCCAGTGCAAACAGAGCAACGCAAGGAAGAATTAGCCCTACGCAGTGTTCTTAAATATGGGGGTAAGGAGAACAGCACTGTGAATTTCAAATTATATACTTTTTGAGTTTAATGTGTTTTAGAAAGAACTATTAAATTATTTTTTTTAAAGTACATACCAAAAATTTAAATTCAGTATCTTATAAAGGGAACAATCCCACTTTTAAGATAAATGATTAGCAGAGAGATATTTTATCCTGTGCAAACAGGAAAAACAATTCTACATTTATTTTCTCAGTTTGGTATGCATTCAAAAAGTGATCTCAGTGCAAACAGTTCAAATTAAAAACAAATACCACATTCAAACTCTAAACAGTTAAAGCACTCCACTAGTTTTTAAGGTCTCTTCGAACCCAAGCCATTCTATGATTCTGTGATACCACTGTGCACTGTGCTTCTGTCTTCCCTTCTAAAATTAAACATATTCCAAAGATGAAAGGCATAAACAAGTCAAACATCGGGAATTTTACCCTTCTCTCAGTCTTCACTGACCCATCAAGTGGTGGGACAGTTAATACAAAAAGGATTGCCAAGAACAGGAGTACCAGAGGCTCAGGGAACCACCCTGGCACAGACCAAACAGTGGCTACACCCAGCAAACCTTTAGGCCACTGGAAAAGTTCAGTAAAGAAAACGGGAGATGGGATAAAACTGATTCTCTACCAGCTTTCCTCCAAGGCAAAATGCTGACCACAGGGGCCCTTTGCTCCTGAGGAGGCCACAGGACTCTAAGCTTTATTTCAAATCCCCGAGGAAACAAAGAACTACCAAGCTGACTTTTTGCAAAACCAATTTCAAGACTAAATTTCATCACACTCCAAACAGTATTTACAAAACCGGGTAGTTTTTCTTGTTTGACTTACATTAAATATCTCTATAAATATGACCACAGACTATACTTAAATCCAGATCAAATTCCTATCTTTCCAGTACCTGTATTAGCAGCATTAAATTCTGGTTTTGTTTTTAATTAACTTTTTTCAGCGTACCTTAGCCTGTGATACCGTTTAAGACATACAAGAAAGATATGACTCCAAGAGATGGTTTAATAACATGCAAATTTGTAGCTCCATGCAGAAAATGAAATATCTTAAATCTTTACATCACATTAGATTCATATGTGCATTGAAAGCAAATAAATCATTTAAACCATGATACAGAGAACCTTTTTAAATTTGCATTTATCTACAGTAAATACTGCCATGTTCTTTAATAGCTTGCTAGTGCAATCTTAGCAAACTAATGATTTATGGTTTTGACATTTTAAAAATCAGAAATCTGTCATTTTATGACATCCAGTAGAAAGTCTGCTCGAGTTACATTACTCTGAATTTCAACTCAAATGCATGAAACACACATAGCAAAGCACTGTACCAACTGTCCATTTCATTACTGCAGCACTTCTCTCCCTAGCTACATGTCTAAAAGTTATTCTAACACTTTCATTTGAAATAAAAATTGATTTTTTTCAGGAACCAGACATGGGTAACTTCATCAAGCACTTAAGTTTTTGTCAATTCTGCAAATATCACCCATCAGCAAACAAAACCAATCTGCTGTCCAGAGTGGAGAACAAACCCTACAGTCAGGATGCCTTTACAGGGAATACCCTCCTTGTGCACACCTCCATCAGTCAGGACATTTACACTGCATGCTGTGGGCAGAAGTCAATTCATTCTGCCCACAGGCCAAGTCAGGAAAAACCCAACTCTGACACCACACCTGAACAAATATAACTGTGGTTTACATATACTTAAAAGTAAGGGCCCACACACAAGTTAGACAGGTTAAGATAATCAAAGACTGATTCCCATGGCAAAGAACAGTCTTCTCTTGCAATGCCCAATGAAAGAAAAAAAATTCAAGTCCAAAAAAAGATTTGGAGACAACTAGAAAAACAAAAAAACCACTTACCTGAAACAATTTGCCCAAGCTTCCGTGCAATTCAGTTACATTTTCTAACCTGCTGAGTATTCAGCATCTGAACAAACTAACAGGTTGGGGGTTTTTTTATTACATTTAGTTAAATTAATTAGATTAATTTAATTAGATTACCAAAGATATGCTTTCCTTCAACCAAGTTGGTGTGCAAAGACAGTAATAACAATTCAATAGGAAAACATTTTAAGATGCTTCCCTTAAACACTTAGTTTTATTAATGATTCTATTAATTGATTATTAAATTTATTTCAATTGTACAAGGAAAGCATAAGTGTATTAAATCTCATCCAATTATAAAGAAGTACAAACAATTACACAATTATTCCTGTGTATGCCACTTATACTGAACAAGACTAGTTCTAAAAATATATATACCCATAAAGAATAATTAATGTATAATAACATACTATATTTGACCTTCTGAAAATTACAGCTTCCTAAACTAAGAAAACAAATAATTCTCAGAAAGTTTCCCAGTGCATCCAAAGTGAGGTATGTGCACCCCAGCAGCTGTGCAAGACAATCCTCTGGAGCGCAGAAAGAAAATACTTTTTGTATCATTACTAAATACAGGATAAAAATTAATAATCATTTCTATTTTAACTTTCAACCCTTTTCAATTTCTATTTTTGCATTGTTTATGATCTACATAATATACTAATATAGCAACACTTGTATATAATCTATAAATAACAGGTATGCATTTATTGGGGGTGCATGCTCAACATTGTTTTTTTAATGATGGGGTAGATGCCAGAGAACAGGTAATATATCCCCACATTTTTCTCCAGAAAGAGTACATCTGTCTGATATTTTACAGTGGATCGAGGGTCAAGGGTAGGAAGCCACCACTCTTTACAGAATCTGAAGTCTGCATCCTGCAAGTCTTACACAAGCAATTCTTCACAGAACTTTGTAACTTTTCACTTAAATTGGATATCCACTTAGTGACACTTGCAAAGTATATTATTTTAAAAAATGTGTAGCAGTTGAATTCTAGGAGTAAAAAGAAGGTTATTCTAGAAAACATGTGTGAAGGTATTTTGCCAGCTTGTAGACACTAAGGAGTAAGAGTTACAAGGGAGAAAGGTAAAATAAACAAAGAAAATCACAGAAAAGGAAAAAAAGAGGACATGTTCCAGACATGGAATTGTATAAGAATAACAAAGAATAAACTTACATGGGAAATAAACTGAAGCTCAAAAAGTCAAGAAGGAATACAGGATGAAGTGATTAATCAGTTTACTTATAAAGCTCTGGCAGGTTTTATCAGATTTAGCAACCATAATGTCAACTATTTCCCCTCCTACTGAAAGGCAGAGCCCCTCCTATAGCACGGGCCAGAAGCAAAAGTGTGCCAGCTCCTCCCTTGCCCTCACATTTCACAACTCAGCAGACAAGTTGCAGAGAATTTCAGCACAACTCAAGGCACCAGGTTACAAATCCCTACAGAAACAAAAAAACCAGCACATCTGCTTCTGTCATTTCTGGCACTGCCTCGATCCAGAACAGCAGGAAAACGCCACACTTGCCTTCTCAGGACTGGCAGAGATTGCTGCCACAGCTACAGCAGAGACAGTGACGAGTTTGGATGTAAGAAATACTAAATGACACGCTACAGGAAACGTAACACTCAGCTTTCCACGTTGCCATTTTTTAGATTTTCTGTAGCTGTGATCAATGTGGGAGAACCATGCAGATGATCCTGCCAAGAACGAAGGGTGTTTACAATAAATAACAGCCTTTTGTTTATTCTTACCAAGAAATTACTTACTTTTTTTTGTCTTCAGATTTCACCCCACCCCCCGCCCCCCTCAGATTTGTGCCACTCCATTGTTTAAAGTTTAAAAATGTAAATTATTGGAAGCCAGTGTATTAAGTGTATTGAAACACTGCTAAACTAATGATTCCTACTAACTACACCAGAGGAAAACAGGTGTAGGAGAACAGGTACATCAGTAAAACCTCCACAACTACACCATTTTTACTTTTATTTCTTTCAATTCCCACAAAGCAATATTGAAAGCAAGGACAGAAATGTGACTCCAATACATACTGTTTGTTACAAGTGGCTTACATTTCTGTGTTTGCAAAACCATTTTAAAGCTTTCCCTCCTCCCTGATTTGCCACAACACTGGTTAGTTGGGTTTTTTTCCTGCTTAGCACAGAAGCTACTGCTATTGCTATTACTATTACTCTAAGGTTCTAACCCACCTTCATTTCTCCCTTGTCCCTGTTCTCAGCATGGAAGCAATGACTGATTGCAAATTGTCTCCAAGGAACAGGTACAACAGTAAAGGAGAGGAAAAAAACTGCACAAAACCACAAAGAAACAAGCAAAAGAAAGACTACTAGCGTTGCATACATTATCACTATCACCTACAAACACACCCTCATGTTTACAATGGCCCCACTCTTCTCCTGATAAGTGCTTCTCCTAATAAATTCCAGTTGTTCTCTTGATCACCCTGTATGACAACTTGGCTTGGTTTTTTCCATTTTAATAGAAAACAGTGTATTTCTGACTTAGCTACATGATATCTGCCCACACAACCTGAAAGGAGGTTGTAGTCAGGTGGGGGTTGGTCTCTTCTCCCAGGCAACGAGTAGTAGGACAAGAGGGTATGGTCTTAAACTGTGCCAGGGGAGGTTTAGGTTGGATATTAGGAAGAAATTTTTTACAGAGAGAGTAATCAGACACTGGAATGGGCTGTCCAGGGAAGTGGTGGATTCTCCATCCCTGGAGGTTTTTAAGATGAGACTGGACGTGGCACTGAGTGCCATGGTCTAGTAACCACGGCAGTGTCGGACCAACGGTTGCACTTGGTGATCTCGGAAGTCTTTTCCAACGTGGTTGATTCCATGATTCCACGATTTAGCTAAGCAGCTCTACGCATCCAGTTCACAGCAGTTTCTTTCTGTCAAGAGTCACTCTTACATAGGCCAGTGTGAAAATTACTTCAGTAACGTGTCCTATACACAGAAGGAGATGGTGTTATCACCAAAGTAATTTTTGACTGTTGACCAGCACTGCAATTAAAGTTAGACCTAAAAAGGTAAAAGCAGCCTCAATTACCACAAGGGCAAACCACGTTCTGTTTTACTTCTTTAACTTTGCAATTAAATACTTCCAACAGCAACTGCCACGTACTCTACAGAAAACCTGGCAAGACCCTTCCAATCCCTGTGACCAACTGCAGTTTGGACTGAGGGGAAGGAATAACTGTCAGACAAAAGGGCCTTGAATTACATATTGAATCAAGCATTTAGCCAGCAAAGCCAGCATTTGCTTAGGCTTGACCTCTGCTATTTTTAACTTTAAAAGAATTCTTTTAAACACCAAATTCAACAGATTTATCAGGAATTCTGATAAAAACAAAGCATTAACGGTGTTCTCACCATTCTTTCATCAACACTGTCATATCATGCATCATGGCAAAAAGGCTTTTTCTGGAATTACTACACTCATAAGGATTTAAGTATTTAGAAGAATGCTTACACACTTCCCCCTCAAAAAACTGTGAATCAAAACTAAATTATTATCCACAAGTGATAACATATATAACCTGAAAAAGGCTACATCCAAATAATGTATGAGTATGTGACACAGTGTTTCTTAGAATACTCTTTTCCCTGTGAAAAGTATGATTAAATGAACAATAAATCTTGCTTCAGTGAGACAGTGAAGGAAAGAACATCTGCCGCTGTGAAAAGCTACTCAACTTGAACACAAAAGAAAGTATCATTATCAAAGGAGAGCTTAATGCCGTCAAAACAAAGAACAGCACAATCTTTTTAGCACAATCCTCTATTTCATTCCATATCCAAGTTATTTTCCCTTTCTTTCTTTAGTTTTAACAGCCACTGTAGTCCTACAGAGACTCTCCCTCAAATTCTGTTAGTAAAATAATAAAAATAATAAAAAAACAAGTAACCATCTTCCTAGTTTCTTAAAATCTGTATCTCTTATATGAATTGTATTTATTTAATAAAACAAGTTTCAAAGAAATATGTAACATCTATCATAGTCATGGATTCTGGGACTGAAAGGGTAACAACAGAATTTACAAATAAAAAAACACTTGGAAATCATACAGGACTTCAATATTTTCCATCTAAACAGTAAACAGAAAAATATCTTCAGCTTATAAGCAAAACATTTTGATTTAAGTTCTAAGCCTGGAGATCAGTGAAGCTTCTAACAGAGGAGCTATTTCATTTTCTTTCCTTCTACTGGCATATTATTTCCAGAAATAAAGTTTTGCCAAGCAATTTCAGTGCTATGGAGAATCACAGATGCACTCCCCAAAGTTTATCAAATCAAGCCCTTAGTAACGGCATTTCCTGTGACTTTCCACACACGTAAATATTTACTTCTGAGAGATTTCCCAATACAACAACAGAAAATGTAATTGCCACAAAAATCATGAAACAAGTTTCAAGACAGCAACCCGACAACAGTATAAACTGTGGTCTCTTAGGTGTGAAGTCAAAGACCAGCGCAAGTATTTGATATTTGCAGTGAGAAAAGGGAGTATATGTCTTGAAATTAATGGATACATATGCCTTTAAGAGGAAGATGGGGGAAAAAACCCACAACAACAACAACAAAAAGAACAAAAGCCTTTTCCTTTCAGTCTACACATTACCTTTTGTTCCAGTGTAACTTTGGAGAACAAAGAAAAGAGCAGTGCTATCTACCATCTGCCCCAGCACTAACACTGGTGTGTACATACACACTCTTCTGCATAGTGCATCATACTTTTCTGAGCAGAAAGACAACTTTAAGGTGGTAGCTGAAACTTCATGAGATGAGATTACCATTAAAGTTACACCAACTTCATTCATACAGTAAGCTTCAGTGTTGGGTTTTTTTTTTTGGTCAAAGATTAAGTCATGTGGCACTGTTCCAAAACTCCAGTCATTACAGTGTGCCCATTTCTGCGTGAGGCATACCCAAATCCACTAATTCCTCTAACATCTCACATTCTTCCAACTTAAGAGATATTTCTCTATTCCCCTTAATTGTGCAACAACATATACAGTTCAAAGTATCTGTAGTTTTTCCACTCATTCTGGTTCTGCACAGAAAACATACGTTAAAAAAAAAATACATAGTCATTTCATCAGTACTAGTTCTGTTGCAGTTTGGAATTCAGAAAACTCTTCCCAAAGCCAAGATAAATGCAAAAAGTAGTTTACTGAAACTTACAGTTCCACGATCTTTTCCCACCACTTCGGAAAAACCGTTTGCAGGGGGGAAAGCACATTGCTGGCTGGAATTGATATCGTCATTGCTATGTTTGCTGCTGCTCCTCACTGACTGAATTATGAACTTGTCCAAGGCAACAACCCTGGTTTCCTGATGGATTAGGAGACACCTGAGGACCGTACAGCTCTTGGGATTCTTCAGTTGTGGAACAGTCAGAACACACCCACTGAAACTGCAATCCTTAGGACTTCCATACTGCCACACCAACCAGCTACTGTGAAACTCGGAGTTCAGAGCAGCAAATTGCCTGGGCTCAGACTCTCAGGGAAGGGAACAAAAAGCTCATAAAGAAAAGCAACAAAACAGAGCTGGCACAAAACCACATAAGTATTTGATTACCTTGGTAATCCTGTCAGATTATTATCACACTTTTTTTTCTAAACAGAAACATTTCTTTTTTTGTCAGAAAAGTCAATTCATCAATAATTTGCTTCATTACAAAATTCTGAAGTAAAACAGTCAAAAAAGACTGTTGCACATTTAAAATCTACTGCCCATGCTTTAAGAAGTGGAAAAATCCACAGTCTCATCTCTAGTATTCTAAAAAAAAGTTCAAATAGGTATAGCAGAAATCAACTTCTGCAAGCAATCGTTTTGCCCAAGCTACTCAATATCCAGTTGTAGGGAGGTATTACCACAAGCACTTTTTTTATAAAGTAAGGACAGTTTAAAAGTATTAAAACAAACCTACATCAAACTTGAGATACTCTGCACACAAAATCAACTCAAGTACAGCCACCCAGCTCTGCTACCTGCACTAGTTCTCCCACACAAGTGATCAGCTCAAGTTCCTATTTATGCAGTTACACTGTAATGTGACAGCAACCTGAGTAACTAAAAAAGTAATTCACTTCACACTGTAAAGATTTAAAAAGGAAAATTATCAAATTCTATGTGATGTTCTCTCCCACCCCTTTTACCAAATAATGGTAACCTAACCCTAACCTTACCTAACCTAACCCTAACCTTCTTAACAATGATGGTAAGAAGCTTCATCCCAAATTCAAATTCCTCTAAAACCTTAAGCAGAAAGTGTATATGCCATTGTAGTCAAACTTTGTGCCAATGTGAAGTTACTGCTTTTCATTACATAGTCCCTCTTATTCTTTTCATAATGCCTGTTATGACTGTCATAGTGTCTCTACAAAAAATTAGTTTAGTAGCTGCAAATGAGATAAATAAAAGGAAGTATCAAAGAATTACTAGTGAATTGTCACATGCAGTCAGATCCACAGAGACTTTTTTCTTCTTTCTTTAAAACACTGATAAAAGAGTGCTGTAGCAGCAGGGAGGAAAAGAGATTGCAGAAAATAAGTTCAAAAAAGCAAGGGTGGACCTGATTGATTTACATGCTGTTTGAGATACCAGGAAAACCACATGGTCTTTAAACAAGTTTCCTATAAAAAAGAATCATTTTAATTTATATAGATGACATAATCAGGATATAGCACTGATATGCTGATATATTCATGAGGATGAAAACTGATACTACCAGCATACAGTGAAATTCTTGATTTTATATTCATGTTTGGTTCCGCCATTATAATAATTTATTCACACTTCAGTCTGAAAATATTTCTACAGTGGACTGTAACAAAAAGAACACTTGCTCCTACTCCATGTACTTCTCAGAAGTCACGGGCACTCACAAGATTGCAGCAAGGTGGGGGTTGGTCTCTTCTCCCAAGTAACAAGCAATGGGACAAAATGAAATGGAAGAGGAGGTTTATACTGGATATTAGGAAAAATTACTTCACAGAAAGGGTTGTAAAGCACCGGACCACACTGCCCAGGGCAGCAGATGAGTCATTTTCCCTGGAGGTATTTAAAAGACATGTAGATTTGGCACCTGGGGACATGGTTTAGTGGTGGGCTTGGCAGTGCTGGGTTAATGGCTGGACTCGATGATCTTCAGGGTTTTTTCCAACCTAAGTGATTCTGTATATTCTAAACAGTCAGAAAACTCTGCCATTTGATTTTTTTTTTTTTTAAATATTTTAAACTCATGAAAAACATTATTTAGTTGCTAGTGAAAGATTCATGCCATTCACTTCAGAGTTGAACTCAATGATCCTTGTGGGTGCCTTCCAACTCAGAATATTCTGTGATTCCCAATCACTTATTCTACACCTGCTTAACCTGATCCCTCCAAAAACTAAACAGGCTTGAAATCAAACACACAGGTCCAAGGCCTTCTCTGCTTCTCAAGACAAGAAGCCATTAATGCTGACAGCTGAGTCAGCCAAAGTGGTTGGAACAGCTGGTTGGTTTCTGTTTCAAGGAGTAACAATACTAAATTTCAGGATACTACCTTCAAAAGTCAATTATTTTAATAAGGTAATAATTTATTTTAAATAGTTGACTAAGAAAACAATAATCATTTGTTGTAGCTGGGATAACACTGCTTCACAATTGGTGAAGAGGATGCAACTGCTTACTTCAAAACCTACTTTCATCTCAACTACAATGTATTATAAAAATTGTTTGTTTCAAGTCATAGAACCAAGCAAAACCCACACAGGTACTTCAGCAATCTTTTCATTGTACAGTAGTTACCTTAATGTACAATAAACAGGAAGTGCAAAATAGGTGTTTTCATTTCAACAAAACTTTGAACTTTGTGCCTTAAGCTTTATTCTTAACAAATTTAAAACTTCTATTATCAGTTCAGTAAACTGTGATTTATTTAAAAATTCTCTTTATTGATTATGGACTCAAAATTTTACATATAGGAAGCTTTTTGCTTGTTTGTTTCACATTTTTCTGTCTTTTTTCAATTTGCATGAAAATGTCCATACAAACAATCCTACACAAACAGCCCTGCATTCTAAGCTGTGTGATATTCCAAGCTGTATAACACTGATTTTCTCAGAAACACAACTGCTATCTTTTTAGAATTATTATTACAAGACTTCTGGCTCTCTTTACACTCTCCTATGAGAATGAAAATACTGATTCCTGGGGAACTGCACTTAAGCTCAATTCTCTGAAAACCTACTTTCTTGGAATTGTTCAATATGAGATTTGTACTCTTTGAAAAATATCAGTATCTGATGAGAGATGAGTTTTTCTGGGTCACGAAATAAAAATACTTCTTGGAATAAAACAATTCTCAGAGATGTCACTTTTAAGAATTGTCAAAATGGTTTAGGTTCAAAATTGGTGTTTTCATCGTACGAGTTGCAGTCACATATTTTCCTCATTTATACTGGCCCTACTTTCAGCAGAGGTATTTTTTTCTGACACCAACACAACAATCTCCTGGATTTATTTCATAGTCCATCTTTACTTCTTCCATAATCAGCAACTTCCTTGAAATACTGCAGCATTATTTCTTGTTAAATGAAACATTCTAAAACAGGGCAGGTAAACCAGCAAAGACATGAAGGAGAAAAAAAAAAAGAAACAAAAAACAAAACAACACATCTGAAGGCACATAGCAAAAGGAATTATTTTTAAGGGACAATAAATAGAATGAGAATTACAGACTTTCACCTCAGTGAAACAGTATGTCGAGAAGACTAAATCTGAAAGCAAATTCCATACGTTTCTCACAGAGAAGGAAAGTTCACTAGACACAAAGGGTTTCAAGGGAGCAATGCTGGAGTGTGAAAAGGACAAACCAACACTGATTTTCCACTATATTATCATATATCATAGAAATAGGTACAAAAATTGTATTATGTTTATACCTCTCCCTGGTTTCCTCTTCTGCTCACACTGGTACTTACTACTCCTAGCTTCATTCAGCTTTCCCATATTCTTAGAGCAGAAATCTCCTTTGTATAGGCTTGCTTGCTCAGTGTGGAGCAGAGTCAGAAGAATATTTGTTGTTACCCTGCCTCTTTAATCTTATCTGACCTTCATATACTATCACAGAATCACAGAATTATCATATGCAGCCTATAATAAGGAGAGAAGGGAGAAACGTTAAACTCTTATTAACTAAGGCAGGAAGGACCACAGAGTCATAGAATGGTTTGGGTTGGAAAGGAGCTTAAAGATCATCTGGTCCCAAACCCCTGCCATGGGCAGAGACACCTCTGCCAAGACCAAGTTCCTCAGGGCCCCATCCAACCTGGCCTTGAACACTTCCAGGACGGGGCATCCACCACGTCTCTGAGCAACTTGTGCCAGGGCCTCACCACCCTCACA
The DNA here is from genome assembly GCF_025592945.1 of Manacus candei. Lineage (NCBI taxonomy): Eukaryota > Metazoa > Chordata > Aves > Passeriformes > Pipridae > Manacus > Manacus candei. The sequence goes on along the minus strand of NW_026138076.1, from coordinate 41,409,175 downwards.
GTAAAGAATTTCTTCCTAATATCTAATCTAAACCTACTCTCTTTCAGTTTAAAGCCAAACAGAAAGAAGTCCCTCTTCATCGCCCTTAGAGCCCCTTTAGGTATTGAATAAAAGGCTTCTGTAAGGTCTCCCTGGAGCTTTCTCTCCTCCAGGCTGAACAATCCCAACTCTCTCAGCCTTCCCTCATAGTAGAGGTGTTCCACTGCTAATCATCCCAACACCTATGACTCAGCATCAATACACAAATGACAGAGCTGCTTCTTTCACCATCATCATCAATTTGAAAATTAGCCAAAAAGACTTTCAGAATCCTCCTTGCTCATCTCTCTCAGCCTCCTATACGATGCATCACCTTGGAACCATTTGAAACCTTTTGTCCCACTCATTTCAGCATGTCCAGAACATTTGTGAATCCTTCGGCTCCAGGTGAAGTTTTAACATTCCAAAACGGTAACTTTTAATTCCATTTTCCCAAAGAAAATTCAGCCAGAGTTTACTCTTTTTTTTTTCTTTTTCACATAAAAATGGAAGAAACTCTTCAGTTGGTACTTGTCTTTACTTACTCTGTGTCCACTTCTGGTTTTGCCTGTGTTTTCCTGTAAAGGTGCTCTTCTCAAGCACTTTAGTGTCTTATATTCTGTGTTGCCTTAATACTGCTTTTAGCAGTCACTGATAGAACAGAACGTACAGACAACTATAATTCAGGTTTCTTACTTCAGTAGAGCTACAGTAATTCGAAAAAGAGAAAAAAACAAAACAAAAAAAGGAAAAAGCCTATAAAACACACAAAAGAAACATTGATTATAGCACCATTCGCAGAATTTGGAAGGGAAAAGAAGTTTCCAGAGGAAATAGATTTTTCCTGTCCTCTTGTTCTGATGTAATTGAAGCAGCCTGTACAAAGACTGCCTTTGTAGAAAACCAATCTTTGAATACCTCCGCTAGATCAACTCATCAAGTTTAAAGCTGTCCTCATTTTCAGAGCCTGTAATCTCTGCTAATAATACTTAGCAGATACTTTCCTTGAGTGTGTCTTAGCTTAGTCAATTATAACAGTGGTGCTGGTCACTTCATTACACTTTGCATACAACCAAACCCTTGTTTTGACATCCATCTCTCAGTATTGATAACTCCTTCCTTGGGAGTTCATCTATGTCAGTTGTGTCCCCTTCCAGATCTCCTCCCAGGCCCCCCAGACCATTCTGGTTATAACTCTCAAAATACCAATAAAACCAGTATGAAATAGAATGCAAAATAACACATTTGATTCTACTGTGCTACAAGTATTTCTGTAACCTTACTTCAAAAAGACAACTCTCCCTCTTATTTTGCTATTTCTGCCCATTTTGCATCTGCAATTACATAGTGCACTTTCAGAAAACAGCACTGGAGCTTCTAACACTGAGTCCAGCTCAATGAAGGAGTATTCCCTATGAAAGGAGGTTGAGAAAGTTGGGGCTGTTCAGCCTGGAGAAGGTTGCATGGAGACCTCACAGTAACCTTCCAGGATCTGAAGGGGGCTTACAAAGGAGGAGCCAGAGAGGTAATCTTATCAGGGACTGTAGTCACAGGGCAAGGAGTGAGCAGGTTTAAACTGAAAGAGGGGACTGTGTACTGTGAGCGTGGTGAGGCACTGGTACAGGTTGCCTAGAGAAGTTGTGGATGCCCCATCCCTGGAAGTGTTCAAGGCCAGGCTGGATGGGGCTCTGAGCAACCTGGTCTAACGGAAGGTGTCCCTGCCCATGGCAGGGGGTTGGAACTAGATGATCTTTAAGGTGAATTCCTATCCAAACTATTCTATGATCCTCCCTGTCTTAGTCAGCAGGAGTTCAACATTGCTCCTTTATCTCCCTGTTATAGGCTGCCTGTCTAAGTCAAAGGAAAACACAGACAAATCAAACTAATCAGATCCCCACAAAAAGACATTACAGAACTGAACACGCTATCGTGGATTAGTAGCAGAATGCTTCCTGAATAATAAAGAAAACTTTCATAGATCTTTGGCAAAAAAAAAAAAAAAAAAAAAGAAGGAAATAAAGCAGCACAAAAAGGATATATGTCTGTAAACTTTTCTATCCTTTGGCTATTTAGAAGCATGTTTTTACGATAGAAAAATTAGGTACTTACCTATCATTTGTGTAAACTAGCATCAAACCCATCTTTCCAAAGATAAGCACACATATCAAGACTGTTTTTACACATACTTCAAAATAGTACAGCAATGGGTATTTTACTGTAAGCTGATTTTTGTTCTTTTTCCTCCTCTTAGAAAGGCAAGAATGCTAACCAGTGCATCCTTACTCGAAATTCAGAACAATACACAGACCTGCTGCTACACAGAAACAAGACTGATGAGCACCATCTCATGGGCATTTCAGGTAACAGATTTTGAACAGAAAATAGAACTTAGTGAATTCTCCAGTATATGGATCTACCTTCCAAAATAAACACACTGAAACTGAACAACATAGAAGCATAATTTCAAAGTTTTAGATGCTTAGATGTGAAAATGTGGCACAAGTTAATGGACTTTTCTAAAAACTAGTCACTGCAAATATATCAGACAGGAACATTAACACATTCACAAAGGAAGAATTTTAGAAGTATTTAAACACTAAAAAAAGTATTTATAAGCAGTTATGTACATTAAATTAACCTCACCCCCACCCCAAAGAATCCACTTCCTGGCACAGGGACTCTAAAAGTAAGTTCTCAAACAATAAGATGAGAGCAGTACAAACAAAATTCTTATTTTCCCTTTTAGGCCTGTAGGTAATCCAAAAAAATAATTTTAAAAGCATGATTACATACTTGTATGCTTTCTTTTCAGCTTAACAATAATTAATGAGAATCTCACAGATTGTTTACCTCCATTCCTGCAGATCCTAGAATTACTAAAACATGACTCTTTAAAAACAGTCTTGTGGGCCACATTACTTGGAGTACTTGACATTCAACAATACAGTTGAAATTTTACCCAGTAATAGCAGTACCTCAGAAAGAACATCCCCCTTCACTTGTCTACTAGTTCAGGTTACAAAGATACTCCTGCTGTAGCACAAAACATTTTGATCTTTCTTCAGTTAATTGAAAAGTTTAATACCAAATAAACTTACAGACAACTCACCTTGCTAAGTAAACTTCTAATAAATAAAGTTTTGCTCATTACAGTTTCTGTAAGATTCACAGGTAAAATATCTTGTAATAGTCACAGTCAAACTAGTTTTGCTCCTTTGAGTGCTTTCACCAGCCCTGCACATCAAATGAAACTTTTTTTACTGCTTTCATTTATTGGATACAAACCAATAAACCAAGACCAAAACAAACCAAGACAAACAAACCAAGAACCAAAACAAAAGATTAATCACAGCATTTTAAGCATCTCTGCAGTAAATAGAGTAAATTCTAGTAGTGTATACAAAGCTACTCCTGGCTAAGTACTCCACTACAAAAACTAGATTGTTAATTCTAGAGTAACATCATATTTTTGAGAGATATAAAAGCACAGTTGGGTCCCTCCCTACCCTGACCACAATCTAGTTCTGGGAAAGGCATTAATTAGAATATCGTGGTCAGCACCTGGAAGAGGAGGCTACAGTTCTCTAACCAGACACTGTACTGTCACTTGGCTGCACCACCTTTGCAATCATTTCCCTGCTGCTGAGGGTCAAACCAGATCTAATATTTCAGATGCAGATCAGAATGACTCTGTGTAATCCTTCCGAGCAAACCCTACAGGGTTTCCTTGGCTCCCTTCCAAAACTCAGCACAGTGATCTCTGTGCACACCCTCCTCAGCACTGAGGCTCAGCCAGCTCCCACTCACAATGTCTTAATAAATTTGCCAGTCTAGATCCTTCAAAGTTGATAAGGAGGATAATGTTATAAATTCCTGTTACAGAATTTGTCTTGTTACCACATGAATCTCTGTTAAACTATCAGGATCAAAACAAGTGTCTTTTCCCAAGTTCACTTTTAGCAGGACAGTGTATAAACTCTGTGTATAAACTCAGCTGAAATAATTCTTAGCAACTCACCTATAGAAATTCACCACAGAAGAAACTAAGTTTGGTCACCACCCCTGCCTGGTAACAAACATTTCAGCTTCATCCCATGAATTTCATCTCACATCAAAAAATTAACCCTAGGCCAAGACATATCTTGTATGAAGGAGAACATAATTATCAAAGCCACTTCAACATCTTTCTGTTCCTGACCCAGGCAGGTCCATACCAGTTCATATATCACATTACTGAGGTTTCTAGATTTCCCTTATAAAGATGAGAGATTACTGCAAGGTCAAACACAAAGTTCCACCCAATGCATTGAGTCAATTGTAGCATCTTTGGTTGGGCTTTCATTAGAGCACTGAAATTTCTTTCCTTTACAAAGTTTATGCAGCATTTACTGTGGTATTTCATAAAAAACAGCTTTTTTCAGTCTGCAAGGGTGATCTGCACTCCATAAGACTCCATGGAATTCATTTTAGTACGGTATTTCCAACATCTTCAAATCTCTGGCAGAACACCTCATATAAGAAACACTTGTCTATTGTTAAGTTTTTGCACTGTTAAACTTACTGCCACTCAAACCTAAACAACTGTGGGCTTATTGGCAATTGTTCTAAGCTGTCCCCTAATCCACTTTGCCAAGATTTATTGGCAACACTTAGTCTGCAGACTAACTGCATAAAATATTAGTTGGCCTTATGGTTGATGTTATGCAGGAGGTCACATTAACACATTGATCGCTCCCTCTTATAATCTATACCTGACACTCTTTCAAGGGAAGCCTTTATTGGCAACTGTTAATTTTAAGTGCTATTCCAAGACAAGCTTTTCAGTACCTGAATTTTAGGAAGAACATTGCTCTCCTCTCAAACATTTGTATCTTGTTTTTTAACACTTACACATTTGATTGCTTCACTATCACAACACAGCAAGCCCTGCCTCCTACCTCTTCATTTCAAACACCACGATTATGTCACAGAATACTACACTTCTAATTTGTACCACTCTGCCTCAGTGGAATTCTACTAACTGGTTTTGTTAAACAACAATATAGTTCTCTTAGACTTCTATGTAGGACCACAAATAATAAAAAAAAAAACCAAACATAAAAAAAAGACACTGTATGTGTACAACAAGAGAATAAGACTTGCATCATATGCAGGCAAGCTTAAATAAAAAGCTAAAAAAGTGTGCAAAATACAAGGTTTTATCTTAAATTCAAAAAGGTTGAAAATTAATACTTCTCCAGTGTAAATTGCTATGTCTTAATGTACACTAAGTACATTGCAATAGCTTTATACACTGCAAACCTAACCCAGCTCGGGTTCTACATGTCAACATTCCCATTGTGTTATCCACATAGAATTAATATAAAAACCCAAAGTAAACCTCTCCTGTCCTCCTCCTGGCATGACAGGTGAGCATACAATTGGTATTACAGAACACTTCACTTTCTGTAACTGAAAAGTGAAGCAAGAAATACAAATATAGAATTTGGCATAACCACCACATTATTCCAGCTCTATCAATTGCTAAGTTACAGAGAGTAAGAAAGAAAAACTGCCTCTGTTTACTCAAACACTTGCAGTAAGTGCAACGAGGCCTTGAAAAGCCAACTGAACTTACAAACCCTGTTTCCTGTAACACCTTTAAGATGTTTGGAAAGTATGGTATTTTCCACCCAGCAAAGTCTCAATTTTCCTTCTGGGATTTATGATATAGCTTTTTCCTATTTAATATTTACTTAAGACTGAATTATGCAGCGTGAGTGAAGCAGATTAACATTTTATCCACATTAATCCCTCTTCAAGGTAGTAAGTCTGTGGAAGCACATGGGTGCCCCATGTATGACTACTCAGCTGTACAATTGTAGCATTCTTACTTTATACAATGACATCACTACTTGCATGTATCTATACTGTGAAATTACACACTTCCAAAAATTCAAGTTGGTTTTGTTTTTAACACATGTAAACTGAAATATTTAAAAAAATATATAATTCTATTACGAAAACTGGGGAAAATATAGTGCCAGTGGATGGAAAGTGAAAGGGAAAATAGTATTATTTTCTCCATGTATAACTTTAAAAAAGGATGAGATTGTTCACTTTTTATTTATTATTGGGCACTTTTAGCAAAGCATTCAGCACAGAATACAACTCTTACTTAAGAAACCATTCTTATTTCAATATGATCACAAAACTTATTTCATCTTTCCTGCCATTCACCTGTTTTCTTTTATATGCAATGCTGTCTTTGGCAAAACCTAGACACAACTGGTCAATCTAAAATACAAAAGGCTGCTGTGATACAGACACCATTATTCATAAGTACTTCAATATGAAAATTTCAACTGTGTCTTCATTCCTTCCTCTCATGCAAATGTTGAGATGAGAGACAGGAAAGGGACATGTGAAACACATTTATGTTCAGCCCAACCAAATCATAACGAAAGACTTAAGGAAATGTTCAGGAAGAAAAGTAAAAGTTACAGAAAGAAGAAACTCAAGTTACACTTATTTGTAACCTCATCAAGATATAAAGGTAGTGTCATTCATACTCAGACAAAATGCTGCCAGCTACAGTTTGTAACCTTTGCACAAAGCCATTTACAGACAAGCCAGGAAACAGCTTACAGCATCTAGATCAATTTTAACAAATAAGCATTTGACGACAACATTGACAAAAGACTTTTAATACCTATGAATGAGTTGACAAAATCAGTGGAATAGCAAAGATCCCTTTTTCCAAAAACAAGGTGAACGAAGCTGTAACTAGAAATCAAAATTACTTTCAATGTAATTGCCAATCTACCACATTACTGAATCACAAGTATCTCGCTGACTGTCACCACCCTTCCAATTCAAAAGGTCATACGAAGCAAGGTTCTATTTTTGATTTAAGTATTTCTCATTAAGACAACTAGCCAGAGTTCTGAGCATTATATTCACCACTGTTTCCTAAACAGTCCACGGGCTGTTTGCAACAGGCTGGAGCTCATTTAGCTGTTTAACTGTGGAGACTGATACAAATCCTGGTGCCACCAAAGTAAAGAACAATCATCACAGTGGTTCTCTCTCCTTTGGCAAAGAGGAGAGGTTGCAGCAAATGACACCTAAAGCACTAACAGAGTTCTCTAATGAGCAGAAAATAGAGATTAAACAGGTAGTAACAGCATTCTCTTCAAGAAAACTTACCAGTGACAATTACTTCATTGCCACACCATAGCTCTGCAGTGAGAGAACCAAAGGGGAAAGCAGTGGGTTATGGAAAATAAAGCTACATATAAAAATTCCCTCTCCATGGTAGACTCTTAAATTCCTAAAATATTACACACCCCTTTGCTTAGCAACCATTTTTAATTTAACTGTGTTTATCCTATTATACTACTTTAACTGTGTTACACATGGCACTGCAGATGGTGCTAAATGACTCCAGGTAATCAGAAGAATGCTCTTGTGAGATAATAACATTTAAGAAGAGATAAAATTAGATTTCTTTTTCTTGTTATGTTCCAGTCCTATTCCTCTCTGTGCTTAATATAAAACTAATTTCAGATTTATAGAGCGGGAACATTTTTGGAAGCCAAAAATATGTGAATGAAGTCAATCATGCAAAAAAACCAAACTTTGTAAGGATGTCATAAATAAACTGAGAAATGCATCATTAAAGGAAGAATTTTAAGGAATTTGGTGGGGAGACAAGAGTAAATTTCTTTGCTTATCCCTCCAAAAATTAATAATAGTTTTTATTCACACTACATAATGATGTTACATTTATGAAGTAGTCCAGTTTACATACTTCAATATTTAATATGCATTCAGTGCACAGATCACCCTGCTAGCCCTTAATTCTTTCCATGAATTCCACAAGTAGAGTCTCATAAATTCAAGATCATCCTAGTGAACAAGAGATCTTAATTTTTTCAACTTACACTAGTCCAGTTACCAATGTAAGTAAGAAGCTTTACACATTGGGAGTGTTTGTATCCTCAAATGGTTATTGGCAGTAACCATGATTATGACCACCTGCATTGATGGCAGTGACAACAGCTGCACCCACGGCAAAGCCAGACAGATACTTCAAATTATAACACATCTGTGCTTCCTCAGACATCCTCCTTCACACTCGGCATTTGCTGCACAAAACTGGGCAACTTAACAGACTTGCCCACAATGGATCTATTTCACATAATATACAGGAACCCCAAAGAGCTTTAGCTGAAAATTGTTACACATATCTGACTGCAGATTTGAAAAAAACTGAGAATTTTCATTTCCACATTAAGATCTTCCTCCATGCCAAGCTGCTTCCTTGGTATGTGCACTCCAGGTCAAAGAGAAAAACAATTCCCACTTTTTAGGGCCTAGCAAATAGGACCAACCTCTGTATTTTCAACATGCTTTCTTCAGCAATTATTTTCCAATACAAAAAGTAATTATTACTTCTACTGATACAAAGTATTCTTCACTTAAAAAAAAAAAAAAAGAAACATTTCTCACACACCTACTTTTATTGGGTTTCAAGCAAGTATCACATTGAAGTTATCCCATGAACTGACTTCAGGATACCCTGCTTCAGAAACTTGTCTGCACAACACAGCCTTCACAGAAACAAGCCTCTCATACACTGTCAGTCACCAAGAACAGCTTTTGTGTTCACTTCCTCTTCAATAACTAAGCACTATGAAAAGTAGTGGTTGGCAATCACATTCTCAATACAGAAAGATGCTAAAATCTCATCATTCACTGCAGTTAGCAGAAGGTTAGCTTTAGGGGAGAATAACCTATGGCAACAAAATACAGAAGTTTGTCATTTTCCCAACAGATTAAAAAATAAAAAAGTTGTAGCTTCTCAGCCCCAAGAAGTCTTACCAGAAGACTGGAGTGTTAAATTTTCTGCAGTGAAAAAGAACAAAGGCATAACTGTGAAATCTTTCTTGATGGAGCTGCACAGAAAGCATGGCCCAAGAGGAAAGTGTCTTACAACTGCACACAGCTGCCTTGGACAATTCCTGTTGCACAACAAGAACAATGGGTGCTGCTGCAATTCTAATATTTCATTCCAGATAGGTGGCTATTTATTGGTATAGTCACGTTCTGAGTAACAACAAATACAGTTAGAGTCTTAATTCAACATTAGCCACCAAATTCAGAAAGGCACCAGCACAATTGTCTTCCTTCAAGATTATGACTAACACTACTCTGCTTGCAATTTCTAATTAGGAACTGTAACTGCTTATGACTTCTAGTTAGGATAGTTTTTATGCCACAATATCTTTTGGTGAAACACAGGAAGACCAGTTTATTAGGACAGAAGTTTATTAGGACAAGCACATTGAAAAAATTCAAAACATATTTTCTCCGAAATCAAATTAGTCTTTGTAAAAAGAAATGCACACATAATTCATACCCGACAACACTTTCAGCTGCTTCCTGAAAGCACAGGTTGTTTCCAAGGAAGGTTCACCAGTTCCTTCTCTCAAGCTTCAAAAACTAAACCAGAAGATGAGGTTCACCATATTTGCTGAACTCTTCAAATTCTGAAGATACTTCATGTCTTTGCATATACAGTGAGGATGAAGAGTTAATTCTCTAAAAGGGCATTCTCCCTGTCCAAGTAAAGTTGTCTTTTTCAGTACTGTTTGGAAAGAATACTCTGCTGAAGTAATACGAAACTAAGACAGTAGCAGAAGGCACACAGAGGCTGCTGTTTTGGCTCGTGGACGCACTAAAGCTACCAAAATTTTGAAAAATATTACAAGACTTTGGAAGGAAACTTAAGTCAGCGTTTAAAGCCTTTAAGTGCCACTGGAGTTACAGAAACAACCACCACAGCAGATAACAGGACACAGATAACATCCCAGGTATCACTGGGCCCAGGCTATATCATATCTCTCTTCTCAGGAGGTGAGGCAAGTGTAGAAGAAGGAAAAAGAAACAATAATAGAGCTACACACTGTCCCATGATGATGGCTGTAAGATGCCTGAATTGGATACAATTTCCTTTCTTCCTTTTAAAGGCAAAAGGAGTTTAGCTTCCCATAAAAACACAATGCAACAAGCATAATAAGGCAGCTCTAGAGCCAGGTACTATACAGTCTTAATATTCCTTGATTTCCAAGTAGGAAGCGTAGGAACCTGCTGGGCTGAGCAGTGGGAAGGTCAACATGACTGTTCTTTCCCAGTTTCCAACTTAAATTACTTAGTGCCTGACCCCACCAACAGAAAACACATTATTTGCTGCTGCTCTGAAAGCACAGAATCATAAAATGGTTTGGGTTGGGAGGGACCCTAAACATGATCTAGTTTCAAATCCCCTGCCATGGGCACAGATACCCAATACATCAGGTTGCTCAGGTTGCTCCAGCCTGGTCTCCAACACTTCCAGGGACAGGGTATCCACAACCACTCTGGGTAACCTGTTGCAGTGCTTCACCATGCACTGAGTAAAGAATTTCCTCTTAACATCTAATCTAAACTTGCCTGCTTTCAGTAGGGACAGTCTGTGTGCAGCACGAGTCTGTGGGTTAGAAGAGGTTATCTGAACAAAGGCTGAACCCACAACATGTCTCTGGGGTGCAGTGTCATAAAGCAGCCGCAAAAAATTAGTAGAATTTCAGGGAAAATCCTTGAAAATTGCTTAAAACAGAAGACATCAGGTAATGTTAGTGTATGAACCAATGACTCTTTTCAATTATTTCTACATCTTTTCTAGTTTTCATTTTAAAAACCCTGAGATTCCATCTTGAGGAACCAAACTGATTCTTTCACATTTTCTGAGTTTAATTCTGAAGATTTTAAATTTAACCCAAGTGATGCAGTCCAGCAGAAGTAAAGATGCCATTGATTTAGACCTGGACCAGGTCACATGAAGAAGAAAATGGACAGTTTTCCAAGTGTTTCCGTACAACAGTTTATAAATAAACTCATAAAAGCTTTTGAAGATCAAGCTTTTTAATGCCAATGCTGAATATACACTGTGGACTGTAAGAACAAATTATACAAAAATGCAAAGACAGAACTTCTCATTGACTTATGCTGCCATTAGAACAAAGGCATGACTTGGAAATATCTCTTGATGGAGCTACACAGGAAGCACGGCCCAGGAGCAATTGTATGCAGTTGCCTTAAAGCACTTTAGTTGGCATCACCCACCCAGAATTATCACTAGTTCTACCAGTTCTCTGCTGCCCTATGCATGAATGCTTCCAAAGGCAATAGTTCCTGTACAGTAGCAGTTTTTTCTAGGCCTTTGATACCCTAAGTATCCTTAAAGTCTTGTAGAAAATCCGGACTCTCATCCCTCATCCCAAGAAACTTAAATTTAATGAATGTGCAGTATCAGTCATGACAGTCTACTTTGAGGAAGTCAGTCTTGATTCAGCCTGCAGACATTCTGATGCACTGGATGGATGGGAAGGAAAGAGCCCAGCCTGACTCTTAAGGGCCCTGCTTATGTTTACAGAATTAGTGAGTAAAAACATCGCTTCATTATCCTTGTTTTTATACCACCCATCTTTGATACGGAAATCATTCAAGTAAGAGGCACAAACACACGTTAAAGAGGAATATTCTACCTCATAATACCAAAGGCAGTGACTGTATAAATACCTCACAGGGTCCAGCACCAGAACATGGAAACACCACAGATCACAACTACAACAGCACACATAACAAAACACTGCCAGAAGATGAAAAACATATGCTTGGGTAATTAGTATTTAATTCATATAGTTGCCATACATACATTTGATTATTATGTTTTCTTTCTGGTAATGGACAATAGCTCCTCTTGGCCAAACTATTAACCTTCTTAAACAACAGCATCTTTTCCTTCAAAATTCTGGATTAATATTGAGGTTCATGCTCATTTTAATATAGGAATTTGCACATACAATTACTGCAACTGAGAAATCCTTTACTCTGCATTGATCCCATTGTTATAGTGATCAATACCTATTTTAAGAATCCATATGTGCTTTCAAGCATTTTTTCCAATGGACACGGCAAGGTCACAAGCAAACCAACCCATTTAGAGGTATCCTTGATAAACAAAACTCCTAGACACAGTTGAGAAACAGGATTCTAACTATGTCTCCAGGCTCATATATTTGAATGACAGAGCTATAGGAAATATTAAGGCTGACTGTTAGAAGTTGTCAAGTTGAACACTCAACTGAAAGAGACCTATAAATAAGCATTTAAAGCTGTTCACCTCCTTCCCCATATACCTACTTTAACAGGAAATTGAAGCATCAAGATCAGTCAGTGCTACAGAACTCAAATGCACTGCCAACGCACAGAAGATATACAGTAAGTGTATTTCAAAACTGAAGAGCTATTCCACCAAATAGGTGTAATGGATGCCACAAAATGGTCATTAAGTTTGTGTCCAACTAGTCCTATTGCAAGTAATATGTGGCATTACTATATTGCAATGCAGAGAAATATCCTGTTCAGGAGGATGCTGGCCTTCAGCTACCAGAGTAGGAAAGAGCCATGAAACGCTCATTACACCCTTCATGTCAGTAGCAACAGCTACAGGACTAATATACAGTGTCACACTACAGAGCAAATGAAAACAGACTCTAAGCAATACATGACAGAGATGGACAAGTCAAAATCCACTGAAATAATTCTCCCTCCCCCTGCCTCCAACATGTAAGTTAAGCTTTAACTTCTGACACTCTTGTGTACTTAGGTCGTATCTCCCACAGAGATCAACAAAGACTCACCAAATTCCCAAATCACCCAATGGTCTGGTTTGGAAAGGACCTTAAAGATAATCTAGTTCCATCCCCTCCGCCATTGGTGGGGCAGGGAAGGCCTTTCACTACACCAGGTTGCTCAAATTCCCATCGAACCTACCTTTCAACACTTCCAGGGATAGGGCATCCACAACTTCTCTGGGCAACCTGTGCCAGCGCCTTACCACCCCCACAGTAAAGAATTTCTTCCTTATATCTAATCTAAATCTACCCTCTTTCAGTTAAAATCATTACCCCTCATCCTATCAGCCTGTAGTTCCCCAGGTCTTCCTTTTTCCCCCCCTTTTAAAACTGGGAGTTATGTTTTCCCTTTTCCAGTCACTGGTAACTTCACCAGTCTGCCATGATTTTTCTAATATGATGAACAGTGACAAGGTCATGAGACGTAGACAGGCAGGATTTGAATTCAGAAGCTTGAATTTGAAACAAATAGTTTATAATCAAGTTTTATTAGAGTAGACTACAGTGATTAAACTGAACTATTCATTTGTGATGTTATTTTAAGATAACTTCTTTGGGCAGAGTTAGGTTGCTCCTCTAAAATTTTACCTCTACTTGTATTCATATGACTGGAATTGAAAGAGATCCCAACAACTCTTTGCACACCTGATTAAAAATCCCTACAGACATATCCATCTTTAAAGTGCTAAGAACAACAAAGACATCAAGACTAAGGTAGTTCTCAAGCGAAATTTCAATATTTTCCCCCCATTTCCAGTCTTCCAGCCTTCTCAATTTACACACACAAACGCTAACTGAGGGAAAGCCTGAACCAACAAGTTTCCTGGTTACAGTCCTCTATTCCATCTGGCAATGTGAAAATTTATTTTCACCATACACTTTTGGGGTTTTTCTGGGGGGTGAAGGGGCAGACTATACATGACACTAATTTGTTTCTGGAAGTCTTACATGAAATTTTTTTCAATTTCCTCATGGCTTCTCTCAAGACAGGACACAGAAGTACCCAGTACACTCCTAAAACTACATCTAGCTGGAAACAGGGATATCACCTGAAAAATGACAGCTCTACCTAGAAGCAAGAAATCCAAGGCTCTGCCATTTAAATTCAGTGCTTTTGAGATATGTCTAAGCAACTCTGGTGATTGTTCACTCACCCAACAAACCCTTTCACCTGGAAATAATTCACTTTCCAGGAAGAAAATCAGGATTCCGTACATCATAAAGAAATCTTTAGTAAAGTCCTAACACATGGGCAAGAAATCCACTGTCTTCCAGCTCCAAACCTTCCCTGTCATGTACGAATGACTGGAGAACTTTATTCAAACACCTTCCCCACAAGGTCTGAGACTTGTTTCTTTCTGTGCCTTCTCTGCATACTCATGAATTTGCCATTCTTCACTGTATATGAGCCTGGTCTTTGCAGAAGAGGTGTTACAAATATCCCTTTACAAGTCACACTACCATCATTCTGCACTCCTGACAAATGGCAATTAGAATCTCTTCCTGCCAAGGATAGAAATCAGGGTGGCTTTCATTTCCTGAAAAGGTGAGACCTCACTAAACCAGCAAAATTCCTAAAGAGCAATACACATTTCACTTTAAAAACAGTACACAGGAACAGCACAAGTCTTTAGCCCCAAGTCTGAGATGAGTCATGGAATAAACATCTCCCCAAAGGCAATGCCCCTGCCAATCAGCTGATCCATAGCAACTGCAGCACACAGTGGCATTCACAGCTTCCCAGCCCTCCACAGAACCCAGTGAATGCTCAGGACTTGCTTCTGCAGCCAAGGATGAAGGCAGCAGGTGCCAGGTCACAGAAGAAGAGGCAGGGGGGAGGGTACAGGAAGGACAAAGCAGTGCCCTGGTGTGAGGTCAGACAGCAGATAATCTAGCATGGCACAAAATTGGGACTTTACTTTTGAGGAAGAAACAGACAAGAAAACAAGGCAATATTTTCGCCATAAGCATTTACTGATTCACATAAAGATGGAAAACCACTGGTAGTTTCTGGTCCTGAGAACTCTTCACAGCACTTTACTGTTAAGTTGGGGCACCACTGTCTAACTCAAGGAAATTTGAAATGTTAGGAATATCATAGCTTCAGAAGGTGACCCTTGGCTGTAGATTACCAACTGGACAGAGAACCTTTAGCAATCCCAATGGAAATATCCATTCCCAGCATCTCAGTGTTCTCCCATTCTGTAACAGCAGCAATACATTAAACGTACAAAGCTCATCTCATGTCAGGTGCTTCAAAATGCATTCTAAAAAAACATAGTCACAGTTACTCAGCTTCATACTCCATACCAGATACCTAAAAGTCAGGCATTAGGGAACCTAAATTATACTCTGGAACCAAATCCTACAGTATAACTAAGCTCCCACTGGAGAGAGACAAAAAAAAAAAAAACGCTTGCAAGTTCTTTTCAATCAAGTTCACAACCGCAACTACAGACAAATCACATGCTTAGTTTCAACAAAAACATTAGCAGGAGGCAGATGCTGACTGAGCTGATAGTTTCCATTTGTTTATTTAACAGTCATGCACCATTACCAACATTAGTCATTTGGTTCCTATATTCCCCCCTATTGCATTGTTTTAAGGCTTATCAGCAATTCTACTTCTATATCATTGGCCATTTTGTGCAACTGAAGTCTATGATTCCACATAAAGAACCTCTTGGGTTTTTTTTAGCACTACTTGATTCCAAGGTCCACCTGGATTGTTAATAATCCTGCAAAAAACACTTTCCCTTACAAACGCTGTTTTAATCCCAAGAAGTGTAAACAGTACAACTGAGTGATTTCTCTAATAATGGACTACTAAAACTTAAAAGTTGTATGATCTGGAAAAGCAATTCAGCAATTCTACAGCAACAGGGTTTACCTTACTCCCCATCTACCCCCATCTTAACCATATTTGGGAAAGCAAACAGTACAACTCCCACCCAAACCTACAGAGTTTGGTAAAGGAACCACTCTATGAGATTTATCAAGCAAACATCCAGCATCTTGGACTTCATAATCACATACTTCCCAGTTCACTGCAAGATGCTGCTGGTTCTCTTGCTGGTCTTTTATTACAGAAATTGCCCTCCTGCTGCAGTTACCATCTTACCTGCTGCTTCCTGGTGCCTCTTGTCTTTCAGCATTCCCAAAGAAAGAATAAATAAGCTGCAGGTCACAGTATGCATTCTTACAGTCACTGTTTTACAGGGCTAGTCCAGTACAAACCTAAAAATTTGGAGTATCTAAGTGGGGCAAATGGAATAGGCTCAATTTCATGAATTTATTTCTGTAGCTTCTGTTCACACCTCAGAGAACAACTGCTGACACAAAAGGGGAGACGCTGCCACAAACACACATAACACACTTTCACAGAACAGATGAGTCCTACACAGTTACTCTGGTTTTGATTTGCAGCTGCAAAGGAAAGATAACCCAGCAGATTTCTTCAGTCGCATCAACAAAACAGAACAGGTTTTTGCCTGAACAACTCATTTCCAGTTTTACAGTCACACAAAAAACAATGTGAAATTGCTGTATAGTACCTATGAAATTTTTTTCCTAGATATATGTAGAATACAAAACCCAACAAAACTACTCATACACGGGCTGCAGCAAAGAGACTTGCAGCTCAAACTCTCAGAGCACTTACAAGAGGCAACAGAGCACATCCTATTCCCACTAGCAATTCTCATTTAAATATCTTCTCAAGGCAGCTATTAACAAGAAAATCATGCCTGGGACATAGCTGCTCCCAGCTCCCCGGTTACTACTAGGGGAATCCAGTGCAACAGAAGGCATTAGATTTTTCCTCTCCACAAATTAGTTTCTATTTAGAAACTACTTATGCCTATTTGTGACGCTCTGGAATCTAAAGCACTGTAGCAATGCAAGCTCTTCACAAATTACTCCAAGCTTCCAGTATCAGCACAAAGACTACAGTGTCTCAGGGAAAGGTGCTATTGCAACTCGTGCAGTATCATTCTTTAGCGAATTCGCTCACAGCAGTTCTGCAAGGCTGCATCTCGATTGCTATCTGCTCTAAATACAGAGCACTGCATGCTGGAAACTACAGTCTCCACTGGCCACACACAGGATAAAAAAAAAAAAAAGCAGGTGGCAATAGTATCCTGTTTTACGCATATTCATTTGAGCCCTCAGACTCCTGGCAAATGGCCAGAGCTCCCAGACAAAGCCTGAAGGTTTCCCAGAGTAAAATAAAAATGGCCAAACTAGTTTTCGGACAGCAATAACAATATGCTCTAGCCTGATATCAAGTCCAGCAGAAAAATCCAGAACGAGTTAAAGCAGAAATGTAATCTAAATTAGGACATTAGTAATTAGGTCAAGCTAATACCAAAAACCATCATGCTAAACCTTACGAAGAGGCCAGCAAAGCCTCCAGGGGCTGGGGAAGACACTCGAATGGCAGAAAGTTAGCTAACTGTAATTAGTGATTATGAACAAAACCCTTCTTCCAGATTGACCCATTTAAAATAAATAGAAGTTCTTTAAAAAGATATGCATAAATTTAATGGATGCAAGACTGAATTTGACAGAATAGATTCTTAAAGGGTTTTATACACCGAAACACCAAAGGTAGCAAGAAGCTATTTCACATCCAATGACTAAACTGTAGAGTTTATTTCATCTGTGTAATGGAATAAAGCTTCCTCCTTAAGGTTCATAAAAAACCTCATGACTGCATGAAGACAGAAGCTATCAGTGCTTTAAGCTGGCAACTTATCTAGCAAAAAAGTAAAAGGTCAGAACACCATCAGGTGAGACACAGTTCAGAACGACTGCAGGTTCCCCAAAAGGTGGTAAAACAAATAGACATACAGTGAAAGAAACCACATAGAAAACTCATTTTTATCTTTCAGAGTTCATACTCATCAGCAACCGAGGAGCCACTGAGAACCAAACACTGCACCAAACCAACACTACCTCAAAAAAAAAATTAAGCAAAATACTTCATCTTTGATTTTCCTCAATCTCCTGTGTTCATCCAATACAATCACTTCAAAAAACTTCACTCACACTCCTCTTGAAAGAGATTATTGAAGAGAAAAACCAAAGTGTACAGATTCAACATACACAAATAATTATCTATTTTTATCTCACTCTGCCATGTCCAGCCTTTGTAGCAACCTTGACATGCCATCCACCTGTTTCCCTGATGCTTTTGACTAATTTCATTCTATTCCCTAATCCGCAAATGCTTTTCCTGAGCCAATCCATATGGCCACTACATTACTGTGCTCTCTGCATTGCTGGGTCAGGCCCGTGGTCCATCCAGCCCAGTATTGTCTGACAGAAGCAGAGAGACACTACCTAGAGACAGCAAAGAAACCACAACAGAAACCTGACTCTCTCTGCTTTGTTACCAGACACCAACCAGAAAAATCTGTCATTGAACTGATGTGTTCCCCTCCAAAGGGGAATTCTAAGCTATGCTATGAACACATTTCGAACAGGCTGCTAATTAAAAACTGTCTATGTCATTAAGACATGATATATGTAAATGCCTAGTTCAGCCTTGCTTTTTTAGCTTTATGTTTGTACAGAGCCTACTAATGTCAGTACAGGATGCCAACACTTCTGAAGAACAGAGAGCATGTAATTCGCAGGCTTTCACAGACACTTGAAATTACAGATTGGACATGAGCAGCTCTAAAAATCTGGTGAGTCACAGTAAGAAAAACTGAACATTTTCCCATGTGATCTTAAGATTTTGTCCTCAATATTTTGTTGTCCTACACTGTGTTTTAAGTTGCAGTGACAGAAGTGAGTTGATACTACGGCCGAAGTACAAATCAGCTCCTCTTCAGAGAAGAAAATTTTCCTCTAGACAATTTTCTGAGCATGCCTAATTCAAGACTGCCATTACCATCTCACTTATTACATTCCATACCTTTCTCTTCTGACCACAAGATTTCCCTCAATTCCTACACCTACTATGCAGGGTGATATTTCCACTAACTACAAAGTAATGTCCAAGTGGCATCAACACCTGAGGAATGTGCATCACTTCCATACTAGGTGTACCCCTAGCTACTCAGAACACATTATAGCAAGATGGAAGTCTGTAATTCCCATTTTAAGGGAAGAACTAGTGACTCCCATTACTCAACAATTCTGAAACAGGTAACATCTGGTCAGACATCTCAGCCTTATTTAGTCGGCTAAACTTACACAATCATCTTTTACTGTTACCAGATCCCAGATCAGATGACTTCAAAAGCATGAACATGGACTTGGAATCAAGGAGCCTAAATTCATTCCTCAAACTGGGCACAAGCCTCCCACTCTGAAAGGGCCAGCAAGAAGTAAGTTTGCACCTGAGGGACTTTGAGACAGATTAGAAGCAACAGAGATATTTTGCTGAATTCCACTCACTCAACAAGAGTCAAACCATGCATAACCACTAAGACAGCTGACTGTTCAATTTACTATGATTTTTAAAAAGAAAAAAAAAACCTACAAGCTTGACCCAGCTAAAGCCACAGACTTACCTTATCATCTATACTGTGAGTGGACAGAAGTGACTGAACTAGGATATCTGTAGCCAGAGGTGCACCTGCTAGGGAAGACTGTATATATTAAGAAATCCACAATATTCAGCAATGCTCTAGAAACTACTTGGTTACTCTCACTTGTCATCAGCATTGGTAACTTTATGTAGAAAATAAAGTCTAGCAGTCTCTAAAAACATACAATAATGTAATGAAAAGAATGCATTGTTATAAAGACATTTGTGGTGCAATTTTACTACTGCAATACATCTAATTCTATCAGCGTTAGCTTTGTGGGTTTTCCACAAGATGGTACACACAAAATGAGTCTGTGACCAAAGATGAGAAAAGGGGAATTTATACTTCATAAAAATCCATTGTACTAACGTTCCAGAAGCACCCATACCAAATTAGAAACCTGTGGTATCAGCAGGAAAGTAAACTGTAAGAATTTTTAACAGTTACATTGACTTTTGTTTGTGGTTTTAGTAAAGTCTGGCAGAAGTGAAAGAGGTGACAAATGAAATTTACAAAATAATTTTAGTCTCTGCTCCTCATATCTCATATTTTTTTTCCTCCGAAGGTGATAAAAACTAATATTTCTCTCATTTGCACTAGGGAACTCTAGGATTATGAGGACCTCATAATCCATGAACAGAATCAGAAGGAACAGCACATTCTCCTCACCGAAGAGACAGAACATTTAGAAAACAAGCCTTTGCAACACAGATTGAGGGTAAAAAAATTGAACTAAATCAAATAACAATCTATACTATACTCAATAAAACAATTAGAAGCACTAAAGCTTTTTAAAACAAAATTGGCTTAGAGCAAGGCACGGCATTTCTTTAGAGAAGAGCAGAATACACACTAGTCAACTTGAGACCCAAGTAAATTCTGGCATGAAGTCCCCAAACTGAATTATACCAACACCACAGAGAAGGACAACAGTTGCACAGTCATCTGCTTGAAGTGTAGCAGAATTTTTCCAGAACATCCCCTTCCCTCTGCAAGCCCAATAACACAGCACAGTTAACCCTGTACATACAGCACTCGTTATGAACAAAACACCTGCCAGTGAGAACTCTTTACCTACTGAAAGACAAGGATATCCAGTGGCCTAAGTTTTATATATAAACAGGAAACTTGCAATAACTTGGACAACACTGACATATGATACAACACAAGCCTGTTTAGAACAGAGTAAATGAGAAGCTCCACTCGGAGTTTGAACCTAGAAAAGACTTTGCAGGACCTCCTGTATTTCCAATGCAGGTTGTGTAGCCTTCAGAACAGAATTCATACTCTACACCTGAGAACTTCAGGTGTAGAAAAATCAGAAATCTAGAAATCTAACTTTTGCTGAATTATTTCTAGTACTCCATCTAGAAGTTTTTTTCTTTAATAGCAAGTCAACTTGTCTTTCTGTTTTACTATGAAAACCACATAGTTATTATAAGTTAGTAACAGATCCCACTGTACATAATTTATTTTTCCATTCTATCATCTTCTACCAGGAGTTAAGGGGGGAGGGGGCATATACAAGGTCATGTACAGAAATTCACCTGATTTGTATACAAAGGAATTTCAAGGAGTTAATTGCTGCCCAAAGTCAATTAAAAACAAATTCACAATGCACAAGGAATATATATTCATTATATAGCTCATTCTGTAAAAAAAAGTAACAGAACAGATTAATACTGGAACAAGAATGTGCTTTCAAAGTTTTTCACAGAATAACCATCCTCTTTGAAATCTGTATTTCCCTCTTCAATTTTAAGAGGTGCTGAAATACACAAAGCCACATCTAACATGGGCCGGAAAACTATATTCATCAAAAATACTGACCAAAACAAAGCAGATCAATTTGAATATTTCTAAGAATAGAATTTCCAAAGGCAATAAAATGACACCAGTAGGTTTTTGATGCATGCTAGAAACATGCATCCCTAAGCACTCTGTTACGCTGCTGGACAGAGAAAATTTTGCATGTAGTTCTCAGCTGCAAGACCCAACACTGCTGAACTAACCAAGGTATTTGCTTCAGCAGTCAGGACTACAGAAGCTTAAATGTCTTCAATAATCAGCAGGTCAATTATTGTGCACTTTAGATTTTTGACCTTCCGAGTCTTTCACATATAAAGCATGACCATCTCTTAAATACTTAAAGACAAGAAACACCAAGACAGCACTTCCCTCCATACGCTACAGCAAGCTTGAAGGGCATAACTAAGAGCAACATGTTTTCTCAAGAAATTAAAATTAGGCCAGCTAACATCCCTTTTTAAAAAACAAACCCTTCACATTTGAGAGTGGTTATGCCATAAAGAATATGTAAAACCAACCTTTCGACAAAGATTTGCCCAGCCCTGCCTGCACTTTGGTCTAAAGACATCTCACTTGTCACTTTAGTGATCAAAAAATCCCCTGAATACCGTATGTCTCCTCTTTTCAAAGTACAAGAAGCAGGGCAGCTGATTTGTGCTCACACCCCTGAGGTAGTGCAGTTATGAGTCACCAAAAAGAATGAAACCCGTTGGGCTTAACCCCTTTAGTAACAACAGATCACGGCATGATTCCAGTTGAACCTGCACACACGAGTAAACCTGCTCTGAAAGCTACAGGGAAACAAACTACTGGAAAAGCCACAGTTAAGAATAAAAGTTGCATATTTTCTGTATGCACACACACAGAAAAATAAGCACACTAATGCTAACCAATACTTCACATGCTTTACATTCTGATCAGCGTGATGTCAGTGGTATTAACCGACAAAATGAAGTGGTCACAGCTAACAAATGAACAGAGGCAAAACTGAGTGACAGGTGAAGGAGTATTGCTTTGTAGGGACACCTCATATCCTGAAAAGCTACATTAAAAAGTCAGCTTAACAGTCTTTACCAAAAAAAACCTACCAAACTATTGGTTGTTTCATGATACCTATCAACTGACAAAATAACGTGGGACACGAGCTTGACCTTTAGCCTCCCACACTGCAGGCAGGTGTGCTAAAACTGTTGAGGAATCTTCTCAGAGAGGTCGGGGATGTTGTTTCACTTGCAGAAAAAGTGAGAACGCACTTTCAAAGGCTTCCAGGGCCAGAAACTCTCCTTTATCTTTTTAGGAAATGAAGATCTGGGAAAATGCAGTCCATAGCTCATTTCTCCAGACCTCTTAAACCTAAAATCAAGGATTCTCTGAATCAAGCTGAATTTTTTTGCTCTTCTCTTGTTCAAAATGGAGCAGAACAGGAATCCCAGAATAAAGAAGCTTTTACATTTTTAATTATTCTGCTGAACCTCTTTCCACTGCTTCCATAAAATACACCTCCAGTACACCCCTCAAAAGACCGCACTAGAAACAAGGTAAAATTTAACACGCTCATGAACAATTTCCCCTCACACAAGTGTCCTAAATCATAAACTATTCACCAGAATTTCCTTTTGAACCTCATGTCCTTATATCTAAACACTGGGTTTTGTCCAGAACAATAGTCAAGTGGACTCCAAGTAACTTAAATCACTTCCTCATACTTGAAGCATCCATGAAACCTCTGATATGCACTTTATTTTTGTCACTACTTCAATTCCCCTGTACTGAGACTTTCACGCAAACAATTTAGAGCACAACATTGTACAAAAACATTCAAAAAATAAACATTCGCCATAACCCAAGAAGATAACACTGAAAAACATTAAACAGACACAGCCCACAAATATTTAGTGACCATTAAAATTTGCACGTAGCAAGGAATGCTACTAACAAAATAACTGAAATGCAAACAGCATTTAAAAAACCCAGTATGACTTTTGCCTCAACTTTTCTTGTTATTGAGCTTTATGCTATTACACACTCTCACTTCCTGGTTTGTCAGAAACCACATTGTTTCAAAGTCAAAGCTGCTCACTTAAAGGAAGGAGGAGCGACGACAGGTATTTTTAGAGATGCATTAAGACCTCTGATAATAGCAGAGTATCTTTGTAAACTTAAAGGCAGTTTTTCTCCTAATGACCGGTCTCCTGCATCAAAGAAACATTATTAACTAGCCCAATTGCTTTAGGCAAACTGCAACTTGAAGCAATTGGCCCAAGAAGTTCAACATATATATATGATGTCTGTAGCTTCAGCAGGAAAAGTTGTATCCTCAATTTTTAGTGAGATCTGTTATGAAGTATTAAACACATCCACATGGTATTCAAAAAATAGCAGCTGACTCCCTAATTCATTAATAAAAAAAGGACACTGAAACCACATTCAACTCTTCTCAACAAGCAGACTATGTAACGAATTTGAATGAACTGCTCCCTGAAACCCTCATCCCCTGTACATGGAAGTTCTGCCTACCTCCAAAGCAAATGAAAAGCAAAGAGGGGTGTAAATATCTTCATGGGAAAACTTGTTTTCACTTAGAACGACAATATGTATGTTTTGATGACAGTTTGAGTTACTAAATTAACATTTAACTTTCTTGTTGAGCATATCTGTTAAATGTTTAAACACAACAATACGCTTCCCAGCTCTAAATAAAGCAACAATTTCTCTGAGGCTAACTAAGGAGGATGCTGTTTAGAGCTATTTCAAGTTTAAGTATGCATGTTTAGAAGCTCACATCCTTTTCTTTTTTCAGCTTTTGTGGTAAGTAAAAACAACTTAGTTGAAATCCAGTATGATGAAGGTGTAAACATGTAAAAAATTACTAACAGAAAGATAACATCAAAAAACTGTGGGATTCTTTTGCATGTCCGTGCTGTTCTTCTCCCTCATTCTGGCAATCAACTTACCAGATTAAACACAGTGTCGACTATGTCTCTGTTGGACACTTCACCAACTTCCACCAGTCCTGTCAGCACCGCAAATTTCATCTTGATACCTCGGATGGGGACTCCTGGATTCAAAGGCTGCAGCACACTTCCCCCTTCAGCAGCATTTCCTTCTTTTCCCGCTCCTCCTCCTCCATCATCACCTGTTGGCTGAACAACTTGTTTGTCCTCACTCGCCATGGCTAGTTCACCGCAGGTTCGGGCTTCCAGCGCCAGCTCCACGCTCGCCGCTTCGGGAAGAAGGAGCGACCTGTGCAGCCGGGAAGGTGAGCGGCGGCCCACTCCTTCCTTCCCTTCAGCTCCGGCTCCCGGGGAAAGCGGCGTCCGGCGGGGGAGGGTGTCGGGCAGGGAGGACGCGCCCTCGGAATCCCGGCTCTCTCCTCAGCAGGAGGCGTCTGTCACAGCGCTCTGCCCCCAGGCAGGTATTTACAGCCCTGAAGGACAACGCGAGGGGTGTTTCAGTCGGCGGAGCGCTGGGCGCTGCCCCACAGCCCGCGGGTCCCGGTCCCTGCCCCGCTCCCCGCGGGGCCGCCCCGGGAGCGCTCGCGCCTCTCCCCGCGGAAGTGCTCCGGGACCCGGGCGCGAGGGGTTTAATCTCTTTATCTTTTAGTATTACAATTATTATTATCTTTTTCTTACAGGGAATCCGCTCCTCCTGCCCGCCGCGCCCCCCCCACCCCCCCCGCTCCTGCCCCGGCACCGCCGCAGGTGCAGCGCCCCAGCCAAGTTCGCACTCACCGCGGGCTGCGCAGGGGGCGCGGGCTGCCCCGACGCGCCGCTCGGGGGCCGGGAGGCGGCTGCGCTGCCGCGCTGCCCGCTGCGCTGCGCTGGGCTGGGCTGCGCCGGCCGCCCCTCCGCCCGCCGACAGGCGCCCGAAGTTCCAGGCGCCGCCGCCGCCGCCGCCGCTGCTACCGCTGCTGCTGCTGCCGCCGCCTCACACCGCGGTGCCGACCAGCCCCATCTCCTTCCTGCCGGCGCTGCCGCTCGCTGCCGCCATGACAGCGCGGAGCCCCCGGAGCGCCTGCGCGGGCCGGGCGCGGGCGGGGCCGGCGCGCGGGGCGGGAGCGGCGGGCTGCGCGAGCGCAGGTGGGCCAGGTGAGCGCAGGTGCCGCAGGTGAGGGGGGCGGCGGGAGGGAAGCGCTCCGGCCCTCCCTGCCCTGCCCCTCGGGCAGCGCCCCGTCGGGCAGGCTGCTCTCCTGCGGGGATGCGGCGCCTGCGTGCACCCGGCCGGTGCCCCAGACTTTACTGCGCTGTTCACAGAATCACAGAATCGTTAGGGTTGGAAGGGACCCCTGCAGATCATCCAGTCCAATCCCACCGCCTAAGCAGGCTCACCTGGAGCAGGTGACGCGGGGAACGCGTCCAGATGGGATTGGAATGTCTCCGGAGAGGGAGACTCCACGACCTCCCCGGACAGCCTGTTTCAGTGCTCTGCCACCCTCAAAGCAAAGAAGTTCTTCCTCGTGTTGAGTTGGAACTTCTTGTGTTTTACTTTATGGCCATTGCTCCTCATCCCGTCGCTGGGCGTCACTGAAAAGGGTCTGGCACCATCCTCTTGGCACCCGCCTTTGAGATATTTATATGTATTAATGAGATCCCCTCTCAGTCTTCTCTTCTTTAGACGAAAGAAGACCCAGCTCCCACTGCCCCTCCTCGTAAGAGATGCTCCAGACGCCTCATCACCTCTGTGGCCTCCGCTGGACCCTCTCCAGTAGCTCCTCGTCTGAGGAGCCCAGAACTGGACACAGCACTCCAGATGTGGCCTCATTAGGGCCGAGTTCTATAACTGCTTGGAGTCTGCCGCTTCTGAAGCAATTTTTGGTGGTTTTTTTTTTTTTTTTTTTTAGAGAGGGGTGGTTTTGGAGTGGGGTATTTTTCGTTCTTTTTTTTTTTTTTTTTTTTTTTTAATAAAGCGTACGCGCACAGCGGGTCGCCAGCTGCCTTCGCGGCTCCAACCCCGAGGAAAACCACGGCGCGACAGGGAGCGCCTGTGCTGGGGTGGGGGGAGAGGAGCTTTCCCAGCTCCAGCTCCTACCTCCCAGCTCCAGCTCCTGCCGCCGCAGCGATCCCGGGGAGGCGGGTGAGCCGCTTCCCCACCCAAACCTCCAGCATGGGCGGGCGTCCTTTCTCCTCCTCCGGGCGCTGCTCCCTGGGGAGCGCAGGGGGCGCGGATATGGGTCAAGCGAGACACCGCCCAGACGTGACGAGCTGAGGTGAAAGGGGTGCAGTAGGAGGGAAGGAAAACTCGCCCTCTTCCCTCAGGTTAAAAGCCTGTGAGAGCTGCGCCGGTTGTTTCGGTTTCCCAGAGCCGGTGTCACGCCCGCTCCCACCGACGGGGCAGTAGTGCCAAAAGCCGGGGCCCCGAAGCCCCCGGCGAGCCGCGGGGTGGGCGGTGTAACCTCCGCGTACAACTGCGGGTCCTGCTCCTGCCTGTTGTAAAGCACAAAGTGGTGCCCTTTCTGTGCTACCTCCCAGGGTGACCTGAGCTATAAATCCCATCCTATCTCAGACGCAAGGAGCCTTTTGTTTGACCTTTCAGGGAATCTATTTGATATTAACCCGAGTATCTGTTAATAAAGAAGGAGGAGGGTCTGCTCCTCCGAACTCTTCATTCAAGCAGTCTTCAGCTCTGCATTTTTAAGGAGACTGCTTGTGTTAATAGGGATTAGACACGCTTCTAAAGACTGTTGGGTCTTGTACCGGCTGTTTAACACACAGGCAAGTGTTTGAGTTTTATTAACACATTTTCACAGTCAACATGGCAGCAGCAGAGATTTCCAAAGGAAGGATCATCTTAGGGATGGGAGCATAACTTGCAGATACACAAACAGATATCGAAAACAAATATAAATATGCGTACACGTTAAAGCTTCACATCTTCGTGATATACAAAGCTGTCATTTATTTAATTCTACGGAGGGAAAGGGAATGAATCTTTAAATTGGTAAAAACTTCTGCGTTTTGAAATCTGGTGCTAAAGAAACCAAAAAGTGCGATGGGTGTTTTGTCTGGGAAATAAAAATTGCACCTTATTCTTCATACTACACCATGTTTGGGACAGAATTTTTTGTATGTTCACCTCCCTGACCCTGTTTACACCAAAAAAAAGTACAAACAAACTCAAACCACATTTTTTCCAGAAAATGCTTTTCTGAAGTGATGTGCAATGTTCCTTTAACTTGCCTGTGGCCTGATTTGGGAATGCCATATTTTGGGTGTGTTGGTATAAAATTTCCTATGTTTTTTGGCCAAAAAAATCAAAGACACTCCACAACACTTTCTGTTTCAGTGCTTGTTCCATTCCCTTCCTACATAATTTTCTCACATTGTTACTTTTATCTATAGAGTGTGTGTCAAGACTAGAATATTTCATATCTGCTCTCTTGTTTGAATTTCCAAGTCCTAAAAGAGGACTAAGCTCCTTTTTTTCTTTTCTTTCCTTATTTTCCTTAGTTACATACATACATAATTATGTAAGTTACATACATACATACACATTATTAGGGAGAGATGCTGATATCTAATTTGAGCTGCAAACATCTGCAGTTTCTTCCTCGGAATTAGAAATGTTTAGAACTGTAATGCTGACACATTCAGGCTCTACAGTGAGCTTGTGTGGTTATACACATGCTGTGTAATCTTGACATTTTAATCTTAAGAGTTTGCTGCTGCCAGCATTTCTTAGGCATGTTTTGGATTCCTCACATCTACTGCTTGAGCTTCCTTGTCTTTCTGAGTCACCTGTAGTTTCCTACAGTATTATCTTTCCTCTTGTAAGGAAAATATAAGTACATGTTTTTGCACATCATTTTTACCTGCCTGCTTTTAAGTATTCCCTGGTTGGCCTTTATCTTTAAGCTTTTCATCAGGCTATCTGCCACCAGGCAAAAGCAGAGATGAAATAAAGTTTGGAATTCTTTACGTACCTGGGAGTATTCTTTAAGTGACTGGGAGTATGAGTTCTATTTGTGACCCCTCCTGTTATCCAAATAGAATGTAACATTTGTTCTTAATATTTTTTTGCTTTCTTCTTTGTTTTAACATCACACTGGAAAGAAAATAAATAAAATAAAATTAATTGCAAAAATCCAGCTTAATCGATTTCAGATGTTTTCATCTAAACTGCATGCTCCAATAGCCAGCAAATCCAGTTTGCCAGTACAGATGGCATTGTCATGCTGAATCCTGTCAGATCTTCCTGTATTTCCTTACAGATAAATAAATACTTCTTGACCCATCTTGCTTGTTAAAGGCAGTGGGGTATGTGCATTGGTCAAGGCAGGTAAAGTTCAACAGACTGCCAGTTTAGGGTTCCAAAGACAATTGTTTTAATTTGATTTTTCATCCAGGTAAAAACAATGTTAAATTCTCCAGGTGATCTCCTTTTGGGCTGGTTTTATGTTCAAGCATGTCAGGGGTGACAGCGGGTCTGTCAGCACCTTGCACATACTGACGAAGCAATAGATGTTGACCAGATCAAAGTATACCCCTGAGATGGACTGAAAGAGAGGACTGAAAATGGAGGCCCTGATCCTGACAACATACTGATGCATCCTGAAGAAGCTGTCCTGTGGTAACAGAGAACACTGTCTCATGAGAACAAGGACCTGTTTTGAACAACAGTGGTTGGGAAGAACATCAACATGAGAGAAAAATAAGAGCAGGTGCTCGGGACTGTTGTGGGAAAGAACTGGGCTGTTTTGAGAAAGAGCAAACTTGTTGTGAGAAAGTAGAGTTTAGAAAATGCACCTATTAGCTGTAAGAATTCTGGTGTGAAAGTTTGAACTGTCCTATCCGTGTGCATTACGTGTGTTCAAAAACTGTACTTAAGGGGCTGCGCAGCAGCCCCGGGTGGCTGTCCCTGCTTTTTCCTTGGAATAAACTTTGCTGGAACCTTTTTTGTGTCGCTTTGGCCGTTCCGACATTATCAGCGACACAAGCAACCACGCCAAACCCCCTCCCCTCCAAAGATCTGGAGAAATAAAATACATTAGATATAAGTTATTTAAACTACAGCTGAGAATTGGGAATGAACCCTGTCTTAATCCTCTGTCCTGAGCTTCCCTAGTGTGGGTTACAAGTCTAACGCTGGTTCTGTCTCCCACAAAAAAAGTGGAACTGCTGAGATAAGGGAATAAAAAAATGTTTTCTCTAAACCTTAAAATCCAAAAGCATAGATTAAGAATGAATTTAAACCACCAGATTGGGAGTGAACCCCATAACATTTTATGGAAAGTACTAGTAAATTCTCTAAAGTCTATTTTGAGAAAAATATACTTTCTGTTTAAATAACATTTTAGATATTACCATGGGTTCTGGCTTTATTCAAACCTTCTGAACCCTCTATTCAGCACTGATCAGACCCCACTGGGGATGCTGTGTCCCATTCTGGGCTCCCCAGTACAAGGAACACGTGGACATACTGGAGCAGGTCCTGTGGCAGGCCACAGACAGGGTGAAGGAGGAGAGGCTGAGAGAGCTGAAGGCAGAGAAGTCTTGGGGGGATCTTTTCAACGTGCATTAATAGCTAGTGTGGGAGTGAAGTACAACAGCTGAGGAACAGCCCCACTGCCAGCTTCATTGCATCTGCTGAAAGAGCAATTTTTGGCAGCTGGAGCCATTACCCTTTTAAATTGCTGCAGATAAATCTGAACAGTGCTCAGGGATCAGAGCTTTTACGTAGAAGCACCCATTTAGTTCATATAGGGTAAGAAAGCAAGTGTCCACAATAACTCATAACTTTCTTCTGCTTACACAGTCCAACTAAATTAATGTGTTCAGTTTTGTTGGGCTTTGGGGGGGCTTCATGACACCAAGCAATTTCAGAAAAAGTTTTGAATTAAGTACATTTTAGCAATTAAATACTCTTCCTTTAAGTGAACTGAGGGAAAAGAAATAGTATACAATGTTATAACTTTTTATGACAAAATGCTTCTTTATCTTGATCTCAAACATTGGATGACAAGAAATGGCATCAAGTTGTGCCAGGTTTAGATTGGATATTAGGATGAAAGGGTTGTCAAGCATTGGGACAGGCTGCCCAGGGCAGTGGTTGAGTCACTATCCCTGGAGGTATTTAAAAGACATGTAGATGTGGCACTGGGGGACATGGTTTAGTGGTGGACTGGGCAGTGCTGGGTTAAGGGCTGGACTCGATGATCTCAGAGGGTTTTTCCCAACCTAAATGATTCTAATATTCTGTCATTAAGAGCTTCTTTAAAAATCCTTGGCTAGAAATAAAAACCCAAATTAAAAAGCTGTTTTTAAATACTGTTGACCTTAAATATGAGAGGTTCTCTCAGTGTTTACTTCAGGAGAGCAACGTCATCCCAAAACAAAGATTAGCTTTGAGGAAGTTTTCTTTTGATTAAGTGGGAAGGCTTTTTCAGTATGTTAGATGGTATTGTTTTATTTTTTTAAATATACTTCAGTGTGTTTTTATAATGTAGAATTTTACTTTTTTATAATGTATTTTTTAAAATGCATATGGTGATTTTTCCTCATTTTTGTTTAGAAGTGTAATCAGTTTATCTCTTCATTTGTCAGCATCACATTTTCAGCACTGGTGAATTGCTGCTATCAGTGTTTTTAGAAGGACAGAATTAATAAATGAATACCTAATGAGTCCCAGCTAGGTGGCACTGGAAAATGCATTTCCATTCTCCAAGGAAATTATGCAGGTACTGAGCTGAAGAAGCTGCTTTAGTTCATCTCTTTAGGGTCTTCAAAATGTCAGTGTAATTCCTTACACTACCCAAGCTATAGCAGGAAATATCTCATGAACTTGTACCACAGCAAAGTCTGAATAAATTTACGAAACACCTCATTGTGCACTACTTTTAATGAGCACTCCTTACTTTTCCTTTTGAGTGTGCACCCTGATTTGTTACCCTTTTTTCCACTCTCTCATTTGTACTAAAAGATATAATTGTAATTGTGAAAGTCCTCTTAAGAATACAGTTTCTGGCAGCACTGTAAGACACATTTGCTCTGTTTTCTGCTTTGGCAGTAAACCCTACGTTGTTTTTGGGCAAAATAAAGGTGCAAACAGAAGACACTATAAATCATGTTTCTTCACTGAAAGCCAAGTTTAAATGCCACATTCATGAGATCACACATCTGTAAACTTGCAGAGTGTGCTGGAGGGAGGTGTCTTTGCACTTGTGCTTACCTTGCTATGCTGGACCCAAAGGATTCTGCAAGCCTGCGGAAGCAGCTGCTCCCAGCCTGGCTGCAGCTGTGCCCATCCCTCATTACACACAGCTTGCACCACAGTTGTTTCCCATGTACTGTTCGAACTCTCCAGCCAAGCCTGGTCCAAAAGACGCATAAGATCCAGAAATAGCTCCATATTAGAGTTTTGAGAAGGATTATGAGAGGTTTTCTGCATAAAACTCTAGTATGATCTCAGAGGATGTTTTGAAATCCCCAACAAATTACTTCTCACAGAGGCTGGATTAAGATCTGTGGAGTAAATGCAGTTACAGGCCTGTGCTACATCACAGAAAGGAACGAGCAAGAAAAACTTGTATTATTATCAGTATTATACTGATAATAACAAACAGCTCACTGTTGGTATGTATTGCTTCAGTCTTTCAGTTCTATTGTATAGTTTGAACAACAAAGATTAGAGATGGTCCTGTAATGAGCAATGAACACAAAAATTGGATAATCTCCCTCTGGTTTTTAGTACTTCTCTGGATCACAACAGTAAAGTAAAAACAGTTAGAAAAGAATAGACAAGCCTGAGGATTTTGGCTAAGTCATTGTTTCCCAGGGACTGCGTAGCAACTGGTGGCTACACAAAATGGAAAGAAAATAAGGGACATGGGGTCTCTCTGAAAATTCATGCTGTATTTCATTTTCTTCTTTTTAAACCAGCCTATGCACATTTTGGATCCTGTATTAATTTTGGCTCACCTGAAACCTTTCTATTATAACTACTAATTCCTTCTATTTTTATCCGTCACACATATTTTTTTTGCTATTTCATTTTCTTTTCAATAAAGCTCCCCCTGAATTAATGCTTGTGTAGGATTCAGAGGGAGGAGGCTCTGCTGGAGGGAGGAAATTTAATAGGGCTGTGTGTAGGAGGATGAGCAGGTCAAGGAAGAGGAGATGAACCCCATGCTTTGTAAGGAAGGATAAGGATGGTATCAAAATAATGAGGTGAATTAAACAGAAGAGAGAACAGCAGAAAGTGAAAGGAATGGAATGACCTTGTTTTAATAGAAACAGGGATCAATGGCAAGGGAAGTGTTCAGGGAGACAATCCATACAGAGCAGTAATGAATCACGGGAATCAGTGCTTTAGGAATAGGATGCAAACAGGAATAAAATATTTAGAAGGCTGCTGCATTTACCAGGCTCTTCCAAACTGCAGTGTCTTTCATTAGATTATTAAAACAGACGTGTACTAAGGAACATTCTTTTACATACTTATTTACTTTAAGAAGTCACAAAACGATCAAGGATTGTCTGACTAGATTAGCTGTGGTATTTTGCATATCAAGGCACTCAAACTGACTACTTTGCAAGGCAGCCAGGTGCTGGAAGACAGTAGCTTACTGTTAAGGATCAGGCACTGTGGAAATCAGTATTTCCTGAAGATACAAATCTTTTACATAATCCTTTCTGTATTATCCCCTATATCCTATCCCCACTAGATTTATGAAACCGGCGATTCACCACTGATCCGATTACTCCAGTTAGCACCAACTGAAAACAAACAAAAAAACACACGTACCTTCACCTCAAAATGCTGTGAACATCCAGCTGACTCTGGGGAAATAGGAGCTCCGGGAAAAATCTCGGATCTGGCAGCAGGTATTGACAGTGGTATTAGGACACAGAATTAAGGAATTAATTGAGCAAAGGTAGATCTAAATCATTTCCGTAGCATTATGTCCATAACACTTGACCAGATGGTAATACATTGATAAGAGGTGCTACTGACGTTACAGCAAATAATCTGTGGAAGTACCAGTAAGGAACACAAAGCCAGTCACAGCTGTTACCTCGATGGATACTCTGTGTGAAATTTGTCTTCTTTGTGTTCATGGGAGGTGGATTGTGGGATGCGTCCACTGAGTTGTGTAGTGACTTAAATATGATGTCAAATTATCACCCAAAACTGTTGATCATAATGTTATTAGTAAAAGCTGGACTATTGTACCTCTGCAGCTGCCAGCCACCTACTCACCTACCTCAGGGATAAGCGGATCTGTTTCTGTTAATGAGGATTAGACACCGTTATGGAAACTATTGATTTACATATGCCCAGATAAATGCAATTAAACTTGTGATATGCTACTGTACTTTATTTAAAAAAACCCAAAAAACAGCAGTATCCTAGCACTGAAAAGCCTCCAGGAATTCTGATCCAGACATTGCAGCCACATTATCCTGCCTATCTAGAATTATCTTTTGTTACTGCTCTCTGCTGCAGAGTTTCACAAATGTACTTAAGGATTGTTTCATTGCACTGGTACTACAATCCTGATGAATGCAAAAAGGCCCCAAATATCCAGAGATTTTTCCATACTTAATCTAGTGGTTCTCATAAATCCTAAACTCCGAGAGAAACTTTCAAGAGAAAACATTCCTGGAAGGCTTTGGTTTTCACATTCACAAATGGAAGGCCAGAGAGATGCTCAACAGGATTGTTTTAACCAACTATCTGCACCAGATGAAGAAGCTGTACACTTTGTGTCAGTGAAAAATGCCAAAGGAAGAGGAAAAGAATAGAAGGTTAGCAATGCACAGCTTATTTTCTTAATTCATGGTCCATTTAGGAATGGATATTATTTTATACAGGAGAAGAAGAGAGATGGGAGAATTCTACAGAAACTGTTGCACAACTTTGATTATCAAACAGCTGAGCAGGCACTGGAAATCTTCAGACAGAGCTTCACACATCATGGCACGTGCCAGTGGTGGCACACAGACCACTGCCAAGCAACGTGCTATCCATGAAAGAGCCAAGAACTGCTCTGCCACAGTGGCTTCCAATAGCAACTTCAGGTACTGCACACCCTCCTCTTCAGGCCAGGGTCCCCAGGGCACACAGACAGAGGGCTTTGTGAAGGAAGTTAGTGTATGCTCCTTCAGTTTACACTCTTAGCTGTGATTCACTTTTGGACACCTCAGATACTTGAGGAAAGATTTAACCATCTAGGTTATTCCACATCCTATGCTTTGATAATTCTGAGGTGCCCAGGGTGAACATTATTAGTTTTTCAAGCATAGCTAATTTTGCATTATAACAATATTTTTTATTATTCTTAACTAACTCTTGCTTTTTTATTAATTGTAATTTTTTAATTACTCTGCCAAATTCA
Organism: Manacus candei; assembly: GCF_025592945.1. Classification (NCBI taxonomy): domain Eukaryota; kingdom Metazoa; phylum Chordata; class Aves; order Passeriformes; family Pipridae; genus Manacus; species Manacus candei. The sequence continues at coordinate 41,374,751 of NW_026138076.1, read as the reverse complement.
CCACTAATGGGTTCCTCTTACACAAAAAAAAGCTAGCTTTCTTCTGCATGTTTTCGTTCCTTTGTTATGTTCTTATGAGCTTGCAAATCTGTAAGCACTTTTCTCCATTTGCAGGCCAATGTGGGGAGGTCAGGATGTTTATAAGGACCTGGAATTCCAAAAAATTCATTTTGTATTTTAGTTTTGATTATTGCCACTTAAGCATAATGACAACATCCATCCAGCTAAAAGTTCAGTTTCACTGGAAATTGCTTTTTTTTCCAGTGAACCACTGCTAATCAAAAATGTATGAGCAATGCTTTCATAAGTAAAAAAAAAAAAATAGTAAAACAGTCTCATAAGTAAAATAAAATAAAAAATGGAGAGTGAACAACTTTCTGTTCTAACGTGGCCATCTGTCATTTATAAAGACATCACCCCATTAACCTGTCTAATCAACTCCATTCTTTTTTCAAAGTTGGTTAAGTAAGTTTATGAGGAGACGTAGATGTTCTCTTGATTAAATCTGTTGTAAAACGGCCTCCCTGGTGTTCTGCTTTGTGTGCATTTACACATATAAAGGTAATTACAAGTACATATCACTACTGTAAATTCCATGCTTGTCATATTACAGTACATGACATTTTCATTTCCTCCTGGTGAAAATGAAATCTGATAGTTTCTGTTCAAGCAATAATGACCAATTAGAATTTGTTATTATTAATGTCTATCCTAAAGTATTCCAAGTCATGAGGTGGTTTCCTCCTAGGCAGTTGAATTTATAATGTGGAAAAAAGGGGGTTGACATGTTGCTATACCACCTTCAGCCATTCCCCCTCAAGACTGGTTATTCCTTCAACAAACTGGGAGATCCTTACAAAAAACCCACAATACAAGAGAGAATATTACTGAATTCAGGTTTAGAGTTGAAATAACTGATTCTCCTCAGCAGAAATGTCTCTCTCAGCTTTCCTGCCTGACATTTTGCTTTTATCACAGGAACCAGAGCTCAGTTCTCCTGCAAGTGCCCGTAGCTCCGGAGAAGTGGGAGTCAGTTAAGTTGCATTAGTCCTGATGCAATGTGGTCACTTATCTGCATCCAGATTTCTTCAGGGCCTTCAGGTTCCTCCAATAATGGGCAAACTATTTCAAACTGACCCTTAGAAGAACTGCCCAAGGAATGAAATCAAATAACTGTGCTCTACTGGAACCACAACAGGAAGGCTTCTATACCATGCAGTCAAAGTTTATGTAAATACCTGAAATACCAAGTGCTTTTTAAATGCTTTACTAGTCACTTAAGTAAGTCCCAAATAGGTTGTACTTGATAAAATTCCAGTTTTGTCACTGCCAATTTCAGCATTAGGATAATTTTTTTAATTGCCTGACTCTTGTTTAAAATAAAATACGTCTTCAAATCCTAGGATGAGTAGATTTAAACATATGGATAATTTTTTAAAGGATCCTTCAATGGTCATGGAAAGCATATTTCTTTTTAGAGGAGTTTGAGAACCAAATCTCTGTGAAATCTTCCCTCTAGAAACTTTCCTCTCTAGAGGTAACTTGAGAGATAGGCAATGTACAAACTCGCAGTGAAGAGAAGAGGAAAGACAGCTCTATATCATATGTGGAGAGAGAGAGTAAGAGGGTTAAAAAAGAGCAAGCAGTTGGAATTATATCATGATACATCATATGATAGAAAGCAGATGACAACTTTTGAGATGCTCCATTTGGAAGATGGAAGCAGATCTCCTTTACTCTCACTGAAATGCTGTGGAGAAAGCTGGTAAAGAAACCGTTGAGGAGTGTTACAGCTCAAGAGTGGCCAGTACCTCTCTTGACAGATCTCAGATATTAAAAATTCAAAGGAGCATAAAAGTATTCAGACAAAAATTAAATGCCCATAACCTTGTATCAAGCACAGAGACACAAGAATGGAGAATATTACTTGCCACTTTTTCTTCTTTCCTCTTTCCCAGGCCATAAGTACCTGTATCATAGTCACAAAGTGGCAGCTGTTTCATCTCCTTTTTCTCTCCTTGAAGAAAACTGACACTTGGAAAAACAAGGAGTAAGCTTATGCCACCTTTACAGTCTGAAGGCAACTGGATGTAATACCATGCAGCAGATAAAACTCTAATCTAGTGTTGGCAATTTTAAAAAATGAGTGGTTTTGCACAATTTCAGCTTTACTTTACTGGGTCTTCCCTCAGAATTTTATTTTTTTCTCGAAAGCAAAGGGAGGTAGTAGTAGCAGAAGCAGAGAGTAGAAGCAGCAATGGCAGACTAAATACTCTGAACTTCAGCTTGTTCAGGTAGCAGGCAGACAGGATCTCATGAGAAAGCTGTGGATGCCCCATCCCTGGAAGTGTTCAAGGCCAGGTTGGATGGGGCTTCGAGCAATCTCGTCTAGTGGGAGGTGTCCCTGCCCATGGCAGGGGGTTGGAAACAGATGATCTTTAAGGTCCCTTCCAAACCAAATCATTCTGTGACGCTATGATTCATGGGAGGGTGCTCTAAGGGGCAAAGGGCCACAGAGACTGGTCAGTCTTGGAGGCCAGCCTCCTGAAAGCACAAGGACAGTCCACCCTGAACTGCAGGAAAATGGGTGTGCACAGCAGGCAGCCAGACTGGTTGAACAGGAAATTCCTAACTCAGTTCAAATGTGAAAAGGAAGTGTATGGGGCTGGAAGAGTGGATGGGCTGAGCAGTAGAAATGGAAGTTTTGTGGCTCTGAAGGGATGGAGTTGGGTGTTACATGCTGTTGCACATTGCCAGAGAGGCTGTGGAGTCCACAACCTTGAAAATTTAAAAAACTTGAATGCATAAGACCCTAAGCAATCTGACTGTACTTTCCAACCTCAATTACTCAATCACTCTACATTCTTCACAGAATTAACAGTCATACAGGCCAGCCTAGACCACTTTGCTCAGGGCACTGTCCAACTGAGTTTTTACTATCCCTACAGAGAGGCTACTCACGATTTTAACTTAGCCATGTTAATTGAACCTAATTTAAACTTAATCCTTACTGGTTCATTTCTGGCAGCCTTTCTTTTCAATTTGTGTGAAATGTATGTACCAGTACGTGAGTTTCTTTCTTGGAGGGAGTGTCAGTTTTCAAATCAGGATCTGCATTGTCATGAGTATTTCAAAGATGGAATCAATTAACAGCCTGATTTAATGTAGAATATTTTTTTTCAAATTAAATACAGACTGGAGGCTATCTTTTAGTTGTTCTTTCCTATGTGTATAGGCAGTTTGTAAAAGTATAATGTGATATTTTTAAATTAGAGGTATTTCAAGTTATTGTTAAAAATGGTCTCATTTTGAATATTGGCTGTTATAAAAAATGAGATTTACAAATATTTTCTGATACCCAGTCACATCAGAGGTACAAAAATGCTGTGTGTTGTTAGCATGATGAAAAATAAATTATATGAGAATAGCATAGATTTTCTACAACATTCACTGCACTTTTTATTCAACATTTTATATAAATTGATCTAAACATACTTACAGTAAGGAAGTGAACTAGATGACTTCTTGATGGCACTTCCTATAAAATATTTCTGTGATTTCTTTGTCAGGAAATTATTACAGATCTGAGCCCAGGGTTGAGAAGTCTTTCTGCCTAAGCCTATGCCTATTGAAATGCACTGAGGTCTCTTCAGTTAGATCATTGTATTTAGCTGAAAGAGGTCCAAAAAAGAAGGCTTAGGTGCAGAAATAAAGGTTTACATGCTCTGGTAGTGCAGCTGTACTGGTTCTGATGACAATGTTCTGGGTTGTTATTTCCTCCTCTTTTATTTTAAGCACCCTTGCAGTAGCATGGCAAGGGTGTTTATCCGTTTAAGAAGGATCTCTCTTTTTCAACTTACATTTGTATCTCAAAAGGATACAAAATTAAAATAGATGGGATCAGATGTTAGCACATAACCTCACTGTTTGAATTTAATAAATACTGCAAATTGCAGTCTTGCTTAAAGAAAGGAGCAAAAAATGAATAAAGGGTTTGGGATTCAGCTGTAAAAAATAACCATAAGTATCCACACGTTTTTAAAAGCTTGAATTCCAGCGTTACGAGAGTGTGAATGTTGTCGGGGACTGGATATAGTATTATTCTAGTGCTAAGTCTATTTTCTGCTTTTTGAAAAAGAATTTTCCACTAAGATTATGACTGCCAGATTTCCTACACCACTTGCTACCCTCAAATATTTTGGAGGCTCCCATCATCTTAACACAAGCTGTAAAAGAGGTGATTTGGCCCTGGGACCACAGACGTGCCAGTTCCTGTGACACTTCAGACACCTGGTAGTCTAAAGTGTACAATTTGAAAACACTTATGTGAGCAAATAACCGTGCTCTCCACTTACTAAATTAATTTAACGAGCCACATTGTAAAATTACACTGCAAGCCATTCATGATCCTTGAGATGAAACATGTTACTCTTCAAATAATGCTGTACAGTGAAATACTTACACATTGAAAGGAGAGAAAAAAAATGACAGAAATATCTTAATTTAACTGATCTCTCATATTTTTAACATATTGGCCTCATACAACTGATGATTGGGTAAATAGGCATTCAGGCACATGCCTTTTAGACAAAAAATCTTAAAGTCTCATTTTCTTAATTTGAAGTGGGTGCTGGATAAAATGCATGAGGAAAGTCAGATTTTTCTGCCAACTACAGCATAGTGGAAATCTTCTTGCATAATGAAGTGTTAACTAAGTCATGCTTTTGGAGAATGATTTAAAGTGTGATTCCAGCACCAAGAGACTGTAAAAAAAAAGCAGGGCTCCATGGTGTCTCAGTAATTTCAGCATAAGATATGCTGAGTTTGCAAGGAAAAAAGGTGGGAATGTTTGGTTTGGGATTTTTTCCCCCTCCTAATTTCCAGTTCCCCAAACTCCTCCTTTGGGCTTTTTATATCTCATGCATCATTAGATGGAATAAATCATCATCAGACTAAATTGCATAATTAACTATGGCTGAGTTGGCATTAAAGGGGGAGAGATTTTAACCTGCACCATAGGCAAATTTGATGGGAAATAACTGACAAAGAAAATGGTCAATCACCTCACTGGGGCTCTTCTACAAAATAATCTTTTATAGAAGAATCAGAGCTTTCAGAGAAGCATAATGAGCTAAAACAAGCTTGTATAAAAATATGCATGATATCCCAGTTTAAGGAAAACTCAGTACCAGTTTTATGGATAAATTTTAGATTGTTCTATCAAATATCAGGAAAAAAACCCAGAGAACTGAGAAACAGAGAGATAAATAAAATTTTGGTATTCAATCATTTGCTTAAGAAAATAAAAAAGAAAAAGGTAGATAGAATACATAGAAATGCCCTAAAACAGGTAAATCTGAATAATCCACTGAAGTATCATCTAAAAAAGCAGAGGATTATGGAGCACAGGCACGATCTGTCCCCGTATCCTGTTTAATTTGCAGAAGTAAAAAATTAAGAGGCAGCATATAACATCTGGTCTCTATTCCCCACAGAGACCAGATTTAATTGTACTTATACTAAGAGACCATTATTTTTGTCTAAACAGCTTTCTGCTCTTTCAACCACAGTACTCTTAGTACCTTGGCTCTGCCTGTGCACAGTGTCTCCAGCCCACCCTCCAAAGCAGCAGCAGAAGGGGATGGGGATTTTGGGGGAGAGGGCAGAAGTGGCCCACTCCCAAGGAAGGGAAGCTCCCTTCCCTTCCCATTCCCCACTGCTAGGGCAGGGGGAGGGCTGCAGGGAAAGGCTGTGACCTCAGCAGGCAGCACAAGAGGTGAGAGGGGCTAGAAATGCAGTGTGCTTGCTCCCTGTTATTAGGAATGCTGGGAAGTGATCCATGCTAGCAGTAGTTTTTTTCTTCATAATTTATGTGTTATGCCATAATGTTTTGCTACAGTGGGATTGAAACTATTCGAAGTATTTTTAATTAACGAGGACCCATAAAGGAAGAAAGCTATATCCGTACAAGAAAATAGGACAACAGGGAGCCAGCCAGAATTCTAAGGAAAATATTGTCAATGAGGCATAAGGCTGACTGAGTCTTGACTTACACTGTGGTGCAAATATTTAGGGCGAGCTAAATAATGTAAATTTGAAGCAAAATCAAAAGCAGAACGTTAAATAGGCTGTAATAGTGCTATGGAAAAGCATATACTCACCAAGAATGGACACTGCCTGGCAAAGCACTTGGACCACGCTTTTTTTCTGCCTAAATTACACATGAACTCTTGACTAATGTTGCTCCAGATGAAATTTAGGTTTGACTAATGTATTCCTTAATAGCTGCTTGTTGTCGGCAAAAGCAAAGAGTTATAGATAACAAAATTAAATATTTTTTTCCCTAAATTAGAGGCTTTTAGGTATAAAGCTAACTGAAGTGAATTTGCCATGGAAGCAGGCCACCAGGATTTAGCTTGCTCTGCAGAGGTGCAGAGTTGGTTTTGCTTTTTTGCTGTGCAAGTTATTTCTGTAGATTTACCCGGACTGTAAGATTCGCTAAACTGGAAGTGTAAAAACAGTTGTAGGAGTTATCTGAGAAGGAGAGAGGAGAATTTAAAACAAAGAGCTTGTGTTTTACTTTGCTTGTAAGGTAAAAGTAAAGGGAAATTTGGGGATAACGTGTATTATGTATGCTTTATGACAGCTAAAATGAAAGGGAAGATTGCTTTTTTTTACATCTGGAAGGAATAATTTTCTTGGTACAGATATTAAGTAAAATGCTGATAATTCCTTCCTCAAATGTGGAGTACATAAATAAGTTATACAAGAATACTGATTTTGTTGTGCAGTATATTCATAAATATTAGATAAAAAAAGAATCTCAGTTACAGAAAGCAACAAAAGCTAGTGCAGTCTCTTGAGTTTTCCTTTTATTAAAATAAATTAGTAGACTTGTTTGGATTCTTAAAAATAATTTCTACCCAGAAGTTAAACATGTTTAAATAAATTGACTGCATAGATCTTACAAAGAAAGAAAGGCCCAACACTACTGCCAGATTTATGAAGAAAGTTTCTTGGTTTTATCTGGTGGATTAAAAAGTATATGTTAAATAAAACATGGTTCCTGTTGATTACTTGATAATAGTTTGGATGGTCTGTGTATAAAAAAAAAATTGCAGGTTTCTCTAAAAGAGTCTGGTTTTGCACGAACTGCTAGTTTTCACTGCTGGTTTTTTAAAAAAAAAATGGTACCAGAAGGTTACATTTCTTAGGAACACTTAAAAATATCTTTGACACATTTAGCAATAAGAAAGTGTTATTCAGAGCTTGACCATTTAAATAGAATTAATAGAAATCCATTTTGTTTAGACTGGAAACCTGAAAGGATGAGACTGAACAAGACTCTCTTTTCCCCCATTTTTCTAGAAACAGTCATACCCTGAAGTGTTGACTGAGCTGTTCACTCTCAGCCCTCCGTGACTCTAAAGGTGACCTTCTCTCTGTCTGCACTGTGTTATAAGGGTAGTGACTGCTCCTTCCTTGTAACCTGTATAAAGATCCTTGGGACTGAATTGATTTGATTTAGGGAAGCTGAGATCAGGAAAGTTTCTGGTACTTCCACTGTCCTTATCTTACATAATGATTACTAGAAAAAGACACTACAGAACCCCTTCACATTGAGGAAACATGACAAAGGCCAGTAATTTTGGGTGCTAGAGACAAAATCTCAAAGCAGTTAACCAGTTTCATGGTAAATGGACAAAGCTAGAGGAGGAGACAGGAGATGTTGCTTCCTCTATGTTTCCAAAGATTTACAGAGAGCTACATAACACATCCTGGCTTCTGAATTACAAAACCACAATTATTCTTAGGTGGAGGTTACAACCCCTTATAAGGAGACAAATAGTTTCTTTTCCCACAAAGCCTTTCTGCTAGAAATAGAGATGTTAGACCTTAGTAATTGAAGCAAGAAACTTCACACGTATCTTTCAAACTCAGGAGAACGTATAACCAGTTCTGACCACAGGAACTTATTTTGTCTGACATGGTGGAAATAAAAACCACGTTGCACAGCTTACCTTCAGTTCTTCTGCCTCCCTCCAGTCACCAGGCATCTCCCTCATGGGCTGGTCTGATGGGCTAGTGGACAGGAATAGCTCTGTTTCTTACAGTATTTGAGGAAGCCACTTTGTTTAGAGTGGTAGCAAAGTTTAAAGGTCCTTCCCCTTTACTCCACACTGGTGATGCCGCATCTGGAGAGCTGTGGCTCAGCTTTGACCAGTGGCAGATCTTTTCTGCATCCTGTTGGAACTGGTTCTGTCTGCCACAGGGACAGTTCCTGATGTCTTCACAGAAGCCACCCCTGCACCTCTGCTGCTACCAAAACCTGGATACATGAACCTAACACAGAAAAAAATAATATAAAAAGTGAGAGGGTACAAGAAACATAGTGAGAATTTAAAAATAGGTTGAACTGCTCAGAGGGAGACATTGCAAGAAAATTTTAAAGGGGACAAAAGACAAAATATAGCAGGAGGAATTCATCAATGATCTCGATGAGGGGATTGAGTGCACCCTCAGTCAATTTGCAGGTGACACCAAGTTGGGTGGGAATGTTGATCTGGAGGGCAGGAAGGCTCTGCAGAGGGATCTGGACAGGCTGGATCAATGGGTAAAGGCCAATGGTATGAGGTTTAACAAGGTGAAGTGCTGAGTCCTGCACTTGGATCGCAAAAGTCCCATGCAGTGCTACAGGCGGAGGACAGAGGGATGGGAAACTGCTTGTCAGAAAGGGACCTGCAGGTGCTGGTTGGCAGCAGCTGAAGAACATGAGCCAGCAGTGTGCTCAGATGGTCAAGAAGGCCAATGGCACCTCTGCTTGGATCAGGAAGGATACAACTAGTGTGGCCAGCAGGACCAGGGAAGTGACTGTCCCCCTGCACTCAGCACTGGTGAAGCCACACCTCAAGTGCTGTGTCCAGTTCTGGGCCCCTCAATAAAAGAAAGGCACTGAGGTGCTGGAACAAGTTCAGAGAAGGGCAGCGGAGCTGGCGAAGGGTCTGGAGCACAGGTTTTATGAGGAGGGGCTGAGGGAGCTGGGGGTGTTTAGTCTGGAGAAAAGGAGGCTCAGGGGGGACCTTTTCCCTCTCTACAACCACCTGGAAGGAGGCCGTAGCGAAGTGAGGGTCAGCCTCTTCTGCCGGGTAATAAACGGCAGGACAAGAACTCCAGCAGGGAGCGGGCACAGGACAAGGACAAGGCCGCAGTGCCGCCTCTCTGCCACCGGGCGGCGGCAGCGAGGAGGGACGGGCGCTGCAGGGCCGCGTTCGGGCCACCGGGCGGCGGCGGCTCCGCGCTCCCGCTCGGATCCCGGTCCTCAGCAGCCCTTGGATCGCCCTGCGCGCACCGCACTCGGAGAAGCGAGAACTAAATCTCAGCTGGCGCTGTTTCATCACTCTCTCGGGCGGGAAGAACTCCCAAGATAGGAGGGGAAAAGAATGAAGTGCCTCGGGGTCACATGGCTCAAGTACGCTGCATGTAGCTTTGGTGAGCATTAAGGGAAATAAATACAAATACATGCAGCCTGGTCTCAGAGGAGGAAGGATGCTGCTTTTTGTCCCATGTTAACAAGCTACTGGGAAAGCTTGCTCTGCCGTGCCAGGGAGACCCCACAGAAAAGCAAGTCTCAGCTATTTCATTCCTCCAGCGAGGCAGAATAGTGTCACAGCGTGGAAGGCAATTCTTACATGGTAGTTACTCTGGGATATTTAAATCAACTTACTATTACCATCTTACTCCTTTTCCCATCTAAGGAGTTGAAAAATTTCATTTCTACCAGAGTATCATCAACTTTATAAACTGCTGCATGCTACAGACGTTGTTTCTTCATTGTTACTTTACTCACTGGGGAGTTTTGTTTTCCACCTTTCTCCCATAAAGTGGGCAGCAGGAGATGAGCCACACAAGCAACTTTTTTTTGCTTACTGCAGCTTTCTCTTGTCTTTGTGAGCCAGCTGTGTGGGTATGCAGATGCTACACATGCCTCCCTAGACCAGAAAACCTGCGCCCAGAGGTCTTTGTGCAGCAGCTGTGACCTTCAAGGAGTTTCTTTGCAGATGATGCAGCATCTTGCACTCATCTGTCCTTAGACTGCTACTTGCTAGTACTGGGATCTGTGCTTCTAGGTAAAACATACATCGCTGGGGATTTGCATGGTATTCCAGCCTTCTTGTGCCTCTGAGCGTGGCTTTGGGTCTGCAGCCCAGGGAAGGAAATATTTTCAATGTTTTCCCCATGCTCAGGTGGAGACCCGGCACAAAGGTTCTGCTGCGGCAGAGTTGGCTCAGCGTGGGATATCCGGGGAACCCAGATACCTGAGCTGCTCCTGCCTGTGGGCAGCACTACTCCTTCCTGCAGGAACCACCCTGCGGGCTTCCCTCAGAGACCAAGCCGAAGCTGGGAATTCAAAAATGGGTTTTCCAGTCACTGGCTCCTGTGGCACCGCACAGCCGATCCCTAAGAGAGCTGCCAATGGGGGGAACCACAGCCCCGGCTGGACACGGGACACAACAGCAAAGACACACCCGTCACCATGGGTGACCTGTCATCATGGGTGACCTGTCACCATGGGCTGCAGAGCTCAGCAGGACTTGGCTGGTACTCGTGCTTTGGGCTCTTTTTCTTCCTGGAGCTGGCATTCATGGAGTCTTTTCAATAAAAGGGAAATACTTTCTAATACGAATCGGTGCAATGGGAATTGCAATGAGACTTATTTGACTGACCTGAGGGTCATGTTTCGTGATGTATTTCTGTACCAGAGTCTGAGGTTATATTTAATGTGTCCTTTGGGTGCTCGCTGGGAACGAGGAAGGCAGATGAACAGACACATGTCTTAGAAGAACTGCTGAGTTCAGAGCTGGTCCTGATGACTAGCAGCAAGACACAAAAGTAATTTTGTCAGTGGGTAAAGCATTTACAAACGTTGCATTTCCAACAGAGGAGATGTTGGCTGCCCTATACAGACAAGGGCACAAGGGAGGATAGCTCTGTGGGAAGCCAGATTGTTGCCCATGTAATGATTCAGGGAAAGGGCATTAGAATAACTTTGAAGTCCACCTGCCACCTCAACCCCGGCTTTTTCTGTTGCCCAAGATGTGTATGAGTTGTAAATACTCAGACACCCCTCAGTCTGGCCTTTGGGTGGTTTTTGCTTTCTTCCTCATTAAGGCACTTTTGTCTTCAGTATTCCCATCGAACACTTCCCATAAACTGCAGCTTTGATTGCAGCACATTTAAAGAGGTGGGTGACAAGCTGGTGTTGTCCAGTGGGTGGCTGTAGCACTGCTTTGCCCTCAGATTGCAGACAAACCTGGCTGTCTCATTTTGGTGAAGTATCAATGACTGGACCAACCCTCAGACTAGCCAGAACACTTGCTGAACAGGTAGGAAGGCACAGAATAAAAAGATGTCTCAATGCACGACTGTGGTCCTGCGTTTGTAATTCTGCACCTGTGTCATGGTTTAACCCCAGTCAGCAAGCAACTCAGCCCCACTCCCTCCCTCCCTCCCTTTCCCTGGTAAGATGGGGAGGCAATCAGAGGGGTAAAAGTGAGAAATCTCATGGGTTAAGATAAAGAGTGTTTCATAGGTAAAGCAAAAGCTCCACACACTAGCAAAATGAAACAAGGAATTCACTTCTTCCCATGGCCAGGCAGGTGCTCAGCCATCTCCAGGAGAGCAGGGCCCCATCACATGTAACAGTGACTTGGGAAGACAAATGCTCATCACTCTGAATGTCCCTCCCTTCCTCCTTTTCCCCTCAGTTTTATATGCTGAGCACACCACCATATGTGTGGGATATCCCTTTGGTCAGCTGGGGTCAGCTGTCCTGGCTGTGTCCCCTCCCAACTCCTTGTGCACTCCCAGCCCACTCACTGCTGAGGTGGGGTGAGGAGCAGAAAAGGCCTTGGCTCTGTGTAAACACTGCTTAGCAGTGATAACACATCCCTGTGTTATCAACACTGTTTCCAGCACAAACCAGCTACTGTGAAGAAAATTAACTCTACCCCAGCCAAAGCCAGCCCAGTCTGGTCCTGTGAAAGGCCCTAGTTCTCCAGAAGAAGGTACAAGGAGGTCCCCTAACAGCAACATCCTAACCAGACCTTTTCCTTTAGCACCCGAGAGAGACACGATGTGAGAATCAAAAGGCAACATCTTTATCCATCGAGGCTGAAAGTAAAATCAAATGGGTAAGTCACCTGCAAATTCCACGGCAATCTAGTCATTCCAGACAAACACCTGCACAGCATGACAGACAGGTTTTCTTGGCGTCAGGCAATTAAATTTTTATCAAGGTGTAAATCAAAACACCAGCTTACAAATTACCATCATAAAACATTGCTGGAGGTTATGTTTTCCTGTTTCTTTTCTACAGCTTATTAACTCTATCTTTCTGGAATATGCTGGTTTAGATTTGTCACAGAGTAAAGCAGAAATGGAATTCAGGTATATGGATGAGTCTTAAAATATTAGAAATAACATTGTGAACATTTGTTAAAGCTGCTTGTGCCTTCATTCATTGGATATTATACTCACTTGAATCCATTTTGTGTTATTATGTAGATGCATGCACAGACATAAAGCTACCAGATGAGTTACAGCTACTTGCTGTGTTTGCCCTCAAAGAAGCTGATGGTCTGTCCTGTCAGCTGGATTGTCCACCTGTAACTGCTACACCCCTCCCTGATTTATACATGTTGGGAAAGTGCCCAAGAAGGAGCTGGGCCATCTGCCAGTTTGCTGGCTTCTTACTGTCATAGACTGAGGTCTGTGAAATTAGAGTTTGCTGCACTACAGAATTAAGTGTATTACTTTGCCCTTTGAGATAAACAAATTAAATTTGCTGCTGCTGGTGTATGCTATGTTATACTGAGCGCTCTGCTTTTTCTTTATTCCAGCCTTACAGCATCAAAACATTCATTGAAGGATGGTGGTAACATACTGTCCACATTAAGTGACATTTTATCATGCAGATCTATTTCCTTTATGTTTTTTCTAGTCAGATGTTTCTGAAATTTCAGTAAGAAATAAGGAAAATATTTTGCATGGCTTTGTCAAATATTTTTAATGTAGTTTGGGCAAAGGTCACGCGTTCCTATGTGGTCAAAAAGTGATAAGCAACATTTAATAACATGCCATTTAAAATGTGTTAGTTAAAAGAAATCTAAAAGTGCTGCTTTTCCAAAGGTTCATGCAGTAATATGCTGAATTCAGAAATAGGTACATTGTGACTGTTGTGGTAAGAAGAGGCCTCATTGCTGAAGTAAAGGAAAAAGGGATGAGGTGCCTGTGGAGAAGAGGAGGTATAAATCTTGCAGAAACAGCAAGCAACTCAACTCACCTTGCACAGGGTATTAATGCTGACCCTCATTGCTGGTCTTCTGGTCTTGGCTTCCCTGAAATTAAGACCAGGGATCCATGTCTCCAGTGTGCCAGGAATATTGGTTATCAGCCCCTTCAGAGATGTCTTGTGGAACAGCTGGGTCTCCTTCCCACCTGCCCAGAGCCTACTTATGGATGCTGCAGCATGTGGAAAGGATCCTCCACTCCGGCTCTGCATTTTCAGCCCAGACGTAAAGCAGCATATTGGACAAGATGCACTCCAGCGTCTCATTCGCTGTTCACACTGTGATTTAGGATTAACAGCTGTTAGGACAGAAGGAGAATATGTATAAGGTTTTGTTTGTTGCAAGGGCATTTAAAAACAGACCTTGTAAATCCTCAAAGAAGTCGGCAGGGTGCAACTGCATCGCACTGTGCTCTGCGTAAGACGGAACTCTGGTCAGCCACAGTTAGAGCATGATGATCACAGGGAATGGGGCCAGAGAAGGGGGAGATTTAATACAAGTTAAATGTACTTTCATGGAACATTTCGGCTGGTTCTGTGTTGCAGTTGAAGCTTTACTGGTGTCAATAAGAAAATTCCCATTTATTTTATTGCTATGAGACAATCCTCCCTCCTTGGCCTCCACTAAAAAAGAAAAAAAGCAGGTTCTGGAAAAAAACACTGAATGTCATTAATTCCAATTCTGGAAGTAGATTGTTGAAAAAGCATCATGGCTTGTGAATGCAAACACTATATAAAAGCACAGGCTGGAATAAAGAAAGAGCAGAGTGCCCACTATAACACATACTTACAGTTGAGCAAGATACATGGGATGTGCCTGACAGCACCATGTTTTGGTAAGGAATGGTTGCACTTCCCTATGTCCTGCACCTCTCCAAGATCTTATCTGAGTATGGTCTGACTCATTCATGCATTTTCCTATTTGTTGCACCATGCATAAAACATGGTTTTGTTTATTTCAATACATGGCCCATATATGGGCCATATTGGAAAAACAGTCATTTTGCAGTGGTGTGGAAAAATATGAGATCCTAAATACAGGCTGGGGGCAACCTGAAACCCCAAATGGGAGAGAGAACATAATCATGCACAGATACAACTGTGCAAAATGAAAACAAACTGTGCCTGAAACGCAAAGACCAATGGGCTGAGCAGCTCACAAGTGTCTCCAGGAGCAGAGATCCAAGGCATGTGGAGTTAGGACCTGTGGGAATCTGTGAGGGAACACTTCTGTTTGTTTGCTAAGGTTTTCCCAACTGATGGAATAACGTCCAGTGTTTCACTATTCATTCAGGACTACACCTGGGCCAGGCTTGCCCAGAATACAATAGGTGACAGACTGAATCAAGATGTGTTTACCTCCTCAAAAGTCAAGATGAGGATTCTCAGAAGTTCCCATATGCTTTGTGTCAGGCCCTGCCCTGCAAGTTCACAGGTTCACTTGTAAACACAGGATTTCGTGAAATCATCCGCATTACAAAATGATGCTACAGGATTTCATTTTGCATGTGGGCCTTGTGCTTTTTGGTTTTTTACAAACATGTAATTTAATTTGAATATTGCCTCAGTTTTTGTCTTACAGAAGGGGCATGGGTTTATAACACTGAATGCCTATTATCCTATTCTTCCTATTTGCTCTTAGGATGAAGCAGTTACCCTTCCTATAGTAGCAGGCAGTGGTTGGATTAACAAGTAAGCAAAGATGAGTACAGCATCAACAGGAAATAGAAACTGCTATTAAGCACAATAATGCCAAAGGCTGGGTCACATGAACTGACTTCTGTATGATTTCTACCTTGAGAAATTTCTGCTGATTTCTGCCTTCAAAACCACAAATGCAAAGTAGCAACTACTTTCAAAGAACTCTTTTCCTGTGTCAGTTCTAGAAAAGCCTTTCTCATGAGAGTTAGAGAAAGAAAAGCACGGCCAAACAAGAAGCTATTCCTACAGAGCAGGCTTACCTAAAGAAATACAGGTATCAGAATCTCTTGAAGGATGCTTCTCAGCAATTACCTTGCTTTAGCACTCTATTTTCCAAGTTGTCCCAAAAAGGTCACCACAGTCCAGCTCTGAAGGTTAACAGGGATGGGCTATTTCAGACCAACAATGCAATGACTGTCAGAGACCAGGGCAGTGGCAGCCCCTCTTCTTCTCTCTTGAATACTCGCTCCAATTTTTAGCTCAGGCACAGAAGACAGAAAAGCTGCCTGTCTCTCAAAGCAATATCCTGATTAATTAATTCAGGAGTCTATTGGTAAGACTTGGCATTTCCCACCACTCTCAGAAACCCAGACCTCGTAGGTGCAAGAGTAGAACAAAAGAACTCCCCCTACTCAGCGCTGAACATGCTGAGGGTACAGCACTAGGCCTGCCTCCATGACTCTCAACAGTTTCTGAGAGAAGCTTCACATAAAGGCTTTGCAGCAAGGTAGCAAAGGCACACAGTGGGGAGGCATCAGGAGAAAATTATTCTCGTTCCTTTTTACTCTATGGCAGCAGGAACCATCTCTAAACTTCCAGCCAGAAACAATGATAAGTCTGCCCCAGAGACCCCAGCTGAGGCATCTGATCAGGCTCTCACAGGGCTGGGGACAAACATCAGGCAAATGCACTCCATTAGGATCACTGCTAAACACATTTGCCATGAGCAGCATTTGTTTTCCTTAAGATTCTTAGGTCAGTTCTGCTAAAGCTGCCTTAAATCCCAGACGTTCAAAGCAAATAGGGATGGCAATCCAAGTCAGAATACATAACTAAACCCTTGGAGGAGAGCAGAAGATGGTGTTTCTTTATATTAATGACACCTCTCAGATTCTCCACCATTAATGGCTTTATATTCCTATTGATCATAAATATGGAATATGGGATTGAAAGATAAATTATGCGATGCCCCAGACACTTGAAATATAAGACCAAAATAAAAGAATATGGGCTTTGCTCAGTTAAGAGCTGTGCTTGATACCTCTTTTAAAAAGGAATCACAAGTCACTAGCATTTTCTTGGGGTGTGGGAGTGGAGGGTAGATGAATAAGAAATAAAGCCCTCCATTCCCTGGGGCTGCTGGATGAGAGAGCAGTCAATAGTGAGCACACTCAGCTTCTCCACCCCTCAGGACACCTATAGGAGATCACCACCAAGAGGTGGTGTCCTTGCCTGTCTGGAGAAAAGTCTGGCAGGCAGAGAGAGCTTCCCTCTGTGCTCCAGGGCTGTTGGACAGCAAGGAACTGTGCATGACCTGGCAGCATCTTAAACTAGTGCCTTTAATATTGCAAAGCTGATCCGGATCCAGTAGTATACTTATTAGCATGTGTTGATCTCTAAAGAAGAGTGGTTGCTAAGGAAACCACTTAAAAGCCTGCTTTAAAATATTTGCTACATATTCAAAAGCCAGAACAATTTCCTGCTGTCAAATTACAACAGCTCTTCAAAGATCATTAGGAATATTCTTTAATCATTAAGACAGAAACATCCACGTGGTTCTTCTCAGCAGACAGATGACGAAATTCTGATATGGGGTATTATCTTTGTAAAACTGAAGTTACGTCACTGAAACAAAATCAGCTGTGCTACAGCACAGCCATTCCAAGGATCAGATTTTTCAACTACATATTCCTAATACAAAGTTATCATGTCTGACATCCTAATATTTTGAAGTATCACAACTTCTAACTTATACTTCCCTAAAGAGCCATAGAATCATTTGGGCTGAAAAAGTTCAAGGACAAATTCGATTTGCACAGCTAACGTGCTGTAAGTGGAGAATGCCAAAGGCACAACGTGAAGGGCTAGGAACATCCTGTTCTAACTCACTTTTCCTGGCATTTAAGAGGACATATTCTTCACTAGAGGCACAAAAAGCTCAGCAAAAACTTTTTTTTCTGTTTCCAAATAAACTGCTGAATCCTCAAAAGCCATTTAAAGTGTCAGGATAAACAATTCAATGACATTCTTTCACTTTCAGAAAACACAATGTATTTTAATGGTATGTTAGTTAACTTCCCTCGCAGTAGCCCTCATAGTGCTGTGCTTTTTATTTGTAGCTGGAGTGGTGTTTAAAACACAACAGTGTTTTGGCTGCTGCTGAGCAGTGCTGGCACTGCTCGCTGAGGAGGGTGAGTGACAGAGTGGCTTTGTGGGTGAGGTCAACCCAGCCAAGGTCAACCCACTACTCCTGAGATCATCAAGGACAGAAACCTGACTTTAGTTTTAATGATAACAGCCAATCCTCTAGGCATGCTCTTGGTCTGATCCTCCCAGAAAATATACAGTGTTTAGGTATAGGAATTTATTTTCCGTCTTCACCAGGACAGAAACAAGCCATGTCATCCGAGGAATCCTCTGGGAACAGATGTACTTTTGCCTCCCGTCTTTCCTAGGAATCAGAACTGGTTTAGAGCCAGCAGTTTGTTCTGGGTACTCCTGTGCTTGTGCTCAAGTTACACCATCATCCTTTTGTTTCAGAACGTCTTCTGTCTCTGTGTAAGTCACGAGTCCCAAATGAGACAGAAACTTATTGAGTAAGATAACCAGAGGGAAAAAAGATTACCATGTCCTCAAGTCTAAGCACAGAAGGGATGTCACATCACCTGTAAAAGTACTGAGCATGAGTTAGAGAATTAGGCATTGCACATCATTTGAACAGTGCCAAAACCAATAGGGTTTTGCTTTTCTATTTCTTGTTTCTAATCAGAACACCTACCAGCTTGCTTAGTCATATTTCAATGTTAACACTATGATTATTTATGCAAGGACAGTACCCAGCAAGAGTGCCAAAAAGCACATTTCCCAGGAAGAAGAAAGCTGCTTTTCACCCACACCCTGAGGACTGTGTGCAGTGTCTGTCAGCAAGGAGTAGCATGGCTGCTCCATCAAAGCTGGGATAAGGGTGACAGCGAAGCGGACAGGGACCTCACTGATAGCTCCATGGCACCTGACAGGGAGAGCCAGGCCAGCTGGTGACAGCAGCAGGTAGAGCCTGCAGAGTTTCTCAGCACACAACAGCATCCATGCACACCTTTCCCACAGTACCCCACCTGACTTTGTAGGGCTGCCTCTGAAAAGTGCTGTGAGAAATCACAGCTGCTGCCAGTTATTTGAAAGTCAGTGTTAAGACAGTAGCTACTTCCCTTCACCGCAGCCACAGGATGTTTTCTGGTCTCTTCTGATCTGCTAGAGAGACAATTAGCTAGAAATGTGCCATAAGGCAAAATTCTTCACTTAGGAGGACAGAAAGTTGTAAAAGTTCTCCCACTTGTAATGCCAGGCATTGCAGAGCACATGCTGATAAGAAGAGCACAGTGCTCAGACCCAGTTTGCTCTGCATTTATAGCTTGATCTGAGATCTAATACATGGAGATTAAAATGGACATTTGTTTTCCACCCACCCAAGAATCCCAGATGCTGTGTTCAGTTACAATGCTAGGCAGGACAGCTTGCTAGCACATGGGCAAACAACCTGCCCCGACCCACAGTAGTTTGGTTTGTTTTCCAGTCACTCAAGCTAGTTGATTAAGGTTTTAGAATCTGGTGATGGAAGCACACAGGAAAGAAGGATGAGCGAAAAAGGGAAGAGAGGTAGCAGGACAGAAATAATCACAGAAAAATATGTGCAAATCATGAAGGGAAAGGAGAACAAAATAAAGTAGAATAGGTGGCAGGGGAAGGAAAGGTCAGGAACATGACGAAGAAGCAAAACCAGAGGCAGGAAGACAGAAAAGAACAAGGGAGATAATCTTTCAGGAGCAGAAATTCCTTATGAGGAGAGCTGGAATCTAGAAAACTTAACTCATCCTTTAGGAAAAAAAAAAAAGCAAGGAGAAAGTCCAAATTAACTGTTTGCAGTCAAAAACAAATGTTGCACAGTACAAGTTCCTGCCCTTCTGGTTTCTGACTTTTTTTGCCTCCTGTCCTCTGAGTGCTGCTAGAGGCCCCCCAGAGTACCAAGTGCTGCACCGTAGCCCATCCCCTTGCCCCATGCCCCAACCTGTTCCTCTGCATATTCTTGGTGTTGTGCCCTGGCCTTGTCTTCAAGCCTGCTGCCTTCTCAGAAAGCTATTCTTCTGCTCGCTGCCTCCTTTCTCCAGCCACCTCAAATTCCATGCTGCTGCAACTTCAGCTGCCTCTCACTTGCCTTCCAAAACCCTGTAAATATAAGGGTAGTTCCACTGCACATAAAGGCTCAGCATGAACATTTATAATTTCCACGCTGGCCTTTCACTGCAAACTATATGGGGCAGAAATTGTCTCCCAGCACTTGTGCCTCCATATCATATATGACCCTGACACTTCTTGGAAGCCCCTGCTGATGCCACTCTGTAAATACCAATACCTGTTTTACAGGTAATGTGCTGGGTTTGTTCTTAATAAATCACTGTGCTAGTCTGGATACACTTCAGCCTGGGTCATTTCTGCTCAGGAGATCTGCTGCTCTTTGTCCAATGCCAGGAGAGCTGGTTTCCATGGAGCACTGTTTTTCATCCGTCTCACCAGAGAAAAATGGGAACCAGGGAAAAACAACCTGCAGTGACAGATGACAGTGTTGCCATCCCCAAAAGATTCGCAAGGTCAAATTTCATTCTAAATGCTGAGTGAGACATCACACAACTGGAAACCAGAACAATCTGGCAGGTGCTCCCTGCTTACCTAAACTCTTCATCTACAAGTAGACTTGTACACTGAGAGCTCTGAGGGTTTTTATTGCTGCTTCTCTGGCCAGAAGTTGATGGGTTTTGCAGTCAAGGCACATCGTGCAGTAGGCAATAGGACTGCTTAGCTGTCCCCTGCTGAATACAGAAGGGAGACAGCTGACATCAAGCTTCTTTCAGAACACAGCAAAGGTGCATTGCAGTGGATGCTAATATTAGTGGCAGCTTGGACAGGTTAAGGATTGCCACCTAATAACGGCACTCAATACAGATACATAGGTCCAAGTTCTTAAGAATCTGTAGCCATAATCAGGAAACCAAAGAACTTAGTTTCCTGAAATATTGGTGCCTTTGTGAAATCCCTAGTTGGGAAATTGAAATTGTCAGTTTGTAAACCTATTTGTCCAGTATCATGTCTTAAAGGGCTTTTTGCACGGTCATGTTAATCACAAAGAAAAGTTAGAGGAGATAATGCTCTTGAAGTAAAAACAAACAAACCAAAACCCTTGCTTCAACAAAACAAAAGCCTTCTTACCTCACAAATATCTGGGATAAACTTGACAGCTCCTTAAGCTCCTACGGAAACTGCACTGGCTCTCTTTTTTCTCTTCAGGTGTCTGTTTTCAAGTACCCTGGTCCCCAGCAGACAGTACAGCGTGGAAGGGACAGCGTGTTTCAAAGGCTTTTGTAATAAGAGCCATCTGATTTGCCAAATTGCGTCAAAGGTCAAAGACTGTGTCAGTAGGAGCACAGCGCAAAGTAAATGATCTGTTTATGGTCCCACTTGGACATGGGTCACTTAAGAAGGCAGCAGGGCTTTTCTCGTAGAAGCGGCCACCTCTGAGCAGCGCACGCAAGAGCGTTTTGAATCTATAGATGTATTTTTCCGTAAAGACGTCACCGCTGTTTCCCCAGGCCTCTTGAGCAGCCCAGGGGCAGCAGCTGCAGGCACAGCTCGGCTGTCCCGCAATGGAGCTTCCACCTGCCGACAGCTAAAGGAGGCCGTAGCCAGGTGGGGGTCGGCCTCTTCTCCCAGGACGAGAGGACACGGTCTTAAGCTGCGCCAGAGGAGGTTTAGGTTGGACATTAGGAAGAATTTCTTCACAGGAAGGGTGAGGAGACATTGGAATGGGCTGCCCAGGGAGGTGGTGGAGTCACCACCCTCGGAGGTGTTTAGGGAAGGACTGGACGTGGCACTTGGTGCCATGGTCTGGTTGACACGGTGGTGTGAGGTGATAATCTGGACTTGATCTCAGAGGTCTTTTCCAACCTAATTGACTCCGTGATTCTGTGCGACCGGGCGCTGCGCAGGTACACCGCCACCAGCCCGACGCCTCCGCCTCGGCCTAGGCCGTTCGCGCCGCCTCCCCCCGCCGCAGCCCCTCTCCCGCCTGAGGGGGAGGCCGGAGCCCCGCTGGAGGGGCGGGGCGGGGGCGGTGGAGGAGGCTCGGCCGCCGGGGCCGCCGCCGCTGGGGCCGATTGGCGGGGCCGGTTGGGCGGGCGGGGCCGGGGCGCAGCCGGCGGCGGCAGCGGGGCAGCGCTCGCAGCCTCGGCCGGGGAGGCGCCGCTCTCGCTCCGCTGGGGCGCTGCCGCCGGTGCCCGGGCGCGGGAGGAGGTAAGAGCCGCCGCTCCCCGGGCCGGGCCGGGGCTGGGGCTGAGCGAGGGGAGGGCGCCGCGGGGAGCAGGGCGGGATCCGCGGCGCGGAAGGCTCTCCCTGCGGCTGCTGGGCGGGAAGGGCCGCGGCAGGGCCGCCGCTGTTCCCCCGGGGCTGGCACGGCACGGAGAGGGGCTGGGAATGGCAGGGAGCGGGGCTGGGAATGGCAGGGAGCGGGGGCTTGAACGGCGCTGCCCGACGAGCCGCGCAGCTTTTGTCACGATGCACAGAATAAACCCGGTTCTGCGATTAGTAAACTAGTCATTCGTGATTAGTATATTGCAGCGGAGTCGTCTTTAAATTGGTGCTGTATGTGTGCAGTTCGCTGTCGAGGCAGGGAGGGGCGAGATTAGGTTGTCACCGATTTAAAAAAAAAAAACAAAAAACCAACAAACCAACCCTCTGTTTTAAGTCGAGCTTAGGATAACAGTTAACGTACCCTTCGGTCCTGCCTGCATCTGTGGGGTTGGGAAGGCACGCGAGGCAAGTGCACTTGGAGTTGTACATTCCTTTTCACATACGTCGGATCCCCCGGGGCAGCAGGCATGCCTTCGCTTTCTTCCGGGCTTCCTTTTTTTTCCCCCCCCTTTTCTTCTGGCAGCCTGGAAAATTTCCATCTGCCGAGCAGCAGCCAGCCTGTAAAAAGGGGCACCACGCATGTCGATCTACAGTTTTAATTGCTCACTACCTTAGGCATTCTATTTCCCTTCCTGCCTGCAGACACTGTTTCTCTGAGTTAAATGCGTACAGGTGAACAAGATCAGATGGAGAGCCTCGAAGCAGATTTCCATCTAGAACTGTCCATCTTGCACTTTGGCTTTAGCAGCAGTGCCCCCTTCCCTTTTCAATACCTCAGTTCGTGTTTGCAGACGTACCAGCTAGCAAAGCACAGACTGTTGTATGTCCAGCTAAAAGCAACACTGTTTACATAACAGAAACTGAAGAGCAGGTTCCTGCTCCTGACTTTCAGAGACGCTAGAAAACAGAAAACCAAAACTGTCGTCAGCATTTATTTTTGGCTGGAATAAGAGGCCTTCTGAGAGTTGAATTTGATAGGGAACAAATGCATTAATTAGCTTGTGAATTTGGACTGATCCTCTGATTCATGCTGTGAATACAGGGGAATCTAAATATAAGTAGCATTTCATGTTCTCTCCTCAAACTGACAGAAGTGAAAACGAGTGTGGGTTTTGTTAATTGGCAGGCTTTCAATTTGCTTGTGCTGCGTTTCACAAAAGGAAGTTAATGTATTGTTGTTACGATTCAAGGATAACAGGAAAGAAAAAGCAGTTTTTAAATACCTGTAAGTAGACTGAAATAAGGGTGTGATATTGCCATCACCTGCAGTAAAATGGAAAATCTTAAAATTCCAAGTGGTTCCACATTTAACTGATGCAACAACAGTGATTTCCAGAACATTCAGCCTTTTATCAAATCGGGAGTTAACTTTTAAGTGCTAAGTAAAGAAACCTTTCCTCTTTCCATGCAGAAATTGCATGAAAGGTAAACCAAGAGCATCTAAAGCAACATGCTTTGAGCTGTGAACAAGTTTAATGAATACCTCCCAAAAGCTGTGTCAGTGCCATTTTCTACTAAAGCAACCACTTACTAAGTTACCTTTGACTGCATGTTTTTTACAAGCACATGGATTTTATGAAGCTATTTAAAAACACAGTTTAAAAAAATATTTCGGATCTACAGATGCACTTGTGACAGGCTTGGGGAAAGTACCAGAGCCAGGCATGCCAGCCCAGAATTACAATGTCTCTGGGGTACATGTGTTGCTCTTTGCTGCTAGATTATATCAGACTACTCTGGTGCCTTTTTTTTTTTTTTTGCATTCACCATAAGCCTGGATATTTTTAGTTCCTTTATTATGGCATATAATACCTTTCACTCATAATTTTGCTCTCAGCAAACTTTAAGCAATTAAGTTAGAAATCCCTCACTTAAAATTTTGCGTGATTAGTTACAGTGATCTGATGGTCCAGTTCAAATTACTCTGGTGCAACAACATGTAGTTACCACAAACTGCATCCCAGAGTTTCACTGAGTTAGCTATTTCTCTACAAAAGGTCAAATAAGCCAATCTTCAACATTTTTCAGCATACTAGATGAGTCATCATTAGTGAAATTTTGTCTGTGCTGAGCCAAGGGGAATGTTTTAATTTATCTGGACTGCAAAAGAGATCTGAGAAGCCAGTAGAAGATCTTGCTTGCCTATGTTAGCCAAAGGAATCCATTTCAGGGTTCAGGCCAGACAGAACAGCAAATAGCTACATGGGATTTGTTTGAAGGGGAAGGTTGTGGGTGCAATTATGGATGTCCAAGGATACACTCTTAGTGGTCATTCTTAGTGCAAAAAAAAATCACAATTAACTTTGCAGGTTTGTGTTGAAAAGTATTGTTCAAGACCTCCATAAACATGACAGAACTGAATATCCTGTGCAGATGAAAAACTGCTTTAAAATCTAAGCAAATACATTTCTTCCCCCTTTTCCCCGGGGAGCCACAGTGCGGATGTTTGGAAAGCATGTATGATAAGCTCATTTTTCACAACCTTATCTCATATTTTCACATACTGATATTTTAGTAAAGTCATTATCACTCTCATTTGCTCCATCATAACCACCCCAACCATTGAAAATTGGGGATGTCATTTGGCAGGTGGCCAGCAGGAATGCCTTACCTTGTTCTGCCTGCAGCACTCGGGTTAAATGTGTGCTGCTGAGTGTAGGATAGTTTGTCAGTGAGTCACGCAGACCGCCCTGGACTTGCTTCCAGGCAGAGCTGTGCTTGGCATGATTAGCAGGCTCCGAGGGTGACGTTGTTTCCTAAATGATGTAACTGAAAATTCCTCTTTCCCGCGCTTCTTGTTTCCCGATCAGTTTCCTCATTGTTCTCCAAGACATTCCAGCAGCTGCCGTATCTTTTGCTCCTGATCTTTTTTTCCTGAGAATCTCTGTGAAGACAAGTTATGTCAACAGCTACTTTAATTAATTTGGTACGAAATGGAGGGTATCAAGTAAGAAGGAGAGCCGTGCTCACATCCCGCCTCTTGCAAGACGAGAAACGCCCAACGGGCGCCTGCTACGTCTCCAGCTCTGAGCGCCGTGCTTCCCGCTTCGATCCGGATGGGAGCGGCCGGCCGACCACATGGGACACCTTTGGCATCTGGGACAATCGCATTGATGAGCCTATCCTCCTCCCACCAAGCATTAAGTATGGGAAGCCGATTCCTAAAGTGAGCCTGACCAACGTGGGCTGCGCGAGCCACATCGGGAAGCGCAAGGAGAATGAAGACCGGTTTGATTATTCTCAGCTGACGGAGGATATCCTGTACTTTGCAGTATACGATGGACATGGTGGGGCAGCAGCAGCTGACTTCTGTGATAAGTACATGGAAAAATATATTAAGTAAGTGCACATCAATGGAATGTGTGTCAAATAAATTTCAGCAGAGATTCCTTCCTTAGGACTGAGGGAGAATCGGAGGGTTTTACCTTCCTAGATTATGTAGCCACCTGTCCTAACGGGACAGCAGGAGCATTAGGTGGAACAGACGTGCTATGAACTACTTATTCTGTGTGGTGCCTGCCCTATGGAGCAAGCCCACAAAGACAAGAGAAAAATACAATTGTACTCCCCATCCAGGAAATGACTGGGAACACAGGGAGAGTGTGAATTGACTGTTTTCACATGAGGTCACTGTGATTGCTGACCTGCAGTTTGCTTACACTCTTTTCTCTCTATCCCATCCCTGGATGTTGGAAGAGAAACTTACATATTTCCAGAATTACAAGATTATGCTTCCAGTGCAGGTCATTAGTAAAACCATGTTACCTTTTCACTGAAATGCAGCACTATTCAATGTGTGCAAGGAGGAGATAGGAGTATGAAGCAGATTGATCAAGATGTGTATTTCTTGGAGAGAAGTTTAGTTTTTTTGTTTGCTTGTTTGTTTCCAGGGAATTTCTTGCTGAGGAGGAGAACTTGGAGAATGTTTTGAGCAAAGCTTTTCTAGAAATAAACAAAGCCTATGAAAGGCATGCTAATCTCTCTGCTGATGGTAGGTAAAAAGATATTCTACTCATATGGGTGCGGACAATAACGTATGTCTTATTTGCTCAGTAGTATTGCAGTAAAATGTCCAGAAAAGTGCTTGAAAACAGCTTTACTTAACACAGGATCTAGTTCTGATCACTTAACTGCAAATGAAACAATTGTGGTTTACCTCCTTAAAATGAAATAGCTACCCAAAGTCTCAATCAAATTTACTGTGGGAGTTACAAATCTGAATGTTAGCATAATCATTAGTGAATTTCTCTTAATGTGATTCTGTCAAGGACAGTGTTTGTCAAGGTAGCAAAGAGCAATTTAGATTTGCAAGGACCATAATTTTATTGTGCAAGAAACGTGGAGGGGGGGTTGGTTTTGTTTGTTTTTTTGTGTGTGGGAGAAGTGGTGTTTTTATATGTTTGTTTGTTTGTTTTGAAGCTGTTATTCCTATGGTTTAAAAGCAGCAGTGTCAAAGTTCCCTTTCTAACTTGGCTGCTGCACCTGAGGAGGAACATAAGCCACAATTAATGCAATAGATACTGCTTCTGCATAAACAGAATCACAGGAGTAGCTGAGTGTGAAAGGGAAAAAAGCAGTGAAGAGGAAAACAAGTTTGGCTGTGGTAAGGCTGTGGTAAAGCTGGCACCAGCCCTTTTAAACTCCATAATCCTGGCTGTTAAAGAAGTTCTTGTGTACATGTCTAGAGACTAAGTACATCTGAAGTTCCAGTTCCAGCAACTGGAGCTTATAGAGAGTAACTTGGGAAGGGAGATAGAGGTGCCTGTCCCAGTTCTGTCACAGGAGTTTTCTTGGCCATAAGTAAAATTTTGAGAGTCAGTTTAGCCAATCTTAAAAAAACCCCAAGAAACAAAAGGCCAATTAAAAAAAAAAACACCAACAAACCACAACAATGAAAAGACCCCAACCACCAAACCCACCTTCCCCACCCCAACCTGTCCCAGTGCTGGTACAGGCTCTGGAAAAATGACTGAGGTTGTTCCAGAATGGAAACTGTAGAAGTCTTCTCTCCAAGAAAGACTGGAAACCAACAAGCCCTCTAGGGACTGAAGTGATACTGTATTCTCAAGCTGCTTTTCTTAAGCAGGGAATGACTACAATCAAGTAATGGAATGGTTTCCTGCACTTTAACTGCTAGATGAATCTAGGTAGACTCAAATTATTTCCTGGCAGGACAGGTAGCCTGATTGTTGCAGCACTGTGAGGGATACATACCTTTCCTCTTCCTTGGTACAGGCTAAGGTATCAGGAAAAAGTTCTTCAGTCCTGAAATGCAGCCCTTAAAGGTATTAAATCTATACATTTCGTTTTCCCATTGTATTTCAGTGGTAAAAAAGTCAAGAGTCATTTTTGACCTATGGGGTGAGTTTTAACTGAGCTCATGAGAGACTCATCAGTAGAGCAGACGTGCTTTTTATCCTAGAGCCTCCTTGCAAGTATGTTTTCTTAAAAGCCCAAATCCAAGACAGCATTTGAATGCTACTTTATGTGCTTTCCTGGATCAGAACCTCAGATTTTCATTAACATGAAGATCTATTCATCCCCCTCCCTGCCCCCCTGTGAGTAGGACAGCTCTTGGTTCGGCTCATTGCAGTAACCTCTGTTAAGTGTCAGAGTGGCTCCTTGAGGAGAAGGATTGTTTTTGATATACTGTGAAGAACTGTGTTTGATATACTATTCTGTTATTCTGAAAATGGTTTCCAATTAGAATATTTTGTACCTGAGACTTACAGAACTGGATTAGAGCAATATTTCATAGACAAGTTGTGCAGCAAGCTGAGCATTTTAGAACTGCTTGTAGGATTTTTTTTCATATCATTTAACTAACTGGTGCTGCCTAATGCCAGCAAACTTATGCAATGGTTATCAGGATACTGGACAAGACCTCTTAATTAAAAAAGCTTGAGGTCGAGCAAAATAGAAGGTAAAAGTGTTGTCAGACATCCACAAGGGCCACACTCTGGAAGGCACTCAGTGTTTCTCAGGTAGGCTGAGCACCTGCAAGCTCTTGAAGGAGCCTGTAGGATCTAAGTGCCCAGTGCTCTTGGCTGAAAATCAAGCTCTAAGGCAAAGAATGGAGTAACAGGGTACGGATTTATGAACGGATTAAACTTGTTGCATATCTGTTGCTAAAATAATTCAATACCATATTTTGACTGCTTTGTGTTGTTGCTCATGTTTTGAAAGTTACATAAAATTTCAGTGCTTGGCATGTGTCTGTTAGAAGCCTAATTCCAAACTGATTCAGTTTGCCAGCAAAATGTCTGATTAATTGTGGCTATTCTAGATGTGACAGTCCAGACAGTTGCTAGAATATCTTGAAGATGGTGGCTGGTTGTGTAATGGTGTGTCTGGGATACGGTGGATGCTCCCCAAGACTGACCTCCTTTAGAAACCTGGCCACAGCTGATGAAGTGGGGAATGATAGCTTAGTCTTGTTCCAGTAAATGGCCCTTCCAGGGCTCGTTCCTTTCACTGTGTCTGAAAAAAAAAAAACAAAAAAAACCAGTGCATGTTGAGGGTGTCCAGGACTTTGCTAACACACAGCCGAATTTGACCTGGGTGTGTACCTGGGTGTTTGAAGGAACCTAAGTCCTGGGACAAATCCCTGTAGCCAAGATTGCGTGTTTAAGGCATTGTTTGTATTTTCTATTTAAGGAGTAAAAACCTTACATAATGGCACAAATTTAACAGAACTAGAGATGTGCCTTGTTGGAGCCCCTAGCTATGTCTTCAAGAGCATGGCCCTTTGTAGGTCACTTTACAATTATAAAATATTGGAAATTACAGATGGAAAATACATAGCCTAATAGTTACTGCAAGCTTTCAATAATAAAAAAAAAAAAGGTACTGCTACTGTGTTTGGCATGCAGTTCACTAGTGCTGTTGGAGGGTTGTGCTGGCCTGCTGGAGACTGTCACTCTGACAGTGATCTGTACCTGTTGCTTCACACAAAAGCATAAGAAACTTGCTGTAGGCATGTCTGGAATAATCTGTCCTCTGCCTAAATCCTGTCTAATCATTAACAGCTTGGAGATACGCCTGAGCCCTGGAGCTTGGTGTTTGGTATCTCTTCAAAAATGCATTTTCATTCCCTTCCACGCATTTAAATATATCCAGTCACTTTCAAGTCACAGCTAAACTTAGGTATAGGGCACAGCAAAGGAAGCTCACATCCAACCAATGTCATTATCCATGGGATAACTGCCTCAGATGGGCAGAATTTTTGGATATTTTTGACCAGCCATAAAAACTGAAATGTAAAGGCTGAATAGCTTTACTCAGCAAGGACTGCAATAAGAATGTGAATTGTGTGCTTGAGGGAATTGGAGCATTTCCCTGGAGAAATGTAAGATAAACCCTCTCCTGGCTCAGTGCAGTCACACAAGGTATTGTTACTGATCCTGTTCACTGTAGCCACTGCTCAGAGAAAACTACAGGTGGTCTGTCCATCGACCTCCACGGTCAGTGCATCCAGCTCTAACCACAGTGACCACTCACTTCTGGAATAGCCATCTCATTAAAACATAGCCAGGTATTAACTGGTGTATCGATGTTTGAAAGGCACCTCTTGAACATTTTTATGCTGAGCAAACAGCAAAAGTTATTTAAAAATAATTAAATTTTAAAAGTAGTGGGGTTTGGGTTCGTTGTTTTTTTTCAAGTTGCCATTCAAAAAATGATTTTTTATTTCTTTACATATGTTAACCTGCAACACTGAGGAAAAGAGAGAGCTGCAGAAACTGTACTTAAGTATCTCCTAAATCCATCAACATTGCAAAGGAAGCCTTTTAATCCAAGGACCCTGATTATAACCTAATCAAGTTAGAAGCTACTAATTACAATATTAAAGGGGTGTTAATTTTGCATATTTCCCATGGGTCAGAACAATTCACAATTCAGTGCCTTTAAGATGACCCCATTTCAGTTGGTTGGCACTGGTTTGGACTCCCCATTTTGGTGTTATATATATATATATATAAATAAATTGAGCAAACAGATTTGGCCATATTCTATACTAAAGATGTTCTTCAAAGTGGCCACTCTTGCCATATATGAGGCAGCTGGCCCTCTAGCATTGATAAAATTCTTTGGTTAATTTGTTGGTTGATTATTTATCTCCACAGGGGGAAAAAAATGTAGATTTTATTTTGGTTGAATTTAAGGTGGTTTTGTCACACAGTTATAGAAAGAGGGTGAGAACAGTGGCAATTCCCCAGAAACACCGAGGCTGATTTATCTGTGGCCAGAGGTGCACATGCAAGCCTGAAGTGCTTCCCATCTGACCTGCACAGGCAGTGCAGGCAAACCTGAGAGTGATACTTCCCCTGTTCTGCAGCCCTTACTCTTTCATCTCCAGTGTTGCAGGTTTATTCTGTTTGAACAAAGTCCCTGGGTGAATTTCCTATTTGCCTCTGTGTGCGTGTTATTTGTGGCAGACACTGTACCTGGTCAGCAGCTCTAGAACTGGAGGCCCTGGACATGTGCTGGGCTTCAGTGGAAAGAGAGATCTGCTTAATTTTGTCCCAGGTGAAGGAGTCCAGCTCCTGGACTACTGGAAGGTTCCCACATCCTCTTTGTCACATTAGTTGAGATGACTTGCAGTAAAAGTTGTCCAGTGAGTGTTAAGAACCTATTGAAAGATCTTAGTTTTATAGTGATATTGTTATGAAAACAAAATAAAATCTTTAATTGTTAAAAGCCAATACATATGCTGATGCAACGTATTTTGTATTGTTAAATAAACTAGCAGCAGTTGTCGTAAAGCATTAGAAATGTTTTCCCATCATCATTCCTGTGGGTTGGAGTTGTGCTAGAAATCACATAATGCTGCATCCATGTTCTTGCATCCCTACCCAGATCATGAACTGGTTCCAAGAAGAGATCATGAGCAGCATTTGTGTTTTTTCTAGAAGTGCTATTTAACTAATAAACTATCAAGTCACTATGTCCATTATTACTACAATTCTGGAAAATATCTTGACTTGTTCTTTAATACCATCGCTTGATTTTGTGATAGCAGCTCTTTTCTTTGGGTGTTTGCACTCAAAAGGTGCAGATTCACCCAAATGTTCTCAGTCTTCTATGAATTAAAGGCTACGGATCTTAACTTTTACAGAAATATCTTGTGTTTCTCAGCATAGTCCCAAAACCACAGAATGAAATGGGAAAGTAGCAGCAATTCTGCATTAATTTTAATGTCTAAGTAAAATGTATTTTCTGTAAAAAAAAAAGAAGGTAGTTTTATGTAGGTTCTTTATTTCACTTCTTTTAACTGTTGCCTAAAACAGGTATTTTACTGGCTCCACTTAAATTCCTAATCACACTGGTACTTGTTAGCATCTCACTTTCGTAGTGTGCCTCAAAGTGAGGCTGCACCAGACTAGTCCTTGCTTCAAATTAGAAACAAGATGTCAGTGTTTGCCTGAGCAGTCCAAAGCTGCCGGCACCTAGTTTAGAATATCACAGCCTGCATGGCAGCCGTGACATAGTCCACGGTTTGACTTGGCCAATGTTCATGATGGACGTGCTGGTTCAGTGTACAGCTAAACCAAGTCCTTGCTGCAGTAATAATACCTGTTTTAAATAATAACACAAGCTTAGTTAACACTGTTTTGTGAGGGTGTTTTTCCTTTTGATCCATCAACGTGCTGGTTTCACTGCACAACAAGGCTCAATGCACCTTTCAGGGCTTTGTGCACTTCAGTTTACTCCCAGCTCTGTTTTACTTACAGGGTGTCGAGGCCTCATAGGGTTGGGAAAAGAGGTTGTCAAGACCCCAGAGCAGTTGCATTCCTGTTGCTGTTTGCTGGCAGCTGGTTAGAGATGGGGCTGGCTGGCATTCCTTGGGATCAAACATGCAGTCCTGTCTCAGATCTGTCTCCATTCCCTGGAGTCAGGCCTGCAGGGCCAGATAGTTGTAGCTGAGCTCTGCAGAAGCAGTGATAGAAAGATATTTAACTGTTAGTGACATGAAAACAGGAATATAACTGGGGATTTACATTCCTAAGTAAGCCCAAAACTCACCTCGAATTGGCTTGCTTTGAAAAACTGGAACAACTGGAAAAGCCCAGAATGCAGGTGACCCACAGAGGGCCTTTCAAGGGGATTTGGCTGTGAATGCAAATAGCTTGTCCTGCCCAGACATTTTACTGTAATAGCTCAAGTCAGCAGGAGTAGCTGTTTTCCAGGCAACTCTCGCTGGGTTACCTTTGCAGAATTTGCAGGAAGGGAAGGTACTAACTGTAAAATGGGACTACTCCTTTCAAAAAAGCAAAGAAAAAAAGGAAAGCTTTTTCTTCACTGCAGATAAAACTACAGATCTTTTCTAAAATATGCAGACTCACATTTCTTCTTTTCGAGCACTTCTATTTATTCCTGAGCATTGTAGAAATCTAAATGAAAAGCCCTTAAATTTACTTGCCAAGTTAATCCAAGGTCCCTGAGTGCAGTCAGCCAGCTCAGCTCACTGTAGGAGAAGGAGCACAGCACCCAGGGCTCTGTTTTGCCCTCTAGGCAGTCAGTCTACACCCTTGTAAATGATCCCAGCAGTGCCCTGGGGCAGGTTGTCTGGGCAGCCACTGCCACCTGACTGCATCAGTTTGCAGGCACGAGGCAAGGCAGAATTCCAGAATCCAGCTTCACCTTTTCACCTCCAGCAAATTGGCAGGATCTGAAGGGAGTAGCATTTCCCCCCTGAAAAAGATCTGTGGCCTGTTGGCTGAACCCTTCTTCCCTTGGCAAGGCTGGGAGAAGCAGAGAGGGAGTGTAACAGCTCTGACAGCAATGGGAGGGTGCCACAGAGTGGGAAAGGAGGGATCTATTGCTTTTCCTCTGGTGACCTACATGGAGCTACAATTACTATTACTCAATCGCCTGCTTCACCACTTAACAGAAGGGAAGAGCCATCACCTGTGCAGTCACTGTGGCCAGGGATAAGGACAATATCAATGTAACTCGAGCTGAGCTAGTGGGACAAAAAACTGTTTGCTACAGGCTGAAAGGGTGCCCATGTAACTTGCAGTGCTTTTATTCCACTTGCCCTGTTTGCATGGAACCATGTTGGTGCACAGAAATACTTATCTCTTCCACTTCCTCTCTCTTTCCCCAGTCCTACATGCATGCATGTTTGCTCTTTTTTTGTTGTTTAATGTGTAGATTTAGTTTAAACTTAGAAGCAATTACTTACTGGTTATGTAGAGCACATGTTGTCTTCATTTTACCAGTTGAAACTGTTTCTGCTGTAAACAGTTCCACGCTTTGAGGCAGTGCTAAAACTTCTCTTTCATCTGACATTTATAGCAACTCTGCTGAACTCTGGGACCACTGCAACAGTGGCTCTGCTCCGGGATGGCATTGAGCTGGTGGTGGCAAGTGTGGGAGACAGTCGTGCTCTGCTGTGCCGAAAGGGAAAGGCCATGAAACTCACCATTGACCATACTCCAGAAAGAAAGGAGGAGAAGGAAAGGTACCTGCTGGCTGATGATGGGGCTTCCCAGAGCACAGCCTCCAGTCAGGATGAGCTTGTGTTCTGCTGCTGGGTTGGGCCAGAAGAAAGTAGAGAGTTGAACATAGTGCTCTGAGGCCACCTCTGAGCTGGCAGTAAACAGCACAGCTCCAGTTAACTCATTGGGTTCCATTTAGAGGACTGTGGATGTGGAAAGCCCTCCATCAGCAGTAAGATCAGCATAACTAAGATTCAGTACAGAGCCATGACTACGTTGTTCAGACTTGTCCAAGACTGCCAAGTTAGAACCAAGACCTGAAGAAATGCACTGTGATTCCCAGGTCAGGACTCATCCCACCAAGACACATCCCTTCCATGGAACCTTCTAACAGCTAAAGCCAACCCTCAGTCTCCCAGCTTAGACGCCCCATACCTCATTCCCCATTGTAGCTAGGGACAGAAATTGTGATAGAGAGGGGGGTAATGGTGTGAAGCACTAACTCGTGTTCACTTCTCCTTTTGTGCCTCTGGACAGGATTAAGAAGTGCGGTGGCTTCGTTTCCTGGAACAGTCTGGGACGACCTCACGTGAATGGCAGACTTGCAATGACGCGGAGCATAGGAGATTTGGATCTTAAAAACAGTGGTGTGATAGCCCAGCCAGAAACAAAAAGGGTCCAGGTAAAAGAAGGTCTGGTTAGCAGGGACAGCAACATTCGGACTAAGGGGCATCATAGGTATTTGATGCAGGTGGCAGCACCCACACGACATGAGCCCAGGTGAAGCCTGATGGCCACGTTGTTTTCTACTAAAGTAACCAGAGAGCAATTCTAATTAAGTTGTTTCAGATTAACACTAAAAGGACAGAAAAGAATCTGGTACTAGATTCAACCAGATCAACTTCTAAAACCCATTTCTCACAGAAAAATACAGGATAAGGGAAGAAAGATAACATATAATATCTATTACTGAAATAATTAGTCTGTTTGGGTCTTGTGGTCAAATGAATAACTTTGAGGTGAACGCTGGTATAGAACCATCACTGAGAACCAGGTGGGATATGGATGGGCCACCATCAAAAAAAGTAGAATAGGTAAAGGTTTGCACAGTTAAGAGGAAAGAGGGAGGAGGAAAGGGCAGCTGGACGCATTTTACCATAGCTCTGTAGTTGTGTGGAATACAAATTAACCACCCAGAAGGTATTCAGCACAGTTGCCTTCACTTTGGCAGGAAGGCTCTCCTTTCAGCTCACATTCTGTTTATTACTTTTTTCCAATGCACCTCCCAGGGCCCCGGGAACTTACATTCAACTGGCCCTAATAAAAATGCCACCCACTAGGCCTGAGGGGTTTAGGGAGGTGACTGCAGTGCTATGATGTCTCCCTTGAAATCCTGGCTTTCAGAAAGAATTTTGCTTACTGGATAATGTATCTGGTCTTTTGTAATAGATCTGGTCTTTTGGCTTCCTAGAACTGGAAGCACCTTAAGACACTCTCCTCCAGTACAGGGAACACAGTCTGTGTGACCCATGGATGTACCTGAGGATTCAAGGTGCGGCCTTTGGCTAGCCAAGAATTGGGGTTCCAGTTAGTCCTTGCACAGAAAGCAGGAGAGCAGGCAGTACCCCTGGAAAAAGTGCTTTGCAACAGAGTGTAACAACATGAAGGCAGTTAATCTGCCTTGCAGCACTCACCCCTTTGTTGTGCATTCTGTGTGCCTTTATTGCAGTTGCATCACGCACACGACAGCTTTCTGGTCCTTACCACAGATGGGATTAACTTCATAGTGAACAGCCAGGAGATCTGCGACTCCATAAGCCAGTGCCATGATCCTGCTGAAGCTGCCCACGTTGTTACTGAGCAGGTAATGCCAGGGCTTCTCTGGGCACCACGTGCTTGTTGGGTTTTTTTGGTTTGTTTTGGTTTAAAAAAACCCCAAGCATACAACCATACATCCAAGTGAATTGGACTTTTTTCCTTACCCTGGGTCTCGCCACCTCCTTGCCAGGCATCAGTTCAATTAACTTGCTTAGCTCACAGTCCACTGTAACTGCAGCTTGTTCCTGTGCTGAATATGTCATCGGCAAAGACAGAAATGGCCAGCGTCTCACCACGGTTCTGGATGGTGGCATATCCTGTGGAAAATTCTGGAGCATACCAGAGTGGAGCATCAGGGCTGACACTGTGTTTCTCCTTTCAGGCAGTGCAGTTTGGCACTGAAGACAACTGCACGGTTGTCATAGTGCCCTTTGGAGCTTGGGGCAAGTACAAGAACGGCGAGGTCAGCTTCTCCTTCAGCCGCAGCTTCGCTTCCAGCGGGAGGTGGGCCTGAAGATCTGCCACAGCCATCTTTCCCTGCCATCATCTGGACACAGGAGAACATGTCCATCTGTTCACAGGCTGACTCAGTGTCTTGTCCATCTCTTCTGTTCCCAGTGTTTAGAAGGTTACGCTCCCTTGGTGCGTAACGCCCCGTTGTTGCTTACGGCTGACTCTGTTCTGCTGCCTGCCTTTATTCCAGTTGGCACTGAGGCAGCCATTTGGGATTGTAGTCCCAGCAGCTCCGCACATCACTTTGTTCACATAGACGAGGCTCTGGGCTTTCACCTGAGGCTGGAGGGGTTGCACAGTTGTTCCATACCTACCTGTATTCCCCAGGACCCTTAGTGACGTGGCAGCTCTAAGTCTGAGCCACATGCTGGCTCCCTTGTACGTTAATACGTGGGGGAACAAACGCACAATGTTGTTGGGTAGACAGAAAGAGGGCTTGTTGTCTTCCTCTGCTGCAGCCACCCAAAATTCCCCTGTGCTTCAGGAGAAGTGGGTGAAAAATAAGGCAGAAGTTTCAGAAGTGTTTAGGTTCTGATGCCAGTGGCATTCAGTGTAGCTGTACAACTTCTGAGACAGTGCTGCTTTGCAGGGCTTTATGCCATTATCCGTGATCCTCTAGCTCCAAGGAGACAGATTAGGCTGGAGCCACGTGCTGTTGGACAGATGGGAACCTTTCTCCATTGGGTCCAAAGCCTGTACAGTCTCTGTGGACCATGCAGCAGTCCCCTGCCCTGTCTTATTTTTGCTGTGTCAGTGCTTCACAGCAGGGAAAAAGACGCACAGTTTTGATACCCAGAGACTCTCATCAACTTGAATTTCTTTTCTTTTTTTTTTTAAATAAAGAAAATAAGCTAATTTCAAAGAGTTTACTCTTCAAGATTTGATGTGTAAGACAGTTTATTTCTTCATAAATACACGAAGATTTTTGTGCCCTCTGCTGAAGTTGTCTGAGTAAGCTGTGATCTCCCTTGTCTCTTTATGGTATATAGGGAGATGTAAAATGTCCCAAGCAGGCTAGAGAAAGGAGAGAGCATAACTTAAGGTAATTTTTGTAAGTTTTGGGTATTGTTTCTAGGAGGTGTCAGATATTCAGACACTACAAGATAGTTTTATACTTGAAGGAAGTGTTTCCACTTCTCTTGTTGGGGGGAGTCTGTGTCCAGCGAGGCATGGGGGGACCAGAGCTCTGAGCCAGCTCATTTCGCTGCTGTGACATGGACTGCAGGTGACATGTTGGCAGCAGGTGAAGATATGTCCCAGCATGTCTTGTTGTCTTGTTCAGACCACCTCCTTCCTTCTTTTCACATCAGGTGTGCAGCTCCTGTGGCCTCCGGGTCACCCTGTTGCAATGAAATATGGGCAGAGAAAAACTGGTATTTTCTCAGGCTTGCTGCAGTATTTCTCATTCTACAGATGTTTCCATCTGCACAATTGTAAAATCAAAAGAGGCAAAAGATACTAAGTCACCTTGCAAAAACAATTTCTGAGGTACCCGCCCTGATCTTCATTTTACAGTTTGAAGCACTTATCTTCATTACTTTTATCCCTTTCCTTTTAGTCCAGGGTTACTTAGTCACATAGGCAGTCATTCCACACATTTTTCCTTGCCTCTGGCTGAAGACCTTGCAGCACCCAGCAGAGCACCATGTTGTACTGACATCATTAGGTACTCGGTGTTTGGAGTGTGCTGGTTTTGTCCCATCACTTGGTGTGTTACATGGTGTGTATAATGTATATATTCAGTTCATAAGCACAGAGAGCTTGTGAGTCTGTGTGTATAAATCTCTGTTGTACAGTGCCCAGGCCTCTGTAATGAGCAGTCCACTGTTGTACAATCATAATTCCTTCTATGTCCTCAGATTTTCCCCAGGGCTGTGGTTTGGTGTTTGCCTGGGGTCAGAATGGTTGCTGATCCTGGGCTCAGCCTGGCTTACCTGAGGCTGGGACAGCACTTTTAGGTGGTACCAGCAAGAGCAGGTTCTCAGTCTGCAGCAAGTTTGAAAATTCCTACAACCCAAAAATAGCAAAACACAGCCTCTCCCAAGCACTTGAGGAGACATTGCACCTGACAGGTTCAGAGAGCTGCTCTGGTTTGTGCTGCAGCAGCAACACCTGACAGTCTTTCTCCTGCCAAAGTGTCCTGCTAAAACAGCAAGTCTGGTAGTTCCTAGCAAAGGGTTAACCACAGCCAGCAGCAGTTACTCCAGGCACAGGGAAGGGTTGGAGTCAGCCTCTGGAGAGGGAGTTGTTGTGGAGGTGGCTTTGGTATCAAATGTCGGACCCACTTGAGGGGCACTGCAGGGCTTTGGACAAGCTCCATAGACACTGTCCTGTTCTAAATGCTGCTCCTTTCAGTTTGGGCAGCTAGCCATCTATCCAGACAGGAGATACCAAGGGCTTGGGGGTGTTCGTGACAAGTAAACACAGATTTAATTTTTTTTATGAGCAGTGCTGGGTACTTGCCAAGCTGAATACGTGGTATTAAATGCAGACTGCTAATGAAAAACACTGCAAATGAGGAGCAGGTGCTCTGAGGAGTGACCTGGCAGCTAAAACAGCTTCTAAACATTGACCCAGATGTAACATGAAGTGAGAGCTTTCCTTCTCACTGGAGATTTCTGGGGCTTTTTTTTTTTGTTTGCTTTATCCCTGTGTGGTTGTCTGATTGCATAGAGAATAAAAGCAGTTGGGGGCTTTTATTCTTCCTAATAAAGTGGCTGTCCTCTCAGAAGAGGGTCCATCCATAACTTCTTTTGAATTTTATAAAGGGATAAGGCAAATTCTGTGAAATAGATGATTAGATAAAGATGTACTGGTGGTTGCTATTACTGCTTTTGTACAATCACAGAAACACTTAGATTGGGAAGGACTCCTGGGCATTATCTCACCTCCTGTCTTTACCAGTCCATTATTTTGGGTGGCCCCTTAACAGCTCTGTTCCCTCTCAGGTCACATACACGGGCTCCCAGCTCACCACCATCCCACTTCCTCGTGCTCCCCTGGTCACGTGGGAAGAGCCAGGGTGCACCATGCAGCATGTGCCTGGGGCAGGAGAGGACTGGGGCACCCCTGATAGCCAAGGGGCCCATAGGGATGAGGAGGTAGAGAAATCAGCTTCAAAGTTTTGGACCAAAGAAGACACTGTCTCCATAGCTGGTGTATCCATACCCAGGCAGCACATTGCTGCCAAGCTGTTACGATGCTGGGACAGGACGAATCGCTGTCCTCCACATGGCCTGTGTGCACAGGACATCCTCTGGATCTTTGGAGACCTCATCTTCCTGCAGATCACTGTAGATGGCTCCCAGCACTGCTGATTCTCTCAGGTAATGGATGCCTTCATCTCTGTCAGTCCCCTCTGCAGGGGAGTTCACAAGACCATCCTCACACTTGGGAAGAGCCATCTCCAGGGACTGCAAATTGCTGCCTCTTTTCCAATTCCTCTCTCAATTCCCCAGTTCCTAGGAAAGGATTCCAGCTGTTGGGCTTCCTTACTTTCCAGTTGCTCACTGTCAGTCCTGTTATCCCAGCCAGCTATTGGATGAACCAGGCAGCAATCTGCTCACCTGGAGTCCTGTAATCTTCCCACATGTCTCAAAGCTCCAATGGGGTCAGCAACAGGGTAGTTTCTGCTTCTTGCCTGAATTCACTCACTCCTTCCTCCAATTTATTTGTTAGAGGACCGGCATCTTGATCAAACCTTTCCCCTTCTTCCTCCTTCCTTCCTAATCGATGATATGGACCTGCTTTTTTCCTTGACCACAGTTTCTTTTGCACTCCTGGGGCAATTCCTGTAGTTGCTCCTGTTGTTTGGGTCCTGCCTCAACCACAGCCCCCTGAGAGCACTGAACTGTGTCTCCATAGGCACGGGCCAGGCCCCAGTACAGGGTGAGGGGCTGCTGGTTTTCACAGGGGTAAGGCCAGGCCCCCTTCCATCAGGTGACACATCAGTTTTCCAGGGTTGCTTGCCTATTCAGGTGCAAAGTCCCAGGCTATGGGAGGTGATATCTGTCTTAGGAACCTGCCCAAATCCTTCCACACACTCTGCCACCCAGGGAATGCCGCCTCAGGGCGCATTTCAGTATTGCCTCACCCAAACCCTTCTCTTACACCAAGATGACATCGGATTCCACCAACCCACAACACACCACCACTGTTGGTTAGTACTGTTTACAGCTCACGTAGGCGTGAACAAGAACCTCTGGAACCTGCACAGTCATCCACATCAGTCCCAAGTAGGGAGAGGGAGATGAATTCCCTCATCCTCTTACGGAGATGAGACAGCTCCCATGGAACAGCAAGGCCATCAGTGCCAGGGACAAAGCCCAGAGCCATTGTTTGTACTAATGTGTTCCCAAGTTCAGCAAAATAAAGAGGTAAGCAGTGCAGCCAACATGCTCCATGACTCACACAGGAGCTCCCCACTTAGTAACTGCTGTAGCTGTAGCACACTGGAAACAAAGCTGCCCTTGTCTCGTGCCTCACATCGGTGCCAAAAAGGACCATGGAGGGTTGACCTTGTCTGGACATCAGGAGCCCACCAAGCTGCTCTATCAGTCCCCTTCTCAGCAGGATAGGGTGGGGGGAGGAAATAAAAAGGAAAAAAACCCACATTGGCCAAGACCAAAGGTATTTTAATAAAGTGGATTAAATAAAGATTTAGTCTTAGTGTCTGGCCACTTCCTGGGATGTAGGGCTTTAAGTGCACTGTGGTTGCTCTAGAAGACAAATGGAACAGCAAATGCTGTTGTCCTCCCCCTCCTCCTAACTTTTTTTGCAGGGCAGAGTGAGGGGGGAACGTTGGACAGACAGTGCTGATGCTGTGGGAGCATCGCTCTGCAGCAGCCAAAACACTGGTGTGTCACCAGCCCCCTTGTAGGTACCAATGCCCAGCCCAGCATCACGGGGCTGCTGTGGGGAATGAGCTCCATCTCAGCCAGACCCTGTGCACACTTCTAGGTTTTCTTCTATCTGGTCACTAAGCCTCCTGCTGCCTGTAGCAGCTCTGCAAGCAACCAGCTGTACACTCCAGGGACCAGCGAAATGCTCCTGCACAGCAGAGAGCTCCTTTCAGCTTGAGGACAAAGAGCAAATTGTCCTCACAACAGCAGCTGCCGTCAGAGAGGTTTATTATTCCAGGGTATTGCAGGATCTCACACTTTGAATGAAAAGAAATGGAAACTGTTTGCTCTGTAGCTCACTGTCTTTCTCGTGCATCTGATATTTCAACAAAAAGAATATTTTTTTTTGCAGACTGAATCAAAGATTAAGGGTGACCTACTGAGCAGACCATAACAAGGGTTTGCTTTTCCCCTGCCTTTTAGGGAATGGATTCCAAAGCCCAATGGATCTGATAAGAGTATTCTTTTGCCTGAACACTCCCCCTGAAGCAGGGCAATCTCTCACTGTACAGGCGCTGCAGGAGGGGGAGTTGTGGGTGCAGAAAGGCAAAAAATGCTGTCCAGCTGGGTGCTCATTTTTACTGTAAGGATATGGAAGGCAAGGGGGGAACCTCACATTGCTGGAGTATTAACTACGAGTGGTGTTCACACAGCAGTTGAACAGAAAGAGCAGGTGTTCAGAAACCAGCTTAGTTGCTGCCACCTGGAAAGGAGGGGTTTGTGCTTTAGAGGGAACTCGCAAAAATGTCATTTGGAGCCTTGATTTAGGAGATCTGGTCTCTCTGGGTGCTGAACACAGTGCAAGAGACTAAAATGGGGATGAGATCCAGTAGTTAATTTAATATGGGCCTTCAATGCAGTCAGTCCCTTTGGACCAAAATGCTCAGGGCTGGAGAGTAATGATGGAGCACAGCTTGTGCTTGAGAATTGGGGTGTGGAGCAAAATCAATATCACTGCTTTTTACATACTTGTGGGAAATAAAAATTATGAGGAGTTTAGACTCACCACAGGATTTCTGCTGACTTCGACAGGATCAGGGTATCAGGCCACATTTTCTGTCTTGGCAGGTGGATGTGCTGTGGTCAAAGGCACTGGGATTTCTACCTAAGGGAGAAGCACAAAACAAGAGATACCAGTGAAACTTGATTTTTTTCTTGAACAACAGTCAGTTGGGCAGTGCTAGGTCATTGGTCACTCACCCAACAAGCTGAATGTATGGTACAGCAGCACTCCGGGTATTCCTTGGTTCTGAAGCTGCTGCTCTGCATGCAGAGATATCCATCGGGACCCAGGACACCGAGTGCTTGGGTAGTGGTGTGTGTCATAACTTTGTACAGACTCAAGTGCAATTGCATACATTCATTGCATAGTTTGCCTTAGGACTGTGTGTAATTCCTGTGGTTTGATGTTTATCTTTGATGTAATCATTGTCCAAATTTCATGTGCTACTACGTTTTATAGAGCTGTCCATTTTCCCTTTTCTTTTTTCTTTAAAAATATTTGTTCATTTTCATCAACTCAAAGCTACAGCAGAGGAGATAAGTCTGTACTGGAATGCTTACAAGATCTTGTAATAAAGAATTTGCTTCTAGGAGTTGTATCACTACAAATGGATTTTTCTACTTCCCCTGCACTGCAAACTACCAGAAAAGTTTCATCTTCTCAAGCTGTGTCATGACCATCCTGTTAAGCCCCCGGCCTCAGTCCCTGCCATAAAAAGCATGTGATAACCAAAGCTTTGCCTACAAAGACATTCTCCCAGTGATAACCAGTGCAAAGTACCTTCTGTCTCTGGGCTCTGCTGCATCAGGGCGACATGTTCTAACTTGCTATTTTTGTCTGCCTGGGCGGCTGTCACAGTGAGCAATGTCATCCTGTGACACAGCACGAAGAAACAAATT
This sequence comes from Manacus candei, assembly GCF_025592945.1. Taxonomy (NCBI): domain Eukaryota; kingdom Metazoa; phylum Chordata; class Aves; order Passeriformes; family Pipridae; genus Manacus; species Manacus candei. Next base: position 41,332,449 of record NW_026138076.1, on the reverse strand, counting down.
GGGCCTTCTCAGGAAAAGAATGTATTTTTGCTTCTGCATGAATCAAGACTTTTCTGTTGCACTTTAAGAAAATAAGAGCCAAGGGTTTTTACCTTATCTGCAGAAGTAGCCCTGAGATCACTAATATTTTTAATTAGTACAGATTTTTCCAGCTGGGCTCAAACCTATTTTATGCTCTCTCCCTTGAAATAAGCAGCCTTGACTTCACTGAAGTCTTAGCAGTTTCCTATAGCTGAGCCCCAGCCCTCCCTTTCAGGACCAAAGTGAGTATTTTTTTTTCACTGAGCTAATCTCAGGGTCTTTTTTGTTATCCTTTGTGGCCAATCCACATCTCAGCTCAGTTTGGAGCTGATCAGCTCTTAGATATCATGGTGGTATCGTCACTGCTCAGATGGGTGAATTTTGAGAGCTTGGGTAGCGCGTCGGGAAACCTGCTGGGCAGCTCTGCCCTTCCACAGCAGTTGGGAAATGGATCCCAGCTTACTCTGCAGTCGGAGTATTTGTCCTGTAACGAGTATCCCTGTGACCTGCTGCTTTGTCTGCAGGAGAGGAGAGCGGCTGGATCCCAGCAGCACCACGGTGGTTCCCACCCAGCTTCATCAAGATGGTGTGGGGAGAGTAGCCAAGCCTTAAGAGCGGCAATCTTTGCTGTCACAGGCAGAAGCTGGCCCCTGGGAAGGGCTGGAAGCTCTTCCTGGAGCTTGTGTCAACACCACCCCCTCGCAGCTCACCTGCACGGGGCGGGGGTCGTGGCTGATGGCACAGAGCTTTCGTCACTGCTGTTGGGCAAGAGCCTTGCCACACACATCCCCCATACCTCAGTATTTACAGCAGAAACTTACTCTTGCCCAGAGGTTGTCTCTGCTCTTGCACAGTTCTGCCCAGCAGAGCAGAGCAGGCTGCAGAGGCTGCAGACGCTGCAGACGCTGCAGTGGCACTGGGAGTGGGGAGGGAGCTGCCCCTGCTACTGGGAGGAAGTGCTGGCGGATCAGCCAAAGGCCCAGTTGGATTTGGGCTACCACTGGCCCTCAGCAGCCTGGGTTTACCTTTTACTTTTTTAACGTGGGTGTTACTTTTTTTTTTGGTCATTCCCCTCCATGACTTCACAGCTTTCCCTATTTGTTCCCACTTCAAAAAAAAACTTGTCACATCTCCTGCTGGCCTGCCCACCTCACAGCATGGAGGCCCTCGGCTGGGGCAGTGTGCCAGGGGCTGTGGCACACTCTTGAGCAGGCATGATTGTATTTAGGTTCATCGGTGGCCACGTTCAAGTTTTGGTCCTGTTTCTTGCCCTTTTTTGGGGCCAGCCACACACTATGCAGGGTCACTCAATTCCCTCAGGAACAGGGCAGGATTTGGCTCCCAGCACATCACTCCCACTTCTGTTCTTGCATACCCCATCCTCCCTGCGTGGTGTGGCACACTGACCTCACCAGTGAATAAAATCCACGTCCTGACGTGGAGATAGACGTGTCCCACTGCCAGCAATTCTTTAAAAACACAAATGCATTTTCTATAGCACAGAACACTTGAGCTTAGAAAAGCAGCTCCAGACCTCACCTTTCTGAACTGTCAGTGTTATTGCAACTGTCATGAAAATCAATTTGGTCACAGCAAATTGGCCACAAATTGGGTTTTACCTGCTAAATTGAAGGCCTGGCCCTGGGCAGTGCTTCTGCCTGGTGGGAGCTGTGGTAGAGCCAGAGTTAAAAAGGCTGGTGCACTAACCATGAGCTGCCCAATCACTCACCCACTGCCTTGTTTCACTCCAAAACTGGCTGCTGGACCAGCTGACGCCTGTTGGGATTTTACAGTTCCAACACCAACATTAGAGCTGCCACAAATTCCCAGAGCACCTTCTCCCAGACCCAGGTTTAGGGCAGGAAGCTCCCAAAAGGCTATGGCTTTCCTTTTGTTTGGACACAAAGGAGCCAAATGAACTCTCCCAACACCTGATTTGCAACTGGGACTCCAAGTTGCACTGTCTTAATGTTGACACTGAATTCTGCGCTCCACAGGGCAGGGGTGGGACTGCACTTTCCCAGTCAAAAGGTCCATCAGGACTGTGGCCCCTGCCCTATGCTTATTCCTGGCACCTCCACTCTCCATCATGCCTGGGGGATGCCAGTGCTTCCCATGCTTTGGCCATGCCTCTCAGTTTGTGGCTTCACAACCTGTTTGGGAAACAAAAAGGGCAATTTTTTTGTTGTTGTTTCACCAAGGCAGGCTCTCCAGAGGCCTGTGGAAGGGAGGTTTTGAACACGCCACAGACTGGCAGAGGCTGAGAAGAGTAGGTGCAGAGGTCCACATTGGGGTGCAGAGGGCAAGGACTGCAAAACTACCTCATGGGGCTGGATCACCTTCCCACAGCGGAGCCATGCCCTCCATCACATGACAAACTGTGGAGAGGAGGCACTGCCATGCACTCTGCAGGCAGGATGGGACACTGACAGCAAGTTCTCTGTGTCATTCAAAAGGCTGCACCAAGTTAAGCCCATGTTAAGTGCTTTAACATGGCACAGGCCAAAGAAGGTGGTCACATCATTTTTTCCCAGGGAAAATAAAGTTGAAATACTCCATATACTAAATGATCAGGCTGCACAGCCCAGCCTGGAGCTACTGTTAGTAAGGGTATCTCTCCCCAAAAAGAGTGGGAGGTGATGCCAGACCCCACAACCCACAGTCAGCATGGTTACCTGGCTCAGAATGCTTCGGTGAGGTTCATCCATGACCTGCTCCATGACAGCAGAATGCTGGGCTGCAGCTGTCAGCATCTGCAGCCACGCTGAGAATCACAGTAACTCCCCATAACTGTTAGAGAGAAAGCATTTTTTTCAGTGTATGGAAAGACTGAAAATGTGGAAATGCCTTGAACCTATGAAAAGGGGATGTTACCAATCCCATATAACCAAGACATGGCTTAGGAAGGGCCATGAAAATGGCTTCTATAACTACTGCTCAAGAGCACACCGAAGTATAACTAAAAAGACCCAAGAGTTCACAGAAGGAGTCCATGTGAAACACAGTACACACAGACAGTTAAGTTCATTGGTAGGTGTTCCTTTTTTTTTACACCTAAAGAAATCACCTGCTGTCAAATTCCAAGAATGCACTGTCAGGTCTGGTGCCCATCAGCCAAGGAACAGCTCCAAACGCATTAAAACCCAGTTTTTAGTTGGGAGATGAACTTGTGGCCACCAGTGCTGGCACTGCCAACATGAAACCTCACATTCTTTAGCATTACCAGCTTAGAAAAAGGTATAAAAATGGATTGAAGAATTAGAAAAATGCTTCAACATTTGGGGATCTTAGGCTGTTTCTTACCAGATAAGGTCAAGTTCTGCTCTAGTAGTTATTCTCTCCTTGAGGAAGATGATCTAAACTGGATTTTGATACAACCTCCTTTTTTCCACTGTTCTTATCCCAGTATGACATATAGTTATTCTGTCTGCTTTCTCTATATTGGCAGAGCCTATTCTTCTACACATCTTCAAATTCTTAATTCACACTCTACAGTGACACAAAGCAAAAAAGAATAAACTAAGACATTATTTCCAGCTGCATCATTATGGATGGCCATACCCACATTCAGAAAGCAAAACTGTAACAAGCAATACAAATTTACTCCTGGTGATAATACAGAAACATGTTACTCATTAGTTACCACTCCCGGGTTAAAAATGTTTATTCAGCTGCAAATGTTGCATCTTTCCAACAAATGCAAACCAGCTTTTTGGTGGTAAATAGCAGGTATTTATTTGAAATGAAAAAAAAAATACTTCAGTACCTGAACTATTGCATTTAATCATGTATTGTTGTAATTGTGTTACTCTACCTTTTTGCATTGGAGACAAATATACAATGAACATTCAGATATCACAGATTGCACACTAGATAGTAAATCGTCAGGCCTTTTACGTAACCACCAAAAAACAGATATTGGATTCTGCAATATAGTACAAAATTCCACACTCCAGTCTTAGCCAGTTATCTTCAATTTACTCCTGATGCTGTACAAATAAATGGCCATTTAACTAGGGCTTACAAGTTAATAACAGGACAAAAAAAATATACATTGCACTGACACAAAAAGTCAGCTGTGTTAATAGTCATGCAACAAGTAACCAAACTTGCTGAAATTAAAAATACTTTCTAAAAACAGTTTTAACTGCATAAGTATTTTATACACAGTTCATTTACTGAAACAAAAGGAGTCTTTAAATGATACAAAGCAAATATAAGTTTCTACCAATTTTATACATAAGAAAGTGCAAAATAACTTATCTAAAGTGTTTTGCTATTGAACTGATGAATGTTGGCTGGAGGCAGCCAACCCCCTCTCAAAAGCATGACATTACAGTTGCACACTACATACGAATGTTAAGAGTACATGGATAAGTTTACTACAAAGAACAAGGCAGGAGAAGACATGTGAGGTACTTGCAGAGAATATAGTCTACCAATGTTAGTGTACATGAGTATATTTTCGCTCAACAGATTTTTACATGGAAAACAAAGCAAGTATTTGCCTTAGAAGCTCGAATGAAATGGAAAAAAACCCCCACTCCCACGTGAACACAACAGTTGCCCACAGCACCAGCTGCCAGAGGAAATACGAGCAGGTGTGTTTTTTCCCTCCACCTCCAGCAAGAAAGAATGTGGTTTTTTGGAACAGCACAACTGAAGAATTAGGTAAGAGGGTTGTGCTGGTTTGTTTGCAAAATGTAAACTGGGACCTCTACACTAAGGAAACTGTAAAGAATAATGAATTTTTTTTTTTAGTACGCTGCCAAACATCAAAGGTGCACAACACCACCCGTGCTGGATGCAGTTGACCACCTACCTCTGCATTGATGGTCTGCTGCCCCCGTGAGCCTGCATTAGCACTACATGCCAACTGCTTGCTTTTAGTGTTAAGATTGTATCAGTGTTACTGCCATAACCTTGTTTTTATTAGGGTTTAATTATGTGGCTGTACAAGTTCCAGTCCACAGAAAAGAAGGCTTCCTTAAATTTGGGTTTGATTTGAAATCTGGAGGCAAGGGGAAGAAAAGCTCTGTGGACTCAAAGGCATTTAGGAGTTGTTGAAACAGCCTTTTGCTCAAACGGAAAACATTAAGGCCACTAGCCTGTCTTCTGAACTATGCTGGTTTTGCATCATTTTGGGAAGGGTGAAGGCAACGTTAGAGAGAACAGCTGAACACAGAAATTCCAGTGCTCTGCACGTGCTTACCAAGGACCTTTTCCTGTTTTTAGGGTCAAATCTGTAGGGTAGCCAGGCAGTGTGGCTACTTGACCATCACTCTTTGGATCCAAAATTTGGGTCAGCTAAGCTCAACAAACCTGCATTTACTCAACAGTGTGCAAGGGCTCTAGAGAAGCCTTTCTGTTCATTTGGGGACCTAGTACACATACCAAAACAGGAATATATCTCATTTTACAGACCAGCACATACATAATAAACAAAAAAGTATCAAAATACATATTTAACCTTCAGTGCATAAACATGTGATACCAGGGTAAATAGTAGGTGGTCAGAATTAACAAATTATTCACTGCTAAAAGTTCAAATCAAGAGAAGACAGGTGTGCCCCCACAGTGTCAAGGACCTTCTTGGAAGGAGCTCACACCAGCACAGAGGGCATTTTTGATGGTGTGATTCTGATAACAGCAACAGTTTTAATTATTTGCCATCCCAGGGCCAGAGTCTGCCCAACTCATTCCAAGTGAAGTTGTGAGCGATGGCACTCACTGAAGTAGTAACAGAGCAAACATGAGGCCACCTGTCTTCTGTTGGTCTGGGCCATATCCCTACTGCTATTTAGAAGAATCCATTGTGAATATACCTAGATCAGTCTGTCACCCATTTACAAAATATATACACATACGTTAAAAACCAAAACCAAACCGAACACCAGCCTGCCCGCTGCCCTCCCTCTCCACCCTCACCCAACCAAAAACCCACTGGTAAGACCTCATGCAGAAATTAAGTCCACGTCCATGGGCCTATGCAATGTACGTGTTCCAATCCCAGTGGATATCAGTGTCTCTACTTCATCCCACATGTAGTGCAAAATAAATGACATAGTAGTAAAAAAATATTGCAATTAAATTCATATTGGAACTTAAAAACCATAATGGAAATCTACTGCTGTCCTCAAGTTGATGCCATGTGCTGAAAGACAGAGAGGGCTCCGAGAAGCATTTCTGACATGACTAAATATGACCCTGTTTTAGAGCAATGCCTATTGTTCCAAAAGGCTTTTTTTGCAAACAAGCTACAGGACAACAGCGGTTAAGTTTTATGCACAAGGAATTCATTCTGTACCTATCTGCAAGCCAATTGCTATTGACTAAAGAAGGTAAAAGCTGGTTCTTGCACTGCATGAATCAGCTGCTAACGAACAGTAAGTAATTAATAAAACTGCAGCTCTGACATATGTATAAAAGAGGCCTTATTAAATATGAACAACACTGAGGTGGTAAATAGTTTGGTATAAAATGCAACACAAGTGTACAATTTAGTTCCTGGTTATCTTACAGTTAGAATAAAATACTCCAAATTCCTATTCTCAAAAATGTTTTGGTTTTTTTTTTTTTTTTTGAAAAAATCCATGTAATTCTATGAATAGCCTCACTTAAATTAAGATACTGTGGGCAACTGAAAGAACAAACATGCACAGACTGGATTTTTAACAGAAATACACATAATGCCTTCGAGTTTTCTGGTTTTTTTGTTTTTTTTTTTTAAACATTCGTATTTAAATTGATAGATGAGATAAAGATGTCACACAAAGTACAGTGGTTAATCTGAAGTCCCATGTAACAGGCAGTTAAGTTCATATTTAGATAAAAAGGCCATTATACCTATTTACAATATACACAGTTGCTTGCGAAGAAGGCAGATTTACAACTATCTTCTAAAAAGCCTTCCCCTCCCCCTCCCCCCGAATAAGATGACTAGCTCTACAAAAACAAGACAAGAAGGGGTGTTTAGGATAAGTGAGGATTTTCTCCATAGCCACGTCACATAGGTTTAGGGGTTGACAGTTCTGTTGGATTTGCGGTTACTAATCATGTCTTCCTGGGCCTTGCTCTTCATTTTGCTGTCAGCCTCGTTTACCTTCTGTCAACACAAACCAACTCAATGATCCCTTTTTACTTTTAGTGCTTAAAACGCAGTATAAACGTAAGTGTAAACAGACAATATTCTAATCCCTTCCGGTCACCGCACGGTGCTCTCACTAGTCCTTGGAGTGACAGCGGGGCTGGATGAGGGCTCCGTTTGCCGGGACTCCATCAATTTCTGGGCCCCTCCTCTGAACCCCGCTCGTGCTGCAGGTTGTAGAAGCAGTTCTGGCATACTCTGACTGGTGAGGAAATCTTCAGTCGTTTGATTTCAGATTGGAACCTGCTGCACCTGGAGAGAAAAAAATAAAGCATTGCTTAACACAGGTCCCCTCCATTTCCATGCGTTTTCTATCCAGCTGTGTAAACTGTCATCATGACTTCAAACACCAGAAAACTTCCAACCTTATCTTGACATGGAAATGCAATGCAACATGGCAGAAGCAGAATTTAACTCATATGATTGCCACAGAATCAGTGCAGTGACTCTGAGTGACAGTTAGAAACAGCTGTTGTCACCAGTTTAGACTCAACGTAGAGCTACAGAGATGAAACTAGAAATACCATCTCTGACCCAGTGGACCAGAAAGGTTCCACTCCAGTTCATGGATAAGAGGAACTCACATACAGCCTCCATGTCATACATATTCCTGTCTGAGGCTGCCTTCCAGTGGCTCCTAAATCAGCATCCTTACAGTCCTGCACACAGTTTAAGTCAGTCAAGGAAACCTCAATCTTTTGCCAGAGTTCCGTGGCATGCAACAGCTTTACCCAGCCTAAAATTCTGCATGGAAAAGAGCCCAAAGGAGACTGCTGGTTGGCTTACTTCTGGCAGAAGAGCTGTCCACAGTTCCTGCAATGGTGACGCCTCTCAGTGAGTGAGAACCGGACGGTGCAGCCCGAGCAGCTGTCTCCCCCCTCATCCTTCACCCAGTGGTCAGCTGCGGATCGACCCGGCTGATCGCTTACAGACCAGCTGAACACCCTGCCCCGGCCATCCCCAATAAGAATCCTGCTGTGATCCCTGCAAGAAAAAAGCAAAAGCATTCCTGTAACAACTCTGGCACAGTAACACGCAGGCACCGATGGCTGTTTGTACATGTCAGAGACAGTATGATGTTGAACTGTTGCATAGTAACTCACATGCCAATTAGCCTGGTCTGACTGAGAAATGGAGCTACAACACTATGTAACATAATACAGCTGAATAAATCTACTTATTTCACTGTTTTAATCTCAGTTCTTGAAGAAGGCTGCCCCAAACAGAAGAATCACAAAACAGCATTGTGCAAAGTGGTTGGTACCACTTGATCCCCGTACGGGCTATTCACCTAAGAGCTGGACTTGATGATCCTTGTGGGTCCCTTCCAACTCAGAATAGTCTGTGATTCTGACACTTCCTGCTGACAACACCCAAGAATGTTTTAAGCAATAGCTTGTGAGTTACTCACTTGGAGATGCCGAGTGCAGTGATTTCTGCTGGGTGTGCGTTGTCTTTGCGATCGAATGCCGTGTGCATAGTTAGTTTGCTTCTAAACACCAACTGGCGCTCCCATCTGTATCCTAGAAATGAGTGGGAAGGAGGAAGGGATAAAGCAAACTTGTTGGTTCTCATTTTTGTTCCCTCCTCCCCCAACACTTCTACATGCAACTCTGCAGAAAGAAAAAATGTCCTGCTGGAGATCACTCTCTATGGCTCAAGTTTCACTCAGGGAAAACAGAGTTCTCCACTGCTCTCCAATGCATGTATGCATGGAGAGGATACACAACAATGCACAAAGCATCCAGTTTCTCTGAGTCCACTTGGGAGTTGCAGAGAATGGGGACACAGTGAAGCCCTGTACCAAAGCTGGAAAGGACTGGCAGAGCCTCACTTTCTTTTTTTTTTAATTTATTTTAACCATTGCATTGTATTTTTCAAGTAAAGACTTAGATTTCCAACTGTCATTAATTTTCTTCATAAAAGGTCATATGATGCTGTGTTTTGGGTATGTGACTACAACAGTTTTGATGACATTCCAGTGCTTTGCCTATTTTACAGTAGTACTTGCAGAGTGTCTTTTTCCCCACTTTGCAGCCTATCCCCTCTCAGGAGTTTGGAGGTGTGCAGTAAGCTGGGAGGGGGCACAAGGTGTACATCTGAATCAAACCAACCTAAGGGATATTCCACACCGTATAACATTACACTAGGGAATAAAACCAAGGAGTGTGCCCAATTTTTTTTACCTGGTTTAAGCTTGCTGTAGTGCCGTGCTTCAGCATAGCTGGGGTGTGGGTGGTTAACCTGAGCATGGGGATGAATTTTTGCTTGTCCCTCAGAATAATTCACAAAGATAAAACCATCTTTCTCATCCAAGCTGAGTTGGTCTGACCAACGCCTGGAGTCATCAGAGCCGCTGTCTGCTGACCACGCTGCTGCTGCTCTGTTGGATGATGACCTAGGCCTGTGGCTGGTGCTGCCTGGTTGACTCTGGCTCTCCGGCAGTTTTGTGTCCTGGCCTATGCATGGATCATCTGCCTCGGAGTCACTGCTGTCCTCTTCATGGGCTTCCTGCCCTGGATTCACACAACAAGAGAGATGTTGATAGCAAGGCTGCCCATGGCCTGCGCTTTTGCCTTATCAAATACTGCCACTGCCCACCCCAGCGGGTACCACCACTGCATGGCGAGAGGGAAACAGCATGCTGGCATCTCAAAGCCTTTGCAAAGATTCAGCTCTTGCCAGGAATCCCACTATTCATCCCTTTTGCACTGGTCTGTCAGAAAACAACACTCCTTAGCTGAAGCTATTTCCTGCAACAGTCCACCTGAGGTAGGCTATGACAGACACAACAAGCAAAACCTTCAAAAATGCTCAAGTCGGCAAAACCTTTCAGCAAAACTTACACCAGCACAGTCAGCTATGCTGAAACTGTCTGACTGAAAAATATGATGCACATTTGTTAATACAAAAAAGCAATTACCAAAGACATTTATACTCCCACCGACACAGAAAAAGAAAGTTGCATTTATATAATGATTACTAAAGAGTATCATGGTTTGGATTTGGATCTGGATCTCATATCTTCAACATGAAGAGGGCAAGAGGAAAATGAGATGGCAAACAATCAGCAAGCGCAGACCAAAATCTTCCAACAGGGGCAAACTATATCTCTGCTTGCCTAAACAGCATGCTGTTCCATCACTAGATGTTTTTAACTCTGTTGTTATGCTACAATTCCATTTCAGACTAAAAGAATATGTAGCTTTTGGACAATGGTAGCATCTACTGGGTTCACCAATAGCACAAATAACCACACAGAGAAAAGTTCCATCTTCAGGAAAAAAACTATGATGGGCAACACTTTTTCTTACTCACGGCAACATGAAACCACCTTGGGCAAGGTGGTGAACAAAACTCAGATACTCTACTTATTGTGCCTACTGTCTTTTAAGACAAAATCTCCATCATCCATTCTGCACTCTGTAACCACAGGATTTCACCTACACATAGCAAAGATCAGATAAAAGGCAAATACAAAACATACCTATTTGTGCTTCCTGACAATCCTCTGGCATTTCCAGCATCTCTACAGGCTCTGGAGCTGGTGTTTCTGGTACTTGCAAAAATTCCATCCGCCAGAACTGGAGGGACAAGGGATAGGCAAAGTGGCACTTTACTGAACTTTTGTCTTTCTTCTGAGCTACTTATAGAGTTAAAATGGGTGAGTAGAACTGTATATTTGCACTGGTAGCGTGCAAGGCAGGTCACATCCCTTTGATTTTGGGGATTAGATACTATAAAAGGACATCTGTGTTCATGCCTGAACCCACTCCACAGAGCCATCTCACCAGCAGACTCTGTTTACGGCAAGCCCAAGGCTGCACACGAAAGTACTGAAAACTGGGCTAGACTCACACTGATCAGAGATGACACTAAGTTTCTCTTTTCTTTCCAGGCAACAAATTGAAATGCCTCAGGCTATGTAAAACAAAAATGGTGAACAAAAACTACAACCTCCAGGCACAAAAGCTGGTGACCAAAATGTGATCAAAACAGAGTAGGAAGGAAGATGTTTGCTACTGACCATTCCTAGTTACCACATCCCAATGGGTGCATCGAAGGGGAGAAAGAACTGCTCAGGTGAAACACCCAAGTACAGCAGGACTGCTTTTGGTACTGGCCAGGACACTGTGTTGGATAGACATGGCTTCTCTAAATACTGTTACTACTAAGGTGTAAACTTAATTTTCCAAGCGGCGATTCCTGGCACTTACCCGGACAACTCCATCCGAATGCCCCGTTACTATGACGTTCTGGGTATCCCACTCATTCATCTCTGACACAAAGCAGCACATAATTTGCTGGCTTCGGCCAGTGAAAGTGTTGACACTTGCAGTAGGGCTGCCATTAATGCTCCACACATGGATGTAAGTGCCAGCACAGGATACAATATCTCCCTGCAAAGACAAATAACACCTCAATACAAGTCTTCAGCAAAAATATAAGCCAGGTTCGATCATAAACCAAGTTCAGCCAAGTTCAGGCTGGCAAGAAGTTTCAACTTTTCAAGAAGTTTTAGTCGAGTTGAGTTTGGCCACCTGAAGAAACCTTTAGGATTATATGCCTTTTTTTTTTTAATTATACCTAGAAAATTAGACTTAGTAGCAACCTATTTGTTGTATTTACAGGGTACAGTGAGTTGACCAATTCCTCCACTACTCACAGCATAACAATCCAACAGCACATTTTCAATACTTTCCCTTCTCAGTTTCCAAAGACTCTGCTAATGTTGACGCCTCTCTTTTTCACAGACATGTACCACCTTAAATTTCATTTGCTTCCTTATTGGGAACAGTCAAAACTAGTGTAGAGAGAAAACAGGAGCTGCAGTCTAAAGCACTGGCAACACTACAACCAGACCACTAACAGCTAATAAGCTGTGCCTCTTGCTACCCCCCTCTGTGCATTACAGCCCCATTTTGTCTTGATTTCAATCACTACATCTGCTCCAGTTGCAACAGGGTCCATCCAGCCCTGCTGACCATGCATGGGAGCTGCACAAATGATGACCTGTAACTCATAGGACCACCAGGCATACAAGCTTTTAGGATGTGTCCATTTCCACTACAACTGGCACTGCAGCTTCACCCAAGGTATCTTCTGCTTCCTTTATGTTAAGCTTAAGAGAAGTCAGCCAAGGTCACATATCAAAACCTTTTCTTAGCTCCTGTGGCAGGTTTGACAACCTATTCTGAATGTCACACTAGCTATACTGCTTCTAGCACTGTTAATAACCTCTGCTGAGCTCAAGCTACTCTGCATGGAATGAATCCATGGGTAACTCTGGACAAAAGACACAAATTATTTCCTAAACCAGCTAATTAAGTTTTCAGATGATTTATATGATTTTTGACAAACTAACAGAAGAGCCCAGTTTGTTTTTTCTCGGTTTAACAATTTCCGACTCTTGCTACTGTTCCCACATGGAATGGCATTGAATGGGTGGCATTTGGTTCTTACCGTTAATTCATTTATACAGAGAGCTGAAACTGGAGCCCTGTGACCTCGAAGCTGTGTTAGAAAGGAGAGTTTATTCAAATCCCAGATGATGCAGGTGCGATCCCGTGATCCACTCACAATTATGTGATAAGCCAGTGATGCTGTTAAGCATGTGACAGTGTCAGTATGACCCAGTAATGCCTGCAAAACACAAGTCAGGAGGAACAAGCTGAAATCAGGAGAGAGCACAAAAATTGCACATTAAACCCTCTTATCTAGAAGATTCAGATACTGTAACATGAATATTCTATCAGAAGATGCAGCTGCCTTACAAGCATTCAGTTGATAACTATTTTCATAATTGAAAATGATAGACTAATAATTTTTTTCCCATTTAAAAAGTACTTTGTCAAAACAGAATTTCAAGAGTCTAATGGCATAGAGCCTTACACTGGGTAAAAACCATTCTGCAGCAGTAGCCTGTTTATAGCGTCAGAATGTGTTCCAGGCTGCACCTGAAATTACATTCTGAAAAAAGAAACTAATGGCTCCTTTATAAACTTCTGTTGATGTTTAAGAGAAGATAAAAGAGACAAGAAAGAGCTGCAACCAAAAAGGCAAAGTCAATTGGAAGGAGGAGAAAAATACAAGTGTCTACTCATATTAGGCCCAACTTTTATATTTTAGGCTTAACTGCAGCATACTCAGTCACAAATCACTGGTTGAAGTACAGTAGATGGCCTTCAATATACTACCCTGAAATTTAACATACAGTGTTTTATCTTGCACTGTTCTGAAGTAAAATACTTTGGAAACACAGCCCTGTACAGTTGTTAGATACTGAGCAAGGGAAGTTATTAAATAATTCTCTAAATTTCTTAAGTTTGAGTGAAAACTTTTCTCTAACAAAAAGTCCTACTGTTAAGATGCCAACAGGAACAGTAACACTCTACAACCTAACTACCTATAACAATTATACACAGTTCCTAGAATATTTGGATTTAGTTAGGGTTGGGTTTTTTTTTTTTTGTTTGTGTGTGCATTTTGTGATTTTTTGTTTGTTTTTTCCTTAGTAAACACAAAAAACCCTCTCTGCACTTAGCTGCAACTGACTTTAAAGCAGTTGCTTGCTTTAGATTAGAACTTGCTGTCTTGAATTAATAAAGCAAGAAAAAACTTCAGGTGATCCTAAAGAAGTATACTCTGCTCCACAAACATTATTGCCAGAAAGACAAAAGTTTTGCACAGAAATGTAATTTGAACATACATATTTTTAAAGAAAAAGTAATTAAGAAAAAAACAATTTAAAAAGAGGAAAATTAACCTTTAAGGTAGCCTCCTTTCACCATCCTTCCTGACACAGTTTTTAGATGGGGGGTTACATATAACACTACAATAAAGCAGATCATTTCACAAAACACACCTGTACAATTTTGTTAACATCACTACCAAAAGCTCCTGGTGTTCCACTATCCTTAAATATGATGCAATTTTAAAGATGCATTTTTGCCCACTTTCGATGCAGATCTGTACCTCGACTCCTCCCTTCTCCAAAGATCTGCTGGACTCATGGCTTCAAAGGCTACTAAGGGAGAAATAATAACTTTGATCCTGTAACATTAATTTAAATAAAAGGCATTTTTACTGTATTTTACCTGTTTCAGTGTGAGGGCTTTAGCCTTTTCTTTGGAGACACCCATCTCCCACACACACACTGCCGTGCTTGTTCCTCCAGTGATAACAAGTTTGGGGTTGGGGCAAATGGCACACAGTATTTGACCCCATTCTGACAAACATTCGTAAACTATCACTGCCTAAAAATAAAGAAAACAAAGAAGAATTACTTGCAGGACCAGTATTTGGTAGGATAAAAAATAAAAACCTGACTGCCACCTTACATTCATTAAGTCACTAAGATATCACTGCTACCCCTTATGCAGTTTTTCCTCAAACACAAGCAATTCCAGCCTCTGCCTCTGTAAGATGCCTCCTGAGGTAATATAAGATGAGCTTTAATTGCACAGATTTAATTCATTCATGTTTTGCAGACCCTGTAAAAAAATTATTATTAGTTGGTTTATGTTATTCTGCCAGCGCTCCAATGAAGAAAACCAGGTAAGGAGCAAAAAACTTAGGCAGTACAAAATTATTTCATTCACATGTGAAAGAAATTTCCACTGCTGGATTTTTTTTCCACTATTGAGTACCAATTGCTTTGGTACATTCAGCACCAAAACAGATTTCAGATTACCAACCTTGTCTGACTCGTAGGTACCCAGTCTGCAGCTGAGGTCTGCATAGCCCCAAGCAAAGGTTTTATTCCAGGTAGGTGGGATGAGAACCTTATTCTGTTCTACTGCCAGAATGCCTTTATCAGTGCACACAATCTGTCCCACAGGCTCCTTGAGCTCTAAAAAGAAGATGGGGTTATGTTTTAATGCTGGGAGAGACAAATATCATCTGATCCCAATAAGTACTTGCTGTTCTGCAAAAGTAAGGTCTCTGTATTGGCTATTTATACAAATCTTTGTTTCAGCTGCAGTGATGGCAATTTTTGCTTCACTCCTAACAAACACAGACCTGAGCACCACCAGCAATGGGAAGAATACTCTGAGGACCACAGACAGCTCTGATGCTATCTGTGAGGCTGCACAAGGTGTTCCCTCAGACAAGATGCCTGTGGTCATTAAAAGTGATTGCAACATTTTTGACACAAATAAAAATGAGTTTTTGATATTGATTCCAACACCTTGGACAAGCATTCCCACAAGCTGCTTTCCTGACTACAGCTCGTAGTGTCCTATTTGTTTTTCCCCAAGCTTTGCAAATATAGATTAGTCCTTTCTAATTTCCTGACTCAGAGTCTACACTTAAGCCCTACTATGCCCTGTGTAATAGTACATCCTCTCTTTTTACAGCAGGCAGGCACAGTCACTGACTCAGCTAGGAAAGAAATCCCTGTATAGCATTTACCTGCCTCACAGACAATTAACTTTTGCTCAGTATAACGTCAAATATGAAGTCAAAAACCACCTTCTTTTGTCTCAGTGCAGCTACCAACACCACCCTTTCCTGCCAATACTTCTCAGTATTTCTTGGCACTGCAACAAAGAAGCCTTTTGCCATGAAAATCACAAAAATCGAGGTTAGTGCAGGCCCAGAAGCAACATACTCTGAATGCTGTTTGTTAAACTAAAACTCTATAAAGAGGTGCTTGGGCCCCATTTTATCCCTCTGTTTAAACAAAGTTTATTAAACTGGTGCTTCCCAAGTACACTTTAAAGCAGCTAAGAACATAATCTTACACCATTAGAGTATTTTAAATTTGCCCTTCTCACAAAACTACAGGCAGTAGCAATATCAGAACTAAGCAAAAGATGAAAAGGGACTATCTTGCTGAAACTCTGAATGCTCGGAAGATGAAACAGGAACAATTACTGTGGCTTTACAGTTTACCTTTCACTGGAGCAAGAGATGGCCGCAGGTTGTCCAAATGATGGAAGAAAATCTTGTCACCTGTGGAACCAGGAGGCACAGAGGTTCCCACAGCCTCTCCATTCAGTCGGCTTCTAACACGCTTTGGTGGGTGTGGTTTTTTGAAGAGCTGAAATTCATCAAGAAACTAATTACGATCAAAAATTACAGGCTTACAAGGGCACAAATGTAAAAAGATCATAAATAAGTCCAATTTACCTCCTAAAACTTCTGCAGGTCAGCAAATGTTACTTAACCGCTCTCGTATTCACTAATAACTTACGGCAATCATTTCAAAAAAACTTCAACAAACAATATGAAATCCTCCAAGGAGCAAAGTTTTTTTTAAAGCTGCTCCCAGTTGCAAAAGCAGCTGAATTAAAGCAAGCAAAAATCCCAAAGCTGATGCATAACGCGGTAAGAAATTCTAACCCATGGTAAACTGAAAGCTAAGTTTTGGCTTTGAAACAAACTGTGTCCCACAAACAGCAGCTCACTCGCTTGGAGGTGGTCAGGCTACCAAAGAACAGAGTAACAGCATGGGTGGGTGTGGAATGGGACCCCATATGACAATCATGCACAAGAAAGGCATCTGAGTCCCTGATTATCTTCTGCATAGCTTTTCATTATGAGGGGCTGAATTTACATTTTATCGCTTCAGTGACCATTCCAGTGTTAAACAAGGCAATCGTTGCTTCTAATAGGCCACGTTCATCAGTGACACACACTAAGGTTTATCACTTGATAAATTAATAATAAACACCTTAGGTGGTAGATGCTATGTATTACAATATGTAACTCACAAACATAAACGTGGAGTGGTATTTTGCAAGATTTCAACAGCTCTTTCACAGAGAGGCTACGACAGCACTGAAAGGAGAACTGAATTTCCAATGCTGAAACTTGTTTTCCTTTGAGCCCCTTGAAATGTGCTACCTGTTTGCCTTTCCAAAGCAGAGGGAACATGCATAAGCCTGAGGTAGCTGAACTATGATGGTGTAGATGTGTTTCTACTGCTTGTACCAACCCCCTGGGTACAAATAACAACACAGCCTGCATGCCACCCCCGTCCCTGAACGATAGCATGCCTCCTGTCTGGCTGGGTTATGGGAAGACTGAGAGAGAAGGTCCATCATACAGTGTTTCACATGGACAACGGATCTCAAAACTCTCCAATTCCAGCAACAAAAAAACCAACTCCTCCTTTGAATGACTGTTCCTCTTGCTTATTCATTTTGCTCTGCCCCTCACGGTGTGGCATCTCAGGCCCGTTGCAGTCGGTGAGAGCCCTCTTATAAACATAGCATCAGCTCTGCAACGTTTTGCATCACAGACTTTTAAAATGGAAAACCAAACTACAAGGTGCATTACTAGTGTAAGAGATGAGATAAAGAAGATGTAGTCTCCATGTTACATCTCCGTGCAGCAAAGAAGTGAAAAAGGGCAGAGCCCTTTCCTGAGACAGCCTGCCCTGGATCCTCTGTGGAAAGTCAGAGGGTAACAGAAAAACTCAACAGTCACATAAAAATGTGCTCCAAGAGCACTCACCACCAAAAATGACTGGAAGAAGTTGAGTTTCCTGACTTTATTGCAGCTTATTTCCTCATGCAGTTTCTGGTAGATCTCACCACATTCGTATCCAACAGACATTGGAAGATTCAGGCAGACCTTCAGACTCAGCTGCAATGCTCTTCCACTGCCCTGCCCCGCCCCTATCTGTTCATCTGGCTTTAGCTGGGCCATGTCTGATTATCATCACAACCCAGTGACTGGTTATTATGTAAGAGGAGAAAACCCTGCAGCCACTACATAATTAGATTATTGAGAGAGTGCAAGGAAGGAAAAGGAGAAAAGCCACAGAAGACAGATGAACAGTTCTTAGCCTTCCTTCCAAGCTGTGAGAGACCGACAGCTGTCAGTGAGTTGCCACAGGAAATATCCCGTGGCTGTCCTAAAACATTAAGTGCTGAGAGCTGAGTCTAAAGTTTCCAACACATTAGTGGGGTTCCCAGTGAATTGCTGACTCTAAAGAAATGCACAATTAAAAAACAAAAAAAAAACCAAAAAAAACCCCCAGTCAATCTCCCCAAACCTAAAACCCCACAAAGTAAAACTTTAAATTATTAAATGTAATATTAAATCTAATCTCTTAAAGAGAAAAAAAACTTTAAAGCTTTAAAATGTGTCTATCTATCTCAACTACAGCTGTCCTACAAGAGTCATAGCTTCTTAATTTAAAGTCTTAATTTTTTTTGCAACATATTCTTCAAATAAAAGATGTGGCCAAGCCCTGTAGAACGTCAAGAGACTGGTGTAAAAAAAGGAAGCATAGCTATTATAGAAATAATTTTATTACAGGATAACCTAAAATACCTAAACACTAGGCTTTACTTTGAAACTACATTTTCACTCCTCCCCTCTAACTTTGCAGCAGGAACATACTTTTTTTTTTTTATATTGATTTTTAGAGTTGAGCTATAATTCATTTTGCCTTTAAGGATGTAAAGGGGAAAAAAAAGACATTTCTAATCTCACAGGGAAAGCCTAAAGTTAATCATTGCATCATGTATGACAGAAATGTAAATGATTTCATATCACTGGAAGAACAAGTTTTACTCCTAAAACACCTTCTTGTTCCACATTAACACATTTCAATTTAAGTGTTAACCGCAAAATAAGAATTCTACAACGGGTATACCTGCTTTGGTATCTGTCCAAAGTTATTAATGAATCCTATGGTAGCTGTCTCTTTTAATGGGTCATTGATGTTATATATGTCCACTTGCCCCTCATAGAAGAGATGGTGAAAGACATTTACAGCTTCTACTGCAGCAGGACCTTGCTGTTTATAGCCAAAGATCAAGTCAATCCACTCATGCAGGTGTGCACTCACAAAGTCACATTCCAGAGCCTGAAATTCAAAGGGCATGCATTAAAACTAGACAGACTGGTCATGGGTTGAGCTTACTACACCTGCCACAAAGAAAAATGCAGAACATATTCTGACATGTTTTTGTTATGTTCTGATACAGCTTTTCACTGAAGCAAGTCTTGCCTCAATGTACTCCCTGGCCAAAAAGGAAGGGGAGGAAAAGCTGGTTCTACAGACCTTGACAACAATCAGCCATCAACCCTGAACTCACAAACTGGCTGCTAACTGTGACCACACAAACTGAGCTTAGATTAATATGCAGTGGAAGGTCCCAACTGAGGCTTTCTATTGTCATTACTAAAGTGCAAATTACCTCCCGATGAACTCTGATAAATTCACGAGGATCTCCTTTTGCCCACGGAGGGAGTATGACATCACCAAGTTTAGTGCCATTTTGTTTGCAACCTATTAAAAAGACAAAAATGAAAACAAAAGTTTGGAGAGAAGCACTGAAACTGCACTGCAACAGCAAAGGTGAAAAAATATTATGAAAAAAAATTCAAATTCTAACACCTCTCTTTCATAAAGGAAGCCATTTTTGTCTTTTCTTTAAAATACTATGTTGTTTTTAACTGGCAAGCAACAAAACATGAAAAATTCTGCCTTGGTTGTTCATGCAAGACGGCTTGCAGGAAGAAGAATTCAAATATTCCACGCTAAGTTTTCTGAAGAAGTGTTTCAGCATATGGTCTTCAAAACTAACATTACTCTTCTAGCTAGTGGTGTTGATTAGATTACACATCCTCAGTCTTCACAATACTGTAATGTACAGTCTGAATTCAAACCCTCTATGTTTCTCTTTTAAGTGTTCTTGGAACATGATTATTTTGTCTATTTTTCTATTTAAGTAAATTTCTGCTTTTCTCTTCCTGTCACAGGAAAGATCCACTGCCATGCATGAAAGTTAATGCAAACACCAGCCAATAAAACAGCCCTCTGTGATCACTGCACAGCCAGAACCTTGTTGTGCCAGTTTAGCTCCCACCTGAGCAGCCAACCCTGCTACTGGGAACTGCTACCATAGCAGCTGCCCATTTTGCACACAGAGGAATCAGCACAGCAAGGGTCATTTTCTTATCTTCTGTTTGACTTCACTGTTCTCATTCTGTGAGGAAAACTGAAATAAAGGTGCTGGTCCCAATTTAAGAGAGGGTAATAACCTGTATTTGGCATCTGTTTAGCATGTATATAGCAATGACATGTCAAATGAGTGTTTTTTGAAGAAAATAAAGCCCAGTATGAGACAGTGTAACAGCAAACTGTACTGAGAGACCCTGGTGGAACATCACAATACAAACATTCTGTGTCATGTAATGGAATTATTGTTCTACCCATGAGAATGGCTACACATCATAGGAATACAGGCTAAATATTCATTTCCTAACAATGAGTAGCTAACTGGTATCCCCCCCAAGCTCCATGTCCAAGGATATAGGTGATTCCCCTGGGCATGGTCTGGGCACAATACATTCATCCTGCCCTGGACAGCCCTATTCCCACTCTGAGCATTAAATAGGGGCATATTGTGATTACCAAAAATGTACTTGGTGAGACTTCTCAGTTATGTACTTGTGCTGTTGCTTGTTAGGTTCACAGCACAGAGCTCAGAATATAAGAGCTTAATGCCACTGTTAAGAGTTACAAAAAACCCTAAGTAACATGCATGTCCTACAGAGAACAGGTGTGATATCTGACTCCTGTTGAGTATCACTGTCACAAAAGCTGTGACATTTCAACAAAACCATTAGGAATACTTCAAAACAAAGTTCTAAAAGTGAAGACTGCCAAACAGATTTTGCAAAGCTTAAAAAAATAAGCACACAAAGATAGTGAACACCATCAAGGAGTAGCAAGTTACATGAAGAAAAATGCAAAGTAGAGAAACTCCAACTAAAATATGATTTTCCATTTTGAATGGAAAAAAAACCCAAAATCGAGTAAAACCACTTCAAACAAAAAACCTTTCTGGGTATTTCAGTGACTTGTTCAGCAATTCTCAGAAAAAACTTTGTATGAACTGCTTAAAATGAACACTCATTGCTTGAGAAAACATCTTAAATGATAAATCTGAAAAAATAAATCTGAGGTATCACAGTGGAAAGAACAACTCCTGCTACACTCTTCCCAGTGAAAAGATGAGTTCTGAATTATTCAGACTTGCAAATACAACACTGAATAAACATAAAGTATCAGGAAATACCTTAAGTACTCCTGCTTTTGCTTTCATGTCAGAATGTGCAAGTAACCTTTCAGTTCCGCCTGTATCAGGAGACGCTTTTATCTCATGTTGGACTGTCTGGCACTGTTCTTACACCCATACAGATGCTATCAAGCTCTTATTGCCTACCTAGGTCAAAATTGTTGGAATTCAGCAGGAACTCAGGGAGGTAGAAGAACTCTGGGATGAGCTCCTTCACGTCTGCCATGTTGTGCTTCGACGCTGAGTACCAGGCCTCGCGCACGCTGTGGAACATCCTGTCAGCCAGGTCAAAGTGACCGCCCTGAGGGACAGAAACGGAGGCACACCAACATCACAGTTATTTCTCAGCACAGCAGGTTTCACCAAGAAGGCAAATCAGAGCATCCTCTGCCTAATAAAGACACTAGAACGTAGCACGTTTCTTCCTCTAACACAACGGATTTGATCAGCTGCATTACTTTCTGGAACACAATAACTGTAAACATAGAGCACCGAGATACAAAACTTTAAGAAAAGAGATATCCAGTCTGACTTCGGTCTCTTACAGAGAAACACAAATCTTTTTTGCCTGATGGCTTCTGTCTAGGAAAATATGTGACATGTAATATTACAAACTGCATTACCCATCAAACTGGCAAACAATTCCAGGACCTGCAAACTTTTGTTTCTTTTAACACTCAGTACTAAAATGTCTCTTTGGATAAACATACTGGTTTAAAATAAAAATCTTTCAACACCTGCAGCACAGAACTAAACAACTGGCATATGATTCTTTCAACAACATACAAATAAAGCATGGGCAGCAAAGTATTTTTCACTACAAAACTTGCTTTGGTTTTTGTCTGGTGATACTTTGTTCTGCATACATTTAGAAAAATGTTCATACTACAAGGGAAAAAAAAGTGTATTTCATTACATCTTTTTAAAAGACACATCAAAAACCTGCCAGGCAATAACAACTCTGCCAAAAGGTATTTCTTCCACGATATTCTATGAAAACAAAGCTGACTGATCATATTTTTCAGTTATGTCTGAAATACATAACAGGCAAGAAATACAAAGTGATGTAATTTTTACCTGTAACCGTAAGAAAATCTGAGTAAAAGGCTCCATCCGAACAAGGTAGGAAGCCACTATCATGGCTGATGAATAGTGGGTCCCATAGTGATAAGCTGGGGTTTCCCCTACAGATTAAACAGCAGAAATATAGAAGAAATAAAGCAGTTAGGTGACAAATTCAGTACTGACTGGAAAAAAAGAATTAGTACTGTATTTTAATTACTCTGTGACCATGGTCACATTTAAAATTGGAATCTGAAATTTTCATTCTCAGAAATTTGAAAGCTTTATATTTTGTCAAGGCCATCCCTGGAGTTTTGGCTGCAGTCCAGTAGCCCTAATTCAGTGGGCCTCTGCAAAGCAATACTGAATGGTTAGTCACTTTTTATTTTAACTAATTGAAACGTTGCAGTGCAGCTATGGAGATTTCTGTTGAAGAAACGTTTTTTAAAAAAACTGTGAATTATTTTTCTTTACTTTTAGACTTATCAGTTACTGTGGAATTAAAGCCTTAGGCAGAAATACATATCAGAATTGTTGGCTACAGATTATGTACAGCTTTCACTTTCTTAATTTCCTGGTGAAAAGTCTTTATAAACACACTTAGAAAATACTGATACATTTCAAGAAATGAATGCCTCTGCCACCTGTTGTGTTTGATACAGAACAGCACTGCAGTAGTTAAACAAGCCTCTGTCTTTGATAAAAACATATAAGAAGAGTTGCTTTGCCATACAAAAGGTTTTTTTCAATATATAAGGAAGCTCTAAAATCATGAATATGTAGCTTAATTGCATCTCATTCTGAGTTTTTTTTTAGTCAACAAACTGCTGTTTCTTTAGCCAAAAAACATGCATTAAGATTAGAAATGAAAAAGGTACAATACTGCTAATGCAGAAGTATTTTCATTCTTTCTAGTACTTATTTTCATGACACAACACTCAAATTGTATTAGCAGACAGAGTTGATTGTGCTTCATGTGCCTGCCCATTCCAGACTTTAGACAGTTTTAAACTCCTCTAAATGTGCAACTGTTTTGTCTTTGTTTTTACATACAAACAAAACCTGTCATTTGTATTTAAAACAAACAGCAAGAAAACCAACACCCCTTTGCTCTAATTCAGTGTTCATTGGACAGTCACTAAAAAACATAGTAGAGTTCTGCATATCCATATCCAGACCTCTTTACCCATAATGTAAAAATGCATGAGTCTCTCCCATGACATGACAGGCACACCTCCCTCTGCTCTTCCTGAAGGATGGATCAGTACTTACCATTGGGATCTTCCCAATCTTTGTATCGCTTCTTGTACTGGGCTAACCTGTCTTCTGTTTGAGCTCCCATGGGCTTCGCCAGGTTTCTGAATGTTTTGGGATTTGTAAGATCCAGTTCCTTTAAAAATAAAACAGACAACAATTTTATAAAACCAAACCAAATCAAACCCCTTCAATACTGTTGATTACTATATTTAATGCCACATACCTCCTGAGCCTGTTATCTTTGCTTTTGACACACACAGCAGGTGCAATGTTGGATATGCTTTAAACAGTCCTTCAGTCTGATCCAAGAGAGTCAGTGTGTTTTATTTTAAATCACATCTGGGCTCTGGATAACTTTTGTCCTGCTCCCCTCATCCTGTCCTCGATTCCCCCTAATTCTGTTCTTGAATACTCGACAAGCACACTAACAATATTTTACGTTATGGTCTGGCTGATGGCAATGCCTGACCACAAAGACATTAATAAGATGTTTCATCTTTTTCAGAAGCAGATTCTTCACCATGGGGCCAGATTTCATTGTAGCCCCTACCACAGCCTTCTGGACAAGGATGCTTTCTCTGTGGGCTTAGGAGACTTCAGGATATTCAGAAAAAAGCTAATGTAAAGGCTTATAGGAACTAATGCAGCCTAGAGAGACAACTGCCTCCCTACAAATCCCAAGCCCTCACCTGTGTACTGTAATATCTGTAAAATCAGCACAGGCAAGGACCTGCACACACGAGACAGCCAAGAATCTCTCATACCCTACCACTGATAAGTGGGAGAAACAAAATAGACTGAATTAAAGAACTACTGATAAAGGTTCCATGCTTGGTTTTACCTGAGCATGAGCCAACTGTAATATCTGCAAAACCTCCAACTTATAAAAGATTAGTGGCAAGGTTGACAAGGTACTTCATTTACCTCTGAGTCATAGTCTGCGAGGATCCAGGGAAAGACAGGGTACTGCATGAGATCATTATAGGATCTGCCGGCCAGAGTGTTTAAGTGCATCAGGTACTGGAAGTTACTGATTTCTCCTCTCTTAAGGAAGACAGATAACAGCACTGTAAAGTTTTCACTTTACAACAATCAAATGTCTACACTGTCAGACTGTCAGTGTTCAGTGTTCTCCCCAAACATATGAAATTTATTTCAATATTACAATGCTCATCTTACTTTGACTACAGCCTCCCCCCACCCCAGCTGCATTTTCAATGGCACAATCATTTCCTATTTGAAGATGATATAATGAAATATTACAAACTAAAATGCTGAGATACACTTTCTACAGTAGTATATTCCAGCTGTTTGAATAAGAGGATGCAACTTATGTGTGCTGATTAATTACATATCACTACAAAATGTAGAATTTAATATAAAGTAATCCCTAAAATTTTGATACTTACTTCCCATCTTTGAGTAACAGATTTTTCTCCCACTAAAGTGCTAAGCAAGCCAGACCTAATGGGAAGAAGAACATGCATTGTTTGACTTAGCAGTAAGATCTGGCTTACATCTTCACAAGACAATTCAAAGTTTCAGGAATAAATCTTGTAAATTGCAACAATTAGAGAAATGGGTCTTTAGCAGTACTCTTTTTTAACTTCTAAACACATACTGTAAAAATTATGCATGTTAACCATGCAATTCAGTGCCAGTGGTGTCTACTGCATGAAATATTTTTAAGAACTTGGACACATCTAATGGCTTCAGCACTCTAATTCTTTTCAGAATGTATCTGCATACTGACAACATTAATCTTGAAACTCTATATTAACTAGTAAGAGGATACACCAGTGCTGCCAATGACATTTTCTTTGTCATTTGTTTCATTTTGACATTTTGTGTCATTTTGTTTGTGTGTTTGTTTTAAATACACTTAAAAGTAACTGGACCACATCATCACTAGTTACTTATTTTGGAGATGCCCAATTATAAACAGAGGTTGCAGAACTCCCCAGATAATCCTGACATTAATGCAAGCATCATGTATTGGAAACTGATGAGCTCTAGAGCTTGTGAGGAACAGAGTCACCTACCCTTGCTCTACGCTGGTGTTTGGCCTCTGCCCCGACACCGACTCCGAGCTGTCGGTCAGAGATGGCACCACAGCCAGAAACCTGCATCAGCAGTGAAAAGGAGATTACAATCAGTGTTTGTGTCCTGGGTGTGTCATCTCCTGAGAATCAGAGTTTAATTAGTACCGTTACAGACTTTGCTGTGAGTCTGCTACAGAACATCAACAAAATCAAATGACAGGTTTCTCGCTGAAGGCATTTAGCGCCTTCTAGTGGTTCTTTCGTGCAGCACTGAGGTGCCACCAGGCATCAAAAACGGCTCAACGCAGATATTTGGAAATACTCATATTAAATGTTCCAACTTATTTTACAATACCTTTGATAAACTTTGTTTCGAACGCCCTTTTGGAAAGCTAGAAGATAGTTTCGTCCGTCCCCTGAGAAAACTTCAATTGCAATTGGCTGAAAACAAAGAGGACAAACCCATGTCAACACTAACTTATCACCTCTGGAGGTCAGGTGCAGACCAGCTTAGTCATATTACATCTGGCACCAACTTAGGTAGAAGCAGACTTTGCTTAGTGCAGCCAGATGTCTTATTTTTGGACCACTTATATTCACTGACACACACAATAACCAGGGTGAGCCAACAAGGATGCCCAACTTAAACACTTCAACACAGTCAATAGTTTCACTTTCCAAACACTGAGAGTTACATACTGGTTTTAGTTTTTAAAAATGACAACACTGTCACAAAACTTCAAAGTTGTCTCCTCAATCCAAATACAGTGTCCAAGTTACCTGCAAAAGGTATCTCCTTTTATGCACTTCCTTGATATCTTCATATGCAAAAATGCTGCAAGTTCTTTTGAGCTGGCTTGGACCTTGCCTTGCTCCTCTAGGTATGATTGGCTCATGCATCCTGTAAATCAACATAAACAGGCAAGAGAGAAGTGATTAAAAAGAAGAGAAATTAAAAGAATTATTCTCTTAATTCGTAAGAGTCTAGTTACAGAAAAATCTGATTTTCACAATATCCCATACTACATGGAGCAATTTATAGGCACAGAGGAAGTTGCACCTGAGTTTTTCCTGCACCTTACATTGGTTTGGAGTTGACTTCTCAAAAATCTCATTAAATACTTCTTGCTCAGCTATTAAAGACTGAGGAAACTCTGTTAATCCACTCACTTAGGAGGCAGCGTCTCGATGTCCCGTATTTCTCTGGTGGCTGTCATGGTGAATCCGTCAATGACATAGAAGTGCTCCTTCCCAAAGAGCAGCAGCCCTTCGCTGGTGTCAAGGCCCTGGACCCGGGCACAGCGGTACATGTGCTGGATCTGTAATCAAAGGCAAACACTTCGAGAAAACCCATTAATGAGCTCAGGCTCAGACCACTGCCTTGTTAGAACAAGCCACAGACCTTGATCACTTGTAGATACAGCAAAAATCCTGTCATTTTCTCCCTTAATCAGAGATAATGCCTGCAACTAGCAATTGGGGAGGGAGTTAAAGAAATTCTTCTCAGTATGATACAGATTTATCTATTTACCAATTTATCCACTTGCACTATGCTTCCTGAACATAGTTTAGAACCTGTAGACCACTCAACTAAGCTCACAACTGTATTTACTGGTATACTTCAGATGGACAAAGTCTAAATATACAGCATGGTAAATCAAAGTTGTTCTTGGGGATAAAATACTAGTTATCAATCTTTTTCATTCTAATGAAGAGAACAATTAATTATAGACAGTGTGCCAAGTTCAGCATTCATATTTTCTGTATATTTTCTGTCCAGACTCAATAAGCTGACACTATATTCCAAGCATGGGATAACTCACAGCTTTCATTTCAGGACATGTTCGTTTTTCCCTTTTAGGCAGAAGTTAAAAAAAAAGAATGTTCCCAGTACAGGGTTTTCAGGGTCAGGATCTCTTTGAACCAAAGCCCACATTTGGTTTCAAGGAAGAAACTGATGAAATATACAGCAAATTCAGCTGCAGATCAGAGAAGTTATATAGGACATTATTCATGCTTGTGACATGTAATGCAGAAATTCCAATGCAGTAACTTCTTAGTGTGTTTGAAGTACACAGTACCTTCTCCCCTTCTTCAAGAAGTCGAAGCAAAGTTGTATTGTCAGTCTTCTCCTCTTCATCAATCGAACTCCCCTCAACAATTTGATCCTGTGACTGGTCCTGGTTCTCATCATCTCCTCCATCAGGAGCAGAGCGAGATCGTTTCAGGGGAGGCTTCACCAGGCCTGGAAAAGAAGAACAGAGACAGATAAATAAAACCCTGAAACATAAAAAATCAACTTCACAAAACCTATCATCTTTCAAATTACTGACCCAATGCCAAGACAGAAAAACAAGAGTCCTACAGGTTCCTTATGCTTATCTTTATGCAAACGCATGAGAAGATATAAAGGCAGATAAATTTCAAGAAAACAGTTCAGGACAAAATGATCTAACCTTTGACCCTTGCAATAGTGTCCTCCCCATGTTCTGGTTCCTGCTGAGTTGTTTCACCCACTGTATTCTCTTCAATAGCATCCTGGAAGACTGCAGGGTTTCCAGAAGCCAGGCGCATGTAGTACTCCTTGCTGTCATAGCTTATGGCTCTGCGGTAACGAGCAGGTTTCTTGGAAATAATTGAAGAAATTGTTTGGTCAGTCAACTCCTCACTCAGTGAAGGTGTTTCAGGAACAGGGGGTGCAGCACAGTGCATGCCCATCAAGTGCTTTGTGCGTGCTCAGTCATACACCAACACATATACAGAACAGGGACTCCTCAGGATCTCTGATCTGTCAGCTAATTTGCAAGGCAGCTACTAAGCCACTCAAGTAATAGTGGGGTTGCAGAAAAGCCTGCAGATAAACCTACAACATGGGAAATAAGAAGTGTGGCCAGTATGTTATGAACTGACATGAAAGGCTGGGATTCTTGTGCTTAAAACTGATTGATCAGATGGCCATTTCGTCACCTTTCATAACTCCCTACAACATTTGCAGCTTATTTGTTAGACAGATGACTTCTTTGTAAGGCAATAGTCTGAATAAAAAATTGCCTCGAGGAAAGATATAGATATGTGGAAGTTGATATGACCTAAAAGCACTAACGGGCTCTGCTTTAAGGTTCAAAAATTCTTCACTAATTCAGTTGTTCCTTTTTTTGGTAAAGATTCTTATGGTTCATGGGCAGGAGACTGGTACAAGAGTATGCATTTAACTGAAGCAATTCTTTGAGCACTGTTTGTACCTTTGGGTGGTGTTTTTGGTCTTTTGGTTTGGGGGTTTTTGTTTTGCTGAGGGTTTGTTGGTTTGGTTTGGAATTTTTTGTGTGTCTGTGGTGCTTTTTCCCCTCCTTGTCCATCCCTTTCCCCATCACACGCTAATTCTTATGTTCCTCACTTGATTATGGAGGCAACATTCAGAAGAACTAAATGAGGACAATTAATATGTTAGAATGATCACGGGAAATACAGGTGAAGATAAAAGTGTTATTAGAGAGCCAAGGGTCTTTTCAAAACTGAAACACACGGATGGATGAAAACCCATTGATTTTATACTGCAGTTGGAAATTTTCTTCTCTGACTACTGTTTAACCCCACACTCAAACTCTAGAAAGTTTTTACAATTTGTTCAGTTCTCCATCACAATAATTTTTTTTGTTGTTTTGCAGCATTATCTCCCATGAATTTCAAAATTAGGTTGGGATAATGACAAAATACTATTATTAGAAATCCAGTTCAGTGCTTTACATTATGCAGAATTGTAGAATATCACTGCCATTTAAGTCAAGATCTTCTCTTCTCCACTTTTGCAGTATTAACTGGACATACCTAAAATAAGAAATTACTGGAGTTTTTTGTGTTTAACTGTATAATAGTATAGTGGGAAACTAAACGACTCATAAAAAAAATCAAAATCAAACTAATTTTATTACAAGTTGATGCTTGGGGTGACGAAGTGATTAAGATCAGCAAGATGGAGAGTTATTATTTCATGTAAAACTGGCTGTTCCCAAAATAAAAAATTTAAGGCACTGTGATCTAATTTGCTCACTTATGTTCAGCCAAGCCTTCACTCCTTATCACCACAAAAATGCCACTCAGACAATGCTTAAAACGCCTGTGGAAACAATTTATCTATAGCCTAGAAAGAGAAAGCCTAAATAGCACTGCTAAGATGAAGAAAGGACAACAGTAACAATCTATATTAGATATTCTGTATAATAGAATTACTTCCATTTATACGTATTAGTTTCTTGTTGACGGTAATTCAAAATGAGTGAATGCACATTACACATTGTACTTAGTGATGGGCAAGACTGCAAATCTAATTAACAGAGAAGCACATAATCCTGAAAAGAGTAATACTGCAGAAAAGCCACTTCCAAGCAGGTCTTTTCAAGGCAGGATTCACACTTTTTAAACAAATATGTATACTTCGTTAAGAGTAAAACTGAGAAGAGCCAGCTAAGACAAAATTAATAAGGGCTTTAACAGAAATAGGCCTGTTACAGCCCATTATGGCCAAAAAGGAGAAAAAATGCTCACCAGATCCTCTCTTAGAAACACTTTCCCACTAAGTGCTTCCCAGTGATCGTGTTGCCCATTACTAAACATGTTCCACCGACCATTAGTTCAGACCCCAAAGCCACAACACTTCACACAGTGAGAACAGTGGTAGCACAGCCCAACACAGCCTGTTAGTGTGCAGCAAAGAAGGTAAGATCTACAGAAAGTTTTATTAGGTGAAGGTTGAGGAAAGCACAGTAACGTCTTCTAATGTGATTACTGAAAAAACCTTTAGGCCTGGAATTATGTACTGAAAGAGCAAGTTGAAAGCCAAATGTAGAAGCCTTGTTAAGGTTGCCTAACATGCAGGAGGAAAAAAGTTGTATTTATTTGACATTCTTTCGGTCAGTGTACTTGTTTCTTTACCTTTTGAGGAATGGTATCATCAGATGTCTCAGGAAGTCTGCTTGAGAAGTCAGACTGAAAACAGGGCATCAATTACATAAGCATCAGAGAAAGAACACTTTTGAGAAGAATGCATGATGGCAGTTCTCTACTTCATGTGAACTAGACTGTCACCACAGCTACTGTGTGTCAGATCACAAGCAGGCAAAATATACTTGATGGTTTAAAACTGACTGACTGATGTGACTGACTTGTTCTAAGTACTTTGACACTCGGGCTTAATTTGAGGAAAAAAATTCCTGCATGCATATACATATACTTAAAAAGACACGATAAAGACTGCTCCATTTCTTAAAAATTGTGCTCCAAAATGAAAAGGAGCTAACTGCCAAGCTTTCAAAGGCCACACACATTTCTGCTACACAGCCCACCTTCATAATCACAGATGGATGAAAGTACATTTCACAGACCAAGGACCATATTCTGTTTGGTTTTTCTTCCTTTTTTTTCCCAGACCCCTGTTTACCACATTATCTAGAACAAGGACGAGAGCTCAGACTGAAATCTCCCATAGTTATGGTACTTCTCAGCCTCTAGAGGCTTGTGAAGGTGCCTGTGTTGTTTGCTGGAAGGAACACTCAGCATACCTCACCTGATGTAGCAATTGCTAATCTTCAAGTTCCTTTAGTTTTGAGCCAAGTGCTTTACCAAGCATTTACGACATAGACAGAATACCACATAATACCAACAGAGCAAAATACATTTCTTAGGAAAAACTTATATAAAAAAAAAATAGATTTTGCAGCAGGACATAAAACTACCCATCACAAACTCTTGAACACTTACCAGCAAGTTTGTTTCTTGCTCAGCTTCGGGCATGTAGGGATACTGAGTATAAAACATGTCATTCCGCACCATCTTTTTCCTCATTCTGCAGGGACCCTCAGTCATCTCCAACATCCACTTGTCCAGATGGGAGCCAATGGGGGGACCCCACAAACCTCTCTCTCGGAGTAACTCGTATTCAATCTGAGACCACTCCTCTGTCACGTATTTTAATGCATTCTGCTGACGCTGAACACAAAGACATTGGTAAATGAATCAGGAGCGAGGCTTTTAAACCTGTCTCTGATATGAGCAGAGACATTTCAACCACACTACAGAAAAGCAAGTAGTAAGTAATAATTCCAGCACCATTTTCTAGTATTTGTGGTGTCAGTTACCATAAAAGCAGGTGTCATACTGTAATCTTCTTAAAATAAAAAAAAAAGAAAGGGGGAAAAAAGAAAAAAAATAAAAGAAGACGGTAAAAACTCTGCTTTTTGGTTTGCATTGTTAATTGAATATATTTCTAAATGGCAAACATGAAAGAAATGTTAACACTAAACCACTCTGAAGTTGAAAAAGGATTTTAAGAATGAAATAGTTCTGGAGGTCTTCCTGCCTATATTTGCACTGTAGAGAGAAGTTTAATGAAGCAGAGTTTGGTGGTTGTTTTTTTTAACTAATTGCTTTCAATGACTTGTTTCTCTCAGAAGTTGATTTCTTAAGATTTATATAAGCACGCAGCTCAGCAACTACTTTGAACCAAATGTCTTTGAGAATGTTTGGAAGAAATCACAGGGTGCAACAATTTCATTCTGGAAAGCACAGAGCAGCCACTTATTATCACTGCATGACATCAGAAAATTTTATGCTTCTCCACATCTTCTCTTCCTTCTGCACAATGTTTTAGAAAGACAGCGTATTTCCAATCTCTTTTTGTTCCCTGTTTTATTTTTTCTTTGCACTTCTAAGTAAAGACTATTTAAGCTTCTTTACAAGACTTTTAATCTACAACCAGATCAAAATGAGTTTCCTCATTTGTTTATTGGACTGCACTTAAAAACCCCTGAAAAATAACAACTGTATCTAAACATTCAAGTGTTTCACCTATGACAAGCCAATATTTTACAAGCCCCATGATGCCAGAAATGGCATTGGCATAACCTAACAGACCAAAGTAGCAGTGTCAGGTAATTAATCCTCTAAGCCACCATACCTCCTGGTATTCTTTATACTGCATATCAACCAGGTCCCGAACCACTGCAATGTGAGTAAACATCCACTGGGAAATTTCCTAATACAAAGATAAGAGAACAGACAGAATGACACTTTATGAAAATTTTGTTTGAATGAAAATGTGTATGAATAAATGTGTATGAAAAGGTGTATGAATTCATCGCCTTGCTAAATTTGCTTGCAAATAATAGTTTTTTTAAAAAAATTACTTAGATGATGAATTTCAAACTGCTGCACACAGCAGTATTTAAGTTTTTGTTTGGTGTTTTCTTATTTTGTTCCTTTTTCTAAAGGGGATAAAATTACGTGTAGGAATATCCTTTAAAAAAAACCTGGCAAACATTTGGAAAATATTTGAAACACATGACTAATAGCTCAGAACATTCCCAAACAGCCAAACATTGGCACTGACAAATATTACTACTTTTCCCTGTTTCCTTATAAGTAATATCTTGTGGATGCTCCCTTGTTCGCTGGAAATCCTGAAGATACCCATCCCTCTTCACTCTGTCCCACAATATGCCTGTTTTCAATTATTGCTTCCTCTATTGACACAGTCAGCAACAGTTCCCATCAGCTCTTGGTGAGTTTCTTCCCTTTCACTTTCAGTGTATGCCTGCTCACCAGGGAAAGGACAGAGCACTGAGAATTCTTTGTTTTATCAAACCTATTGGCTAGTTTGCAGATCAGAAAGAAAACTAGGAACATGTTTTTTCCAGAGGACACAAACGCAGATTAAGTCAACGGGAGTTAAACATTTCCTTGTGACAGGAATACACCTTGAACCAACATGTCCCCAGTGTTTCAAGTACTAAATACAATAAGAACTTAATCCTCTAAAACTTTCAAACCCCTCTTTCCTTTGTTTTCAATGCCCCAAATAATTTACACTCTTTGCACTGCCCCATTAGGTACAGTTCTACTGAGAGCACCAGCACCCCTGCTGTGCTACTCTGCTCTGGACTTCTTTTTAAATTATTTTTTTTTAGCAAGCAGGTTTGTAAAGTGAATTTTTTTTAAGCAAGCAGGTTTCTACCATCACATGTTGCTTTGCTGAACTCTTCTTTGTAGCACAATAAAATCAGCACAAAGCAGCATTTGTTTGGTCATTATACATGCATGGTCATACAGGGATTATTCCTAAACCACATAATCTTGAGGGCAGGATGGAAAAGAGGACAAACATCTGCCTCACAGCTTCCATTTCAGTGCAGTAGTGCAAACTGAACTGAAGACCCAGACTAGCAAAGGCATAAAGCACACATGTATCCAGAAGCACCTGAGCAGTCTCACCAACAACAAAGAGTTTAACTCTTGGCTTAATGTTAAGGATATGCAGATGGACCTAGTAGATGAGGACACACAGCAGCAAGATGCCCAGTCTGGACAGTCAAAAAAGGGAAAGAAAACCAAGCACCAGATACCACTTCACACTCTGCAAGATTCCCTCCATTGGGATATTTATCACAAGCCCTGAACACACACTGCTGGATTTTAGACTGCATGTTATTAACTGACAGAAATTACCTGTGTAGAGAGGTTGTGTTTATTCAGCCCACTCTCCTTGCGGTTTCTCCTGGAACCAGTCAGTTTAGAGAGGCCAAAGCCACTGCTAACTCGTGAAAGTTTGGACTGTGTGGCTGGAACCAAAGCCTCCCCTCTACTGATGCATTTCTTCTCATGAGCTGAAAAACAAAGTGTTGGGAGCGCTTTTTAGGTATTTCCACAGCGCCCCCCATTACAGTTGGGTTTTTTAAAAAAACTCAACCTTTTCTGTTGCTTCAGAAAGGCCTGACTCCACTCAAAACATTTCTGCAAATATACTATCAGGGAGATACTGGAAAATGGAGCAAACGTCAGCCAGGGACAAAGCATATCCAGAAATACAGAGACTGTAAAACCAAGCATTCCAGAAGGTTCCAGATAGTTTCCAGAAAGTCTTTCCATACATCCAGGTTAACCTCAATTACCTCAGAACTGTGTAATCATCAAAGGAGTCACATCTATGGCACTTTATTATCTGCTGTCTAAACTCTTGTTAATTCAATCAAGCATCAGTTGACCATCTTTATTATATGGGCACAGAACTAACTTGTTTTAACTTGTTGTCCACCAGGAATCCCAGGTCCTTTTCCTGGAAAACTGCTTCCTATGCTGAACAGATTTCTGAGTCAAGAAGTAGCTATAGCATCACTGCTATACTTACCCAAATGATTTTGCCAACACTTTAAACTCGCTTCCTCAATAAAAGGTCTTGCAACGGTTATGTCCACTTGGCCACGATCATTGACAGGCAGAGTCACTTTGAAAACTTCTTCCAAAACTTGTTTTTTACTGTGGATAAGCTCTGTCCACACTCTGTTTATGGCTTTTAAAAGAAGCTGGCGACCTGTACAAGTACAAGATCACAAGCAGCAAGCTCTCTATAGCGCTTACAGAACTGGTATTTTTACAGTAGTGAAATGAATAATTTCTGCAATTATACTCTAGTTTCTTCCCCTCTTGCATGATGTGTGAAATGCCTTTGGTCAGACTGTCTTTTTTTGCCATTAATATGCTATCAATTAACTTTGGCCATTTTTCCCCCGTGAATTTGAAACACTGGCTCTGATCAGCTGTGGTTCATCTCCCACATCCATCTACTAACAAAATGAGATTGAAACAAACCTTACAGTAGTCTGTGTCTATATGCTTGAGTATTTTTACACGACTGTATGCCTAAGTACATACATGCATAAATATTAAATGTACATATGTAAGAAAAAAAAAATTCACTGAATATTTTCTTCCACAGCTAGTTCATACATTTCCTTTGAGTGGAAGATCCTGAGGATGCCACTAAATAATAATTTTATAGTTTATACCAACCCACTTTCCATTGCATTTAACACAGTGCAAATAATGCAGTATTCCTAATTCTGGTGCATGTCCAGACAAGAATAAATACCTCTTACTACTTTAACAGAACACTAACTTATCCTGGATATGTCTGTCTTGGTATTTCCAAGTGTCTTTTCATTAATGTTTTATATATTTTTATACACACACATAGCCCACACACCTTTCCAGAGAGTAACTGGGTAACACCCCCGCCATAACCCCCTGCCCCGAGTTACTGAGGTAAAAGATTAGTGGTGACAATACAGAAGCATCATTATGTGACATCTGTGGCTTTGTCACTCTCAGTTTACCTTCACTGACATCTTGATTGTAGACTCCATCAGGTTCTATATCAGAGGGGATCATAATGTGCCAAGTTGTCATCCTGGCTTCTGCTTCCAATCCAAACCCATCAACATTGCTACAAACACACAATGAATTAACAACCACCAGAAAAAAAAAAACCAACAACATACCAAGCTAAAGCATTTGATCCCCTGTAACAGTATCACAAAGACTAATACATGCTACCACAGCAAAATATCTTCACTTGAGTTCTGACAATCCGTGGTCACAAGCTGAACTGAAAGTTTATGAAACAATGACATGCCATGGACACTGGTGTCACTAGAGGAAGATGGTGATATTTGAAGAAACACAAAACAGACGAGGCCAGAAATAGAGAACAGGGTTTGAGGATGCTTGCCAAGTGTCTCTGGATGAAACACAAGTTGTGCATCTTTTTGGAAAGAACAAATGAAAATGCCAGGCTGGCATTTGAAGCAATGCAGAAAAGTGGGTGTCTACAGCATCTGTCATGGACACCTGATTTAATGCATGACTGGACTTACTCAATGCTCTACATAAAAGTACTAAGATACAGAATTCGTATGAAATGATTCAATAGGCAATAAATCAAGTGATGGGACCTTTATTAATTACCTAGCACCAGTGTTTCTATCTTTAAAACATTTCAAATTACAAAAGGATAATAACAAAATGGTTAGATAAACACTTGTCAGCATTTTGAAATACCTCTGTAAAAGGATGTAAAAACGGTCTCTATACCCAGGATCTTCAAACCTGATTTTGTTTCAAAATGAATCTCTTCAGCTTGTTTGTAATTCACTGGCTGGGAAGTTACAACCAGTTATCCAGAATTTGCTGATGTATTTTCAAGGTGAGCACCATTACTGAGAAAGAACAGGACATTTTTGTACTTCACAGCCCTGATTTTGAATGAACTGTCTGAGATATTTACCTTCCCCCATGCAGATTAATCAAGCAGTGAGCCAGGCAGCTGATGAACTCTTGATCATGATTCCCAGGTCCCAAAATTAAGTTTCTATTCACAGTAAGGACCCTTAGGGAATCAAGGAGAGCCACTTGCTGAGGAACAGTTTTGTGCGCTCTTGAGAACTGATACAAGATGGTTCTGTTCAGGCAGTGATAAATGGCATCCAGCGATAGTCCCTGAGATCTTCTTTTTGACTGATGAGGAGCAAAAAAATCATGATCAGATAGCAGCAGAAAATCATTTTACTGGCACAAAATCTTCCCTTGAATTGACCCATGCTCATTTTTCACAATTGGTATTTTACCAAAAGTGTCAATCCCGTGAATTTCAAGGACAAAAATTACATTAATGATAATACATTTATAATTCTAACATCTATAAAGATGTTGCTAATTTCTAACAGTCACAGTCTTCTAACAATCTCCAATAAAAGTATATGAGGAGAACACTGGCTTTCCAAAAACATCAAGGTAAATTTAGGAAGCTTCCCAAAATTCCTGCAAGGTATATTTGTTTATTTTGGTGGATTTCTAAAAAATAATGTCATCTGAGAGCAGTTTTTACTCAACTACCCATATTAAAGCACTCCACACTGACAAGATGAGCTAAGAAAGCTCAGTAAAGAGAGAGGAAGCCTGGGGAAGAAAAGCATATTTCTATGCTGACCTGACATGTGTCACTAGCAGGTTGCTTAGTGACACCACTCCATGCATTTCAACCTAACCTTCAAAAATGGTTTTGCAGGCAGGCTAATAGAACAACACTGTTACCTGTGCAATGAGCTGGATTATGAAGTCCACAAGAAGCTTGGATTCTTTGTTGAACATGCCCTGCCAAAGCTTATCTACCACACGCTGTGTAAAATAAAACACATTGTTCACCAGCACTTGGTAGCTTCCTCCACTCGTTATAGGCAGAGATGCATCTTCCCCTAGGTAACAAAGAACACAAAAGTTTTCTTCATTTATCAGAAAAACCCATCTGCATAAATACACTTACATTAGTTCATGCTTTCTAGACTTCTGCAAAAGAGATTCAGTCAAAGATAAAGTTAAAACCTCATGGCTTCCCTACAATAAGCTTTGATGGTAAGCAAACATAGTTCTGAATTTATTTTATTAATGGACTCTACCCAGTGAAAGACAAATCACTGCTATGGCAAGAAATGGGGAGCCTTACAAGCACTTTTGAAGAGAAATGCATACAGCCCCATGACACCTAGGATGGAGACAGGGCAGACCTAGAGCTCCTGGGAAGTCCAGCAGGCCACCATGAAATCCAACTGGGCCCCCGAGCAGCCATACTCCTACAGGCCCCTTCCTGATCATCTAAATCCATGCATTGGTGGAACAGCCTACCCTACTGACATCCAACTTACAAGCTTCTAATTCTCTTCCTATCCATTTATCAATGGAGTGTTAATCCTTTTTTCTGGGGTGCTGCCTTCATAATAAAGCTACAGTAGGAGGGAGTGGAAACAAAGCTAACTTTTAACCTGTGATAAATTGACACAAACTCCAGATACTCTACCAAGGTAATAAGGACATGACAGATTATGCAAGATCCAGTTTCAGTTCTTTCTGCTGTGACTGCAATTTGTCTGACTTTCATATCCAAAAGATTTATGCCATGTAGTTTTTTTGAATAACCTATTTTACAGCTTCGGCACAATCAAGGTAGTGAGGGGACATGCAAGGACAGCAACACCATTTACACATCAGAGGAGAGGAAAGGGCAGAGAGAAAAATAAAGACAATCAAGATGCAAAATAACAGGACAACAAAAAAAGAAAAAGTCATAGAACCAAAACCTTGTGTTTTGATTAAAGTTTGTTATATTACCCAATAAAACATCAGCTGCAAGTAAGTGGTCCATCACTCCATCCAAAACATATGTCTGAAACTCCTTCTGCTGTGTCCGTGTTGATCTTTCAGGGGAAGCCTGAAAAAAGATATGAAGATAATATTCAGATAATTAATATCTCTGAGCAAAAAAAAGAGGGAGAGGAAGGCTGTCCTAGGTGATTTCCTCTTTTCTCAGCTCTTGTGAACTACTTTTATTTTCTCTTAACATTCTGTCCCAAGTAAAAAGTTTTGGCTTTATCTAAAAATTTAAGCGTGCATGTCAAGGATACATTGGCTGCAAGCAGTCTTACAGAGCAGGCATTATTCCTATTTAAATCCAGTACATTTATCTTCTGCCATAATAGGAACTGGAAAAGAACACATTCTGAAAAGGTGCACAAAACTCTAACTATAGTTAAACATATGGTTAAACTCTGATCTCCTCAGTTCACAAAGTCACCCCTCCTTCAGTAAAATGAGTAAATGGGATAGATCAAATGTAATCAATCATCACTTCTATGTGGGGTTCTGCATATTACTAAATCAGCCTTGATAAAGTCATATAATAGATATATGGGCTAAACTAAAGGGGAAAATGACTTTAGCACCTTGTGTTGGTCAGTGAACACACGATCACCCCTAACTGAACAATTCACTTGAACACTCCTAGAAAGCAATATAGCATTAAGTTTGGCAGTGTTTACATACCCAATTCTCTTTATTCTAGGGGGCCAGTAACATTGATGAGTGATAACAAGTTAAAACAGCTGTAAAGCAATGGCAACCAACAGTATATGGTCTCAAACTCTCCTTCTGATGTCAGTGGATAACTGCACCTTTTGACATTTCATTTTTTGCTTTGTGACAGCAAAGAGGTGCCCAATTGCCCCAGGAAATTTGTTAGGAAATGTACAAGCATGGTCCAAAATTCCCGCAGCTTTCAAAAAAGATCAGGGAGACTCAGCAATACATAAGATGAGGTGGCAAAAAGGCAGGTCAAGGAAGAGTGAGAACTGATGTGAACTGAACATTTCAAAATACATTGTCTGAAGGAGGTGTGGGCAGTTAAACAGTAACTGAACTCCTCACCTCCCTGCCTCACCATTAACAGGATGATGCTTTCATCAAGTGTAACAAGCTTTAAAAGATAATTTACAGGAAGATAACACAGTTATTTTGTGAGGTTTTATAGCATATGGCACCATATGTGTTTTTATCTAATTGGTACCATCTATGGCAACATTTCTTTTTATCTAATGTGAATAAAACAGAAACCTTAATATTTCTGCAGGGATTTTATATTCTCAACAAAGTCAATACAGCTGTCATGGTCAGAAAAGTGTTTAACAAATGAAACATACTTCACAACAATAAAACTTGAAGAAAGCTACAACTTCACAATAAGTTCAAATAATAAAAAACAAAACAAAACACAAAACTCAAAGAAACTCTACCTCTAGCAGAAGATCTACCAGTGGAGTTTGTTTGCTGGCTGGTGTGAGACATAAGTTATCAATTATCATCACACGCATGAAGTCAAACACAAACTTTTTGGCAGGATGGTTGGTTAAGTATGTTTTGGTGCCAACATTGCAGTATTCTGACTGGCTCCTGTTCATGCCAGAATCAGCTGCAAAGGCTTTAAACTCTTCAGCTGGGGACCCAGCTTCATCATCAAGATCAGTGACCTGTGGAAAAGAGCACATTAAAACTGTAGAGATCAGCAAATTAATGGCAGTTTTTTCACTTTTCTATTATTTGCTTGTCTTTCTAAGGCTTTTTTGCTTCATATTTTGCTTCTTAAGAAGCATTATGATGTTCAGGATCAGTTTCCTAATACACAACAGGAGAAACATCCAGTTTCAGATTCCCAAGGCAATCAATCATCAGTGAAGACTGGTGTGAGTTACATTTCACATTCACTGACCAACAGAAGTACTTGAGCAATTTCTAAACACTTGGCAAAAATAAATTTTCTCATTGCAAAAACAAAAAAAAAAAAATAAAGTTTTGAAAAGTTATTAACTAAAGCAGTTAAAATAAAACCAAGACAGAAACCAACTAAAAAAAAAGGCCATCAAGCTTACATAACAGAAAACAAAAAAGTAACTGAGCCTTTTCTTTTTTTAATACGATACCTTCATCAGAGTGCAGTTATGGGTAAGCCGGTTTCCCAAAAATCTCTAAAAAAAGAGAAAAAAAAAAAGGGTCTCCACAGCTTTCCCATTTCTGATGAACAGAAACCTTTGAGAGGCTAGCTCTTAAAGAGGACTGCAACAAAAGCACAAACAGTAATGAAAGCTGTCAAATCCAAGAGACTGACTCTTTTCATGTAACTCCCTCCTCCAAGTGAAAGAAGGTACAACATGATTTCCCTCAACAAGCTTATCCATTGCCAACTCACATGTGAAATAACCAAACATTTTGGACATTTGGTCTGCTTTAGTAGGAGAGTTTTCCCAAGAAATTAAGAGGACTCCAAATATGTGTTCTTTCTAGTTTTAATAGCTGTCTCAGAAAAGTTGAAAGATCAGTTAAGAATTCTCTCTCAAGGCTGAATTTGGATTATAATGTTTCGTTGCAGAAACCTGGCTGTTATTCAGCTATTTCACAAGGGATTGATTTAGGCAGAGGGAAATGCTGGAGGAATAAACCAATTTGGAGTCACGAGAGCCTTCAAACTGTGAAGAGCTCAAGTTGTCAGGCAGCTATACAAAGTTCCAAGGGATCTAGCAGTTAAAATAAAATCTGCTCAGAGACACAAGGCTCCTCTAAAAATTCTACAGGTGAATGCCAAATCAGCATTACTAGTTTATAAGTAGCACTTTTTTGAGAGAGACCAAGCTCCTGCTAATATAAAAGCAAAAAAAAAACCCCTATTTTTCATGACTCATCAGCATGCTCTGTTAAAAACTGATCTCCCACTTTAATTGACAAAACGATAGCATACCACCAGTAAGTATTTCCTGAACTGTTTTATCATACCCTCCATTATTCTAGCATTTGGCAACCTGTAGCCCAACTATCCTTCCATGTTCTTAATAAAATTACTTTTAGATGTTGGCTAGCAGTACCTGTTTCTTTCCATTCATTTTCTAGAAATAGTATTATTTGTAAATGGCACTAAGCTCAAAGAATACTTTAGGCAGCAATGTTGAATTCACACCCTCTCCTGGCTTGAACTCAGAAGTTCCGGGAAATGCAAGAACACTGTTTTGTGGTTAGAC
The DNA here is from genome assembly GCF_025592945.1 of Manacus candei. Classification (NCBI taxonomy): domain Eukaryota; kingdom Metazoa; phylum Chordata; class Aves; order Passeriformes; family Pipridae; genus Manacus; species Manacus candei. The sequence continues at coordinate 41,290,655 of NW_026138076.1, read as the reverse complement.
CACAAAAGCAGAAATGGTAAATGGAAGAAAAAAGAAGTTTTAGATTTTATCACATCCTCCAGAGCAGAGGGCTGAATGCACAGGCTGACTCAGTCTTTTTAGCTTTTGTAAATACGAGCTAATATTTTTCATATAATTGAAAATAATGGTCCACTAGAAAACAAACAAATTGTGTATGTTCCCCCTAAAATGCTGTTCTGTTGAACACGTGATGTGCTTCTTTCAGCTCCAAAACCCAAGTACAAAATGTCCAGCCCAGCCTTGACAATGCCCTCTTTTGCAGGGTGAGTTATGACTGTTAATTGATAAATCCTCAAAAGTAACATTCAGGGGAAAAACAAACAGCTAAATAGTTGGATTTCCTACCATCTCAGAGTAAGGTCGTATGTTGAAAGGGAACACTGTTGCTGCCAGCGCACACAGGAACTCTGGACTCATCCACAAGGAAATGAGGTCTGGCACATTGTGATACAAATACCGAAAGAACTGCATCAGGGTGACTGGATATTCTCGAAGCCAGGAGCCTTCCTCCTCTGACTGCCAAGGCTGGGTTGAAAAACAAACACCAGATCAGCACAGATAGCACTAATTGAAGAATGCTTATTTCAGAAAGGAAGAGAAGCTGCAGGGTCAAATATGCAATCAAATACACTGTCAAACATGCAATGACATACACGATGTAACGTGATGAAAGATGGGGCCAAATGTGACCAACCACATGGACAAGCACTTGTTCAAGCAGAGCAGACATAAGTGATTGAATAGGGGGCCAAGCACATGACCAGCTGTGGAAAGCACATCAAGAACATGTCACTGTGTGTTGAAGGACTTGTCAGAACACCTGACTGAAGACGCAGTGTCTGAACATGTGACCTAATAACTGATCAAACAAGTGATAGAAAACGAGTTTGAGTACATCACCAACACAAACCTGACACAATGTGATAGAACACATATCTAAGCATGTCACCATACGATAAACACCCGACCAAACATGTGACCAACCACCACGACAGGTGACCAGCAAGAGATAGACCATGTGACAACAGGAATGTGCCCTGCAGCAGGTCATGAAGGCATAACCAGTACACATGTCCAGAAGATGCTTCTAAACATGTTAGCATGGGAGAAACATGCAAGCAATGGAGCACATCACAAACACATGACGACCAAACAGGAGATAACCAGACAGGTGCTGCTTTTAAAGCATTTTTTGAGATAATTTTCAGCAGATAACACACTCGAGATTCAAGGAAATACAGAATTTTCCCACTGAGAGACCAACTTCCACTACTCTTGACATTAGATTCAAAGATGAGAAGATGACACATTTTTCTGGCAGTAAATTCATTTCCTCCAGCATGTGGCTATTCATAGTCAGGGGACTTCTCTGCATGTGGAAGGTTCGTGTACAAAATCTGCAACTCGCATAGCTCTGAGCAGATGGAATATACTCTCTCTAACATGCCCCCACGATGTTAATTGGGAAAGAAATTCAATTATCTCTGCCAAGGACATTTTATCCTTCTGTTTTCTTGTTTTGTTTTAATTGCAGCTAAACACAGAGCCCAGTCTTTTTGTGGCCACTAATATTTCCACAGACACTGGGAAAAAAGTAACATAGAATAACCCACTAAAATGACAGTTTTCACCCAAGTATTACGAGCCTATCTCACAGCTGGTTTTGTCGTGACACTTCACAAAAAATTTTTCTAATTTGGCTTTTCACCACATGGCAAACTCAACTCATAATATTCAAATGCAAGCAAAATTTTTTTAATGCTTACAGAATTCAGCATGCTCCTCAGCATTCCCAACAACAGGAAGGCAGCTTCTGTGCAAACACTGTGTATTGAAGAGGTAACAGTGCCACAGGAGGCAGGAACTCCAAATATGAACGTCCAAATAGAGTCTAAATCAAACTGTAAGAGGTGAAAGAGAAAAAAGAAGACATGAAATAATCCCTTTCTCTTGTGCAATTGGATACTGCTTTTTATTACACATACAATGCACTCATTTGGCAGTATTTAAAAAATTGTTTTGCATCCTCCAGACTTTATCACCATAAGTTTCATATGAAAGTCATATGTCACTGAAGAAAATTTCTTTCAACAATGGGCTAATGTAACTGCAATTCTTCACAAAGTATTTAAGTATTTTGAAACAAAAGAGTACACAGGCTGCACAATCTCCTCAGTTTACTTCTTGCATCTAGCAGTAAAACCCACATGGTATTCCACAGAAGAAAGAAAAAAAGATAACAAACAACACAAAAAAATCAAGTTGCAATTTCCAGCAAGTCTAAACAATTAAATGAATTAAAACATTTAACAAAGTTCCCACCTCCTGCATTAAGAGTGCTACTAAGTGGCAGAATTTAGTTTTGATTTAACAGTGTCATACTTCAATGCTGTAAACAGATGAGTGAGCTTCATGCCTCTACTTCATGTTAGCACAGTGCTGAATGTGCTGTCAAGTACTGCTCTTGAGAATACAGGCAGACAGAATACTACCTGGTCTGAAAACTTTTACTTTTCAGTTCTCACTGATAAATAAATGTTAGCACTGCATCCATTCTAAACAGGCACTTTGTCTATCTCGAGTGTGGTTTTTCATCATAAAGCACTACCCTAGGCCTTCTAGGACTCTGTTGTAGACTATATACTCATTTACATATAATTCAAACAAGCCCCAAATCAACCTGCTCAGAATAAGAGCAACCAACATTTTTCAGCAACAACTGGATTGCCTCCCAAAAAAAACCCACAGAAACTTTTTGAAATGAAAGCTATCTTGTTTTGTCTGTAACCTTGTGAGCCCTCTTTAACACAACAACTCCCTACTTCTTAAAAACCACAAAGAAACCCCACAACCAAAGAAAGCAAGCAAAAAATTATGTTCCCTTCAATGCCTATACCCCATCAGATTGAACTAGGGATCTGGTTCTCATTTGACCCCGAAATGGACCAAAATGATGGCTAAGCCATAACAGCCTGGCTTCCACATACCCCCAGGGTATCCCATCCTCCCACCCCAGACAGCTCAGCACTAAACAGCACACCCTGACTGAGTCAGCTGCAGAGGAGAAGGAGGGGGTCTGGTTAATCCGTTATTTTCTTTCATGACAGACAGAACTACATTTACATCTTACTAGATAATCCCTACCTGGCAACCCTGATTACACTGGTTGCTGATGACAGGTGCACTGACCTGCAGGTTTTCAGGCAGTTCAGTGACTGGCTGCTGCAGGAAAAGGGCCATGAGGAGGAAATAGAGTGCAGGTACATTAGTGTGCTTCGGGAGAAGGGACTGCAGAACAGGAAAGCCTGGGAAGTGACAAGCATCCCGGTTGATCTCCCGGACCGTTGATCTGCCGCCAGCACTCCTGCCCACATTGAACCCTAAGATGAAAAACAACACACAAAGACAAAAATGTTAACAGGGAATTGCCTGTGAAGATCACTCTTACCCATGCAGTGAACTTGAGAGAGTGCCTCCTCAGAAACTGATGCTGTAAAAAATGAATGTGTGCATACAGACTGACACACACATATGACACCATTCTGCTTCAGATGTCCACTTTTTTTAAACAATTAAAAAAAAAAAAGGAAATTATAGCCTTCCAGTACCACATAGATGACACTGCTCCATACAGACTGCCCAATGCTACTGCTTATAACACACAGATCCATTTTCTGGCTGCGACCACAATTTCTGACTTCTGAAACACCCAAGCTTCTGAAAAAAGATATTTTGCTGGCTGAGAGGGAAGTTATCACCTTAATCTCAGTTACAGACTTATATTACCAAGCAGCAATTCCATGGCCGATTTAAGTCTATGGGCAGCTAATTTTTCTCCAAAGATGTCTCAGGGGCATCTTATTTCAGATGTTTTGTTAATGATTAATCAGCTGGTATTAAGTATTAAGTGCTCTTATTTTGTTTAATTTAAGTGCTGCCAGAGCCACCTTTTGTGACCCCACTTCTACCTAGGTATTTGAATTTCCTCTTTAATGAAAAAAAAAACCACCAAAACATCAGGATGGCAGAAGTTCTTATTTTCAAGTAAAGAAGAAGGCAGGAAGACAGTTCAGTCTCCACATCAGCAGAGTGAGCCATTCTTCTGACAATGCCAGAGGTCAGGTTGTTTTTCTGAGACTCAAATACAGATACACTTTCCACCGGAAACTGACTTTTTAAACAGAAAACATCTATCAGGAATCAGACCAGTGAAATCTGTGCTACAAATTTGAGGGAATTCCATCAGTAACTTTCAACAAAAATGGCTCGTATTTCACCTCATGAGAAATTTTGGAGCCAATATGTTCCGTCTTATTAAAAAACACAGGGTACAAAAATTAGATAATCTGTCACTATCAGTTGATGAGACACAAGTTTAAAAATATCTGTTTGGATATTTTAGTCTAGCTTGGATTCAATAAGAATCCAAAAAAATATATATAATAAGAAAAATAGGAAAACTCTACAAATGCTCTTCAAATGTGATTGTATATCAAAATCTTATTTAGAGAGATTTTGTGACTGAAGAAAGTGTTTATGTTATTGGATGCTTAAAGCAGACACTGAATAAACAACAGTCTATTGCCCAAAATACCAGTGGTTTTCAAGTTTTTAGGCACAATCATGCAAGGGAAATGCTTGTGCAAAAACTGTTTCTTAAACAAAATACAGAACATTAATCAAAATTAGTCAAACAACAGATGCTTTTTATGATAACAATAAATATTTGCATGTGTTATACGGTTTCAGAAATGCTGTTTTCTTTAATCTTCCTAATTATTAATGCAAATCATTATTAATGGAAAGAACCATCCTATGCTCCTAGCTGAATATCCCAAGGGATATATTATGGGAAACTGTAAACATACAAACTTAACGGAGAGTTTTATTTATGCAAAAAAACAACAAGATGGCATACTTTGAAACCTATCAAAGAGACAAAGCAGAATATTTTTTTTTTTAAATATTTTTATACTTTCATTTCAGGAAGAGCCCTCTTCCTGAAGTAAGATCACTTTCAACAACACTTCACAATTATTTCCTTATAATAAACCAATTCAGAAAAGCCTTTGGCACAGAAACAGATCATACACTGCTGCAACACAGAGAGGTGGTTCCTTGTACAGTTATTTTAGGAATAGCTTTAAGTTGAAAGTACTGTGATACAAGTGCTCTGGTCTAAAGGCTACTCAGGCTCCTGAAAGACTCCCATTTAATGTCAATCAGTGGGTTTGCACCAGGGCCTGAATGGACATTCATCTAAAACATTCCATCTTATTTGGACTGAAAAAAACCCCAGGTCTACAAAGAACTGACATCCATTACTTCAGACATTTGGAGATGCATTTCAGACAGTTGAGAGATGCTCAAAATGGGTCCTGTAGACTGAAGTGTTATACACTGAATTCTAGGTCACATGGGGTAACTGAGAAGTCTGATAACCCTGATAAGTGAGGCTTTAAGAACCTGCAAAAAAAGTCTTTAATAACAGAGAGCATGTTTGCGTATGGCCGAACATAGGAGAGGGAAAGAAACTTTGAGATGATACCACGAACACAGAAATTCCCAAGAAAATAAAAGTCCAGATTGGTAAATCTGATTGGCACAGAACTGAGTAGACAAAGCAGTTCAAGTATAACACCACACAATGCTCTAACTAATAAAAGTAAACAAATAAGTAAATTTTACTGGATCTCTGTTAGCTGTGTACATAAGGTCCTATGCTATACTACCTTTTCATCTATAGCTTAGATGTGCCTGCCCATGGGACATATTTAACCTTACCATGATGGTAACAGAAAAAAACAACTGGTTACACAGGTTTTGTGCAGATGACATCTGTGCAATGTCAACTGGAGGGCAGTTTTGTAAAACCTCTCCCTTTTGCCTAGGAAATCTTAACTCTTAGTTGTAAGAAAAACAAAGAGCAGAAGCATCTGATTGCGACACAGACAGTAACAGAAAGGATGCACCTCCCAGACAGCATCCATACAATAACCCCCCTCCCTCAACACATGAGCACAGACGCTCCCAGTAATCCCTAAATCCTGAGGAGTTGAGATGCGTACCTAGCACAGTACCAATTTTATTGGTCAGGACAGAATCCGTCTGATCGAGCCAGCCTCCACCACTGAGACCCTCCTTAAACTTGATAAGGATGGACTGATTACTCAACAGGACCACAAGAATTCGCATGGCTGCTGTGACTGTGGTGGAATGCAGATGTTCTTCCATAAACATCATAATCCAATCAAAACCCAGTGTCTTGACCAGTTCTTCACAAGCCCTAAGTAAAGAGAGTTAAAAAAAAAAAAAGTCACATTTTACAGCATTTAGTTTCCTACTAGACAGCAAAAAACAATGTCCTCCAGTGCAGGGCAAACTTCGAGAGCAAATTCAGATCTATCAAAGAGTTAACTGAATTCTTATGTAAGTTTGCTACAAACACGAATGTCACTCGTTGAATCTTGTTAGATGGAACAGTTAAGTTGTATTTATTTAGAAGAAAGAAAAAACTAATTACAGCTCCTGGGACTATTGCATTGCATGATATTTCTCCAACTGTTGCTTGTGATAACGAATATGGAATTCTGAACTGGAAACTTTTTGTTAAGCCATACAGGAAGTTTTCAGAAGTCTTCTTAGAAACCGGTATTAAAAAAAGTGAAGGAATGTTGTTTGGTTGGTTTTATTAAGGGAAGAGTTGCTTGGAAAATATCTGAAAATACATGGGGTTTTTTTCCCTTTTTTTAAAGCACTATTCCTTAAAAGCTTAAACAGTTTTGGGTTGTGTGTCCATCAATCCCTACATAATCTACAGATGCCATACATTCACAAAATGCCATCAACAGACTCCAGACAGGCTACTGGGTTGAAAGCTGTATTTTGTCAAGGTTTAACATGAGTGATTCAATGTCTCTTCTCCATCTTGCCATATGACTCTATGGTCTCATTAAACTACAGTATTATTCTTCCCTCACATGCAATTTTAAGTAACTAAGGGGCATTCTACGGTCAATGATCCTAACAATAACCCCTGCTGGAGCCATTTGATCTCAGTCAAATGAGAAGCTGATTACCCCACTTCTCTAAAAACACAAGTTTCCTCTTTGACAGATTTTATTTTCTCTATAGCCACACATGAAGTTATGAGAAAACAGCATCATGAATCATGTATTCCATCTCTACTGGCATGGTAGAGGTAATTAAAAGGTAATTCAGTGAATCAAATGGGGTCTGTGTAATTCTCACCCTTGAAATAAAAAACTATAACCTTTCTCTACCTCAAGGGTTTTTTTGTACTTACTGCAAATTAACAGTTGTCTTTTCTTTAGATGTATATAGAAGCTTCAGAAGGATATCTAAAAGTCTGTTCCGTAGTAGAATAAGATTAGCTGAAACAAGTCCTCCAAAATCATCCTCTGTTCCTAAATATTTTAAAAAAAAAAAAAAAACAAAAACAAAATTAGGTTTTTGGAACTTGGGCATTTTAAGACTATTCATTTTAAGACAATTCATAAATTCCATCCATAAGCAAAGGAAGGTGTACTAAGTACACATACACCGCTGAGAAATGTTTGGTGCCCCGTTACCACTGTCACACACAGTTTGGGCAGTTTGAAGAACAGGTAAAAGGTAATCACAACTCTTCAGACAATAATCTAAACTGAAGTAGTCACTCCTGGCAGGCAGATATACAAAACCAATCAAATACCCTTCACATTCCCCTCCCTTCTCTCAAAACTGCGTAACATGCTAACTAAATGCACATTTAGCATTTTGAAAGCTAGGTTGGTGGGAATCCTGATACTTCCCAAATCCCTCCCAATCTAAGAAATGGAGACAAAAATTAGTTTAACAGATCCCCAAGCTCATCATCAGTTGAAAAACACACTGCAGCCAAGCAAATCCATGCAGCTCAGGACTAGCTTCACAGTTATTTTGCAAATTCCTCTTCCTGTACCTTATACTATCAGAGGAGGGCCATGCTTTTACATTATTTAAAATCAATAAAATCACAACTTGAGGCAATATGAACAAAAATAAAGACAGATAAATGGATACTTTCTGAGCCAAGGTTTTGTACACAAGATGCAAACACCAAGTATCTTCTATGACAGAAATACAGAAGAACTGGTGAACACCACTAGCCTAAAAATTTCTTGTCTTCTGCCTCAAAAGCTTCTCTCTCTATTCCTGCCACATCCTGAATTTCTCCCCAAGGTTCTTCAGTCCCCTAGACAGGCAAAAAACCAGCCAGGCTGTGGTTAGCCTGGGGAAAAAAAAATCATGGCTGGCCTGTAGTGAAAACATCAATCTGGATCTCTCTCCAATACCCACAGCCTCTTTTTTACTAAAAAGCTCAAATTTAATCATCTTTGAGACCACAAAAAGCAAAGGTATTGAGAAGGAAGAGGTGAGGCACAGCAGAATAATGATGAATCTCACTGGACCACAGAATGGTTTGGGTTGAAAGGGAGCTTTAAAAATCATCTAGTTCCAAACTCCTCTGCTACAGGTAGGGACACCTTTCAGTAGAGCAGGTTGCTCTATCCACCCAACCTGCCTTGAACACTTCCAAGGATGGGGCATCCACAACTTCTCCGGGCAACCTGTTCCAGTGCCTCACCACCTGACAGTAAAGAATTAGTTCCTAATATCTAGTCTAAACCTACTTTCAGTTTAAAGCCAGTCCCCCCTCGCCTCATCACTACATGCCCTTGCGGAAAGTCCCTCTCCAGAAAGTGCAGTCTGCCTAAACCTTGTTCTTCAGGAAACCAGATAATAAAACTAACTTTATAGCAGAAATACTTATCTCTCACTTGTCCCTGCTCACCAGTATATTCCCAAGAGATGCAGAAACATAGGATCTTAAGGTACTCCTTCTAGTTATTTGGGTGACATTTACTGTGGGACTAAAACATTTCTGCTCAGGGAGACTGATGGAAAATGCAACTGCATAAGCCTTTTATCTTAAGGAAAACAAGGCTAGAAATGGTCTCAATATATTCAATATAACTCAATATAAAAATTATTGAAGGACAGTAACATTTTTTTTTTCCTAAGAAAAATAACTAGGCTGTCTTAGTTAATTCTTTCACTTCTTCTACACCTGGAGGGAAGATGCACCTAGTAAAGATGCACCTAGTAACAAGTTGCCTTTTTTTTCCCTTTCCTCACAAAGAAGCAGAGATGCACAGCTGATTTGAAGGAGCAAGTGGAGGAAAGAGAACAAAACTATACAGTGTTATATGAAGGAAACAAAAGAAAGCTGAAAAGGTTTTGCTCTGCTTTGCACTCAATACTGAAAACCAAAGTACCAGTACTAACAGGCAGCCAGGTTATAACAAAATTATGACATTGCTAATGGCACTATTTCTACGTTTCATGTGTTCAAGCACAGAAGAGATCACAAAGTATTTTTATTCTACTGCTTCTAAGTGATGTCAACACTTACCACTGTCAAGCTTTTCTTCATTGTTTATTTCCATGACCACAAACTTCTCACAGACTGCAAACGTAGGTAAAGTGGAAGAGATGAACTGTCCAAACCTTGACGTATATAGAAAAAACATCACTCACTGGTATGACAGATGCACTCTCATCTATCAATAATTCACCTTAAATATAAAACTGTGACACTAGTGACAGGGTGATATCCAGAAATGTCAGCTTTCTCACATCTAAAGATTGAGGAAAATCATCTCTAATCAAAGTAACTAGCCAAAACACAAATTAACTTGTTGTAATTAATGGAATCTTTGCAGACAAGTCTGCAGGTAAGGGACCCAGAAAATGCTAAGATTCAAGAAAGGAAACAGAGATATCACCAAGTCCTAGTAAAATGAACACCTCAAGTTAAAGAGAAGAGAACAAAAACATTATTCTCAACCCTTTACAGATGAACAATTATTACATCAATTATTACAGTGGTTACTCAACTCTGGAATAACATTTATGTCTATAGCTTGAGGTTATGTAACACAAGGTCATGGTTTTCCACGACAAGACATTGATGTACTCAAAGAAAGGAGATGCAATATATTCCCCTTTCTGCTGCAACTAACCTGAAATGATCCCTAGCCAGTGTAACTTTTCCCAAGTTATGCAATATTTTTCATTTTTCATTTCCAGGAAGGAAAACAAGGAAAATTCAGACAGACATCCTACAATTTGTTCTGTAACCATTTAAGCTTAAAATCAATGGTTATATTCTTGAATAATTTTTTTCTTCTGTATAATTAAAACAAAGACAGGTCACATGTTCAGGTTGAGGCTTCTGACACCTATAATTGTACTTAAAGTGAGAAGCTGAAAACATGACCATTTGTATGCAAAGAACTCCCAAACCCTGCAATATTTTATCCATTTTCTTTATAATGAAATGGGAGATGAGAAAAATCACGTTATCAAGGAGTTCAACTAATTTTAAAGCATTTCATATACTCCTGTATGTATGAATTGCAATAATTGGTGTAATTTCCATCAGTCTGAATTAATGGTAACCTATCTGACAGTCTTAAATATTTTTTTATACCGTGATGATTAAGAAAAAATCTGGAACTAAACCTTTCACTCAGGATAGTAATTAAAACTGCACTTTAACCTGAAGTATCATTATAGCTCATCTCAAGTAATATTAATAATATTCAATATTCAATAATGGTATTTAGGAGAAGCGCTCAGTGCTTCACATGACCAAGGGAGCTGCAATTCAGCACCTTTAACTTCTCACCTGTAGAACATTAAGCCAGTTTGATAATCCAGTCATACTTGATCAGATACAAACTGAAAATAATATGCAAATCAAGGCTTTAACATACTGGTTATGTCTAGTTCAGTCTAGTTCTTCGAGAAGCAAAAAAAAAAAATCAGTTCATGAGCATTCCATGTTACACACTCCATGGCCATATGACCATTAAGTATTTTTGACAGAGATCATTAACATAATAAAAACAAGAAAGACAGAACTATCACAGATGTGGGATACCTGAGTAAGTCATAGCTGCTAGGGAAGCCTTGAAGCAAAAAGCTCAGCACATTACTAATTGCAGCAATAGTGGGCTGGGACAGAGACATGTCTCGAAGAGTCAGGAGTAGTCTTGGGATGAGCTGGAATTCCCTCATTAACTTTGCGTTCTTTGCTGCTTCACTGGAAGAAGGAAAGAAAGGAGGTGGCAATTTAAAATTGGGGCATCCTCTACATATTACCTAATCCTGTAAGTCCCATTACCAGGCTTGCATTGGCTCATACCTTGACTCAGTGAGAAGTTCAATGAAGTGTTCAAATAATGACAGATGAAGCTCATAGGGTGCATGAAGCCAGACCTGAAATACAGAATAAACAATGATGTGTTGGGTACACAAACTGACTTGTAGAATAAAAAAGGACATTAACATACCAAAGGTTATAAAAGGCTTGAAGAGATTAAAATTGTTCTTGTACACGACTATTTACCTGTCCATAAAAAAAATGCACACTTCCAAACATATTATATTCTTTGTCAGTGTATCATGTTGCAAACTTCTAAAGAGTTCTAGACAAAAAGTTACACAATTGTCTGGAACACCTCTTTAAACAGATGGTGCAAAGCAGTTATTGGGGTTTACAAAGCTGATGTGAAACGCTGTGTTAAGTTTATTTGGCTTAACTGAAGATTTTTGTCTTTTGTAAAATTAACTTACTATCCTCTGCCTAGATTAAACTCAAGGTCTTCCCTGATTTTGATTTTTTTTGCCCAGCATTTCCTGCAGTTAAATTATTTAGATTCCCTAGCAAAAAATCCCCAAACCAACAAACAAAACAAAAAAAAAATCGATTGTTCAATCAATAGAAGAAATAAAAGATATAAAAGCCAGAAAGCTCAGTTACAGCTGCCAATCTTAAAATTGACTTGCCATTGAACAAAGCATAATTAATACTTGTGCTCTGGTGTATAAAACTGGTTTAAATAAAAATGTTTCTAGCTTTTGCTTTTCTTCTAATCTTATAATCTAAAATGATGAGAACAAATCTTTTCATTTCCCTGTTCTGCATGAGTAAGAACATCTAATTTATCCAATTTAAGTGAAATGCTTGGGTCACTGATTTCTGAATGCAGAAGAAAATAAATAATTTAAAAAAACCCAACCCACAAACAAAAAAACCAACTAAACCAAAAAAAGTTTCTTCTTAGTGACTCACAGACCTACTGCCTGCACATTTTTAAATTTATTTTAATCTGTTAAGTGGATTCATTCTTCAGTTGGTCTTCAGGGAAAAAAGAGACAGGCACAAACTAAACAACAACAAATTGAATCTTTTGTAGTTGCTTCTGAGTGACTATACACCACTGATGAAATTTCTCAGCTGGTTCTTTTATGGGGGAAAGAAAACAAAAAGGGGAAAAAAAAGAGAGAAGAGTAGTCTTCAGCAGAATTCATTTACAGCCTCGCTGTAGAAGCAGTTGGGCTGTGATTCACACTCTTCTCTGCTAAGCGTTCACCTAACTTAAGATCTCTACTACAAACATCATCTCTTGCACATGAAGTAACTTCTATTAAGTCTATGTTTAATTTCTGAGGTTTGTTAAAGATTAACTAGTCACATGATACTGAAAACCCTATGTTTAGACACAGCACAAGCTTATACCTAGTTTTAACATTACACTTAAAAAAAAAAAAAAGGAAACTTTGTTGGATGACAAATTTCCTCTGGTTTAGAACCCCACTAAAGTTAAAAACCCCAAGGCTCATTTCCTCTTTCTATGTGTCGCAATTATAGCATATTGTTGATTTTGACAAGTGGGGGCATTGGGTGCATTGAAGACCTTTAAGGTCATAAAAAGTAAACCTAACAAGATCAGTTGATTTTATTAAAATAAATGCTATAGTAAGCAGCAGGAGAGTTTTTCATAGACAAGACCCTTCCATAACGTTTCCAGGAGTGCTCTGAAACCCTCAAATAGATATCTAAAAAAAGGAAATGGGTTAAGTCTGTAAAGTCATTTGTGCAAGATGGACTTATGATATTAAGTCAGTATCTATAACTAGCTTAGTAGCATTAGTAGTATTTTTATTTATTTATTTTAGTATATGTGAGTCAGAATTCTTTTACTCAGTCTGTGTTAGGTACAGATAATACCAAAGGAGCAAACGCTAAAGGACAAGGTCTACGAATCGTTTATCACCCTCTAGCACACTAGCATTTCCTTCTCAACTTTGCTACTTTCCTTAGTTTAACAACACTTAAATATTTCATGGGTTGTGCAAGAAGAATTTTAACTCCTTTACTACTCCTGCAGGAGATGTATGATAAAATGATTACCATGTTTTATGTTGAAAGTTTACCTCTTACTGTTATTTTCAGTGCATCTTTCATGCCTTGATACATGTACTGCAGTAGAACACAAAGGTTAAAAGAAGTTCATGAACCAAAAACTACAAAATGTATCCTCTAAACCAACAAAAAGCAGAAACATCTGTGGCACCCATTCAGTGCTTCTGCAGTGATTCAAGCCATTTCAGCAGGAAAAGTCACCAATAATCTTGTTGCTCAGCTGCTTTATTGTACTATGTGAGAAACAGTAAGTTCTCAGCATAACAACCTAGTTTGCTGCTGTTCAATATTTAAGGTAATCACTATCCAGCATCATCACCACTTCTCTGTGCAGCTTTACATACTTCAAAATCACAGAGCAGATCCTGGAAGGCAGCAGAATTTGGAATAATGGATGTCTCATGCCCGCTATCAACAGTTCCCACCAAGGAAAAGGTCAGATGGAGGATGTGGCTGTTCAGAAGGGATCGTTTCTTCTTTAACAGCATTGCCAGTAACTGGAACAAGTAAACAGAAAAGGAATTAGCAGCCAGTGAGCACGCAGCAATGTTGTCTAAGTACAAAGGGTAGAGATGAATGTCTGCATCCCTTCTTAGAAGGCCCTTAAAGTACATCTGATACTCTTGATAAAAGGGCTTGAAAGTGGCATTACAGTTGGCTACAAAAGGGGCATATCCAGGACCCCCTCCAGTTCATAAAACATCTGTTCTACACTGCAGACAGTATCTAGGCCCTGAGGATTAGGTGCACACACACACCTCTCAGCCCTCTGGCAGTCAGTCACAGTTGAAGAATCTCTCTCAAACCACACTATTTGGTGATGTCAATACAAGTGGAATGTAAGGTCATATGTGATGATCCACTGACTACTTATGGTACAAGGAGGACACTGTCTCAGTTTGTTTGGTCAATGTAAGCCAAGGTCTGCAACAGGCTACTTGGAATAATATGTTTTGACGTAACTATACCAGGCATTAACACCACGAGGTTTGTAAATGCGCTGCCCAAACCACAGAACTTTCCATTTCAGTAAAGCAGTCTTCATGAGAAACATAAAATTCATTGCTCATGTGAAGATCTTTCCAAGTCAGTCAACCAATATTTCTGCATAACTGACTGCCCTTTCCCCATTCTGATGGAGAAGTAATAAGTCTTCAGCTTGAAAGCAAACAGCATCACCAACTATAAAGTTTGTGCAGTCTCCTCAGAATGATGATTCTAGGAGTCCACTTATTTGGTTTGCTTCATGCATCCCTATCCTCCTCTCTTGCTGGTAGATCACAGAGACAGAAGCTCCTAGGCTTGCAGAGGTGGGTTCAAAAATCATGGAAAAAGAACCATCTAAGTACCACAGTTGTGCTCTTATGTGCTGTTAATGAAGGCTCAGTTTCACCAAAGCACCTAAATGTGCACAAGGACATGGCAAAGACACTTTCCCCCCTCTCCTTTAAAAGCCATCCTAAATAACTCATCTGTGCTAATTAGCCAAGAGCTCAGTAAACTTAAGAACAGAAACTCAGGCTACCACAACACAAGGAATTTCCATGGGAACTGCTGTGACAGACAGTGAAATTCAATCAGCGTGATCTGTTTTAAGACATTTCTTACATACCTGATAACCTCTGATTCTTTCCATCTCTTTGCTGGCCAGTGGATTGCTCTTTACCACACAGACTAAGGCCTTCACAGCTGCATACAACCCTTCTACATCTGATGCCATGGCTACAAGTCCCAAAATAGCAGCAGCTCCACCAATGTACTGCAGTGTAGTGGCAACAGGCTTGGGGACAAATGTTCTTACTCCTAAGCATAGGCAGAGAAAATAAATTAAAGCAAAATAAAATCTAATTTCTGCAGGAAATAATTGTGAAAATATGAAAGCATTTTGCATTTTAGCATTGCTTGAATTACAAAATGAATGTCACTAGAAGAACTATGACACCTCGGAAAAGGATGTGAAGGAAATATATTGCACTGGAAAATAGTTTATGACCTAAGGTAAAGTAATTAAATATATTTTCATAATGATACATTATACAAACTGAAACAAGCATCCTATGCTAGCAAAAAAAGATAATAGTATTTCCATGGAATATAAAAATGTTCAATAAATATAACAATGCACCATTATACCACATGAATGCACCATTCATCAATTACATGATTTATCTTCTAGACCTAAGTTTTTATTGACAAGTAATTAATAATTTTTGAACATAATTCTCAAGTACTCAACTCACCCAAATACCCTATCAAAGCTGCACCAATGGAGCGTGCTGGTCCATTCAAATGTCCTGCTGAGTTATGGAGCAGCTTCACAGGTGTGGCATTTTCATGAGAAGAAATCGCCAGCTGAAGAAAACAAGAAAAAAAAGCAGGGGCTGAAGTGAAGATGTTTTTTTAATGCAAATCTAGACATAACTTCTGTATTTTCCTCCTGTGATAAAGAGTAACATATAACAAAAGAGAACTAGAGTCATTAAGACACTCTCTGAAGTTAAGAGAAATCTCCAGTCTCAAAGGTTAAGGAAGATGAGTCTAACTACTAAAACAATCCCACCAGGCCATAGAACGAGTTTGGGTTGAAAGGGACATTTAAAAATAATTTAGTTCAATCCCCCTCCTGTGGGCAAGGACATCTTTCACTGTATCAGGTTGCTCAAAGCACCACCCAACCTGACCTCGAACACTTCCAGGAACTGAGCATTCACAGCTTCTCTAGGCAATTTCTTCCAGTGCCTCACCACCCTCATCATCAAAAGCTTCATCCTTATGCCTAATTTAAATCCAGCTTCTTCCAGTTTGAAATCACTGCCCCTTGTCCTACCACTGCAGGCCCTGGTAAAAAGTCTTTCTCCATTGTTCTTATAAGCCTCCCACAGGTATTGAAAGGCTGCCAATAAGGTCTTCCTGAGCCTCTTCAGGCTGAGCCAGGCCAAGTCTCTCAGTCTTTTCTCATAGATGGTCTTTTGAACTGAAAATTCACTGATTTTTAATGTACTCTGAAGAAAAAGTAAACTAATGTTCTGGTTCCCAGATGTGAATCACAGCTAGAGGAGTAATCTATCAGTTCTGTTATATGCAACAGTAGAAATATTGTTGAACAATATAATCTTAACTGTGTTTCTATAGGAGTACAACTATCATCTACATCAAAAAGCCAAAATACCCCCAAAAGGTGCTAAGATACATGGTTAACAGTAAATCCAAGAATGTGTATAAAATTTAGGAGTAATTTCAAGAATATGAATAAAATCTAGGGTTACAGTCTTCCTCTTTCTCCCCCTCTCCTCCCCCCCCAAACACGACAGTCATCATGGACAACTTTTCTGACAAGTACATTATTGTTCCTGGTTGCATTGACTAAATTGTCTTCAAAGAAGTTAAAAGAAAGGAACAAGTCACAGACATTAACCAACTAATTTCCCAACATACCTGTTTGGCAATAGCTTTACTGTCCAACTTGTTGTAAACTTTCCTTATTTTTGCCACTGTAAATGAAGAAACTGACAGTGCATAGAGACCAAAAGACACCTTCTCTTCTGGTACCAAAGATACTGGAGATGGATTGATTCCTTCAGACTTCGAATCTTTGCCTTAAAGACAAAATAAAAGTTCATTTCAGTAACACCACTGTTTTCCTTTTCAGTTTCAAGAGTAAAATTAAGAAATTTATATTGCAGAATAAGTATAGAGGAAAGATTTGACAAATAGCTGAGATGTAATCTTGTCCAGCCTAAGGGCTGTTCACTTCCCATCTGAAGGAAAACAAAGTAATCAAAAAACAGAGAACTATTGGGTACATCTGCATCTTTGCCTGTGAAAAGACTTTCTACAATGGTTTACTAGAAAAACCGCTTTAGGATGGCACAAAAGATGCAAGATTCAAGGAGAATACATAACCGTATCTTTAATATTTTCTATCCACTGCTCTGAAAGTGGATGCTTCTTGTGAGGCACTGCAAGCACTGTGATTGACAGCTGTCTACAACCTCAGAGGAAGCAGGCAAAACTCAGCACTTAAAGGCTCAACAGAGAAATTCACTTCTGCAGCTCCTGTCAGGTCAAAAGGTGCAACTCTGGTGAACCACATGAATGGAATTAGAAAAGCATGAAGGATCCTCACCTAACACAGAAAGAGAGAAGCTGGGTGCTGACATAATTTGTTAAGTCTGTCAAATCTCACTTGAGTAAGAATGGTTCACTTGGGTGTCTGCATATTCAAAAACAGGGCTATGGGCACACATTTCTAACAAGGTTATTTAAATCTTTTTGTGTTGCACTCCCCTCAATTTCAGAGAAGAACACTTAAAATTGCTCATATTTGCTAGCTACGAATATTTAAAGGTTTAAATACTTAAAAACTATTTGCTGCACCACAATCTCTGCCTTTTTAACATTTTTTTCTCAGTTGACCCATTTGGGCCTTACGAATGACATTTCAAGACAGCTGTGTTTGAAATACAGAGCAGATTGCAGATTAGCAAATGAGAGTTATCACCAGAAGCTGACAGGTTAAAATGCCTTTCTAATTTCACTTTCTACAGATAAATATAATATACAGTACGAATAATGACAGTTTTAAGCGTTTCCAACTAGTTCAAAACCAAAGTGAGGAACACAAGCACTTCTACCTATCATATCTCAGTACAAGAACTACCAGAAGTATGTTAAAACAGTAATTTGGATTTCTATCACTGTCTTCAATAGCAGCTACTAATCTTCTTCCTGTGAACAGCCATAGCTTTTCCTCTCTGCCACTGCATACTCTCTCACCTCTTCTGCACACAAAAGATTCCACTACACCCAGGCCAAGTCACGTGAACTGTACTTACATGGTACATATACCGCTTGGAAGCTTCCGACGTAATTTGGTCCCAGCTCATAAATGGTGCTGATTCCTGGGGCAGGCAAAACCTCCTCCAGGAAATGCGTAGGGCCCAAACGCCACACCAAGGACGAGAGCTGGCGCTGGGCGGGCGGGGTGCCAATGTAGGCATAGACAGTGCTGACCACAGGTGGATTGGCAGAACCAGAGCCACTGGGACTGCTATGAATGTAGTGAAGCTGCAAAGGAGAGAAACATGGGGAAGTTATTGAGAGAGCACGGGTACCGCGACGACAAGATCAGAAATTTGGGAAAGCGTTTTTGCACACCAGGGGATGTATCAGACAGCTGCTATGTAACATATGGTCTTCTGATACTGTGTTGAAACAGGCAGTGAAAAACATTAAACTGAAAGTAAATGCAAAGACCAGAAGCTAAGGGGCTTTCAAAAGATGAAGCTGTGTATGAAAACACAGGATGAGAATACACGGATTCTGTGCTTAAAGAGGCTGTATCTTGATTCTAAAAACATGGTGCTCTATGACCATCATTGTTTTTTGCAAAAACAGTAGGACAACCTCAAAGTTGTGTTGTTTCTCCTTTTTCACCCAGTGAAAACATACCTTTGGTAACTATACTGTTTTGAGCTAAAGTGCAAACGTGATGAACTAAATTAGGCAATATTTTTCAAACCATAAAGCAAATACATGAGTAAGATCCCGGCCTATATATAATGACAGTAATAATCTCACAGGCCTTTTCTATCTGCATTGTAAAAATTCTGTTACCAGCTATTGAATGTAGTCATGTATGACAAGACAGATGGCCAGATACACGCTCATGTATCACAGCTATTAGCATAAGAAGTTACTACAGTCCTCCTTCTGTAAAAGGAATATTGGAAGGTAAACTTTGAAAGACAACATATGGTTGTACCTATGTACAGTAACATTAGCTAATTTACACCCCAGACCAGGTTTTGCTTTCTCCCTTAAAGCCTATACTTGACAAATGATGTTTTTTTGGGGGGGGGAGTTTGTTGGGTTTTTTTTTGCTGGGGGGAGAGGGGATAGTGTTGGTTTGTTTTGTTCTTGATTTTTTGTGGGGTTTTTGTGCACATACTATGCACAGAGAGAGAAAAATCACTCCAAGCAGTAAAAATGAGGTTTGAAAGATTTATATTACCTTAACAGTGTTAACAAGCTGTCCATCGAGGTAGAGAGCAGCTGTGCTGTTCTTCAGCATGCCTTTACTCATGACCAGAACTAGGTGATGCCACTGGCCTTCCACAATGAGGTCACCGCAGCGGAAACGGGCACAACATGGAAGAATTTCATAAAATGATGATTCCTCACTGAAGTCATCAACTAAAGGAAAGTACCAGTTAGTGGGCACCAGTAAGAGCTTAAAACAGACAAATATGTAATCAGAATTTATGCAATATGAACTACGGCAGTACATTAAAGCCAGCTTTTTTGAAAGCATGTAATTAACAAAAAACACAGCAATATAAGAATAAAGCCATACAATTAAAAAGTATTACTTTAGACTTTCAAATACAAGAATTGAAGAATGAAATCAGATTTTTTGGGAAAGTATTCAGACCAAATAGTCCCAGTCTGACAGGCTGACCATCCTGAAATACTTGCATGTTAACAAACCATTACAGTTTTGGTATTATCAGCAACTCCACTTCCTTTGCCTTCTCTAAGAAAATTCTCAGGATACGTTCAGACTTCAGACTTTTGACCTTCTCCCCTCCCTTTGAAACTTTACCTGGAATTACTAGTTTCCTCAAGTATTTACTAACTTTCTCATGCCACCATGCAAGTCACAGAAAGATCTGCTGTTTTTCTAAACAAGTTTTTATATTTACTGCAGTAGTCACAAAGAAATAAAAAGATGTCTCTCCAAACCCACAGAGCTTTATTTCACTTTTCTCACACTGTGGAGAGAAGGATACCCATACTTCCAGACATTCTCCTCCTAGTTTTCCCTGCTCCACCATGGTCTCCTCCACAGGTCCCACTAAGCGCTCCAGTGTGGTTCTTTCAAGAGCCACTGGGAATCTCCACTCCAGTGCCTCTAACACCCTCTCCCCTCCTTCTGCTCTCACCTTCATGTCCTCAGGGTGCTTTCTCTCACATTTTTTCCCCTTATTCCTTGCACCATGAAGTGTTTCACTCTTTTTTCCCCAGCCTGGTTGCTGGACTCAGCTGTGTCCTGCAGGGAATATGCTGTGGAGCTGGTCAAACCCAGCTATATGTGCCATGGGGCAGCACTGGCCCTTTCCCCACAGAAGCCTCCTCTTGATCCCCTGCACCTGGCCAGAAACTCAGTATGAACTTATCACTATATTGCTTGAGCCATTAGGTCACACATAAAAGAAAATACAAGTGAAAAGATTGCCTTTCAAAGTGTCTGCATCAAAATCATGCTAAATCACAAAGCATAAGTGAAGTTAAAGATGAGGTTGAAAGCCTGAGACATTTTTCCTTAATAAAAGCCACAAACAGGATGTCTGGCTGGCAAGACATACATGAAGCACAAACCGGGGGTACTTGTAACTCAAGCCTAAGCACGGTGGCTTTTCTTGTTCCCTTTTTGCAGTTCTAAGGAAAATTAATTTTCTGAAGCACTGCCACTGAAGGGGTAGCTCAGGACTGAGACGTTTCTGCCCAAGTCAAACCAAAGACCTCACAATGCCTTATTTGTTCCATTTCAGTCCTGTAACCACAGCGAGTTGCCCTTCCCTTCCCACCTCCAGGAGCCCTGGTTGTAGAGGCCACTGAGTCAGGGCAAGCACCAGCTGCTGTGGGATGAGGCAAATGGCACCGACAGCTCCGGTGGACACCATCACCCCAACAGTGAGAGGAGTCGCAGACAGATGCCAGCCTTCCAGACACATGGACACAGGAACACATTCCCGGCCTCCACAGGGGCTGCTGACCACCCAACCCTAATTCACCCATCCACACCCTTCAAGCATTTCCCAGGACTTTTTTCACTAATGGGTGTCCAATTCTCCTCTCCTGACTGTTGAAATACTTTTTAGTCCTCAGCACGGAGTTTTTTAATTTCTCCAAAAGGCATCCTTTGACTTCATGCCAGAGGGCAAGATCAGTTTGCAGGTGCATTAACTCTCCATCACAAAACAGAATGACCCACACTTTACTTGGAAGTCCCCCCAACAAAAAAAGATTGAAAATAAAATAAAAAAAAAAGAAAGCCCAGGGAATAGTTTGATAGAAAACAGGAACTTTTCAGATCTCTCTTCATTCTTTCATACTGAAGGAAAAGGAACCATTAATCCTCTTAACCACAACAGCTGCCTGAACAGAGAGAACACTCATTTCTTTAGAAATAGCACAAGGAAAATCATAAAAGCAAAGTAGTTGGAACTAACTTTCAGATACAAAAATAATCTCAAGTTCTCTCAGCAAAACATCTTTGAGAATAATTCTTGCTTACCCAGTCCTTAAACCACCTCATCTATTCTTACAACAGACTGCCAGCACTTCCAGTCCCTGTGTTAGTGGGCCTGTCATCTCAGTTCCTCAGGTACTCACCTGCTCAGCACTTGATGGTAAAACCACCAGTTATGATTTAGCCACAACAGGGTAACACACAAGTAAAGTAAAGTATCCTGGTCCAATTAAAAATCAGTCTTTTAGCTGGACAACTTCAGATCTTTTCTGACAAAGCCACTTCAAATCCAATCTCTTTCAAGGACTTAGACAGTAAGGGCTTACAAACTGAAACCGTATGATCTATAGCTCCACTGCAGGCTAAAGCAGTTAATATGAAGATAAACTTGTTTCATTTTCTAAGAATTCAGTCTTCTGAGAAAGAAAAAGCTGCCAGTACCTCTGTAATTTAATAGGTTTAATTCCTCCTTCATACTAGGGGTTTTCAGCTCCCAAGTTTCAGATTTTGAACCTGACTTCTAGTGAGGGAGACTGCTGCCATTAATGATGTGAATGCCTGCTTACAAAATACTCCTTATTTTCTTGGTAACAGTCCACTTCGCTGTTTGTGTTGTTTTGGGTTTTTTTTAATAACAACAGCTGTATAAATTCTTTATTAGTGCCTGCTACTCAAAAGGAAAGAAAAAAAGCAGGAGCAGATTTTTGATAACCACTTGTAACCCGGTGTGTTGGTCTGGTGAAGAGCTAAGCTTGAAACACATGTAGAAGGCTGTCCTACTCCTCTCAGCTCCCTCCATAGGCCCAGTGTGTAAACTGGCCTGTCAAAACTGACCACTTTGGGAGGCTCCGATGGAGGACAAGGCAGGAGAGAGGAGATGGCTAATCCTGAAGCCCCTGACTGCACTGATAGTGTTCTTTAGCAGATTTACTGGCATCACCAGCTTCACCTAGATCTTCACTACATCTCTTGTAATTCCACCTTTGGTCACAGATACTGAATGAAGCTACAAACTGTTTCTGAAAACTGATCACAGCATTAAAACATGCAATGAATGATTGATTGCTTTCAAACAGCCCTCCAGTGCTGGGATTTTCCAGAAAAAAACCTTCACAACCCATTAGTTTACTATTTCCAAACTTCTTCAACGCAAAGACAGTTGAAATTTGCACCTTGAGACACGATGTCTAAAATGAACACTACAAGATAATTAAAAGGCAAAAACCTTTCAAAACCATAATGTAATGAATATATAGTACTTTGGCAAATTTTTTTCTTTATATACAGACATCTTATTTGGAAATTATAAAGGCTCCCTAATTTCTACACGAATGATCAAATTTTACATTTTTCCATGGTCAAAACCCACTAGGAACTGGTGAAGCTGCAACAAAAGTTACATCAGACAAGATTCTTCTCGACACCAGGTTTAAAATAAACTTGTTATAGCATCCCCAAAATACTGTCAGCATTAGCTGATGACATGACACAACTCTTACCATAATTTTGAAGCAATTCTTCTTTAGTTGAAACAATCAGTGACCGGTCCTTTGCCGAGAGGACAATGGCAAGGCATACGTAATGCTGCTCTGAGGAGTTTGCACGACGCACTACAGTCAGAAGTCTCACAGGATGGTTATTAGGAGGGGTACTAAAATGTTCAATACAAAACCAAGTTGAGTAGCTTAAACCAGACGGTGGTGGGAAAAATCTCTCACCTAAAATCAAAAAAGAAAGCCCATTACACAGTTGCAGTAGGTAGTACTTAGGATATCTACCTGTTTCTTTTTCCGTATCTGACACCAGCTCTGCCTTCTCAAACTTTTCCTTCCTGGACTTCAGTGTTACTTACATTTCTGACTCAAGTTTGCAGGAAAAGCCACATAAAGCTAGCTCAGAGGGGTTTCTTTCAAAACAAAGTAAAGCAAGAATTGCCCACTATTCCTTCCTATTCTAAAAAAAAAAATAAATAAATCAACTCTGAAGCTGTGTTTGTTCAGAGCAACCCAGTTTCAGTTCCCTAGACCAAAAAAGTGGAAAAGGATCAGGCACTCAGAAATGGCTAATATCATGATGAGGTGCTTCTTCCATAGGTGTGACTTGCCGAAGAAGCCTCTGTGGAGGAGTATCTCTCCACCACAAACATCTGACTGTTTCATCTCTCCTAGGGTGCTCCCACTAATTCTGTCTTACTGCAGTAAACCTTCAACTTAGTTTTTAGACTTAACACCTTTTTTAACTAAGTGACCATGTTCAAATAATCCCACAGCACACCAGGTTCCTGCAGGGTGAATAGCCTATAACAACATGTAAAAGCAAACAATTTTGATGAGATTTTTGTGATGATGTGTGCAATTACACCTGTAATCAATGCAGTCAAGAACTCAGCAAAATAAAGTCACAAGTACAGCATCATAATTAATTCCATGTTTCCTATGCTCTTCACACTACTACCTCAACTTTTTCTTAATGCACCTAGGTTCATTATTCATATGCTTGCCTGATTACAATTTCACCTGCTGAGAGCCTTGTGTTTTAAAGCAATCACAGGTTTGTATTTTATATTGCTTTTCATTGCCCTGGGGGCAAGAACACACACACAGAAAAAGACACAAGAAGTTCTCAATTATGAGTGCACAGTGTCCAACACCAACTTCACAGCTAACAAAGACATAAGAGAACTAAACATCAGATACAAAACACCACTGACAGTCATACTTGAGTACTTACCAGTTCCAATTCCACTAACAACTGCACCGTCAACAAGTCCTGTTGTAACAGCATTATTTGTAGGTGCATTGTGGGGAGCCAAACTTGGCAAGAACAGGCAGCTGTTAAACAGAAGACCAGCAACACACCAGAGTTTATGGAAGTCAATATAAGTGGAGTTCAATACAAACAAAATATAGCCTAGGAAAATATATTATAAGCACACAATCACTCTTCATGACTTTATGTATTAATGAAAAATAGAAATGAATTCTCAAGACTGCTCCTTGTGAGCAGCAGAGCCTCTTTGTGAGGCTAAATTATCTCCTGCATGAAGAGCTCTGGCAGTGTATGTTATTGGTGTAAAGGCATAGAGACTGATGCCCATGTGGTTCCATTGAGTAAGATGCTCCTCTGTGGGCGACCATAACTCACTACAGCCTTTGAGTTTTTCTGGACTCTCTAAGAGGCCAGCTAAATATTCAAAAGATCTGGCAATTGCATACTATGGTGTTCTTATTTGATGTATGCTCTCAGAGTAACATATTTCACCAAATTAGCAATGTTTGGTCCTTACAATAGCCACTGATGCTGTGGACACAACAGAAACCAATATAAGGAGTCCCTCCCTTAGGTACTAAAAGAGTTTCAGTGATCAACCCATCCGAAATGGAGTGAATGCCCACAGGAGTTCAGCTTCCAATGTGTATAGACAGTCCTACTGGAGGAAAGATGATGGCTCTTCCACTTGTTGAGAGTCATCACTCTGTTGACATTTACACCTGTTTAAGTATACTGTAGCTGAGTTGCCTGACAGTGTTAAGAGTTATTTTGTTCTCTCCATAAAGAGTTAACTTGACCACTCATCTCCAAAGTAACAACAACCCAGGATTCTGGTCACTACTATCTTCTTTTGGATTACAGTTGTCATTATATACTTTTTCCTCTCTCTTGAAAATGTTGTTCTCTGGGTGAATTCCCCGTGGTCAATGGTACTACAAGCAAGTTCCCTCTAAGCAGGTAACTTGCAAGGGTCCGCTAACTGTGGATTTCGTGAAACTTCTTGGCACCTAAAAATAAACTAAAAAGTTTTAGATTTTTTTTTAAGTGATTACAGCAGCCTTCTTAGGTGACTTGCTGAAATTACAAGAAGTCACAGTTGCATTATGTGAGTTACTTCTGGACTCATTACCAGCACCTACAAATCTCTGGAAGCAATGACAGTGACAATTCATTTTGCAAGCTTATTGTAAGTTGTTCTTAGGTTCCAAGCATTTTCTCTTTTCTTATGAAGGATGTAGAACAGAGCTTATAGTACCATTTGTTATAAAAAAAAAAAAAAAAAGGTCTGTCCCTGATTATATTAGATATGAAGGCTAGATGTAAAATGGGTGTTGCATTCTTGCTTTGGAAAGCTGAGAAGAGAATGCAGAGCAACAGAGTTCCTAAATATCCAGAGTTTTCTATTCCACTTTTGTAACCAAAAACACAAAATGTTTTCCTTAAACAGACGCTAAGAATGGTGTAATGTTTTAACCTTCTGAACAGTCAAGTTAAATCATATTACATGATCCTCATAAAGTGCTTCATTCAGCAAGTGTTTAATTAGAGAGAGAAAAACAGTAAGTGATACTGGGTGCTAAAAGAAAAAAATGAGTTAAGCATGATATTCAGGCTCTGCCTCCAGTTAATACTACTTTTTTCAGTTATTTGAACTCATCATAGCTGCCTTGTCTGCTTCACTTGTATTTCTGATTTGCCCACTTCCACATTTCCAAGTTTTTCAGCAATTTTAGGTGGGTCTCAGAACAACTGGGCCATCCAAATGTCATACGTAAATCCCAGTAATCCTTCAAGGGTACGCATGCATTCCTTTGTTTTAAAAGGAATGTGAAACCCAGAACTGAGAGGGCCCTATCAATGTTTAAATACATACCTACTTCTACTTTCACACATGGCAAGCATTTGCTCTCAAGGCATTAACGAATGAGAATGAATTTATGTGACTTGAAGTATTCCTTTCCCTTCTTTAAAGAATTCATTTGTTCTTTGCTTGCAAACAGCCTATTAAAAGTTACAATTTGAAAACAAAGAAAGTAACACAACATTGCAGTGTTGCCCCATGTTATTTGAGAGCACCGCGGGACCTTACCCGAACCCTTCAAGAGACGTGTCAAACTCGATGAATGCTGGCGTGACCGATGATCCGTGAAGCCTGATATCATGTGGGGTTGTCATGGAGACCAAACACTTCACTCTCGTCAGGGGTACTGTGCTCCCTTCTGCTGGCTTGAGCAGGCTCTTGCTTATCCGGTAGTGGCTGTCTTCGTGCACGCCGAAGACGCTGTCAGAACCCAGACCTTCCATTGAGGTAACCATGCTATCTACAGTAGAAGCCAAGAAACAACACAGCATTGCAAAAGGGAGGCCTTTTCAGACTGTATTCGGACTTTTCAAGTAGTGCTTCCGATGCAAGAGCTGAATTGTCAAACACCATCAACTAGTTCAGCCTCTCAGAAGGTGATGGGTTGGGAACTTTATAACAACTTGGTTGCTTCCATTATAAAAACACTCAACCCAGGCAAAAAGATGAGCATATTGTGCAATATAATATGGAAAGGTTGTGGTAGAGCCAAAACACTGAGCCAAGAGGCCATCCCATTCCCTGACATCCGCAAAGGGTCCCTAATGTAGCTAACTAACTAAAGCTCTGGCCGAGGGATAAGGTGAATCTCTTCTTCTCTCCTCTTCTAAAATGTACTGAACACAATGATACAACACAAATTCGGTTAATTAATTTATTTATGTCATTATTTAATGTTTAATCAACACCACCTAGGATACATCCTAGTTCCTTTTAAAGTAATTAAAACATTTCTACTAAGATATTTTTAACTATGCGTTACAGTGAGCCATACAATGACCCAGCTGACACATAGAAATAAGTATCACATGCTTTGGAAACTTTTCAATAATTTCTTTGTATTATAATTTACCAAGACTCTCCTATACTACATGAACAGCTATTCCTGAGCTCTACACCTCATGGATAACAATAGGAGAGAGTGCAGCTATTTTATCTGACACCTTACTGAACCCACGAGAGATGATACTACACAGATTTACTGTGGGTCTCAGAACATGATGTGCACATGAAAGGATCTGAGAAAAAAATAATGTTAAATAACTACAAATGCAGGATCTACTCTACACTTAAAAGCAAACTATTACCATATTTAACAGTACTGTTCTTAAAATAAGAAATGATAATCATCTTGCTGGATAAACACTAAATAAGAGTACTACATTCTGCTTTTAGAACTTATCCAATCAAACTGTTCTGATGATTTCACATTCATAGGAAGCTGGGGTGAACTTAGCTTTTTATGGATGGTTATCTACAGATTTTACCCAAGTGTGCAATTGGGGGGTATAAGAGAAGCATTCTTTACACAAATTTTTAGCACTTCAGCACCTACTTCTCATTTCTGGTTCAAAACTCAGTGAGCTGGGTTTGTGCACTCGGTACTGCTTCAACAGCTTTTTGTCCCAGGCTCCGCAATTCAAAGGATTTCCCAAGCGTAAAAATTCCCTAAGAAAGAGAATAAAAAAATTTGCAAATCATTTTGTCTATTTATTTGCCCATAATAGCACCAAATCTAACCCCTTTTTTTTTTTTAAGACAGGAATTACTTGCAATAAACATAACTTTCAAGTAAGAAAATAAACCAATGCATAATTAAAAGAAAGATATTTGATCCATTTGAAACTATTTAATGTTTGAATACAGGGTCTAAAAAGTCGACATTATTTTAACTAATCAAACAATTTTGATAAAGTTTCTAATTTCCTTCTCTTCATTCCAAAGGCTTTTCAGGAGGCTGCTGCACCCCATAGGAGAACATCAGGATACTCAATGATGCATATTCAGCAAGGTGAACTCCTTTGGAGAGGCAGACCACAGGCTGAAGTAAGTGACCTCAATTTTGTTTTATCCCTGTGTCCTGTTTGGTAGGGGGAATGATTTCACAGCTATCAACATCTGCATCTATAGATAACGATATTATCTATATATACAGCTACCTAGGCTATTGGTATCTATGCTTAGAGAAGCCTAAGTCCTGTGATGTGACAAGCAGCAAGTCCACTTGCAGAACCACTTCTGACACAGCTCCATGCCACTGAGGTGAACCAAGCAGCTGTCCTGGTTGCAGGTCAGCCAGCCCGCAATCCACAGGAGATAATACAATTAAGTTCCTTATTACAGCTGAGATCACAGAATCACAGGATGGTTTGGGTTGGAAGGGACCTTTAAAGGTCATCTAGTCTAAGCACTCTGCTGTGGGCTGGGACAGCTTTCGCTTATATTGATTTGCTCAAAGCTCCTTCCAACCTGACCTAGAACAATTCCAATGACAGGGCACTCATAGCTTCTCTGGACAAGCTTTTTCTCACCAACCACACTGTAAAAAATGTCTTTCTTATGTTCAGTCTAAATCCAGCCCTCAGTCCTGGTCCTGTCACTATGGGCCCTGGTACGAAGTCTCTCCCTGTCATTCTTTCAAGCCTTCTTTTCATGTTGAAAGGCCTCAAGAAGGTCTCCCCAGAATCTAACAAGCAATCCAAACTATCATACAGCTGTGTGAGTATTTAACAAATGATTCATAATATGCTCATAAACTTTTCAAGCCTGCTTTTACGCAGAAAGATAAACCTTCTAAAGCTATGCATCCCCAGATACCTTTTGTATCGCATTCCTGCATTTCCTTCACAGACATAAAGTTCTAAATAAAAGTGCTGGCATGAAGTTTTTCTAATCTGAGGTATTTAGCATCGCACAGAAAAGACAAGGAATCTATCCTCATATTTCCTCTTCCAGAGGACATAGCCAGGGATAGCATTTTTGATAGCCTCTCAAGATTTGCAGCAAGAAAACAATCATTTAACTTCAGTACAATCTCTGTGAAAAACACCAGATCTCCCCACTCCATACTTCTCCCTGTTCTCCAAATACCAATGTCTCCAGGGTTACATGCTGATTAACAGAAGCAAGACAGTCTATTTGATGAGAAACAAAATGGGATCTTATGCTGTCAACTACCACATCAGGTCACTTAGGCTCTTTACACTGCAAGCCATTTACAGTGAGCCAGCGACAGCGCGGGCAGGGGGCTCAGTCCACCTGAACTTCCAAGGTTATCTTTCTGACCTCAACACCATCGGCTGCAGAGCCTGGGAGGCCAGCCTTTCAAACATCCTTTGGAGTGGTGGATGCAGTGAGTGGTCCTCATCTGCCAGAGCAGCGCTGCATCTCTGTAGGAGTCGTGCATGGAGCCCGGCTTCACACATGACTTGCTGGTTTCTCTCCGTGTGCACCAGAGACTGCAGGATGTTTGCCACTGCCAGCTGGAGATCCAGCGCATGCTGAAAACAAGAACAGCACGAAACTTCAGAAGGGCAAATTGAAAAGGAAAATAAAATAAAAGCCTTATGCATAATAATGAAAAGGAAAACTACCATTAGCAATAACTACACAAAATGACCTCTATGTGCACGGATGTGTGTGTTTTGGGGGTATGTGTGCATGTCTGTGTGAAGAAACACTCTTTACAAAAAAGAGTAGTAAGTTTTATGAGGGATTATCACAACTATTGTCAAGAAAAACAATTCATCTCTACTTCTCAGCAGAAAAGAGAATCAATTTGGAAGTTCTTAGTGCTTGGAGAGAACCTAGGACTTTCATTTTTGTGACCTAGTAACTTAATATAGAAACATATAATCACTTAGGTTGGAAAAGACCAACACTGCCATGTCCACCACTAAACCATGTTCCCAAATGCCACATCTACACGTTTTTTTAAATACCTTTTAAATACCTGGGCAGCCTGTTCCAGTGTTTGACAACCCTTTTGGTGAACACATTTTTCCTAATATCCAACCGAAACCTTCCCTGGCACAACTTGTGGCCATTTACTCATGTTATGATTTGTTTGACTTGTTGAGACTGATCCCCACCTGGCTACAACCTCCTTTCAAGTAGTTGTAGAGAGTGATGAAGTCTCCCCTGAGCCTCCTTTTCTCCAGGCTAAACAACAGCTCCCTCAGCCTCTTCTCATAAGACTTTTGCCCCAGACCCTTCCCCAGCTTTGCTGCCCTTCTCTGGACACGCTCCAGGACCGTGCTGTCCTTCGGGTAGTGAGGGGTCCAAACCAAACAGAGAATTCAGGGTGTGGCCTCACCAATGGCAAGTACAGGGGGACGATCACTTCCCTAGTCCCGCTGGCCACACTATTCCTGATCTAGGCCAGGATGCCATTGGCCTTCTTGGACACCTGGGTACACTGATGGCTCATGTTCAGCTGCTGTCAACCAGCACCCCCAGGTTCTTTTCCACCAGACACTCTTTCAGCGACTCTTCCCCCAGCCTGTAGCATCGTATGGGGCTGTTGTGACCCAAGGGCAGGACCACGTATGAGCAGCCAGTTTCTTCAGGAGAATGCTGTAGGAAACTATGTCAAAAGTTGAGTCCACACAAACAATATCCACTGCCTTTTCCTCATCAACTAAGTGGGTCACCTTGTCATAGGAGAGACCAGGTTAGCTGGGCTTGATTCCATGACTGTTCAGTACATGCTGTGTCTTGGCACACATGATGATCTGCTCCACAACCTTACCCAGCACTGAGGTCAGACTGACTGACCTGTGGTTCACCAGATCCTCTTTCCAGCCAGTCTTGTAGATGGGCATTACATTTTGCTAATTTCCACCCAACTGGAACCTCCCCAACTAGCCTGGACTGCTGATAAATGATGGAAAGTGGCTTAGTGAGCCCTTCCACCAGCTCTATCAGTACCCTTGGGAAGGTCCCATCAGCCCCACAGACTTGTGTGTGTGTATAAGCGGGGTACCAGGTTGCTCACCACTTCTGCTTTGATTGCACAGGCTTCATTTTGCTACCTGCCATCATCATAATCTCTACAAAATGTAAGATACATGCAAACAGCACATATGCCCCAAGCTGTAATGCTCAATCCTGCATCCTCCTCATACTATGCAGTAACACTTGATACATCGGAGAAAACATGAATTAATCCCAGTGTTTGGAAACATATCTGATGGCCACTTCAGACCTTTCTTTAAATTTACATTGCTGCCAGGAGTTTGAAGCAGATAAACAAAAGAAAGCCTGTGAAATAAAACAATTCCTATCAGGCCTCTATGTCACCAGTCATTCAACTCAAACGGTCTGTGAAATATATTAGTTTTTCAGCACAAAACGAGAGGACATGATCAGCTTTTCTATTTCCCACAGCCATCCTTTTTCCCCGATCACTCTCAAAGCTTGAAGACCACAGAATTTCTTTCCCTACCTCTGGGTGTGTAGCTGATCCAACAGAGGCCAGAAGATCCAGCATTGCAAGCATAGCACCAGGGTGAATAATGACCGCATCAGAGCTTTGTATGGACGTGGTTCCTGTTTGGAGTTTCATATCAGCTATGTTTTTCTGAGGGCAAACAGGAGGTGTTGAAACAGAATGATATGCGTGCCTGCAGGACAGAAAACATCCCATGGTTACAACACCCATCTATTACAAGCTCTGCATTTTTCAAACAGCTGTAAAATTGTACTGGCCTATAGACTTTACTTCCCTGTCCTTTCTCTTCACTCAGACAGACCAAATGTGTTCCTCTTCTCAAACCTGTAGGGTATGTTTCCCTAAAGACAGCCTGGTAGAATTTCAATTTCTCAACTGTTCTTGAACTCAGAAGCCTCTTCCCCAGGTGCTACATAGTTTGACAAACTTAAGAGGTTGTTTTTATTGCCTCCCTCTTTTTATTCTAATTGCAGTGGTAGCACAAAAAAATTGCAGCGTGCAACCTACCACTGCTCCTGTTCTGGGGGGTGAATTCAGCTTTGAATATGTTTCTCTCCATTTGTTTTTGATTAACAACTGATTATACAACTCGCTATAACAAAATTCTCAACAATCTCCAATCAGCTCTGGGAACAGAAAGTTGGTCTCTGTGCATACTCGTGCCAGCAATCCGTATGCTCTCAGTCTTTCCATGACTGCTACGGCAATTTAGTTTTACATTAAGGTGCTTCAGTCTGATCCAGGCAAAAGAGGCTTTGACACACTGACTTAGAAGCAATGACTTGTCCTGAGAAGTGTAGCCATGTTCCCCACTGAAACTCTTGGAGGCATCAGCTTGATGCCATTATTCTTCTTTCAGCATGAGGTTCAATCCACAAACAGCACGAGCAGCTTACTGAGCCTGTGCTTTCAAGATTGTACTTTAGAAGCAGAAGAGAAATCAAAAGGCTCATGTTCACCACAAAAAAACAAACCAAAAAACAAATGAAAAAACCCTACACCAACACTCCCCCCCCAAAAAAAAAACCCACAACAAAAAAACCCACAAACCAGAAAAACCTCAACCCGAACCACTCATATTCTCACAGTATTTATCATAAACACTTGTTTGTAAGATGAAATAGAACAAACTCTGTGTAACAATTTTTCTTGAAGATCACATATTGCCTTCTGTTTTACAAGAAGTGGATCCAGCCAAAAAGAGTCTCTTTTTACCAAATCAGTTGAAAGAGGCATTTCCTCTCTTCATTTCTCAGTGACAGAGATTTATCTAAACCCTAACACAAGTAACGCTTGGAGACTTGCTGTGCCTCACCCATTAAGACACTTCCAAGGAGGCAATCTTTTCTCCTGGGAAAAAGAGGACATAGATTGGAGATAAGGAATGCTGCAAGTGCAATTCTATCCTAAACACACATACACAGTCCACCCACTCAGCAAGAAATATATATGTGGGGGAAGGCTGAGACAATGGATTATTTAGCCTAAGACAGGGCACTAGGAAGTACTGTGTGCTGGCTGGAAAACAGGTTCAATAAAAAATGTTCCAATAAAAGGGTTCCTACCAAAAAGCTTGGCACCTGAACAATCTAAGAGTACTGTTCAAAACAGAGGTTTTTTACAAAAAATTAAATTACCGATGCTTTACTCATTCAGCTAATGCTTACAGCAATCATGAAATAGTACAGCAATTCTCTTGAAACCAACTACTAAGAAAACGATCTGCCCAAATGAACTTTTCTAGTGTTTTTTATAAACCCTTAGCCATTAATTTCCTAAACTTCTCTATCAGACCCATTGATTGAAACATCTGGCAGGTAAGGAGGACTTGTCTCTTTTAAGTTAAATTGCATTAAGAGCAGCATAACAACTGATAATACTATCACAGAGAGATGTTATCTCACGTCTTTTCTCTTGTCTTAATGCAGAGATTGAAATGCAATTGTTTCTTATACATTCTAACAGCACTGGTCTTCATCTGAAGGAGTAAACTGTTCCCTCTTTCCAATGTCACCCTGAGCATCTCAATGCAAGTTTTACAGATGCAGTTTAAAAAGTAAATATCCATTTACATTTAAAAACGCTCTTCAGTCTAGTGAAATTCCATTCTCCAGCACATTCTTGAAGACAAAGCTTCTGTCTACTTTTAAGCACAAATTTTACTTCTTAGCATGTTGATTTGCACTATCACACTCAACTCATTAGGTACATTAGGTTATAACACAGTAGTAATGGGGGGAGCATAATAAAAACCCGAGCCATTGCTCAGTGTGATTCACAAACACAAATGTGATCCTAGTTTCCAACTGCCTGGACTGCAACACTACACAACTGAAAAGGAAATACATTCAAAACTAGGCTTTCTGTTATGTCCTTAATGCATATATTACTGTAGTTTTCCATATAATTTTAAAATATCTTCTGTATTTAGTTTTTCCACATAAGGAATACTTGTATCAATACAATGGGGGAAAACACCCCCACCAGTTCATAAAGATATCTCTAGGCAGGAAAGAAAAAACAGATACTACAAAATCCTGCCAAATATTAACTGCATGTTTTAGGTCTATGGGCCAGTGAGGAACCTGAAATAAATTAATTTAGCCATGCTCCTACATTCTTCATATGACCCCTTTAGGGAAGAAGAAAAGAAGTGGACAATGGAAAATGAGAGTGTACTGAAGGTGACATACAGATCCATCTAATGTAACAAAAACTATAACTGAAGAAAACTTGAAACTTTAGTTATAAAATTAATTACAACTCTTGATAAGAATTACAACAGCATTTTCATCAGGAAAGAAATAAGTAAAATTTACTGTAGATAAACCTCTGCATATGATTTGCCAAGAGTAATCAGCATCCAAATCTTCTAAAAATAACATCTAAAAGTCTTGCAAGGTCAAAGTTAAATTCTATTCTCTACTTCATCCTGTCAGGCCCAAAGTATCCTCTCCAAAAAAAAAAAATTATGAGAATGTCCTGTCAAGATAAGTTTATTTCTGCCAAAATTTACAGCAATCAAACAACTGAAAAAGCTGTAGTTCTTGATTAAAATTATACAGGTGTGGAAGAATAATGCATTTCATGTAATAGGGCTGACAGCCATATACTGCCATCCCAATGCCTGTGCTGCAGGAGTCCTACATGCTCTGCTTCTATAAAGGATAACACTTGGAGGGCACCAGTTCATAGGGAAATAGAGCTTTCAGAAGTGGAAGACATATCTGAGAGAGAGTACTACCATATCAGTGCAAACAGAACTGTTCTAAACTGTGTGCAGAACCAGAACTGTACTATTTTTATTTATAAGAATTATTTGTGTGCACAGTGTCTGCTTGCTCATTTAGCCAAACACCACAGAGCTCTCCCTCAGGCATCTGTCTTACAAGTCAAAAGGAAGAAAACCAGGCCACAACAGCAAGGGAGATCCCAGGGATGCAAAGTAAAGGAGACAGAAAACAGTAAGAGAAGAGCAAACACTTCTCTCCGAAGAGTCAACTCTGAGAGAATCTGACCGTGTCTGACATTTAGAAGGAGGAAAAAATAACACTGGACTACAAACCCCAAGCTGCTTATTTTTGAAAGTAGAAAGATCCCAGCTACTGGCACTGAATTCACTAGGAATGACAAACACGATGCTGAACAACTGTGAGAAAGCAGACAGCTCTTCAAATAGAACAGCTTTTTGGAAACTCTAGTCCTATTTTTTTACTTGAAAAAATGCTTTTGCAGAAACTATTTGAAAAGTCACCCAGGTCAGCATGATCATTTCTGTCCAGTTTTGCTTTGAGTCTTACACAATTTGTTATAACCCAAAGGCCTTTTTGGTTTGTGAAAATCCCTGTCGAAGGCACTCTTTACCCCAGCAAGTACCTAGATTACTATACTGGTGCTTACCTGAATTGCTCAAGGCACCCCACAGAGATAATGACTTTTTAAATTGCCCAATCTTTGCCTCGGGTTTTCAAATAACTGCTTTCATTTTCAGTACTACAAAAAACCAGGGAAGCCTCACATATCTATTCACATATAGCTATATTTATTTTTAATTATCAGGTTGTGTCAACAACCCATCTGGCACTCTTTATTCACTACACACTGGAATCAGCTCCTGTTTGGAAGGCATTGTATGTGTTCTGCTGCAAGCCTTTGCATATCCATGTGTTTGAGTAATTCAGTGAACCTGAGCAGCCATACCTGTTACACCTGGGAGAACAGCAAAATGTAGTACAGGAAAGGGCAATCTGTACAACTAGAGGTTAGTATCAGGGCTGAAGCTGTAAAGAGCTCCCTAAGAAATGCTGTTTTCTTTCAAGCTTCTTCAGAGTAAATGAGAGGGAAAGGAGGTTGGCAGCTAAGGGGTTTTTTTCTCTGTAAACTACAGCGTTTGTTCCTAAATGTGCTAGAAAAGAAAGAAAGTGACAGTCTAAGAGGTTCTGGATTACTGTGAAGGTGGCCTTGTCCAAGCCACTCCCTCTAGAATACCCAGGTACGACTTGGGTAACAACACTCAGCAAGACAAAAAAAGGGTTTTCTTTACTAACCTGCTTGAGTATCAACATTTCTTTCAAAGCAGTTTCTAAAAGCATCTTTGGATGCTTCCCTTTGCAAAATACTTTACATTCCAAACATGAAACTTGATGGCTTATTTTAAGCAGTACACCAAGTGAAAATTGTTGTATTCTCCACACATGGCACCTGCACCTCAGATAACCCTGAGTCTTTCAAATGTCTTCTTAGCTTTCAAAAGCAAATCTCTGCCTAACTTACATCTTCAGATGGCAAAGGGCTGCTCCCTTCCCTAGGGACTCTGGGAAAAATCTTTTCATCATTTGAACAAGCCCGTAAAGTAACACTGTTGTTCAAACAGTAACCTTTACTTTAAAAAAAATAAAAATCTACCAGACACATTAAGATGCATAAGAAAAGACAGTAGCTTGGGAGTGGAACTGGGTACTAGGATTTCTGAATTGTGCCATTTGTGCTTTCTTTCCAAACCTTTTAATTTAGCATGTCTCTACATTATTTGGTAGTCAAGTACTGACAGGTTCATTCTTTCCTTTTTATTCTGTGCAATTACTAACAAATGAGCACCTTAACAAGACATTCACTTGCCTACTTAAAATATCTCTTCTTGAAAAATTAGTCGAGCAAAATAAATCCTGTTGTATTCATTGATCTACAAGCTTAGTCTGATTGTCTCTAAACTGCTCATGAGAGTATCATGTATACTGCCCTTAGATAATTTCTTATACTAGGCCTTACTTGGTTTTGAATCATGAATCTAACTTTCAGTGCTTTGGGAGTCTGGAGACACCTCTACTCTCATCCATCAAGATCACTGCCCAAGACTGGCTGTGAAACATGCCCTTACTTTTATCCAGTAAACACACAAGTGAAAATGCACACCTCAGAAAAAAACTGCAACTTGAGAGAACTGCCCCTCCCCACCACCAAACTAAGAAACACAACAGTGAGAGAGAAATCAGAAGCGAGATCAACTTCTCTTTGAAGGGTTGGTACCTTTTTCTGGACAAAGCTGGCGTACCCCAAGGAGAGGGGAGAGAAGTCTCATTTGTCAGGCAAGGAGGGATCTGTTCTGCACGACTACAGACAAAACAGACAGGGGTAGGACAGAGAGGTTAGAGAAGAAACCAGAGGCCATACATACATAAGCTTGTTAGTTTTACAAAAGCGCCAGTAAAATCTTCACTAGGATCCATTCTTCAGAAACAACACGGATGACGCAGGACGCTATGGAATGACAGCATCAGGTAAACATCCAGACATGCAAAGCGTGTACTGCTCTTGCAGAATGACTCTGCAGTGCTTGTTCACTGCTCTGAAGAGATCTACTGACACCAGTAAAGCAGAACATCTTCCAGTGTTAAACAGCAGAAGTCCAGAGGAGAAAGTGAAGCCTCAGTAAATTAGGTATAACCAATAAGGTAGGAAATAAAGTCAATGTAAACTTTACAATGAATGACGATCAGGAAATTTAAAAAAGAAGGAAGAATGCGTCACTGAAAAGAACAGCCAAAAAACCCAAAAAGGAACTTACATAGGTATCTTAAGCAACATCACCATGGGATTTACTTACCCCACTGTTTCCTCATTCTCTACTGTTAGCCAGTGTCATAACTTCTACAGGATGTGTAATACATTCTTAATACAAATTTTCCTCCCACTATCTGAATGCTTTAATAATACTTTAAAATGAGATCAAATACATCGATTTCTGGAGTTAGCTCTTAGTTTTGTTTTGGGTGGGGGGAAGAAGACTGTTGTGGTTTTTTATATTTCATTTTTTTTAAAGAAGAGAAAAGCATTAAGATTTGCTGCTTTGGTGGCAAAATGTTCATACCAAAAGCATCAAGTCTGTACTTTACCAGTCACTGAGTTTTAACTGGCAGTTCTGTTAATGTATCAACATACACAGCCATACCTTCAACACTTGGAAAATCAGACCCTGTATTTGACTAACTAGACAGTCCATCTGATTAAAACAGAAGCTTCAAGGGTCCCAGATACAAAGCTTAGGTCTGCATTTTACTATTTTGTACCTTAAATTAAGGTACAAATTATGATAAATTAAGGGCAAAAACCACTTTAAGACAAGCCAAACTTCAATATATACTTCACCAAGTTTTGCTGTCATTTTGAATCAACTTTAAGACACACATTTGTGTTTTAAAAAAAAGTAATTTACAGACTAGAACTTTAAAGAACATGCAAATCCATCTAAAACAAGATGTCAGTCTTGATGTGTTAGCAACGAGAAAAGGAGGTTCAAGGGAGACATTACTGCTCTCTACAACTACCTGAGTGATGATTGTAGCAGGGAGAGTGTTCATCTCTTCTTCCAAATAACAAGCATTATGGCAAGAGGAACTGGCCTCAAGTTGAACCAGGGGAGGTTAAGATCGGATATCTGGAAAAATTTCTTCACCAAAAGGTTTATCAAGCACTGGAATGGGCTGCCCAGGGAAATGGTTGGGTCATCATCCCTGGAGGTTTTTAAAAGACCTGCAGATGTGGCACTTAGTGACATGGTTTAGTGGTGCACTTGTTAGTGTTAGCTTTCTAGTTAGGTTGGATTTTTAGACAGTTTTCCAATCTAAATGATTCTATGATTCTGAACTAATCACAATGTTATCTAATCACTTACAGTTCTGTATCAAAGGAAACATGAAGTTCAGACGTGACATTGAACAACCAATTTTCCATTTCACTTAATAAAAGCATAAAAATTTTGTAGTTCTGTACGATAACGCAACCTGCCAGCCTATCAACCAACAGGCTGCTTCACAACACCAAATATAACCATAACCTTGTACCTCTATCTTAACTGATACCATGACAAAAACATTCAACACCAGAGAGAATGCTGCATACCCTGGAGAACACCAGTAAGCTAAGTCATTATTTGGTCAGATGTTGCCATCTTATAATCCCCTCACTGGAGTGAAATAACAAAGAAATAGATTAAAATGGAAATACAAAAGCTTGCAGTGAAGAAAGAAAAATTATTTTGGGGAACACTGGTGGGGGGGCAGGTAGGATGAGAAGATAAAAAAAAGCAAGGGGGAAAAAAAAAGAAGCAAAGTTCATACCTGTCAAAAGAATCTGTTGCTACCTTGTAGAGGTAAATAAAAAGTTTGCTGCAGTGTCTGAGAGTAGGTGAAACAGAATCCAGGGATATTAGGTCATCGTCCAAAAGTCTTTGAAATAGTTGTGTATTTGAAGGGAAGACATTCAAGGGACTTATTTTTCTCAAGTCTGAGAAGCAGCCAAGTAATCGAACAGCATCTGCCAGTTTCTCATACTGGATCTCTGTTTTGAAGAAGTGAGAGTTGGCTGGCTCATAGCGCATTGCTGCAGTCAGTGTGCAGAACACAGTGTGAAGCAGTTCAAACACTTGATTCTGGTTTACTTTTTCCCAGCCATTCTTAGGAGGCGAGCACAAAGATCTCTCCATAGCAACGAGTAAAGATGTGACATACACAAATCCACCAACTTTCCTAAAAACTGTTCTTGTGCGGTGACTTTCTCTCAGCACCAAGAGTAGGGCCTATGGACAAAACAAACAATCAAAACAGGGAAACAACAACAACAAGGCAGCAGCATTACAAACAGCTTGGAAAAAGGTAGGAACATTTTTGTTCACAAAGTGCTGTTGTGCTAGCAAAATCCTCATGTCATTTGTCAGAACCGGGTAATGCCTGAAGTCTCCACAGATCAACTTTGTACTGCAGGAGTCCTCATACTCAAAAGCTTACAAAATAAAAAGAAAGAGCTGGGGGGAAAGTAGAGCATTGCCTCTAATTTAGAAATAAGAAATTAAGGAGAAAGAAACCTGTCAGCAGAAAAGACTTGACCAAGCCTAGAACGGAACCCAAAATTTTCAAGTAATTCTCTTAGTGATAAAGTGGAGAATATAGTATTGAAAAGGAATCTTCTGTGCCATCACACTTCACAAACAACTTCAAACAAGAGCGGGCAAATGACTGCTTGCAGCAATGAGGAATCTAAACCTTGAAGCATCCTAAAACAAGTCACCCAGAAATCTACAACGCAGAAGCACCTGGCAGCTATGAAGCCAGAACAGCACTCAAACATAACAATTCAGTTAGTGAATTCAGGTAGCAAAAAATTAGCCAAA
Source organism: Manacus candei (assembly GCF_025592945.1). Taxonomy (NCBI): domain Eukaryota; kingdom Metazoa; phylum Chordata; class Aves; order Passeriformes; family Pipridae; genus Manacus; species Manacus candei. The sequence goes on along the minus strand of NW_026138076.1, from coordinate 41,250,312 downwards.
AAAGTTTTAGCTTTCCTCTATAACTCTCTGAATTGAGCGAGACTTCATTCTAAGAGTTGCTGTCTAAAAATAAGCTTGAGTGAGAAACAAAAGTGGATAAAACCTTACTTGTTGAACAAATAAATACAAAGGCACAGCATTAACAGCAGAAACTACATTAACCTGGGTACTAGAGGATAATATGCATTTATCTGTGAAATCTGGGAGTGGAAAAGCCCCTCCACACAACCAAAACCAAACAAAAACACCGTCATGGGAAGTTCGACCCACATCTGAATATGGAATACAGAAGAAAAAAATCTCTTATAGGAAGCATTGTGAACAACAGAAAAATGTTACTGAAACACCAATATAAGCTAGTGGGGAGTCTTCCATGACCAAAAGTTTACTTTTTCAGAATCGTGTTGCTATTTTTTTTTAAGCACTGAGAAGATGGGTATTGAAATAGGTAGACTGTCATTCCTTTGAAGGTAGGATCTCATCTCCTGACAAACCTGAACAAACAGTAAGAGACATATCACTACACTGTTCTGGACTGTCAGTTCCATAACCAAAACTTCTGAAAACAGCACTGATGGAAGACAAGTACAACAGATCACATGAAAGACAGAAATCCTGATTTTCTATGTTAAATTCTTTGGGGAACTGCAATATCCTTTCTCTCCCCTTAAGTATTGCAAGTAACACATGCTCAAAAATGACTGAATACCTTGACAGACAAAACACTGCAAATGAATAACTTTATTACTAGCTTTCCTTTCTGTCTTTTGGAATAATATAAAGCTGCTCATATGCCAGAGAAATAGTAAAGCTCCTTTGAACAGAGACAAACCTAGATGTCTCTGAGCTCTCTCCAGTAAGACTCATTTACTTATGAGTACTTACCTCACCTTTTCTACCCTAAAATAAATGGTATTATGCCAATTTACAAAAATAACACGAGCTACTCTGAGAAGAAATTCTGGGTCTAGATTAACAGACAAAAATCCTAATACACAAGGAAACAGATAAAAGTTTTCTCACTTCTTCCTCCACTAACAGCCTTACTTCTCTCCCTTTTCACTATTTTCCTTAAGAATGCAAGTTTTTTGGCTTTATCTTCTACTATGATCAATATAACTTACATTTATATTAATTATTTCAGCATTCATAACTAAAAAATTGGTAAAATAAAATAAGCTTGCTACAGGAAAATGCAAGCCAGCACTGAAAATAAGCTTATGTGTAACATGCTTGCTTTTTTCTCCCCACACATTCTCATTATTTTTAACTGAACAATACCCCACCAGGAAAGATTATCATAACTGTAGAACCTCATTTCCTATCCACTAAGACTGATGCCAATAATGATGTCAAAAACCTACTCACTCACTAGCCTTTACCTCTGATTCTGAAATCTACCATGGACAGATGGAAGAAAATAAAAATCACAGATCAAATCTACACATTTCAGCTCAAGAGATGATCTACATTCAGTAGCTAAACACCATCCACACAGTCCAACTCAATTCAATCCCTTTTTCAGTGTTTTCCTTTCTGAAACATCATCTTAGGAGCAAGAATCACGAACAACAACAGTTCCCTTACCCTTAAGATGTCTGTTTTCAGCTGCAGTTCCGTAGGTGGAGCCGAGTGCATCAGTCCCAACAAGGTGCCCATATCATCCTCTCCACTTGGTGACAACACCAGCTGCTGGATGATCATCAGGGCATGCTGGCGGCACTGCGGATACTTCACTATGTTGTGGACACATCTCGCGCCACCAAACTCCCTGAAAATACCTATTAGGAAAGAGGGGTGGGGATAAGGAGTGTGAAAAATACGATCAGTAACAAATAATGACAACAAAACAACGCAGAAGGTGTTTATTTTCGTTTCTAGAAACTGAATGGCAGAGTTTTAGCCTTAGGGATTTAGTAACTTACTGCTGTCTTTCCTCTCTTGCCACAAATAAAAATACAACTTAATACCTTCTAGCAATATTTTTCATTAGAGATGTTGAGTACAAGGATGGAAGTCAGTTCTAAGGATTTCCTCAATAATCCTGTTTCTCCAACAGTAGTTACTCTTTTCATGCTAGAGCTCAAAGAGTCTCAGGATGAAATAAAAAATATACCAAGTCCTCCATCTTTTGTGAAGACTATACACTGTTTTGGTTAAGGGTAACATTTATATTACATTTAGCAATGAATTAAATGTAATATGAACTAAAAATATAACTAGGTTGTTTCTGGACAAGATGACCAAAGTAGGAGCATTGGTTGAGAAATGGTTCTGTCTATCCGCAAGAGTTGTAGGATTCTGCAGAATCCTGTCTTCCGGTGGCAAGACTTATCTCTGTAGAGATTAGGCTTAAGTCAAATAATGATTTTCAAGCTTATTGGCTACTCAGAACAACACATGTGCAATATTAACCGAAAATTATATGAAAATTGATTCTGAAATCATCGTAAGTGGAATATATATGATATATAATGTGTGTTTAGTACACTGTCGCACCCAGAGCACTGCCCTATGTTAATTACTGAAAATGAAAACAGAGTAGGAAAATGGATCAATGCTGCATTACTGCATCAAAAAGGATCATTTTCGTTGTGACCATAAACCAAAAGGGTTGTTTAAATGACCAAGTTCAGGATTAACAAGTAAGACAATGTTTATTCCCCTTAATGTACATAAACAAACATAATCCCACTATGCATTTCCAGTTTCCTGCCTCTTGCTTTCTCTGGTGTCCTTTGGATGAGATACGGACTTAGTGTGAAAGGAGAGGCCTCAGACCCTGAGACATGTAAGCTGGTTCCATCCCCTCACATTCAAAGTGCATCTCCTCAGTAGTCAGGTCTCTTATTTTCAAAGAGACTGAAGTAACATTTTATACCCCTCCCACTCTTGGCATTGGTTCTCATCTATCCAAGGAACCTATGTGAGTCTGGAGACTCAAACTTCTGTTGAAATTTGGTTAGCAGTTATGAAATATTCAGGAAACTTTATCAGAGACACTGGTTTAGCAACAGAAACTAAGCTTTGAATATGGTATGAATCACTACAAGGCTGCACAATGCCTACTTATGCCTCTGTGATGACCTGTAACCTCTGCTGGCCTTTGGCTACAATGGCACTGAGTCCACATCCCAGTCACGCTGCACAGACATTGGGAAATGGTTTCTCAACCACCTTTTGCCCAATTTCTCCATATATATAAGCCCCCACATGTACCTTCATGCCACTTCTTTCTGATTCATTTCTAATTCTGCCTTTTCTTACATGGCAAAACCATGTACTGGCATGTTGGCAAAACCAAAGATGAGTGATAAATACAATTCACCTGTGACCAATACCAATTCCTCTCTAAAACCTGCTTATTTCAGCCTATTAATTTGCTACTGTTTATCACAGAACAGAATCCTCTAGTAAATCAAAATGATGGGTTTTTTTTTCCTTTCCCTTGACAGGAGGAGTAGCTTGGGGGACAAAAGGGAAGTGGCAAAGGAGACACACAACAGCTTCAGCAAAGCTTCTGGCAGCGTCATCCACAGCTTTCTCACAAGGAACCCAACCAAATGGTCTATGTGCAATCCTGACAGACTGAATGTAAAACCAATGCAAACACCTACACAGAGCAATCTCTGCTTCATGGCAATGCCCTTCGGCTTGACTAAGGGCATGCAACTGGGGTTTATCTCAAGTGCCATGAATAATGCCTTTCCTGATGGAATGATGAATTTGCTTATCAAAAATGTGGACAAAGCCAAGCTGGCAGATGTTATAAATGCTCAGTGGGAAGAATTCAAAAGTCATCTTTGGAAGTGGTTTGAAACCATAAGCTGAAATGCAACGCATCAAGTGCAAGAGTTAAATGACACAGACACCACTGGAGATTGTTCCAACACTGAGCCTAAATTTAAACAAGAAAATTTCCCAGGCAAAAGCAGAAAAGAAACAAGTTACAAGCTTTAAGTCACTAGCCCATAAACTGATATTTAAACAGTGAGCTATCAACCAAGCTGGAAAATTGTCAAGATTTCTCTCTTAAACATTTATCAAAGACTGTAGCTTCTCCTACTTATATGAACAAAACCAGAAGAAAACACCAGTCAAAGTTGAAAAAGAGGAAAAAAACCTGCCGAAATAAAGATGTTTCGTGGCCTCCAAGGTCAGAAACTCCCTGATTCCTCAGGGTGGAGTCTGTCCCCTCCCACTTGCTCATTTTCTTCTTTGTCTAACAGAACAAGTAGTTTAAAAACATTTGTCATCCTTATTCAATCTGCTATTTCAATCTCTCAGAGATGGCTCTTACCAGTCTGAGGTACACATAGTGTCTACTTCAAAATCACTAAGTCTTGGCTAATGAAGCATAATATAAAACTGCCTGATTTAGAAGAGGACAATCATAACAGAGCCCTATTTATATATACTGACTGGGAACAAGCCTTTAAGAATCAAAAAAACAACTTTAACTAAAGATGCAAGCATTGCTAATCACATTTAAGAAGATGTGACACTGAACACTGAACTACATTCCTAATTACAAGCTAATTTTTTTGATACACAAACTGTGTTAAAAGCACTACTGCAGATTATTATAGTACTGTTGGAAAGTGATGGGGTGTGGTGGTTGCCTTCAAGTAAACAACAGCAAAAAAACACAAGTTAAAACACTATTTTGTACACCTTTATTTCCTGCACTCTAAATTATGCTGTCTATTCCCTTTACTGGAAAAATATGGCAAGAGAGAGTGTATATTTCAGTGTGTTTGATTACTTGTCTGAAGATAGAAAGTCAAGACATGGTTTTCTGTGTTACTCTTTTATACATATTTTGGCAGCAATCTCTCTACTTACCTGCATTTGTGTTTGATCCTTGTAGTAGTACTGTCAAGGTCTCCATAACCAATAAAGCCAGCTGCTTTTGGTCCTCAAATGAACTGTTTCTTGAATCCACTAAAAAATAATTTCAGAAGCTAAAGTCATAGTAAATATCACACTAGAATGCCTGTGGATACTTTCCACCAACACTTTTATTTTCTTTGCTTCCCCAGAGAGAAGGCAGCCTAACCATTCGAAAGCAAATTAAGATTCAGTCTACACATGGGAAAAGTACTGGGAAAGCTTAGCTTAGCTATGAATCATTTGAAAAGTTAATTTATAAAGACGAGAATTTAAATGGAAACTTGTGAGCACTGCGAGCTCAGCAGTCTGACACTACAGCTGTAGGTGTAGTTTCACATCCTCAGCTATTGTTTGCAAAGCCACAAAATCAAACCACAGTTGAAGACTTAACAGGATCTGCTCTTGTTCAGTATTCAGTACTTCAAAGGAGAAATTCCAAACAAAACTACACTCACATAATTACAGCAAATATGCTTATGACTCAACGGGTGTAACAGACCAACCAACATCACACATGGCATGTCACACACAGCATCACACTCCCGAAAAAAGTGGGTGTTTTGGGTTTTTTTAATTATTCTAATAAAAGGAAAGCCACAAGACAAGGGCATGTGTGCCCAGGTAGCACCCTAATCATATGACAACTTTGTCCATTTATTCACAAGAACATGAGAATTGATGTGTTTTTCAACAGAGCTGCTGGTAAAAAAAAAGCCTTATAACTCTAATCTGCAGCTACCACTCAGTGAGGATTCACACAGCTAAACTCAGGTAAAACACCCAACAGCTATGGTTAAAAAGTAAGTGACACTGATTAACACTAACTTGACTGCAGTTTGAACAAAGAATGCAAAAAAACCAAACCAAAACAAACCCACAAAAATTCTGTGTGTGTGCATGTAGGTTCCTATGGCTCTTGGCAGTGTCTGCTTTGCAGGCCTGGCAGCTATGCAGCTTATCTCTGTGATGTTCAATTCTGGAGATAACTAATTTTCATATTTTTTTTTAATGCTTAGAAAAATGTAGACCCAATTTATAAAAGTCTGCAAACTTCAATAAAAACTCCTATTAAGAGCTTAAATTTGAGCTCTCTAGTATTTTTTCAAAGCTGGGGCTAGACATACACAAGGAAACCCACAAGTACTTTTTGTTAGGAAGAATATGGATGTTATGCATTGCTCCTTTACTTTTTTCATGTTAAGTAACAGATATTAAACCAACACATCACAAAAACATTTAAAAAGGAAAATACTAACTCCTACTATTTTGTATTCATATAGCATTTTTCATTAAAGGTTGCCTCGAGCCTCTCTGAGGACATTAAGAGAGAAGCAATTCCAATGAGCTTTTAAGATGGCACAGCAGCCCCCAGCATGATTCAGCCCTTGAGGCACACGTTCAGACTCTCCTGTTCCTCCTCTTAAGTGCTAGATTCCACTATTCCAAATCAAGAAAAGACATGTATTAGAAAAATACGAGTGGACACGCTACCTTGATCATTCAGTGCCTGAGTGGGATCTTTCAAAAGGGCTGCATATTTATGAAGAAGATTTACCATCACCTCCAGAAGTCCCACTTCCCTGAAGACATCCTTAAAGATGTAGTCATGACGGGTGAACTTCAGGAGTGTCTTCATGGCAATGATGCTACACTGAAAAGAAGTGCTGGATTTTAAAAGGATGCTCACACTGATCAGTTCTTTACAGGGTATGTAATTCAAGCTGAAGACAACCAATTCCAGCATCTCAAAGTATTTGGTCTGCACTTCTGGAAGTCTAGGAATTTTCTCTGCAAACTGAGACAACGTGTGCTGCGATTCCAAAATGAAGTAGTTGGCATTGTCCGCCATATAAATATTCGTGATGGCATCAAGGATGATTTGTGCTAGATAGTTGGTTTTTGCTCTCAAAAATGCATTCTGGAGGACAGAAAATGCTTGAATATTCCTCACACTATGACCTAAATCAGGAAACAAAGTGGGATGGGAGGAAAAAGGAAAAAGAAAGTTCTTAATCATCATAAACAATGAGTACACTTATTAATAATGATTCATGCATTTTAACAAGTGGGAATTAAATAACAATATATTTCATGTATAAAAAGAAGTCTCTACACAACCACTTACATTGCAAATCCTACAATCTCCTGTTCATTACAATGGCATCTTCAGCTTTGAAAGTGTTTACTTAAGCAGCTAAACCAAAGACAATTTCTTTAAAATAGCTAAATAGGCTGATTTAGTACTAAAATGTACAACGGGATAAGTTCTAGAGACAAAACAAAGCCTGCCTGTCATCTACCCAGGCCATAGGAGAACACATTAAAGCAACAGTAAAATGTTCTGTATTCCATAAGGCAGAACACAACTCTGGCAGGCTAAGTTTAGAACAACAGCCACCTACATCCCCTCACTCAGCAGAGCAATAAGCAATGACAAGTCCTTGTCAGTTAGTATCAAAGCCAGGCCACCAAATTCTCTGTTTGATTTCTCCTTTTGGCAACTGCCAGTGTAGACAAACTCCACAGGGCAGCATAAGGCCAGCTTGTACAAATTTCTGCTTATAGGTACCTGCAAGCTGATTAAAATCTCATTCATTCAGCCAAAGAATGCTTCATTTATGAGTGCTCCCTGTGGTTCCCAGAACTTTCTATGGGCAGATATTACTCTTAGTCTACTAAAAATGCCTCAAAGACAGCTTTTTTAACTTCTGTAGGAACAGTACAAGTCACAGTGGGCAAATCCCACGATACAGAAAACAACTAGTGGTAAAAAATAATTTTAACAAAATAGACAATCAAGAGTGAGACTTTAAAGACATTCCAAACAAAGCATTTAGGATGTTTTAACAATAAAATCTTATTTTCAAGCAAGGTCTACACAAACTGATAACCTGATTTAAAAATCCTTTCATAAACAAAGAATTCTGATTTATTACATATTCTCTGTGGAACACTGTTCTCTTAATTGTTTATAAACTAAGCTGTCCAATTTAACAATAAATTCAATTATGTTCATGCCTAGCCTCACCACTTCCCATGCTAGTATTTCTCCAGAAGACAACAGGAAACTCTCTTGAAAATGAACATGGAACAATTTCACATACTGGAAGAATATTAGTTACATTATAAGTTACAGTCAGTTGTTTCTAAAAGGACTTTTTAATATGCTTTCCTTACTACAAAAAAATGTCAAAAAGGAGGACTTAGAGCTTATTAAATGTGACAGGAACATAGAATATAAATAGTTATATCTGACACTAATTTAGTATCAACAGTTGTTCCAGGCAATCAGGAAGATTATTAAATTAACTTTGATTATTATAAGGACCCCTGAAGAAATGACATTTTAACCAGCTCTTCAGAATTCAAGAACTAACATGATTTAAACAGCAGCAATTAAAAAAAAATGAGTATGGTCTTTATAAAAAGACAACTTCCACCTATAATGAAAAGTAGGTGAAAGGAACTGAGAGATGTCAAGATAAATATCGCAAAATTAAAAAACTCTTTTGCAAATTGCAACAGGCCATGGTTCTCTTATGCTACTGTACCAGAAAAACTGATTAGTCTAAACAAAAATTAATATTATTACCAAAACATGGAGAAATTAAACTGTGAGTGTATCACCACCTTTCTCTATTTAGTGCAAAAGAAAAACAAATCCCATGAACAATGAACTCTCTCAATACCAGAGAAAGGAAGTCATTGTTCAAGGAACATGAGAAACAGTGAAAATAAATCCATTAGCCCATAAATCTATAAATGCAATCCTATCACAAATTTTTTTCTTTTATCAGTGGTATTAGTAAATCTCATAAAAAGTTCAAGTAACAAACTAGCTCCACAATGACTATTACGTTCCAAACTCCTTAGTTACATACAAGACTTAACTGAATTTTAAGTTTATGCAGAGGACATGAAACATAAGTTTATTTTTATAAAACCCTTTCTCCCCTGGGAATTCCTCAACCTTATCTCTGGATCATAATTGACTGTGGTTGCAAGCACAACTACAGATTTTATCACTGTGAACACTGGTGATGAAACAACAGATTCCAGCTCACAAGTTACATTTGCGTAAGCTGAAAAAAGCTAACAATGCAAAATGGGGTGGGAGGAGGATTAAAAAAAAAAAAAAAAAAAATCAAGCTAGCACATCAGTCTTTCATATCAGTTTAGTAAGACCAGCTTAAAACACAATAAATCAACTCAGTGCATCTCTCCACTATGATAATCTCTTACAACATCCACGCAGAAAGTGTCAGCTTGAAATCCAATCTTATATAAGAAACCTAGACTCAGTTGCAAACAGTTTGTGTAGTAAACAGCTTCTCTGTATTTTGCTGTTTACATTTAAAACAACAAAAAGCCATACAGAGAGAGAAAGCAAACAGACTCACCTTTGCCTGCAGGCTGTGGGACTGCAAACCCGGGTAGTAGGAAAGGTACTCCCGTGGTAACACCTGCTGGCTTTAATTCATTGACACCATATGTTGTTAAGGAAGTGATCAAATTAACTAGGTCCTTCAGAGCATCCTTAGATTCAGCTTCTTTTGCCTGTTCTAATCTAAAGAAAATACAATAGATCAGGTTAGCAGCATTAGTTTATTTCACCTCAAATCACTTCAATGAGACCCATTTTCCTCAGTTTAGAGACCACAGTTTTACTGCCCTATCCTGCAGTATCTTACATGTTTGTATGTCATACCATTAAGTCAGTCAAACACTGACCTTGGAAGAGTGTAGTTATTTGCCATAGAAATTCACCTCATAAATCTTTCCTTGAACTCAACAGTCTATTAAAAAGCAGTACAGACATGAAAATTACTTTAAAAATCCTCTCACAGACATGAAGCTATTGGATATGAAAGCAAATATATAGTCTGTAATTAAATAAATCCATAATTAACTTGCTAGATTACAGCTGCCACTTTAGAGTTAATATTTTATGTTAATGAGATGGTATCTTGGTAGAAGCCTAACACTTAGAAGCACTGGATGAAGCACCCTCATTAGAACTCCAAAACTTTACCTTTGAGCGCAAGAGAATGGAAATGTAACATCCCATTCCAACCAGTTTCCTGCCAGCAGCTCACCATCAGACCAAACCCTAAAAACTGACTCTGAACCCTAGAACCATCCTCCTTTTCCTTCTACTTCATCAAAAATTACACCATGTTTAATTATTTGCTAACTGTATAGCCTCTGCAGATCCCAGGAGTAAGCTGGGGACCACAATCTCCTATTTGCTTATGCAACGCAAGCTCTGTTTTTCTTCCTGCTGACAAGCGATCGTGGGAGCCCTTTAGAAGCAGCTCATTCTTCATCCTCCATCTTCTTCTCAGTCAGACATAGCTGAGGAACAATCTCCTTTAAACAGGAACCTCCTGCAAACAGTCACTACAGAAGCACTGATCTATTGGCATTCTACTGATCCTCCACATTCCCTGCCCTTTCACACCTTCCAGGTGCAATTACACACTTGCTCCTCCAGCCCCTCAAAAACCTTCTGCAGTTTCTTACTAAGCCACCTTCTTCACACATCTTTCTGGTTTTCCAGCTCCAAAGCCTTTTTTTTTTGTAGCTAGAGGCCCAGTGTCCATATTTCACACCCTTACGTGACAGTCATCTTCACAAATAGTGCCATTAGAGCTGGACAAGTCTCTGTCAGTAGGTTTGATCCAAAACGTGTCCAGGGAGAATATGTTACTGTTGTTCATCACTGACCAATACACAGGCTTATTCAAAATGACTGGTTTTTGAAAAATACCTTTATTTGCTTCTGGAAGACCACCTTGGGAAGAAGTGAGGATAACATATTTCTATGCTATTAACCTTCACTGATGTCACCTGATGATCAGACATGCATATCTCAAGTCTTCCTATACCTTTGTCAGGGATCTCCCATTCTTTGATTTAAAGGATAAGTAAGCTCAGGAGAGAGTTTGGTGAAAACACCTGCTCTACAGAGGATCACTTTTGTACCTGAAGATGAAAATGCTAATGACAGTGCATTCCCCTCATATTTCACCTAAACTTTGGCTGACAGTTTCTGGGAAACAACTGCACTTGAATTACACAGTTTTGAATTAATGCATTAGTAAATATAACATACTTCAAAACTCCAACAATTCCTTAGTAGGCATTCTAGCTTTTGTGGTATCAAAGATAATTTATGAATAATTTTGACCACGATCAAAAATTTCAAACGCCATGTCTATGTCTGGTACCCTTTTAAAACAAACAAAAATCCCTCAAAATTATGTAGTGGAAGATCTAGTTCAAATATTTAGGTGCCAAACCCCAGCATCCTAGTACCCAAAAATGAATGACTTGAGAGACGGAGATAACAGCATTAACATCTCTCATTAAGACCTAGTGTTTTTTAGCACCCTTGGCCTAAGTATACTTCATAAGGTACACACTTGTAAACATAATTTCCAAGTTTCCATCTCAGACTTGGAAAACACATATATTTCAACAGCTAAGCATCCTTCTTCAGATCTTCATATCCAAACAAAGCAACATACACTGATCATAGATTTTACACAAATAAAGCAACAGACACTAATTTGTTGACTGAGAAAGGAAAGAAAGAAGTTTCTTCCACAGAAAGAACTAAAATCATGGATAGATCATACGTCCAAGTTTTGTTTGGGCAGGCATTTTCATTACCATATTTTCTGATGCATTAGTAGCATCCTTAATAAAAAGTAAAAAAAAAAAAAAAAAAATAAAATACATACACACACATACACACTGATTCCCTTGCAACATGCACCCCACTTACATACGTGATTTTTCATTATGATAGCATGATAAGACAATAATATAATCACAGAATTGTTTAGGTTGGAAAAGACCTTTAAGATCATTGAGTCCAGCTGTTAACTAAGCAGTGCCAAGCCCACCACTAAATCATGTCCCTAGACAAAACAAAACAAATCCCCAACCAAATCCAAAAATCACTAATTGCAGCCAAAATTTTATGTTCCAAATTATTTCTAAATATTTAGTACCGTTGTTTTTAAGCATCTGCTCTCTTCACTAAACACAGAAATATTTAGTAATAAATCACTACTAAAGACTAAAAAGTTAAACAATGTAGTTCCATAAATCGAGAGAACCACATAATGTAATATCTTCATTCCATAATAATCTATAATCACTTGTTTGTTCAAACCCATTCACCACCTATTCTTTATTATGAAAGCTTTTTTAAAAAAAGCTCAGCTATCTGTCTGCATTTCTTCAAGCACTTTTACATACCTGAGGAGGAGGTCACAGAGGAAGTTGTATCCTTGCCATATCCTAAAATCATCCAACAACGTTTGGGATACATCACTGGAGTCTTTGAGAAAACAAGAAAGTCCAGCAAACATCTCAACTATTTCTAGGGGAGAAAGGTCATCAGACTGCTGCATGTTCTGGACACACGTGGACAAACATTCCTTTTCTGAAAAGAATTGCAATTAAGAAATTTAGGATTTTACTCACATCAATCACAACTAGAAGTATAACTAGTACTATAAATACAGTAATAAGGTAACTTATTCAAGTATCTCTTATCATGTAACATTGAGTATCACTGAGTACTTGAAGATGAGAAGGATCCTCAAGTGGCTTTGGATTTGAACTCTAACCTCTTTTTGCCAACCCCTTCCTCCCTTTTATAGTCTTTACCCTTGTAAGGAGGAAACTGTAGATTTTTAACTAGTTTTTAACTAGTAGATTTTAACTGGTTTTTACCTAAAAAGTCTGACCAGATAACTCAACAGAATAAAAAGACAAATATGGCAACTGTAAATAATTCTAAAACATAGTTTTTTCTTTTAAAATACAAAGCTGTACAAAACACTGACCTAAACTGTTACTGATGTTAGGTAAAACCCTACACATAAGCCTTTACACCATGTCTTTTTATCGCTGTTCTGGTTAGCATTTCTTTGACTGGTATCAAAGAGAGACAGCTTGTCTTGTTCTGCAGAATTCTCTCACTCCATCAGTTCATCGGTCAGTAGTAAAAGGTTTTCCCCAATCTATAGTGAGATTTTAGGTTGCACTCCATTTTAAAAATGTTCCCCCTTCAATTATTTGCTATTTTAACTTTGCAGCATGTGCAACGCAAAAGCATTAATCTTTCTAGCTAGACTGATAACAAAATTTCCCAGAGGTCAAATTAAAGCATAAGATAGTGAAAGGATGCTCCTTTGCATACGATGAAATGTCTTAACTTTTTTTCCCTGAATATGAGATGAGCCTCTTGACAGATGTTCTCTCTTAAGTCATGTTCATTTTTGTATTCAACAAGTGAGAGGGAACACTGACTGGTTTTAAGATTTTATTTCCCTTTCTAAAGAACCTAGAGTATCTTTTGACATGCCAGCTTCACTCCTCTGTGGATGAAGCCCACAGAAAAGAGATAATAGTAGTAGCTGTAATATGCCAAATGACACAGTCAAATGTCTAGTTATTTTCTTTGTTGCCCTTCATAACATTTTCACATATGCACATACACCTGCTACACTCACCAAAAACCCACCAGAAGACTGTTACAGATGTGGCAAAAAGCCTATCACCTTTTAAGCCCTCTCTGAAAATACTTAATTGATGACTATGCTGTGCTTTCGAGTGATATTTGTATATTCACATCTTTTTTACTGGAACTGGAAACACACTGCTAGCCCAAGAAAAAACACAGACTGAAATTTTCTGTGAAGTATTTGGGAGCAGGCTGAGGTATTTAATAAACCGTCAAAATGGTTCTTTCTGTGGAGCCTTGTAACTACTTGCTTTCCAGGGTGTGAGCAAACTGTGGGTTTCTTTTTTTCCAGTAGGTGTACACAGCTAAAATATATGATAAGGATGTTAGTTCATTTCAACAGTCGGTCCAATTTAAAAACTACAAATGCTTCTTTTATGTGGTCCTACAGTCTAAAAGCCTCAAATATAATATTAGAAACATTATTTTACCAAAGTTCCTAATCCAAGTCCTACATACCTAAACACCCATGCAGTTTTCAATTAATGCAACCTGAGTATTTTGTATGCAAAGCTGTTTCCAGGCAGCTCCAACACTGGTTTTCATCTTGTTTTGCTCTTCCAAGTTCTTTGTCATGAACCAGCTTGGCAACCTCCTCTTTACCAGTGTCTTGTAAGATATATGATGAGTAAACCACTACTTTTATTAGCTACCAAAATCTGTAAACAGCTAGAGAAATACCCCTGTACACTAGTTTCCATGCCTGCAACAGTCAGGATGCTGCTTGCCTCAAAAAAGGGACAGGAGGTAAAATGGAATGACTCTGGATACTTCGTTCTTTTGGTGGTTGGATTAAGCCCATGAGTTATTTTTAATTTGGCCTTCAGGATGCACACAACATGCAGTCTGTAAGCTGTATGGCAAAGTGGGGAAGACTTGGGGAAGAAATGCAGGCTGGTTGAACAGTCAGCAGTCTAGTCAGACAGCAGAGAAAAAGGGGCTGCAAACCCATCCAGCAGCCAGGCTCTTCCTAGTTGAGTCCCAAAATCTCTGCACTTGGTTGTGACACAGGCTCTAGGGCAGGCTACTTGTAAGCTTCCTAGGAGCACCAGTACTGAGAGACTGTCTCACCACAGCTGTGGTTCTCAGCCAAGTGAAGAGCAGCTTCCCTGGGCCAGGCTCTAGGGACAACATCCTTGGCTTGGGGAAGATGGGCTGGACCACAGGGCAGGAAAGCAGCTGCCTGTTCCATCCATCAGCACTTGGAGGTTTGTAGTCTAGTGTTTCTGTGCCCATGTTCCCTTGAGCATTTCCTAGTGACCATATTACACCAGTTTTGCTGTTACCAGGATATGCCACTCCCAATGTTCTGGAGAATGTAGAGTATATTGCAAATCAGCAGTAGTTTTAACAGCCTCATCCAGCCTTTTCCCGCAAAAGCAAGTTGTCTTGGAGAAAGAATCTTCTCCCAGCATACCCAAATTAGCTCTCCCTGGTTTGCATAATGCACCAGCATTTATTACAGGGCAGCAGCTTTCATGGCCTTCTAATAGCTCCAACTGCGTCAGCAGAACACATGGAGTTGGTTCCTCTTCCTGTGGCTTCCTCAGATGTCTCTACACTTTTATTGCCAGCTATAGTGGTACCCAGACAAGCAGCTGTAAACAGGGCACTGCTAGCCTGCCTCGTGCCTTTACAAGGGGCTGCTGCTGACAATTCAAACACAGGACTAAACCCAACTTATTCCTACTAAGAATTAATGCTCACAGCAAAAATGACAAATTTATGCATCTTCCCAATGAATATTTTTCCATACAGGCAGTTACTGAAGTTACTGAAAGCTTTTCGTTTTGCTCATCATAAACTCTACACCAAAACACGAGGGGAAACTCTATCTTCCAATGTTATACTGAAATGTGAATGAGACACACTCTCTCACTACACAAGGGCTTTGAAATTTCACCTGTATGTAAATATTATTGAGCTATTATTTTCATGCCTATTTCCTAACTAAGAAAACTGCAAAAGAAGAACAGAAAAGACCCCAACAAATAATACTGAAGAGAAATGCATACCATGAATGTATTTCACTACATTGACACTAAGGCCATGACGAGATATGGTCATTAGTACTTCTCCTGCACTCTTCCTCCAAGGCAGATTATAGGGAGGGCACCATGAGGTTATTGCACTGAAAAGAAGCTGGAGATCATCCTTTTGAGCCAGTTCTTCCGCCGGGGACACAAAACTGCACAATTTTACCAGGATCTGAAATAATAAGTCATTAAACAACTAGCATTAACACCCTGATCATTGCTATTTTTGCCTAGACTTAGGAAAAGATGAAACATTCTTCCACTTAGCAAACACATTAAAAAGAGTAACAAGCTATTTTCCCTTTGTGTGTTTCTGTATTTCCAACTGAAGACAAGGTTATTCAACACTTGGTTATTTTAAGTCCCAGTTCAGTTTAAAATGACTATCAAAAGATTAGCAGCAGAGTTCAAATCTCTTCACCTGACACAGCATACTTGTATGGATACCATGATATTCCATTCTTGGAGAATCTACCAGTTGCCTAGTTTACAATTAGGCTAAATGTTGCATTAGGTAGAGGCTCTGTGAAGCAAACTGCTGTATCCCTTCCTAAGGCAGGAAGAAGGCTATCGATGGGTTGTTGGCAGAGCAGCATCCCTAATATCTTAGTGAAATGAAAACAGCCAAAACAGCGTGTCAGGAAAGGTTACAGCAACACTGCAGACCTACCTCAATAACTGGCACCTGGATCTGAATTTCCAAGTTGCCATAAACAAGACAAAATGCAGCCACACAAGTGAACCTACTACATTGCTCCCTCTTTTCTGTGTGTTTTGAGGACATCTGATCTCCATTTTGTGTCTTGTGCAGGAAAAGCTGAGGCTTCCTTTCAGAAAACTAGAAGACAACTTTGGAAGGCTGTCAGCATCTGGAAGGGCAGGTCTGGAAGCTATCTGAAACCTCACCTATTCCATCCAGCCTATTTGAGAGCACCACTTTGAGTCCTTTGAAGAGGGAGAGAAAAGAGCTGAGCAGTAGTAGGTTGGGGGGGACCCTATGTGGTAACACTGGTCATTAACTCTGCTGATTGAAACACAACAGAGCAATTTCTGAAAGATAGGTTACAGCACATCGTGATTTCTGATTTGGAAGACAGCACCAAAATGCCTGTCAGACATTATACTTACAAATCCTGCCACTGCCCTCAAATTCCTGAAGGATGCAAGTTCTGACAGACCTCTATGGTTTTGCATACATGGCTACGATAACCTTGCACAGAGATGTACCCAATTTGCACACTGACACAGGTAGTGTGACCATTGACCCCCTTCTAACAGCAACTGTCAGCTCCTTCTAAAAGTTTCATCAGGAGAACATACAGGAATTTCTTTGCAGGATCTCCAACTGGAACTTGAGAAAGGAGCAAGTCAGATTAAGTCCTTGGTCTCCCTGGGAAATCTGAGGGGTAATTTTAATAGTAAGTGCAAGCTCAGATTGCTCTCATGTTTAAATTAGTCAGAGGGCTTTTTTCACATAATTATAGGGGAAAATAGCATATGTTATATAAATTATTATCAATACTAATGTTTTTCACTATGTTTATTTCAATCAGTAACAGCCAAAGATACCAAATACTAGGACCACTTAGATGAAAACAGAATAACAGTGCACATATTGCTCCTCTTAAGCATCTGTGTGGCAGAGCTGCATGCATTTCTGTGGAAGAAGTATTTGCCAAGGACAAAAACTATTGGAGGAGTGGAAATTTAACCTCATCTGTGCCATCAGTTTGTGAAGAATCAAGGAAGAGTAAAACCTGGTTCAAGTGAAAAGTTTCTGACTTCTCATAGCAGCATTTCCATTCCTCTTGCAGATTCCATGACCTATTTTACCTTTCTTACCTGTACAAAGACTTTCTGTAGTAGCGCTCGGCGCTCTGCGAGAGGTAGTTCATTCTGTGCTCCTCCAACTACCTCAGGCACATGTGGAAGGTCAAAAAACAGATATAGACATTTAACAAGTGTGGAAGGCACTGACATTGTAGTCATGCAGTCCACGGTTTTCTGAGGAAGAAGAAAACAGAACAAAAAAAAAAAAAAAAAGAACACCAGTTCAGCATATTACTCAATTTAAAAAGTCACACTCCTATAATGCAGTTGATTGAAATGCTGGTTTTTCTTTCTCACACCTTTGGTGAGGTATTCACGTGACAGTACAGATTCACCATCTATTTTTGAATGCCTACCTAAACAGTAAGTTTAAAAATAGGATAATTTATTTACAGGACAACAGCATCTAATTGCCACAGTTCTGAGCAGTCACTGCACAGGACAGAAACAAAACCTGTCAGTCTCTGCCAACAGAAGTTTACAAGTTAATAACAAGACCTTCAGCCAAGCCCTCATCAGTTATCTATTCTTTGTAGCAGTGGAGACGGGAGTGGAGGGGAGGACTATTCAATTTATGCTCTCACTTGCATGAAGGTATAAACTGGCATAAGGAGTAAGGTAGTAGAAAATATGAAAGCATCAGTGGGGAAAAAAAGACAAATTGGAATGGAGGCTGCTGACATACTAAAACACAGATAAAATGATGTGCTGAATTACAAAGGTAGATTAGAACAGCAATAACAAACCACGCAGCTGTCCAGCAAAGTGCCAGAGATCGGCTCCCTGGGAGGGCAGCACCAGAAGCAGAGGCAATAATGATTCACGGCACCACCCACTCATCACTGCTGCTGGCTTTGCTTTTTGCAACTGCTGTTGCCCTCCTTCAGTGAGGTGCCCAAAGTTCAAAGTCTGAACTATTTAGGTGAGTTAAATGACATGTATCTCATGGGGCACTAAGTAGCAGCATGCAAGAGAAGCCTTTGGGAAGCAATAGAAGTTGCATGCATAATTCAAAAGAACATTATAAATTAAAGTTCCAGAATGATTATATTTTTTTTAGGCAACTGAAACCAAGAAACTAAAGCAGAAGTCCCGTGGTAGTATAAGAGAAAAAGGATTTTAACACAGTAAGCAGAATATAGTTACATCTTTTAGTGAGTGTTCATGCAGTTCATTATATTACTGCTGTTGTCTCTCCCACCCTCCAATTTATTTTTAGCTTTGCAGTTTAAGACTAACCTGTCCTGATGAAGCTAGTAAATTGATTGTGGTGAGCAGCATCCAACCTCTACTTGCTTCTTCACTTTGATTGACCTCCAGAAACTGGACTATGGCACGACTTGCAGCCTCTGTAGGGGGCAGTTAAAAAAATGCAGTAAGAATTCAGTTTGATAGTTTGCAGAAGGGAACACGTCCTCTCCCAGCAGTCCCAAGTACGGAGCATAAATTCACCTCTACAACACTACTTGAAAAGAAGGACTAGGCTTAGGCCTACACTTTCCAGACACACATTCCAGTCGTCCACACGCACTTAGCTTTGACACCAGTGAGGTTGCAAAAAGTACGTTATTAGGTCACGCATCATCCTGTAACCAGACAGATCTCAGTAACAGGCAGCAACTTTTGTTTGAGTATTTTGGCTTTAATAAATACAACATAGTCCTTCCCAAAGTCAAAATGTCACTATCACTTAGTGGTCTCAGTGGAAAAAGCTGATATTCAATACCTGAAAAAAAGCACTGCACTGAAACAACAGCATGGAGAATAATGGGAAAAGATTGGAAGGAAGGAAAGGTGCAGAAAGACAAAAGGAATAAAAAACAGGAAAAAAGTAAAATTAAGACTGAGATCAGCAATTACAACATCCCCATCCTACATTTTTTGGAAAATGAAAACACTAAGAAGGTTAATTCTTATGATCCAGGGATCACTTCTGGAATTAGATGCTATTCCATATCAGTCAGAGTCCCAGACATATATTCTGCCAAGTAAACAAGTTATCAGCCTCAATAAATAAATGAACAGAAAATGTAATCCTATTTCACTGCTGCCTGAATACACACTTATGTTAAGAAGTCCATAATGCCAGTTGTGATGACTGCCCGTTACCTTTAAGGGAAACCTAAAACCACTTTGCATTAGTAACTGTGTATCAATCATCTTCAGTGCTTTTAGTGTCAAGAAGGACAGAAAAGGAAGGTGAACAGTATCTCTTAAAAAAAGAAATTGCAAAGGAATTTCCAATGCAGGAATAAATCCACAACTGAAGAAAAATCTAATTTTAATATTGGTTTGTTTGCTTCATCTGCTGTCAAAATTTCCCAGCACATACCTGTGACAGAGTTTATTCGAAAGTAAACACATTCCATAGGGCAAAGTACTTATCAAACTTCTAGCACTGACTACATTGAGAAGATAATTTTCTGAAGCACCAGACTGTAAGTTATGTTGGACTAAAAAAACCTATGAAGTAGGTGATCCTAGAAGATGTCTAAAACTGTTTGGTTTACATTCCTAACTTTAACTTTTCACAAGAGCAACAACCACCATGCGGAGCCAACATCATCAGCCATCATCCCTGGTGAATCAACGTAACAAAAGTCAAGGTGTAAAGAAACCCTCTTATCAACAGGAGGACAGCAGGTAGGTGAAGTGCAGAACTACCCTCTGCACAACAGCCCTGAGATCACGTGTGGAATGCTGCATCCAGTTTTGGTCCCAGTGCAATACAGGAAAGACAATGATCGATAGGAGGTCAACTGAGAGCCACTGAGATATCTGGGGGCTGGAGCACCCACCCTGTAAGGAGAGGCTGAGGAACCAGGGCTTGCTCAGCTGGGAGAGAAGACAGCCTTAGGCAAACTGAGCAGCACCTCAGAGTCCATGGTGGAGGGAGCTGCCGAGAAGCCAGAGCCAGGCTCCTCACAGCATTATATGGCTGGAGGGAAAGAAAAATTGGCTTAAATCAAGAGAGGTTCAGACTGAATATAAGGAGACATTTCCCCCTGCCCCAGGGACAGAAATGCACTGCAATGAGGCCCAGAGAGGCGGTGCTGTAACCACCCTTTGAGGTTTTCAGGACATGACAGGACTGAGCCCTGCGCAACCTGGTCCCATTTCACAGCTGTGAGCAGGAGGTCGGGCAATAGACCTCTCTTATTCTGTGATTTTCTCTCACACAGAAAAAGCTCTATTTGATGTGAAGTCTCTCTGAGATCACCCATGCTGGCAAGTTTCATTCTCTTCCAGTGCAAAGAGGATATATTTTTCCCTAAACCAAAAAAAAACCAAAAAACAGAGAAACACATTCAAGGTAAAAATCCAGATTTGTTTCATTTGTGCAATGGTTCTCCTATGTTTTTGTTTTGCAGACTTCCTCCTGTAACAGAATTTTGTACAAACCACTGGCTTTTCCAATTGTAATGCTGAAGTAAGGAGAGGCCCCTACTGCTTCCCTACATGAGACTGAGATAAAACAAAGCTTGAAATACCAACGTGAAAGGTAAAGCAATTTTTAAAACTCACACAAATGTGGACAAGCAGCAATTTCCCAGCATGCTGACCTGAAGCACCTGGTGGGCACTTTGTTTCCCCAAACTACCAGTGCAAAACATTAGTCAGGTGGTTGGGTGTACGAGCAGATCAATTCAGAAAGCCCAACAACCATGCCACATTTCCTATGCTAAAAGCATAGGCAAAATGCCAGAATTTCTGAAAAAGTCAGTTCTCCTAAATTCTGAGAGTCAAGCATGCCTAAAGCGTGCACTGCTTCTACAGTGACCATACCCCACCAGCCCAGAGTTAAGTGTGGTTTTGTAGGTCTGTTCTCTTTCTATCTGACCAAAGACAGAGCTGGGCCAGCACTCTCTGACTTCAGGCAGGTACAACTGGTGCCAAACAGGGTGTGCACAGCCTCCTTTGGGAATAGTCTCCAAAAGCCACCTGTGGACCAGGGTCTCCTTTAGTCATCTTTGAAAGCGAGACTCAGGGGTTAAGTCCATGCTTCTGAGGAAGTTGTCATGCTGCTGGCATCCTAAATGGCATAGCAGTTGAACATTATAAATAGCAGTTTCAAAACTGTCAGTCTTAATTAAGCACTACCTAAAACACAGACAGCATTTTAAGTGCTGGAAGACGTTCTCCTGTCATCTGCTCAGAGCAAATTTGATAGCACTATCATTTAAGATTAATTTCTATCATCAGCACTGGTCTTAATTTATTTCTTGTACCTTTTCCCAGGTCTTGAAGTGCTCGAGTCACCTTTTACTGTAACATCTTTTATGTGCACTACTCAGATGTCCTTAGCCCTTCAACTTCTGCTGCAGAAGAAACCACTCTAGGATTGGGATATCTATCTAGTAAAAACAGTAAAAAAGCAAAGACAAAAACCTATAAAATAATGTGTAAACATACATATTTGTGACACCTGTGCAAGCACGTACACGTAAGTACGAGCATGATTATGTGGTTACATGTTAATACACAGGAGTCAGGTTTTTCAGCATGGATTCAGAATATACAGGAGAGAGGCTTGGATTAAACACCAGCATTTGCTTTATATGTAAGAGATGACACAGGTCTTTGCATCCTGGGCTTCAGAAAACCAGCAGGTAGAAAGCAATGGGATTAGACCCATTCAGACTGCGAGCAAAAATCAGTACTGCACTACAAGCAACCTTATTGCCTATAGAAATAGCACTAAGGACAAATTCAGTACATGAAGCTTTTAGTTAGATGTTCCAGTACCTTAAACAGCATATAATAGTGTCATCAGACTTTTGTATAGCTTATTCTTATTCTAGAGTGGAGTAATAATGAAAAAAAGTCCGTGCATATGCCAAGGAGGGGGAAGATAGAGTGGGAGATATGGGTGGGTGTGTCGGGGAGGTGGTGAGGCTGAATTCAGAGATCCCTTCTCTAACTGAACCTTCAAGAAGTCTCTACTACTTCTTGTGGAGAATACCTGCAAACACAGATATCTAGAGTTACAGAATACAAATCACTCCAACTACCCACGTAGTAATAGAGAAGTATCAACCCAAATGAAAATGGGATGGCAAAACATCTGCCTTCAATCACCAGGGATCGAACAGGGCTGTCATCACAAGTCACAGATATGAAGTGGCTGATGCCTTTGCAGTGTGCAAAAATGGAGGGCTGCTCATCCAAAGATAAACAACTCAACTGTGCCAGCATTTAGCCTCTGTAACTCAGATGATAAAAGAATGGGCTTTCTAGGATCTCTTGGAAAGGCTCTCTACTGCACTACACTTACCTTCCATAAGATCTGTTAAAAAGCACCAACAGTAAACAGAAAGTTAACCAAAAGTAGTAAGATATAGAAGTCATTGATCAGAACTGACTCCTGATGAATAGTAGCTGATAGGACACTTCTTTTTGCCTTTCAAAGCCATTTCAATAAATTCAAAGTAGAATCGCCTTGTAAAGCAAAGTGAACCACAGGAAAAAGATACATATATAACGAAAAAGCCAAGACAGTGGTAGTCAGAGCATATGAGATTTCCATAGCATGTGAGATTTTCAACCTAAGTCTCTTCTCAGCAGAAGAAAAGTTAACTTACCAAAAAAGTCTGAAAGTTGCCCCTAGGTCCACTTATTTTATCAAGGAAGTTCTTCAACTCTTCAAAGAGAAGCAGACACTGCAAGTAACACTATGAGGAAAACTTCAGGCTCCATTGTGGGAGGAGCCCGAAAGGCTGCTTAGCAGTAGAAGATAAGAAGATTCCTTTAACTATCATCTGTAATTCACCCAAATGCAAGATGCACTGAGACAAATTACACTAACTTTTGGGTATTTAGGACAAATATTAAATTAGTTCTGCTGATGTGATAAACTGCAATAAAAATGAACAATAAAAACAGAGTTTGCAGATCAATAGAATTTTATGAAGAATAAAGGTAGGCACTGTCAGAGGCCAAAGATAAACCACTGATGTGATTTTCTGCAACAGTTAAACATTATGGTGATGAATGTTTATCAATTTGATCTCCCAAAGTGGTTTGAAGATGAGATAATGACAGTCTTTCACCAGATCTGTTAGAGAAGTGCCTAAAGAGGTTTAAAGCATATTCAGTGGTGAAACAGTTTAAGTAAATCTGTGAAATTAAGAGGAAAAGAGAGAAAGCAGGGGGCAGAACCACAAAAAACCTAAAAAACAAAACCAAACCAAAAATAAATAAAACAGGGGAAAAAACCCAACAAACCAAACAAATAAAAACCCACAATACCCAACTAAACAAACAAATAAAAAACCAAAATACCCCACGAAAAGACCACACCACCACAACATTCAGAGGGTATAAACAGTAACTGAAATTGTTGTTTCTGGAGGCAGGAAGGATTAGCTGAACAGTCTAGAAGTATAGTAAAAATAAATTTGGCATTAAATAGTAAATACTGAGACAATTGCATAAAGAAAAAGTTGTAAATACAAAACGAAGCACTGACTGAAGTTAACGAAGACACAACTAAATTGAATTTAAGAGGTGCATAAAACAGTGATATACACAGAATAGCACATGTAAAATCATTAAAAACCCCAAACTTTTGAAATTAACTTTGAGAGGAGGCTAAGAAGTTCCAGCCCAGTGCTGTACCATTTTGTTTTCTCACCCTTCAATTTTCTACCCTTCTGCACAGTTTCACAGATTGTCCTAACACTTACTTATACTCTGATTGGGCTATGACCTTCCAGGATGCAGGACTGCCCATCACTAAGGGAATCATTCTGAACCTCCTGGATTGCCTATGCCCTGTTGTGTTGTCCCTTCAACAGATATTGGGGTTGTTGAAGTCTCCCATGAGGACCAGGGGTTGTGAATGTGAGGTTGGTCCTGTCTGTCTACAGGAGCCTCATCCACTCCGTCTTCCCGGTCGAGCAATCCTCCAATATAACATCACCTGTGCCTGCTCTCTCTTTAAATCTGAACCATATTATCTTGGTCAGCTCATCCATCCCCAGGCAGAGCACCACACACTCCAGCTTATCACTGACAGAGAGAATGACACCTGCTCCTCATCCTCCCTGCCTGCCCTTCTTAAAGAACCTGTATCCTTCCATTGCAACACTCCAGTCACAGGAGCCATCCCATCCTATCTCCACGATGCTAGTATAGATAGCTCTGCAGTGTGTGCAGTCTCTTAATTTCTCCTGTTAATCCTCATGCTCTATGCATTTGCATAGACACATTTACATTTTAGCTGTGTCTCTGATGCAGCCAAACTACTGGCTGGTGTGACTGGAATTCCTTTGTGCTGCTCTTCAGATGCTTTCCTGCTGACCTGTGATCCCTCTCCAGGGCTCTCGGTATCACCTGCTGACACTGGCATCAAAGTGGTAGGAGTGGGATGGATTGAGGCTCCCTTTTTCCCAGCAATTTTAAAGACATGCTGTTGGAATATCTGCAAAATCAGACGAACCAATCGCATCCAGGATATGTCTTTTCAAAAATACATTAAATGAAAGTGTTGCTTCCCTTCCAGCCAAAGTAGCCATTAGTAACCACATTTATTAAAGATTCCAGCTGTCCCTTTCCCTTTTTTCAGAAGTCTTTTTCAGCTCTGAGCCAGATGCACTTGCTCCCAAAAGAAAGATTAATTTCAGAACTGAGACTACCCTAGACATAGATGTTTGAACATACATTTTACATAGCACTACCATAATTTTTGATCAATTCAACACAAAATTGGATTTATTTGTGGAAAATGTGGCAGCTAAAACTCTTGAGTATACAGGAGTATCTCAACCATGACCTCACCATCTTCTAAAACAGACTTAGATACCCCATGGCAAGGGAAACCATTCACTTATTCTCATAGATACAATTATTGCTGCCACCTGAAAATGCTCACTGTTATACACCAAAGACTTAAACGTGAAAGATAATTTAACTCAGTTTTAACTGCTGTGTTTTCCTTACTCCAAGATTACATCCATCCTAGAGAAATAAGACAGTTGAAACTGTAGTTGAACACACAACTACAGTGGCAATGTTAAGAGACCACTTGAGATAAGGTGCTGGCACAGTTACCACTGAATCACAAAACGCCGTTCTGAGGAAACTTGGACAGTCTGCCAAGAATAACTGAGATATGCCTCCACGATGGCAGGCATTACTCACACAGCTATTAGCATAAATATTCAAAGGCCCGATGAAAATAATTGCCCTGTGTTCCACTGTGAGATAGAGGAGGAAAAAAAAAAAAAAGAAAAGGAAGAAAAACCCCAACCACAACACACTGACAGGTAAGATTTGATCATACGACATTCCCCAACTGTAAAATACTGCCAACACATTTATAGAAATCAAGCTCTTGTAAAATTCTTTCCTTTCATTAAATATCTGAAGTTGAATTTTGATTATGTTTGCATGGAAAGCTAAAACAAGCTCAGCAATTTTGTAGACTTAAATGGTGCACTTCACACAAACAGGAATTTGCACTTGTATATTACCAGGGACATTTCCTTCATGTAGTTGTTTCTGAAGTTTTTCTCTTTTAAAAACATGCTAGGAGATATAAATACCTGTCAACAGCTATTAAGATATGCTCTATTGTTTTGTTTGGGACACAGAAAGAATGGAAGTTCAGAAAAAAAATAATGCAAGAACCCTCACAATCCATAGACACAATATTATGCTTTTACATAAAATGTATTTTAAACAGCCAATAATTTCTATTTTTAAATCAGTACCACAAAAAATGTATATCTAGCTCTAATCAGTTTAACACAGAAGTCTATGAACTATGAGTTTTAACAGCTTGTTAACTGGTTATTCTGGAGAGGACACTGCAATTCCCTAGTCCCATCAAGACTTGCAATGCAATTTACAGAACATGGACCTACCAGGCTTTCTTAAAGGAGGTATAAAAAGAATTTACTGACCAGAGTAACAGCAATCCTGCTAACAGAGGAAAAACAACTGTTTTCTGTTTTAATAGAAACACTGGTACTCATTACATTAAGGCTTAGAAGAGCCCCAAACCATCTTTTAAGTCATTGTGGTCAAGTTTTTAAGTGGGGGAGAAAAGAAGAAAAAACCCCAAAACAACCACTGCCAATGAAAATCAAGGGTAACAACTGAAGTAATAAAAACACAAGAATGGTTATTCCCAGCAGAATGCCACTGACAAGCGGGCATAACAGATGTTCCCCAGGAAGAAAGGTCAAGCGAACACCACCATTCTGCCAACACGGCTGTTGGACATTTATTTCTCCAAAATACCCACAGAAAAGACATTTTGCGCCTGTTTACCCATAGAGAACAGGTTTTGTCTATGATATCTGTTTAGCCATCTGGAATGTTTCACTGTTAGTCACTCTACTTAAAATGGAAATATATTGTAATTGGCACAGTTTGTGACTCCTGACTTCCTGCATAATAATTTTCACAGCCTTTTCCAGTCCTTATTTACCACCAAATCCAAGCTGAGAACTCAGCACAGATCTTAAAATTATCTAGTAGGCAAGGACTTGATACTTCTCAGAATCGTTCCTCTTCAGAAGAGGAAATCAAAGAGGAAAGCTAATGAACCATGCCTTCTCAGTGCATTGTCCTCAGTTATGCAACTCCCAATATGAGGTCAGGTTCTCACACATTCAGGGTTCAAGAGAACCAAATCTCACCCTGACATTTAATAATCAGAGCAAAAGAGAAGTCCACTCACATTTTTCTAGGGCTGGCAGCATTGGTCATAATGCAGGACCTGCTGTACTTTCACATCTTATTAGCTTCCAGGCTGGCAACTAATTTAAAATGCGTGGTTTTGGAATCTTAACATATCCAAGGGACACAACACACCACCAACAGGCACCTCAGGCAAGATACAGCAGCTGTCGACATGCATGTTCTTGGCCCTTTTCTCCTAGCAGGTCATGCAACTGAGCTCACTCCTCTCTCTTTGATCTGCTGTCAAGCTCATGGAACTCAGTTTTCTCTGCAACCCAGGGAGGAAACCTTTAACCTCCTCCTTTTCCCCTATCTCAGTCCAAAAAAAAAAAAAAAAAAAAAAAACACAACACACTTTCATTGCAGAGACTTCAATTTCTGAGCCTCCACAGCTGCTGTGAATGGCAGCTCATAGTATTTCAACTAATCTGAAAATCAAGAGGCACAGATGTGAAAAGCCCAAACTTGTGCCCCACGCAATAAATACCTGTAGATTTATTTGATGCTCTCCGTCGAATTTCCGTCACCATCAATCGTGACACTTGAGTAGTAAACTGCAGGAGGTCCGAAAATTTTTCTGTCATTGTACTTGGAGGAGCATTTCCAAACACCTACAACAAGAGGAAAATGCATGCATTAAAAAGTCATTCAGGTTACAAGGATCGTTACAAACTGCCATGTTCCTTTCTGAGGAAGTATTCCTATGGAGATTACAAGTTTTTGTTTTCATGATGCAGCAGTCATCACTGTGCTGGTTTTCACAGTGCATGATCTAAAATATATTCATAGTTGGAATTACGACATCATTCAGGGGGGTATGATCTGATGAATGAAAGGGAAAAAGAGATTTGCAAGTTTTCTTGCAAGATGAAAACCCCATAGAGGCCCAAAAGACTGGGACTGCACATAATGGGGTAAAGATCAGATACCAGATCAAATTCTTTAACTCCTTTACTATCTGCTGGACCTAAACACCCCACAGAGGTGCACTGCATGTACAGAATGACGTGTAAAACCTTTTAAAAGGAACTAGGAATTAGAATTGCCCTGTTAAGTCTTTCCTCAATAAACTGATGATGCCAGGAAGCCTCTCATGCTGCTGATACCCCAAGGACTTACTCTCCTCTTTTGAGATCTTCTTGAACGTAACAGCAGTGGGTTTTTTTATGAATTGTCACTTAATTCTAGTAACTTATTCTTCATGATTAAGTATTTATTAGGTTATTAAATCGTGTATTAAATCACATTTAACAGGGAGAAATGTGTTAATGCTGTGGCATTGCACTAGGCTGTGGAACACAACATTATCTCAAAATGGAGTTAGCCAGTTACTGCAGTAATTTACTTTTCATTCAAGACTGCACACAAAAAGTAGTCTCCATCCACACTTCCCATGTAAAACTTGCACTAAAACAGTCACAATAAACCCACAATATTCATTATCAAACAAAGCATGCAGTCCAAATTCTGGTATCACCTCTTGTGTCAGTGCTGAAGAAACAGAATAGACTGCTCAACACCTGAACAATCTCTGCTCATTTACATTTTTCTCCCTTGTAGCTATTTATGTAACCTTCAGGAGCGTCACCAGATGACAGTATTTTTTTAGTAAAACTTTTGTTCAACAGGTTATATTGGCCTCTCAGAAAGTGGATGTCATCTCAACAGTACAACTGATTTGGACTCCACAGTTATTTCACCCTCATCTCCTTTCTCTGGGTGACCCAGTTATACTATTACAGCTGAGCTGCTGACATACTTGGCTGAGGTCATTCTCAAGTCCAGGGACATCCACTGAAATCTGTGATTACAGCCAACAGAGATAATCATGGTGCCAACTTACCATGGAACCCCTAAGTTACTGAGGAAAACTCAAAAGGCAGAAGACAGAATAACCTTTGTCTAAGTTTGACTTCCCTTAGTATCAGTTGCTCTGGCACATCACAGAACAGCCAAAAATATTTTTCCTGCCTACTTGCACTGCAAAGTCATGATGAAATGGAGCCAGAAATACAACAATGAAATCGAACACTCTGTTTCCTCAAAACAAAAATAATTTTCATCAAAGGCATAAGTATTTCTCATCCAGAACATTTCAACCAGCACTATCAATAAAAGCAAGCAAATGGGAGCTGAGACATTACAGGCAGACAACTGTTTTAGGCAGATCAAGAAAAACACCTCTCATTTGAATCACAGAGTACAGACAACCCAAACTTCCCTAAATCTTTCACAAGACCTCCTTTTGCAGTTGTCTGCATCAGCTCCCAGTTCATCAGGGAGTAGCTAACTTCCACGAGGCTGTAAGAAAGGAAGAGGGCCCTTGAGGTTTGCATATTCACTGACAGAATATAAGCAAGATTATCTAGATCAGGATGCACATTGGCAGAGCATCTTGTCATCACTAATTGTTTAAAGCTCTTCCACTCAGACCAAGGGAAGAGGAAAAACTAATAGCCCTGTTACCTGCCTGAGTTTGCTCAAATTTGTCAGCAGACCCCAGGAAATGCAGAGAGCTCAAAGTTACATTGAAAGGTTAACTGAGGTCAACTGAATTTTAATTAGTTGTCCCAAGTTTGCACGAGGTAGAATAAGCATTTCCATTGGATATTTATATCCGTTTTGACTAAAAATGGTAGTAAAAGCCAGGAACAGGATATTACACATTTTACCAGTAAATCATCTTTTTAATAAGGAAAAGCAAGGTTCTTTCAAGATAATGTAAACAATGTACCACTTATTCAAAACCAGCCCCTTCATCATCCCATCCACTTTTTTCATATACTGCAAAAGCATTACTACCACGTCGGTGGAGCAATGCTTCTGCGAACTCGTGGAACTCTGAAAGGAGCCTTTTGAGTACTCTTCCACAGGGCCAATCTTTAATTGTTAATTATGCACCAATTTAGCTTTTCATTACTATGTGATTCATCATTTCATAAGCCTCTCTGAACAATGAAGAAACAGGAACAGTCTGTAAACCCATTCATTACCAGAACTAGAAAGATGGTTTTACCTACAGCACATTTGAGACATTCTCTATCTATAAACCAAAGTTAAGAGTGCTTTAGCTCTTCTGGATTTACTGATTAAAAATCCTCAAAATATCAGGAAGAAAATGAAACTGCATTTCACCCAAAACTTCAGATATATCTGAAGAGAGGGAAAAAACCTACCTCCATGGTTAAGCATGAAAGCCTCAAAAGAGCTCCTGGACACACTGGTTATTTAACTGGCTGCCTGTTGCCAGCCATTTGGATGCCTATGGGAAGCAGGCTTACCTTCCTCACTCTAGATCTCTGCAGTCAGTAAAAATAATGTGTCTTCCACCCTATTTACTGGATTTCATGCACAGACACCCTGCCCCGTTTCCAACCACACACGTGCAGCTCCCACTTCCAACAGCTCACTACTGTGGTTTAAGAGACGTTCTGGAATATACATCAAGGTATGGCAAAGTTTTGATCTGAGCTCCACAATTTATTTGGAGTCCTCTCCTAACACAGACATCCCAATCCTGTAACAGATAATGCTTTTATGGTACATCATCATGGTCTTTGCTTAAGGCACTAACACAAAAGTACTCAATCTCTCTTAAAAATCTTCAACAGAATAAAAATAACTATGCAAAGTAACTGAGGGATTCAGAGTCTTAATTTGAATTCAGTTATTAACTGATCGCTTAAAACATTTGCAGCTAAGTACTATGTTTGAGAAATAAGGAAATTTTTAGAAAGGAACTTATACCAATGTTTTTCCTGTCAGCAAAAGATTCCTTTCTCA
Source organism: Manacus candei (assembly GCF_025592945.1). Classification (NCBI taxonomy): domain Eukaryota; kingdom Metazoa; phylum Chordata; class Aves; order Passeriformes; family Pipridae; genus Manacus; species Manacus candei. Next base: position 41,219,538 of record NW_026138076.1, on the reverse strand, counting down.
GAGGGAAGTCACCTCAGAATTTAGAGTGAATGAAGATTTACCCTATCTGCCACAGAAAATCTCTTCCAAGACTCTTCAGAAAATTAAATTTCTTCTGTACTATTTTTTATTCCAATCAATTTCAGAGTTTGTCTTGTTATGACTTGCAGAGTTACTAAAAGCTAGAAAGATTGTTCCAAAACAAGCTGTACCATCAACAGATGACACTCTCTACGAAAAAAAAAAATAGATAAGCCAAGGAAACCTCAGCAGACTCTACAGGTAAACATCAAAAGAATAAGGTGGCATTAGCCAGGAATCTTAAAAGGTAAACTGTGAAAGTAGAAACAGCTGACATCACAACTGCTCAGCCTCTTGAACACAGGATGACAAGAATGCATTTATATGAAAGGCAAGCTAAAAAACCCCCTATAATAGTGACAAGATGAGATCTGACTGACCAAGAAAAATCAGTTTTGTTTGGGTTACACTAACAGTGTGTGACAAATGATAATGGTTATCAAGGACTGTGAGAATGGAAGTGAAAGAGTACAAGCAATGCCTGTTTCCCGCAGTGTGCCAGGCTATGATCCACATTTTAGAGATTGAAAACTGAAGTGACAACATCTGGCAACAGCCTGTATTTGTGGCATGAAGGACAACTCCAAGAAGGTCACAGGTTCAAAACCTCTAGAGATTGAAGATAGCAATGTTAAAACCAAACAAGGAAACTGAGAGGGGAAAAAAAAAAAAGAGGAGGAAAACAACCAAGGTAGGACTGAAAAACAAAACATGGCAAACACAAAACAATGTGTCTTCAGCATCAAGTTCACTTCATTATAGAAGGGTACAAAAGAGTCTCTAGGACTTGGAGGATAGAGCCCATCCTCAAAATTAGATGGATTCTGTAATAATAGAATAGAAAAGAGACACAGGGAATCTGGGGAAGGAAAAACTACTAAAAACAAGGGAAAAACTAGGAACTAGGAAGAAAGAGTAGCCAAGATGTATTCACTCAGAAATCACAGAAACCATTAATCTTTTCAGGAATCGAAACGGCACCTGAGACTACTTAGGCAAGAGCTGACTTTGACAAAGTAAGAAGAAAACTTGGGGCTACTGGTTTGTTTTTCAGAATGCTTCAACACATGAGCTGAATGAAGGACAGTGAGAGAGAACAATGGTGCAGAGACACGAGCAACTACAACTAGGTTTCAATGGAGTCCAGCAGAGGGACTCAGAATGAGGACACAGCCAGCAAGTGCTGTGAAAGACGGGGGAGAAAGTGCAGCAAGAAAGAAAATAGGAAAAAAGGCAGAAGCAATGGAGAAATTAGAACCTCTTCTTTTTCATCTCTGAAGTCTAACCAAAATCTCTCCTTAGACTGCTGTAGAGAAATAGGATGTGCACTGCTACACTGGTTTTACTCAAACCCAGTTATATCACCAACTGCAATTTTCAGAGGTACAATGCTACTGACCAGTAGCTACTTGGTCACAAAGGCCAAGAAAAAAAAATGTTCTCCACCTGCAGATCACAGCTAAGTGCTGAAGCAGCTCTAGTGGAGGAGCCTCTTTTCCAGAAGCATCAGCCACCTGTAACCACCAGGGGGAGATTTCTAAGCATAACAGCATCAAAATAACCTTCATAGGCTCAAGGCAAGATTAAGTTTCCACTGTGCTAATTTGTAAAAAACAAATTAAGAAAGTCTATAACTAAAGGGCATATAATCCAAGTAGATAAATTAAAGAGGAAGCAGATGAACTGAGCTTACTTCTCCCACAATCACGCAACAGGTTACCCAAAGAAATAAGACCTAGGGTAAGAGAATGACATTTAGGTGATCTATCCACTAAAGCATACTACTTATTAGACTGAAAATCCTATTAATCTTATGTCCTTACTAGGATTAATTTTTCTTCACAACACTCTCATAGTTCAACCTCAGCTGGCAGCTAAGCACCAGACAGCCACCTGCTCACTCCTGTCAGGTGGAATGGGAGAGAGAATCAGAAAGGTAAAAGTGAGAAAACTCGTGAGTTGACATAAAGACAGTTTAATAAGAAAAGTAAAAAGCTGTGCACGCAAGCAAAGCCGAACAAGGAGTTCATTCACTACTTCCCACAAGCAGGCAGATATTCAGCCATCTCCAGGAAAGCTCCATCACACCTAACAGTGACTTGGAAAGACAAATCACTTTGAACAACTCCCTGCCTTCTCCTCCTTCTTCCCCATTTTATATGCTGAGCATGGCACTGTATTTATGGGATATCCGTTGGGTCAGCTGTCCCGGATGTGTCCCCTCCCAGTTCCATGTGCACCCCCAGGCTCTTTGCTGCTGGGGTGCGGTGAGGAGCGGAAAAGACCTTGACTCTGTGTAAGCACTGCTCAGCAATAACTAAAATATCCCTGTATTATCAACTTTATTTCCAAAACACAGCCCATATTTGCTACTGTGAAAAAAATTAACTCTAGCCCAGCCAAAACCAGCACAAGCATGCAAGCACACAAGCAGTGTCTAATACCATTATAAGCCATACTGTCTGCAAAGCATCCAGAGAGAAAGTTGTATTGATTTTTCTGTGGAGCTTTTGCATTTCAGTTTTTGGATTATTCCAGTTCTTTATGGTATCATATACAAGCACAAATCCATCACCCAAGAAGAACTTCAGGAGTAAGGGTTCAGGTCACAGCAGGTTAAAAAATAAGAAAGCTAGATCTGTACCTACTGCTCTTTCAAGACCCTAAAACTACCATCAAAATTATTATTCACAATAGAGTGGCAGCGTAACTGAGTGATGTAAGACATCAGGAGGATTATTCATTTAATCCAGTGACAGTTGCCACAGTCCTGTCTCCAAACAAAATCTCAGTGCCTGAGCACAAGGGAGTAGTCAAATATGAATGCCACTGCAAAAGTGACTATTATATTTTCCCTACAGATTGCATGTTCAAAATCTCCCTTATCCAAGAAAGGGGATTCAAACTCAGTACATAGGAGAAGGTTTACAAGGGTGAAGAGAATATAGAGAATATATCACATGAGGAGATTAAAATTGTTCAGCTCAAGTAGCCCAGCAAAACCAAGCTGACAGGAGATACTATGACTCAAAATATGCAATGGTACAATAAATGCAAAGACGAGAGAAGAGTTATTTAGTGTCAAGGACAGTGCTGTCACAAAAAAAATGGGTATAAACTTGCTACTGAAGTTCAAGTTGGAAATCAGATGACTCTGTAATAACAGTGAGCTCTGCACAAAAGCTCTGTGTCAGTCTGTGTACTGTGGATTGCACTTGAGAAAAAGGGATATTAGAAGAAAATCTCCAAAGGCAAGTTTATGCACTAACACAACAGTATGTGACGAGAAGGGGAGAACTGAAAAGATGCCAGTGGAATTTTGTAAACCTTCTGTTGTGCTAGAACCAAAAAGGTCTTGGGAATACAAAACATGAGCAGTCTAATTCAAGTAAAGAAAACACCTCTTGCAGATTCTCCAGCTTACCCTGTTGAACACTGGTAACATCATGTAAAGTTTCTCTTCCTGCTCTTTCTGGGTCATGTGCCGTGGAGGGTGACAGAGCTCTGTGAAGAGGCGCCGCAGATGCATCAGGCCCAGTGCGTTGTCCTGGGGGCTACACTCTTCCTGCCGCGGTCGGCCCATGATCCTCTTCACCATATTCATCTTGACTGACTTTTGGAAGCTCCCTTGTATCCTGTTCAGAAAGGAAAATGAACTTACTGAGTACGAGTACAAGAGACTGAGGCATCATTCCATCAAAGCCTTTAAATGGATGGCACCCTCTCCCACAGTACGTACCACACTGCAGTTAAGAGCTAATTTTATATGCCAGGCATTGATTAGTATGCGCCTGGAGGATTTAAAGCCAACAACTTTTGAAAAAGATCCGATACCCTTCAGCAGAAAGCACGGCTTGCCAGGCTTTGAACACTGCAAAATGCTTTGGTACTTTTTATTAGACCATTTTTACAATTCTTAGGTGCACATTCCACATCTTTTACAGCAGTGTTATCTACTTATTGCAAAGTATTCTCAAATTAATTCTAGAATAAAATCAGTACCAGTTATATACTTTAAAATCTAATCACACAAGACCTTCAAACTGTTTCAGACATTGGTTTTATCATAGAGAGACATGCTTAAATTTTTTCCTAACTTTCCTATGGCAAACAGACAAAGCTATCCAATGGAGCTGTCGTCCATCTCATACCTCAGCTACTGGGGGCCTGCAGAATAACACCTCAGTCTTCTCTTGAAGCACAAGAAAACTTGTTTTATAATCATAGAATGGTTTGGGTTGGAAGGGACCTTTAAAGACCATCTTTTCCAGCAGACATCAGGGTGGCTGAAGTCCCCTAGCAGATTGCTTTGCTCTATAAGCATGTGGATCCCATCTCTCCCCAGCAGCCTGCATTCTTTGAAGAATGTCCTGTTATCACAGAAGTTACAGCTCTGGGCCTGTACTCCAATCCCTGACTGGAAATATAAAGTAGAAGATCACTTGGGCCCCTGTCCCCCTCACTCATGATCTCAGGGCTCTGAACTCCTGCTTGATCTTGCCCAGGTTCAGCTTTACCACATCATGTGTGCCCAATTTTTAAAACATCCCATTGATACAACATCTGTATTTAGTCCTTTATTAGTCTTCGAAACAACACAGACCAAATCTTCCAAATGTGAGACTAAAGCCTGTCAGGCAGGATCTTGCACAAGAGCTGTAAGGGTCAGGGCAGATAATCCCTCAACACATGTAGCAAACTGGACACTGCAGCAGAAGGGACTATTCTCACAGCGAGGTTCAAGAAAGCAAAAGGGTAAGGGAAAACAAGGGAAACTGTTTCGGCTCCATACCCAAAGTTAAGACCACCAGCAGTGAAATACTCCACAGAATTGTAATGCCCTACATCTCTTTGCTTAAAGGCAGTCAAAAAACTAAAGGTCAGTAGCAGCTATAAGAATTATTAAAGAGTAGATAATGCCTCACAGCAAGAAAGTTAGAGAACTTAATTATTTCAATTATCCAAAAGAGATGTTACCATGAAGGGTCAATTATTAAAAGGAGAAGTGATGATTCCAAAAGTGCTGTGATTAAAGCAACAGGGAAGAAGAACTCAAATCCAGAGATTAAGTTGCGATGAAAGATGATAGCTGGGTACTAAAGCCAGGAAAATAAGACCAATAACAAACTGGAGTTATGCCTGTAAAAATGAAGATAATCAACTACTAGTAGGAAGCATTGATAAAAGAAAAATATTTTCCCCCTAACCCAAGAAAGAGATACCTTTTTGGAATACGTTCAAAAAACAGCATTTTACTAACACAAAAGAAAAAAAAGGAACTAATTGCTACTGAACATTTTGGTACTATGCAAAAAAAGAATTTATGAAATGAGAAGCCATCAAAAACCCCGCACCAATGTACAAGCTAGAAACTGTCAGCCCATGCTGGAAACGTGCATTGGCTTTTTACATTTGAAGAAAAATGAGACAGAACTGCAGTTGTCTTTTAGTGTATCGTCCCTAAGAAATAACACAGGTAAGACTTCAAATCAGCATGAATCATGCAGCTAAAAATGGAGGTGTCTCCTCCAGAAACCCAAAGCATTTTCCAGCTTCTCAGTTTGGGAATTCTTCTCTCGCTGTAACAACACGTAAACTAACAGAATACCACACGTGAGCTCAAAGAGCCAAAGCTTCACTGTCTAAGCAGCAAGAAAAAAAGCTGTATTTTCTTTTTCATAAAATCTTTTAAAGATAATGTTTTATATTTCTTTTTATGATTAACAAAATGCTGAGAACTCTAAATCCAACACCCAAAATGATATTGTCATCGAATCCACCACTGCCGTAGACTTTTGCTAGTGTGGACAATTTCTCTTTTAAATCCCATTGCTGTCTTCAGCCTAAGCACACACTAGAACAGGTATATGCACTTGTTCAGCCACATAGTTGTAGCTGTAGATGGGGCAATTATCTTACAGTCAGAGAAGTCCAAATAACTGTTACACATTATTTTCCTCGTGTAACAGGAGTCTACTGGGACAGCATCTCCAAGATGAGATCTATTTACCTCCACTGGGGCAGTTTTAACCCAGAGGGATGACAAATGCAGAGAACAATTGAAATACTCTCATTTTCTTAATACAGCCATGGTCCCTTCTTGTCTATTTCCATAGTATGATCAAGTATTAAACCTCAATGTAAAAGATGGGGCAGAGAGGAGGGGAGAATGGAAATAACACAGTATAAATAACATTCACATTGATTTAATTTTGGCTTTTTTTTCCAGAAGTAATCAAAAAAACACTACAAAAATCAATATACTCCCTGTGTGTACTTAACTGAGTTAGAACTCCACCCCCCACCACCACCAAAAAGAAGAAAGTCAACCCAAAAACCAAACAACACACCAAAGCACCACAATGCCCAAGGAATTTCAGGTTACTGTCCCAAAGACACCCTTGCAATGCTCAAGAAAACCCTCCTAGAAGACATTGCCTTGGGAACGCTCTTGACAATAAAATATTCACTTCCTTGATATTTTTCACAGATACAGAGTCCATGCTGCATTGTATGAAGCGAAGACGGGGTAGTAATACTGATATTTACACTTGGAGATCTTTACAATACACGATTCTTTTCTTTAATGATATTACCTGCCCTCTGGACCTGTTTTATCTGGCAGTATTTTCTGCTCAGTCTTCAGAATCATGGAAAGTCTACCCTCAGTTTCACTGCAGATCAACCTGAATGTACACACTACATAAATTTCAGAGTAGTTACTACTTGTGGAATTATTCCAGAGTTGAATCCTACTATGTTCCTGTCCTATTAGAAAAAAGGCAAGTGGGGGCTCCTTGCATCATCATCTGAAATATATTGTACCTGAACGCCGAAAGAATTTCTGTGAGTTATTTTTGCCAATTCAAATACAGTGATACTCTCTCTCATTATCATTGTACAGATTACTTACGGATATACAAGGAAGAGAGCTGTGGGCTCTGGGAGCTCCAACATTAGGCCCAAGTCTTAGACATGTGAAAGTGAACAGGGAAAGAACATGTCGCTACTTTCTCCTGTATAAATATTTTGACTGAGGTTTTCTTTGTTTAGCTTTAGGCCTGCAAAAGAGAAAGCAGTACACCTAAACCTTTTCCTACAAACAAAAAAGATGCAGAAGAAAGGACTTTCCTGTTCTACTGAGTGAATTCATGTGCACAGTCTTCACAGTCAGTTGCAACCACTACACATGACTTGAGTTCAGCATTAAGGCCTGCATTCTCCTTAATGCCAAAAATTAAATGATTCCAGTATTTTCAGTAGCAGTCACCTGTTCACAACTGCTTGTTTACAGCACATGACAATCAAGCACCCTGCACAGCAATTAAGAGAAGCAATCTCGCAAGTTAAGGAACACCTGCCTTGTAATTGCTTGTAGGGCTTGAATTTGTCCTGGCTCTGCACATGCATTACAGTACAGTCTTAAATTGCACACTCACTTCCTACAGTCCCCAAAGAGCCTCCTGCCTCTCCCAGAAGATGCTTCATAAGCAGCTGCTCAGTATTTTGTTACTTCATCCCTCAGATACACCTTAGTTACTGCAACATGGACAGAAAGGCTGCTCTGCACACCCAGCAGTGAATTTCCTCATGGATTCTTCTGTCCCACTCATCACTGCCAGTTCAGAATGACTCACAACCAATAAACCAACTTATTTTCACAAACCTGCCCCACAGCACAGGCATGTTAACAGCCTCAATATACACACAATGAACACACTCACCCCCTTATGCTAAAACTGGTGATGTCTAATAAGTTGGATATCTAGTTTAGGATACTTTGGGGAGCAACTAATCCTGCATGCTGTCTTCCAATGCTTGAATCTTTCTGCTTGCTTGCCTTGTGTCCCTTAGAGACCAGCTGATGTCCTCCTCCTCTCAGCCTGTGATCTCAAAGCTAAACGCCTAGTACACTAGGGCTGCAATTAGAGGGCAATCCCAAAAACCTCAAGAGGAGTTTTGTGGAAGAGGCAAGGACAGAAACGAGTTCTCAGGACAGGAGACTGGCTCTTCCCTGCCTCATATTCCCTCTTCCGGCACGTTCAGCCTGCTGCAGCCACACGTTCTTTACATCATCATCCTGATGAGTTACTTCCCCCAGCAGGTCCAAGTAGGTACATTCTTCATAGCAAATTTGTGAGCTGGACATTCCAGCTGTTGAGTCTTTGGCTTTTTTGAGCTGAGGAAGAAGTCAGAATTTATTCTGAAAGAGTAGACTAAGCAAGAGCAGACTAACGCAGCCTCACTAGGACAGGTACACAGTTTATCAGGAGGGTTGAAGCAGTTCAATCTACTGCACCCATCTTCTGGAGATACAAATGTGAATTAATGGCAGCTGTGCTATGTATGGACCAAAACTAAAATAAGACACTCAATGAATAGATTTCAGACATGCACAAAGACAGTGACAATCAAAACACCGCTCTTGTAACACATCCTTTTCTCTTAGTGGTAGAAGCAGAAGTGTCTCCCTCCACCAGAAGAGCAACGGAGCAAGCAGTGAAGGCAAAGCACAAGCATCCTTACTTTGAAAGCCCTTTGTTTTCTTCCACTGGCTGTCAGATGGCTGCACATTTCCCCATGAGCATAAGTGAGGCTGATCTATTTCAGCATCTCTGAAATAAAGCCATTCACCAAGTTCTTCACTTTTCTGTTAAATTTATCTGAGAATCCCACAAGATGAATGCAAGAGATTCTGAAGAAGCTTCACAGGAGTTAGTCCAAGAAGTAACTTCTATGCTTCACAATATTTAAAAGTTTTCCTACTGTTAGTGGAAGCTGTTGGAAAAGTGATCATAAATTATGCTACAGAAAATACCAACAACTTACAAAGCTCAAAAACAGACACTGCAAGAAAAACACAACATGCACACTAATCATTAACACAAGTTAGGGTATGATAATGTATGGGTAGTACTACTAGAGCTATCAAAACATTTGTGAAGAAAAAAAAAGTATAGACAGGCAGAAGCTGGATGAGACACGCTCATTTTCACAATAACTATTACAGGTCCAAGCTGTGCATCTAGTTCCAAAAGGGTGTTATTTAAATAAGCAGCTAGGTAATTATCTGCTTCATAATTACAGTCACAAGTGTCTCTCCAGGCACTGTACTGGTATTACATCAGCAGCTTAGCAGTGAAACAGGAATCAACTTCTTTCTTTGCACATTATAATGGGACACCAGCACACATCTCCACCCCAACTATCTTAGAAAAATGAAATTAAAGTCTTCTTGTTTTAATGAATCACAGAAGTCCATTACTATCAGTAAATTCCACACCTGCTATTTCCCTCCACATTAGGTCTGTTATTTCTTTCCTTAATTTCAGATTCCCTAGCCATGTAGTTAATACTAACATTCTGAAGATGATCATGGATATGCACTATTCAAAAGGACATTGTGTGGCCTTCAAAGGAAACAATAAAGAGCTGTTACTGGCTAGATACACATCCATTTGTGCTTAGAACTGAGCGGGAATAAAAAATTCTCTTTGTAGACAAAAACATCAGCAGGAGGGGAGGCGAGGAACACAACTACTTCCTGCCATTCCAACCACCACCAAACAAAACAGCTATGTACACACAAAGAAAATCATGCACAAGGAAGCTGTGTTGCTGAAAAGGATGCCATGAGCTCTCCCTGACAGACTGAACTAGCACACCCTCGTTTGGGGAATATTATGCTGGTCCCTGTAAGACAGGGCTTGAAACAAATCCAGTGTGTTGCCCTAGTAATAAAAGTGCCTATTCCCATACTGTGTTTCCCTCTTGTTAAACAGCTGGTCATCTAGCTAGGAGCTATTTCAGTCCAAAATTTGCAAGGTCACACGATTATTTCAGGATGATTTTTGGTGTGTGCTTTGCTTTTCTTTTCTTTCACACTGAAATAATTTAAAACTCATCTCAAGGAACCTAATGTTATCACCTAAAAGTTTAAACTTCCCTTTCTTAGATGAATATAAGAGTGCAGAGGTCAATCTAATGAAATACTGGTTTGTTTTCATGTGTTGAAGAGATGCTTACAGAGGTGTCTCAGTTCACAGGTAGTGTCCAAATCTGAGAATTCAGTGCAGTTATTTTTTTGCTTTAACACCTCTAAGAATAAAAAAAAAAAAAAAAGAAAGAAAGAAAAAGAAAGGAAAAAAAAAGAAAAGAAAATAAAAGGCTTGCTATCCTAACTCAGGACATGTTTTTCCTATTCTCTGAACTCAAATCAGATGACAGTTACAGATACAATTCTTTTGTTATTTGCAACATTAGAAATGCTATTTTATGCTCAATCTGACCTTAATGCCTTGAAATCCCTGCAAACAAAAATTCTTTATGCTTCAACAAATATGAAGAACTTTAGTAACTGGTTAGTCAGAAAGATAAAAGATATAAAACAAGGACTATCAGTCTTCTTTGCAGGTCCATTTCCCACAAATTATTCATGATAATGACACATAATAGCAAGTGCTGATAGAATAGATTTCCTGTGGTTTGTACCCTCCTGAAGGTTAATGTTTTATATTCAGTGTAAAAGGACAACAATTAAATAACAGTGATACTTTTGACCTATGCTGCAGGGATGGAGGAAAGATGTCTGCTAAAGACTAATAATGCACATATTTCTTATTTAGTATTAACTTAAATGAAAATGACCTTTAGTTCTATCAACTTTTTGAACTTCATCTGGTTCAAATAAGGAAATAAAGTACTGCTTTTGATTTCTGTAAATAGTCTATTCTTTTCTTGACTTACTAGTGTAGAAGCTTACGTCTAGAAGACAACCCTTTCATTGCATTTTCTAATGCTTTAATTAATAACCACAAAATTTCCAAAAATTACTTGTAGCACTATAACAAAATATTTCCACACTACAAACATTTCTTCCGCCACCTCTGAAAAATCCAGCCTGTAAACCAAAGTATTGAATCCCACCACAGCTGAAAATAACGTGTAGTACTTCTCCAAACCACAGTTCAAGTTTCATCAATTTTCTTCTTTTCTATTTCTGTACACAAAAAGCACAGACAACTTCAACATCTCAAGCGCAGACCCACCATCCATTTTGCCCCTGCGACTGAAGAGCCTACTTCAACATAATTTTTTAGTGCAATAGCACAGAACAACAGCTGCCCAGCATGAAGGAGTCCTGATGCACATGTGGAGGCAAAGGATGTGATTATAATCGTTGTTCATAGATATCTGGGGACGGTGTTCAAAACTCCTAACTTAGTGGAACAGAAACGAGTAACATGTTTGTTACAGAGAGCAAAGACAAGACAGTGCAAAAGGAAGCAAACATGAGGGTCACTTTTTCCTACGAGGAACAAATCTGTCCACATTGCACCTAGAATGGGATTTTTGGCTGGATGATGATAAATTTGCTTCCTACATCTTCATTTAGCACCCATTAAGATCTGCCACCATCACCAACCCAATTCTCAGTACTGCTTTTCTTTAAGGAAGACTTTAACAAGACTTCCACTTTCATCAGTAATGAACTGATAATCAACCTGCAGAATTGCAAATGCTAACAAAGCAAACTGCCAGAAAGCTCAAATATAGGCTCTTTAGACTGACCACATATATTCATTTAAGGTTTCTGCCTTGGTATATTTTACTCTACATCTTTTTCAACTAAAATGAAAGATGAATTCTTATTTTATCTTGAACTACCACACACAACCATGAGAACCAAAAGGTAAATCTGCATTGTCAGCATTTGAATAGGTACATCCACCATTTGTTTAAAAGCAGCTTTTGAAAAAGGTCAGGGAAATTGAATGAGTAATTCCGACTTTTCAGAAACCAAATAGCATGTAATAAATATTGTATCAACATCCAACCAGGTTGTGCAGAAAACCTCATCTTTGAGGTACCTATAACAGTATAGACAGTCCTTCATCTCTTCACAAAACAATACCAACAAATACAGTCCAACCCTAAGGCTACCCAAAATCCACATTTAACTGCTGGGTTCTACACAGCTTCATCTCTGAATTTCAATGCAAAGTCTTAAACCACCTCATCTGCATACAAACATAGATCTAATCTCCAAAAACCAGTTTGGGTTTGCTAGCCATCAAGGAAGTCTAAAACTCCATACCTCAAAGTGTTCTCACTCCACAGTATCTCCTCGGGTTGGAAAAAAAAAAAAAAAAAGGTAATATTTGTACCAGGAAGAGGTTTTAAATAATTTGTGCCAGGCAAAATATATTGCCATTGTAGGGCTGAGGACCAAAGAAAACTCTTCATGTGTAAAAGAAGCCTTTCTGCTTTACAAGATGAGGAATGGTCACTCCAGAAAATAAATGTATCTTGCCATGTTTCATTAACCCTAACCACAGGTTACAGTAAAGATCAAAGTACTGGCTCTACACAGGTATTGTGTTAGAAAGGAGACACTTGCAATAGCACATTCAGGTGGTTCATTCATAGACATTCAGGCTCCAAGAAACTATTTGCTCATGCTTGTGCAATCACACCACTATGGCATTTTTTCCACTCCCCTGACTTGTTCCAATGTGGTCTCAAAGCTGGCAATCCAGCTCTGACTGCCACGAAGTCTGAACTAGCTTTGGACATACAACTCTTCCTCTCCTTCAAGGAGTGTAAAGGACACTATTTGCCAGAGAAATGTGGTAACTGAGGAGACAAAAATACATGTAACACAAAAAACCTGGTAGGCAGAAGCAAAGTCCCAACTTGTCTGGAACAGACACAAAAGATGACAAAAATAAGAGAAATGTCTCCACCGACATGTATTTTTGGAACACTCATTTACAGGACAATTATGCCTAGTAAGTTAACAGGTTATGGACTTACGGATTAAAACTTCTGGTTTTCAATGTTACCCTTAGGAATATACTGTAAACACAGCAGATCACTTGTGGAAATTAAAATTCACCAGATTAGTGGTAATCACACCTGCTGAACTGGCAACACAGCAGATAAGCAAACCCCTATTATCCTGCAAACCTCAATACTGCTATAAAAACCTACAGCTGAAAAATATAATGAAGAAAAGCAAGAACTGAAACATTGTTCTGGTTTTGAACACACTGGAGAATTGAAATATCTCAGAAACATTCACACCTCAGCAAAATCATCCAAAATGGAGAAATCAATCTGAGCATTACACGAGAAGCTTATAAACCAACTAACCTATGCAGTGTCAGGAAAAATATGCATAATACTATAAAGATGGGTAACAACTGGTTAAAAAACCCAAACCAAAACAGAACAAGCTATTTGCTTCCAAAATATTCTTGGAGAGCAAATTCTAATTGAATTCTTGATATGTTTCATGGTAAAATATCTTGAGCACCTCTGAATGCTGGTTTTCTTGTTTTGGTTTGGTTTCAGAAGGCCTATATAAACTGATTTGGATTAATAGGACAAACAGAGTACTAGTTACAGCCCGCTGGGAATAGAGCAGAACTGAAATTTTAGTTTGCCAACCTGACCTGCGTGGCAATGACTAAACCATGCAATTCAGGAGAGGAAATGCTGCTAAGAAGCTCCTGATAAATTAAAAAAAAGGGATAAGGGGGTGAGAGGAGAGCAGGCACACACAGAGAAAAACAAACAAAAAAGTAAAAAACGCCTGGGACCTTAAGAGACAAGTGTGTGTGCTTGGCTGGCATGCAGACATCAATAAATGTGTAGGAAAAAATCAGTGTTCCAGAGGGTGGCTCAGGCATTCGCAGTAAACAGGCAAAGTAAAAAAAGCCTTCCTAGAAAAGTTACTGCATTAGAATCAATAATGAAACAGTGAGCTGTTATTAGGAATGGGGAAGAGTGCTTTGGTTCGTTTGCCTTTCCAAGCAGTGGGGGGTGGGGATGTGCGGTGGTGAAGATGGGGAAGGGAACTTGGAACAAGAGAGCCTGTACATCCCAGCAGCAAGGCCATGCACAAAGCACTGCAGCCCCACACAGCAAATTCAGCAATGACAATAGCGAGTCTAAGCTCAGTTTTCATATTTAGCTAAAAAAGCCACCGATTTTTTTTTTTTTAAAGGACCGTGGTATTACACAGAGCAGATCTCCATCTGTGGTGGTGGTTGCAGTGGTTTTTCTTCCCAACAGAAATCTAAAGCATGGAGTTCCTCCAGCCATGTAAAACAGCCATTTATATACCCAAAAGAAAAACATTTCTTCTGCCTTTAGGAAATTTGCATATGAAAGAGCAGTAAGTAGAAGCCCATTACCTGTAAAATTTGTCTCCATAGAGCTGCCCTTGTTTCTAACAACATGGATAAGAAAAACAACAAAGTGATCCTACCAGCACATGTTTGGCTGATGTAATAAAATTCCTCTCTCTGCTACCATCTAGTCAGAAAGACGGCAACAAAAACAGCAGCGTATCAGCATTTAAATCAGCATTAAACCCTGGGCACAAATGCTTGTTTATTTCTAAAGCAATAGGAAGTAAATTAATGTCTTAAGCTGCGTGTTCATAGTATTCCTAAGTGCAAAACAAAACAGCCCAAGACCTTATAATTAGCAGTTCAGGCCAGAGATGAATGGAAAAGCAGCAGAAGTACTTGCAGATACAACTCTACTGCATTTTAGACAGTAACCGATCTCTTCCAAATACTACATTATTCCATTGTCTGTTTGCACCCAACAGGAAGCTGCTGAACTTGACCATTCCCTACACATCCCTAGGCAAAGGCCCCTCCATAAACAGTGAGGAAGCTGGGCACCGTGAACACGGCATTTAATGGACTCTTCTTGAGATGACTTTCCCTAGATGGGGTTCCCCTACACTGAAACTAGGATAGTCCAGAGACATCCACTGGGCTCCACTGGAATCAGCTGCTGCAAACCATACAGCACAGAATCACAGAACCATTTAGGTTGGAAAAGACCCTTAAGATCCCCAAGTCCAACTGTTAACCCAGCACTGCCAAGCCCACCATTAAACCATGTCCCCAAGTGCCACATCTACACTTCTTTTCAATACCTCCAGCAATGGTCATTGAAGGTCACCATCTGGTGACTGACCACTTCTCTGGGCTGCCTCTTCCAATCCCTGACAACCTTCTCCATGACAAAATATTTCCTAATATGCAATCTAAACCTCTCCCAGCACAACCTGAGGCCATTTGATGGCTGATGATGTGAAACTGGGGGCAGTAGCTGATACACCTGAAGGCTGTGCTGCCATTAAGTGGGACCTTGTTAGGTTGCAGAGTTGGGCAGAGAGAAACCTAATGAGGTTCAACAAGGGCAAGTGTAGGGTCCTGCACCTGGGGAGGAATAAGCCCAAGTACCTGCAAAGGCTGGGGGCTGACCTACTAGAGGGCAGCTCTGCAGAGAAGGACCTGGAGGCTTACTGGGTGACAATCTGATCATGAGCTGCAGTGTGGCCTTGCAGCCAGGAGGGCCAATGAGATTCTGGGGTGCATTAGGAAGAGTGTGGCCAGCAGGTCAAGGGAGGTGATCCTCCCCCTCTACTCTGCCCTAGTGAGGCCACATCTGCAGTGCTTTGTCTGGTTCTGGGCTCCTCAATACAAGAAAGACAAGGAGCTACTGGAGAGGGTACAGCGGAGGCCACAAAGACAACGAGAGGTCTGGAGCATCTCTTTTGAGGAGAGGTTGGGGCAGCTGGGCCTGTTTAGTGTGGGGAAGAGAAAACCAAGAGGGGATCTCATTAATACATATAAATATGTCAAAGGTAGGTGTCAAGAGGATGGTGCCAGACCCTTTTCAGTGGTGACCAATACAGGGCAAGTAGCAATGGCCATAAACTAAAGCACAAGAAGTTCCACCTCAACACGAGAAAGAACTTAACACTGAGGTGGCAGAGCACTGGAACAGGCTGCCCAGGGAGGTCATGGTCAACCTAAACAAACAAACAAACAAAAAACACAAACACCACAAATACAAACATACAAAGCAAACTAAAACTGCAGACTTTTAAAGCAATATTAATTGCTCAAGTCAAGGCACTCTTCCAGTTCTCTCTAGTTCTCCAGTCACAATTTTTTTCTGATGTTCACTGGCATACTTATTAAATGACTTAAGTGGGTGTAGGTATTCTTGGACATTAAAGTTGGAGTCTCTCGTACAGGGACAAAACTGCAACATTTTAAAAAATCCATACTTATTTAGCTTACTTTTTATTGCTAGTAAAGGGGTTGGTGTATTTATTCTTTACCATAACTACTTTTAAAACTATTTTTCTTTTTCTCTTCATTACCAATGTTCTATTCCTGCTTGGCAATAATGCCAAAAAAAAAGTTGTATTTCACAGTGAATATATGCCTTCTCAACAGAAGTTTCCAATATACTACAAGATTAAATAGGACAGCTAGAAATCCACAAAAAGTGAGCTTCTCTTATTCAAAGAGAAAAACTGAAGCCTATAGCACTCAGAGATGAGGAAAATATTATTTTAATATGACCAGTTCTCTGACTTTGTTAAATTTCTAAGAATACTGTGGATAACATGCTTGTTTCACAGCAGAACTACTGCACTTGAGAACAGACTCATATTACCAGTATTTCAAAAACTATGCACATGTCAAACTAAAATCAATTATTTTCTTCCTTAGGTGGAATGACAAACATAATTTACCTATTTTTGACTTATTTCTGTGCAGCCAACACCCTAAACACAGAAAACTGTGCACTATTACTTACATTATGCAAAATATCACTACACTTTGACTAAATCTCAGCTTGTCATTTGGTTCAGTTTCTCCTGCAATAGCAAATACAACTCCAGAAGAGTCTGACAAGAAGTAGTACAACTTCACAAGCCAGTCATGTAATTAAATGCTAGTCTAGGGGTCGAAAAAGTATCATGCAAAGAAATAAGAGTAGTTGCATTCATTTAGGTCTCATCCTACCTTGAATTCTTGAAGTTCAGCGCAAGCATCTTACTTTTCAAATCCTCTCCTTGCAAGATACCATTAACAGGAGAGAGCAAGTTCCTCTGCCTACAAGCCACTGCCAGCCCTTCGTTAGTAAACATCCTTCTGGCAGTCAGCTGGACCTCCCGAGCTTTGCGCCGACATCCCCCAGTGCCAACTGTACCAGTGCCCAGGCGGGCGTGATTGTCAGGGAAGGAGCAGCTGGTCCCTCCCAGTGGATGAAGGGAAGGGATCCCTCCTCCTGCCCAGGCCACGGTAACTGACACAGCTGCTTTACAAAGAATAAACCAAAAATCACACGAGCAGCAGAACAAGATGACAAACTGTATAGTCGAGCAAAAAGACATCTGGTCTGCAACACAGTCACTGCAGACGAGAACGATGTATCACGGCTGACAAATGAATTTGTAAGAGGACATTTTCCTGCTTTATTTATCTCATAGAAAAGTAAATATGTTTCAATTTCTGTTACAATAGAACTAATTTTTATTGGGGGGGAGGAACAAGAGACACTCCTTACTAGAATCTGTATCAGATACAATGTGGATTTTTCTTAACTTTTCTGCTTTTTTTGGAGTTTATTATTGGGGGTTTTGTTGGGTTTTTTTTCACAGTGCTTACTATTCTAGCTTGCAATGCTACTTTCATGCACAGCACCATACAATCTAGAACTGCCAGTTGTTTTGTTTTAATAAAAACTATTCAGAAGTGGTAGTATTTTCCAAGGAGATCCATTATCAACAACTATGGGTATAGTTATTGCATGTTATGTCTTGACACTATACTAGCCCCTTTCCCCAGTAATAACCAAAGGTACAGAAAACAAATCAGGATTGAAGCTGTTGCTCTCTGAAAAGAATTCTCACAGTGCCACAGGAGGATGCTCAAATGACTACAGTGGACACTGCTTTTAACTGAATTTACCCCAGAAAAAAGCCTAAACACCCACTTAGCAAAAGCACAACTACTGCAGTGGAGGTTACTCACATTCTCCCCTTGGATTCATCTACACAATACACACACTAAGGAAATACACTTCACTGCTAGAGGAAAAAACACCAATATGAAAAAAAAAGGCAGTAATTATATATCAAATGCACTGTAATGTCATTTACAGCTACAGAAATCACTTACTAGTTATTTAATTCAAGTCCTGGCCTCTGCAGTGCATCTGTGAAAGCATATGGGCTCACCTGGACAACCTGCACAGGGCTTGGCTGCTTCTGGATGCAAAGAACCTGGGAACAGAACTTGCTCTCCACAAGGGAGAAAACAAGGCTTTTTCAATGCTATCCCTTTTTCTCTAGTTTTGTGTCCCTTTGAAGCTTTGACAGCAAGCAGTGGCACTGCACAGAATGAAGATAACTGCTCGTTTATTTTTAAGACAAACACAATGCAATAAACAGAGTGAAACCCAGCAATAAGTTGATAAAGATGCATTAAAGAATTAGGTAAATAAATGCCCAATACCAGGATTTAATTGCAACAATAGGAGGGTGTTCAGGATTTTTACATCAACTTGTTAGATAACAGCTATTATTTGAACAGAGAAAGGGTGCTCTAAAAGCGGAGTAATTTACACAGAGCTCAGAGGGGTAGCAGCATTCAGGTGCAGCTCCTCCTCTTTCTCTTACTCCCAGGTGGAGCAACGTGGAGTGTGTATTTGAGAGAACATCTGAAAATTCTGACAGACGAGTAAAATTAAGTCAAAGAAAGGAACGTATGACAAAAACGTAAAGGATTATATGGATGTATAAGAGAAGAAGCCTTTGCTGTGGAATTATTATTGCAATTAAATCCTGCCTTTTAGAGAGACTATTTGTGTAAGGCTTCCATGTTAGAGGACTAGATAGAAGGTGTAGTAAGATAGCCATCTCTATCACAGGAAAGAGTTCTGTCATCCTGAACCATGGAGCAAAGCAGAGAGCAGCAGTCTCTTCCTAGCACTTCTCTCATGCAGATACTACAGGGGTGACTTTGTTGTCTTCCCCTAAGGTGACCTTTAAGCAACACTGATGAGTAAACAGCAGTTGAATATACTCTCACTGCAATACAGCCAGACAGCAGCCCACTTTTCCACTATTATCTCCTCACTTATAAAAACCGCTACACAGAAGTTTCATCTCCCAGCTTTGAACAGCTATTCCTGCATCTACAGGAACCTGCCTTTGAAATTTCTCCCAGGTAGCTTTTTGAAGTTATAATCAAACAAGAGAAAGCTCTGAAACTAGGTTTACTGTGCCTCCAGTTGTTTCAGTTCATGGGACTTAAAAGACTTTCCAAGGGACTGCCTAAGGCTTGCCTTTCTCAGGCTATCACTTATCAGAAGTGGCTCTTCCAGCACCCTCTACTTGGGACAGAAGACGGGGCATGAAACATTCACAGCATTCTTGTCATTCCAATTACACCACTGGTGCACCAGGTTTCTGCTGCTAAGGTGTATCTATCATCAGTTTAATTTGTAGTTTTGCTAGAAAAACATTTACTAGGATCCCAAAGAGAAAGAGCCATACTCCAAGAAGTCACGGAAACAGCAGCAGGGATCACAGAAACAGCGAGCAGCATCTCCGCAGAAATAACCTCGAAAACTTTTTCCCCTCACTATGCTTCACATCTGTAAGAGACTATGGCATCACCAACAGATGGGAACATGTCAAGAGGAGTTTCAGGCATTAATCTACCACTAGCAAAAATTACTGAGCTGGTGTGAAATATTGGTGTTTACCTCTAAGGGAGCCAGGAAATTAATCTTTCACGATAACCTGACAACTATGGGAAATGCATTGTGTATACAAAAGCATGGCACACAAACATCCTTTTCTATCACCGGGACTTTAAAACAAAGCAGCATGTCAGACTTCTCTAACACCATCCCAGATGATAATTATTTCCACATTTCATATCTTACTCTACAAAAGCTCTTAAAAAATATGGTCACTCCTCCCTACTCATGCACTTTCTCCCTGTGGCAGAAAGGAACTACTATAAATAAACAAACATTAGGGCAACATCCTGCAAGGAAAAAGGCTTGAGGTGCTGAGGGAAGCTCTGCTAACTCCTCCAGCAACCTAGCAAAAATGATATAGAAGTTATTTTTCCCTATTGTACATCTTCAACAAGGCAAACAATAACTCACAGCTTGAATACCTCAAGCATTGCTTTTCCCCATCCCCTGCCCCTCCATCCTTCCTGAACCTCATACAGCAACTGGGATGGCAGTGTGTGCTCTCAACTATGCTCACAGAAATGCAGGAAGAGAAGAGGGGCTGTAGGAGCACCTGCTTTTAGTCCAACCAGCTGCTTTAGCTGCACTATGGAGACCAAGCAGAGGGAGGTAGCCCCAGTGTCAGGTTCCCAGCTGGGTCTGTTGATGTGCCAAGGGTGGAAAGATAAGGAGGTGGCACTCCTAAAAGCCTGCAAGAGCAGCTGTGTACTCTACAGTGCCCAACCTTCCCTTCCCTCTGGCACAAGAGAAAAATCCTGGGACTTTCCAGAAGTGTTCTTTACTTTCCATGTGTATAATTCAGCCATGCCCCAAGACCCCAAATCCAGATACACTGTTTTGTTACAGTAACAACCACTCCCACTCAAGTTCTGGGTTTCAGTGCTGTAATTTTACTAAAGAATAGAGAATTATCACAAACTGTATTGGAAGAGGCCATCCAACTCAGTAAAATCAACATAGTAAAGTTATATACACTGGCTGAGCTACTGTAGTATGACAAACAAACATTGGGTGAGTCAAGTCAAATGAACACACACGAACACTTGGCTCACCCCAATCACAAACACCTTCATATAAACCCTTTGTGGCACCCTTCTACTCCCAAGCTGACATCATCTGCTCATTTTGTAAGTAAACTGTACTCCATGATCTAAATCATGGATGCCATTAGTGACAAATCCAGGCATGGCAAGCTACTACAGAAGCCTACTTCAAATGCCTTTCCAAGTGATCCTGAATCCCTGTTAACTGCTCCAATCAACCACTTTAATAAATTTTCCTCTTGCAATATAGTAATTTAGGGAAGATTCCATTTTTAAAAAAACCACTACACGTACTACATTCAAAAGAACATCCTTCAAAACCTCACACCCTTCTGTTTGTATCACTTCTACCCCTTCCCTCCCTTATGCACTAATCTAATTCATCTGTCAAGGAAGCAAACTAATCAGTTTGACACAATTTTCTCCCTGGCAAATTCATGTTGGTTGGCTGCCTTCCCCTATCTCATTATCTTCTATGTGCTCATAACTGCATCAAATGTTTTACTCTTATCCACGTAGCTGCAGGTAAGTCAGGCCACAGCTGGAACGAAACTCAACGCAGCCCCATGGAGAGCTCAACCAAATCAAATGTAGCAGGCTCAGCTCTGAAAGGGATAAAACCACAGCAGTGGTATACCCCAGCTGTTAAGCTCTGCCAGTTCTTGCACGTCCTCGGAACTGGAAGAACAGGATGCATTAAGTTTCAAGGAAGTATTTCCTCCATAAGTATCTGAACAGCAGATCATGATACTAGTAAGACAGTCTTCACAGATTCACAAAATAGCCTGCACTCAACAGTCTGCTTGAAATTTCTACTAAGTCAAGGGGGAGGCTAACAAGAGAGGAGATGAGCCTTTCATCTTTTTTTTTCTCCATAAAGGAGAATATATACATATAAAAAAGAATCTAAACACAATAGGTTGAAGGGAGTGAGGTATTTTCTATGAAAGTAAAAAAAGGCATATTTCTACTAGACCCCCTTGTGGACAGATTTTTTTTTCTTGTTAATGAATAAAACATTGGAAACAAAAGCAGCAGCACAGAGCTAGAATGAAAGCATTGATGTTGGAATGCAGGATTTCAGATGGAAGGAAGTGTTTGGGGATTTTTGTCTTTCCTTATGCTTTTGTTAAACTCGAAGTGATAACTCGCCTTCAACACTTTACAACTCTCAGTTTTATATGAAATAAGATGGTGAGAACATATAAATAACTAAAGCTCTCAAGAAATGGTACCCCTTGCAAGAGTAGTTGTTGAGCTCTACATGCCTCAAAGAGCAATGTCAGCTAGCATTTCCTTGTACTAATGCCTTTTCCCACTGGGGTCATCTCTTCACTTTCTGTGTCTGTGAAGTGCTGCAGCCCTTTTTCTACTGTGTTGTTTTTCTTTTTGCTCCAAAAGGGTCTATATCTTAAAGAGCATTCTAGTAAAGCTTTGACACTACTCTTCAGCAGCCACACCACGCACATCTATGCTTTTAAAGTAAACTAACAAAGATTAGAATCCTTTACAGTAACCAGACAGATTTAATAGATTTTTAACTCAACTTTCCCATGGAAATTCACCCCTTTGCTTAGAAGCACTTCAACAGGCCTACCACTTCCGCTCCCCTTCCCAATACTTCATCTAATTTTACTTGCTACATTTCTTTTTCATCAGCAAAACCAAGCATTACGGGATTTGATAGCTATACAAGCTTTTTTTGACTTCACTAGTTAAGAAGAAATCCACTGGGTGATAAATCCACTTAATCCTCTTTAGCTTCCCAAAAAACGTGAAAGCAAACTAGATTGAATATTCTACTTTCAAGAGGAAGCCTCTTGTAGGCCATGATATTTCTAGCAGGATTGACTATAGAGCTACTGCGAAAAACACTCACGGTAATCAGTCTATACAGCTTGTACATAATCCAAAGGAACTAGGACAGAATACTGAAATCAAGTCACTTGAGACAGAAATAACTTTACCTTTGTGTGGATACAGAATGGACCTTTCCTAGCCCGTGAAGAGCAGCAGCATTCTTCTCTCAAAAGTAAAAATGAGAGACTTGAGAAGCTCAAAAACAAATCATGTATTAAGATCATTTTCATCTTGGGTTTTTTTAATCTATCAATTAAAATCTTCAAGTTTAATGCATCTTGTCTCTGAGCATGCATTGCACCCACAAAACTTTCTGTGGCCACCCAGCTATGCATTTCTACAGCATCTACACAGAAAAACAGAACCCTAAATTTTGTTTGGGTAGAGCAATTTTAAGCTGTGTTCTGACAGTGCCTGAATTAACTCTCTTTCAGTGACAGGCAAATGAACTGCTGCACGCAGAATTTATTGAAGAGTGTGCCAATTACAAATCAAAAGGCAATTTCCACAAAAGCCCTTCAGCATTCACGTCACTAACCTCTACAGCATTCCTGGGATCAGGGCAAACAGCTTCAAGAGAACAGGGCCCATTCCTTTCCGGGTTTCTCTTCAACACCAAAGCTGCTCTCTCACTAGGTAAAAGAGAAAAAGGTTAGAATATAAATGTGACAATAAAATCACAGAGCTTTGCTGTTCTGAAATGGATGAGCAGTCATTCCTATGACAACTGGACTTTCATAAACCTAAGAAATCTTTTAAATAGCTCCTGGGAAAGGAACTGTAGCAAACTAGAGACTGACACACAGCAGTAAGCTTAAATAAGCATTATCTCCCCGATTAAATGGTACTCGCTGAGAACACATGAACTGCTAAGAGAGTTAATACAAAGTGCAAGACCACTAATTAATGCATTGACAGCCCGTGATCAGCAAGAGCATCCCTCCGAGGAACTAAGTGATTTCTCATCATTAGAGCAGGAGAATAAGAACTAAGTTGCATTGACCCCAACCCAGCTGAGCAAATGTGAAGCTCCCGAATGCGCCTGGCTTTCCCTGACCTCTCCCCTAATTTGTCTGACTCTTTTTTCAGAGTTATAAAATATTCATCTTAGGATTTGCAAGTGGACACACACAAGCCAACAAGGGGCACCAAGTCTGAGCTCACTTCAGTCTGACTCCATGAATCCATCATGGTGACATACTCCAGCTAACCCAAGGCAGGTGGCAGAGGCAGCAAAACCAGGACTATTCACTGTAGGACCTGGTAAACAATTAGGAGGAATGCTGCACTTTGGTTAATTAGCCATGAGATGGCAGACCTCTGATTATTTTACCTCTGATTCCCAGTCAGCCCCATTTGGCACCAGTAGTACAGGTGTTCCTGCAATGCAGTCCACTACACAGTACAGGCCACAGTACAAACCTAAAGTAACTGGGAAAACTTTACACTACAATTCACATCATTTGTTGTTTTATTGTTTGGTACATGAAAGGGAGCAGGGAAGATATTGTGAAGCGGGGGCAAATTGACATGGGTAAAAAAAGGCAGCACAGCATCAGGTACCTTCGAAAGGTTTTGTGAGAGAGATGGCACTAATGTGAAAATCTTGCTCAGAGAGGTGTTGCAGAGCTTAAAACAATAAAACATTTTATTACAATGCTGTTGTATGCAATAAAAATTGAAGTAACTTGCTGGCAAGTGCAAGAGTTCAGCATTAACAACTAAAGCAGAAGTTCTCTTCTAACTCCATCCTCCATGACCATAAAACCCTCTGCTACCCCTAGTACAGGGATGAGAAGTCAGTTAACAAAATATGCCATTTGAGACTCTCTGGAGTTTGTAAATTGTTTATTTTGTTGTAAAGCTAAAGGCCCTTGCTTTTTGATTGAAGACTGCTTTTAGAGAGAATACTCCTGTTTTAGTCTAGGAAATTGGTAAAAACATTTGAGCAACAAGCACGAAGAATACACCAATGCCCACCAGCACACAGGATGATGGGCTAATGAGTTCAATTTCCAGAGGGATCCATCCACTCAGGCACTTAATGTGCTCCCCTCACTAACATTCTCAAGTATCTTCGCTACTTCAATTCACCTACCTCTCCTACTCACACAGCATCTGCTTACAATCATTTTCTCAGGAGATTAGCTCCCACCTGCAGTGGTCAGCACAGATAAAATAAACTAGATAAACTCAAGACCGGCAGATATCCTAGAATCTAGCCACACAGTGTCACTGCACCAATGCCCATGATTTATGCAGTATCTTAGAGGTTTCTCTGCCAGTGTGAAAGTCCAGGTTAATGCCAGGCCTGGGCAACACACCGCAGGCTCACACTGCCACACAGAACCATCAAGCCCAGAGTTCCACCCTACGGTATCCTCGCTTTATTCAACACAATGTCCTTGGAAAGCCTTTATCCTGCTCCTACCTGTCTTGTCTCCCCATCTCTTCATAGGGAAAAATAAGGAGTCACCAGTCAGTACCAAATACCATGTGTGTGCACAGAGTGTGAAACAGTAGAAACCGGACTGTGGAACTCAGAAATACAAGAAGTAGGGTGAGCACTTTTATCTCTACAGAAGCAAGTAAATATTTAAACTAAGAGGATAAACAAACAGTCCTTCTGTCAGAGAAACAGTTACTGTGACAAGCTTGGCAGTAAACCTTAACACAAATAGGGAATTGCAGTTTCAGCTACCTTCAACTACATTTTACTCTATTAAGAACTGTATTATATAACCAACAACCTCTCAGGTTCAAAATAATAGATTTTTATTTTTAAATACAGACAATGGAGGTCTCAGGTATGGGCTCCAAATAAATCAGACTGTGATTGTGTCAAACTTAATTAACACTTACTATATTTGCAAGGCTCAAACGACCAGTTAGGCTGCAAGAACTCAAAACCCACAAGCTTACTTGAGCAGAAATTAAAGGGTAACATCAGCACCTTCTCCAGCTAAAACTGTAAAGAACAACATTAGGAAGTAAAACCCCGAGGACGGCTTGCAACCCTCTTTCACATGTGTTATTTACTTGGTCCTGAACCAAAAGTTTAATTTATCTAGTTTATATGTATTCCCACAGTACACTTGGAATGCCTTGTCTCTAAATCTTGAGTCCCTTACATTTATCCTACTTCCATATTTTGTCAGGGTCACAATAGCTTGAGAAACACTTTATCAAAATTATCTACACAAAAAGAGTTGTTTTGACTTATAGTCTCAAAACCAATAAACACAGGGGAGCAGGAGGTACTGTTTAAACATAGTTAACAAGAACTAAATGCCTCTCTTTGTGCCAAAAATAAAGCAGCCCTACTTTACTTACAGGAGAAACACCTCTGGCAAATACATTGACTGGCATTAAACACTGAAAACAAACCCTTCCTCTCCTTATGCTGGAGGAAAGGATCTATGTTTTCCAAACAATCGACTCAGATTCACCTTTCCTAGATTCCTTAGGGTATTGGCCCTCTCTCCATCCGAACCAGATTCCTGACTCTCCAAAGGGACAATGTGACGTGCAGCCACGTATGGTACTCCATGGCTGCGCTGCCTACAGGCTTCCTTACCCACCTCTGTCCACTGAAAGGGCGCAGAAAGGAATAGAAGTTCCCCCTGAATCAGACTGCACCTTTCCAGACACACAGCACCTTGCTCTCTGGCTAATGGCTTTCCCATTAGCGCACTATCCAGAGGCTGCTGAAACGCCTAATGGAGGAGCAGCAGAGCGAAGAACCCAATTGCCCATTTCATATCCGGTGTCTTCTCCTGCCCATTTCAAAAGCGTCTCAAGTGGCAATTACCTCATGAAAAAATAAACCATCAGTAACAAATATAACGGAGAGCACCGCGGTTGCCCTCGCAGAGGCAAACAAAAGCCTCCATGACTTCTCATCCCCAGAACACCGCACGGCTGTACGCACAGGCAGCGTGTGATTCAGCAGACGGCAGCACGACGGAGAAGCCTTGCTGCCGGCTCCCAGCTCTGCGTCACTTCATCTCCATGACCCACCACTGAACCCTGGCAGCAGCCACAGCCTTTATTTTCCAGAAATCAAGTGTCATTCAGAAAACAAGTTTCAAGTCACCAAAAACACTCCCCCACCCATGGCTTACATAAGGCTCCCTGCTGCACTGAAGGGCTTTCCTTTGGTTCCAAGAGTTAGAACGTGTCATTTGCAACTGTTTGCCCAAAACATAGTATTAGGGTGGCCAGCTTGAGTGGGAACAATAAAAACATAAGTGACACTTCACAACAGTTATCATTAATTTTAACAGATATTTGCTTTTTCAGACAACTCCCAATCTACAGGCACTCCTCGAAGAGTTTATTTATGTAGGAATAAAAGATTTTTGGTTCTTTTAACTGCAAAATGCATTTGGTCAATATGTGTTTTATAATAAATGCACTCTTTTAATATACACATCTTTTTGTTAAGACAAAGGATATAGTCAACCGAACTTTGACTACTGCTTATCCAAACATCCTTCTCCAGAACTGATGCTGGTAAATTTAAATCAATTCTAATAATATGGATGCATGACTTGAATATTTCTCTTAGCTGCCATTACTTCTTTGTCCTTGTCATTTAAATAATTTGCTTGTTGTAACAAACATTTCCAGACCTGCATCCCACCAGGTATTCAACCAGGAGCTTAGTTAGGTCTCTACTTTTGACTGAATATCTCAGCACTCACTGTTTCTAGATCTAAACAAGTCAAACAGAAGTTGATTGCTTCCCTCACCAGACATCACACAAAAAGTGATGAATAACAAATCTCAGCACTCACAAACCCCTTGATTCCTGCAAAGAAGAAAATTGATAAAGTAACACCATAAAAATCTGTTTTTATGTATATCTCATTTCTGAAAAAGAAATACAAATGTTTTTCAGACTTCCATCTTAGCTGCTTTCCCCTTATTTGAGGTATTTTCAAGTATTCCTCTGCGGATAAACTGCGTTTATCAAGTTCATGTATACTGTACTAGTGGCATCAGAATATTAAAAAATGAAAGCCCTAAAATGTGTCTTCTGTGCCACACACCACAGGTATTCAACAGAAACCTATTCAGACCTAACAAGCCATTTTCCTACCTGCTTCCATGTTACAAAACTCACACGTTTTATCAAAGAGAAATCAAGGAAGACATTACCTACAAACTAAACACACATCAGTGAGAGCTGAACAAAGCACTGATGTTGAAGCCCAAAACAGTTGTTGCTAGGAATTACAGTAATTGAGTGCTAGCACTTACTCCACATCCAGAGATAAAATCCTGCCTCTAACTGAAGGAAATCAAAGGGATCACAAACATTATGTGATCCAAGTGCATTTTCTGCCTTTTCTAGTAAAGATGTATGCTTAGCATGTATTCTTTAGCTCACCGGAGCACTCTCAGATGCACTACAAAGGGACATGATGACAAAGACCATCTTTAGCCACATAAGGTGAGAGGTCAGGACCAGATACCAGCAGGAGCCAACATCTGAATTCATACTGCCTACAATGATAAGAAATAACTTTAGCAACAATTTATTTCTGCTGTACATATAATTTGTTAGAAGAGAAACAAATGTGGGCAATATGTTGTCTAAGGACCTCCAGCTGTTTTAACCTTAGGATCAGGATGAAAGACCCAGATGTTTCCCTCTGACAAAGACGAGACCATAAAAGCCAACGTAAGGGTCACCTTCATTTCTTAAAAAAAAAAATAAAAATAAAAACCTCAAGGTAGAGAACTTCAGTGTCTGGTTCCCTCCAAAACCCTCTTTTGTTACTGTTTCTTATTCACTGCTTCTGCTAAAGCAAACTCTAGCACTGTAAAACGGCATGCAGGAACAAGTAAAGATACCACATCTGTTTTCAATAAAGTTCACAACTCCAGCAATCCAGGTACTTTCTTCTCCTCACAGGTATTACTGGATTCCTTTGCTTTTTGTTTTTAAATCCAACTCTTGGCATTCTTGTCATACTTCCAAATGAATGCATGCTTCCTACTGAAGACTCCATTAACCTCCTCATGCTCAAGGAGAGACGAAAGGAAATGCATAAAGGCAACACTACACCTTCCTATAAAACAGCAAAAAATGACACAAATAAGTCCACAGACACTTGTCACCACAGACTGCTTAAAAATTTTCACCAACTATTACTCCATCCATCTTCAACTTAGAAGATGATCATCCATAACTCTGTTTTTGCTGTTCCCAAGACCCAGTGTAACACAGCTTGGAAACACTAGAAAGATGATACCAGTGGTGGGCAGGGAGGAAACACCACCACACCTTAAACACAAATTTCAGGAAGTGGAGGGGGAATATATAATTCAAACAACTAATCACGTTTAGAGAAGAAGGAGAAATATATTAGAAAAAAAAAATTTAGGTTTTCCCACTCTGTTCAACAACGTGACGAATTCCATACTAACCCTGAAAACACAGACACTTTCTCACACTCAATAGCAAAGGGGAGGACCCTCAGGAAAGGGGTCTTAATGACCATTACAATGACTTTAATACATACGTACAACTGTTAAATGTTGCTGCTCTCCACTGAAGTCATCCAAGAGCTCAACACAATCAAATTACAGACCCCTTGACAGGTATCTCGAGCACCACACATTCCTATGTCTTTCAAACAATAGTTCCTCCTAAAAAATTCTAGTCTGGCATTTTAGCCAGATTCTTTCCAACACAGCAAGGCCTGATAAGATATATAAGCAAAGTGCCAACTAAGTACAATAAAGGGAGACATCACCCTAAAGAAAATGCTCAAGTTGCAGCTGCATTCACATCTCCTCCAGAAGCATCTTATACACAGAGAGCAGAACATAAAAAGAAAACTTGAACAATTTGGCACTGGGTAGAATTCAAAAGCAAGAGAAGTTTAACACCAACAACTCAAGCTTTTTTAATGCAAGAAAATTAAAGTCAAGGAAATAAATCCAGTCTCATTTATTGCAGGTAAGCTCTGTTGGACAGCCCAAATCTTGCCTCAGTGTAGCTGCAGTCACTTGGAAGAGTCAGGAAAACTTAAAGCAAGCCTTGATTTCTATGCCACTGGAAAGAAGAAGAAATGCTCCATAAACTGTGCATTTATATTAAGTCAAAGCCAAAATTAGTCTGAAAAAGGAACAAGAAAATTGTCATACACGCTTCATGTTCCTTCACCTTTTAATTACTCCCTAATTAAATTTGCAAGCTTTGATAATATCTACTACTATAAGCTGATGCTCCAAATGGAAATAAATGCTAATTCCCCCTCCAAATGAACCATCAAATCCACGTGCATTTAAATAGATTAGTAAAATTTATTTCAAGTTGTCTTCAGAATACTCTCATCTACCGTACTCGATCCTCAATTTACAGAAGTCTTTGCCAAGGATGCATTAATCCACAGTCACCCATAAACAGTCTTCTGCTCTTAAGAGCAAAGAAAAGTGCTTCTCGTAGAATAAATCACAATGTGTCAGCGTTAAACTCCAGATGCTCCCTATGTAGATACGTTAAACTGACTTGCAGGTCACCTGTGACATAAAATTTCATCAATTATATTGCTTGATAAGAAGCATTATCTTTTTACATAGAGGTTTTCAAATTAAGTAACTGCGTCTTAATGTTACAGCACTATGATTTCTGTCAACAAAATGCTGGATGTTGTCTACATGTAAGTGCAGAACGATACAGGATGGAAGGCACCTATGAAGGTCATGTGGCCCAACCTTTGCCCGGCACAGGGTCAGCTTTGATCAGGTTACTCAGAGGTCTAGGTGAGCTCTGAGCACCTCCAAGGGTGGAAATCCCATTACCCCTTTGAGAAACCAACTCCACTGTTTACCTTCATGGTATAAATTTTTAGCCTAGTTGTAAATGACCTTGTGCTGCTCATGTCCAGTGCCTCTCATCTTATCCCTGTGCATCTCCAAGAGGATAAGGATAGTCAAAATTTCTACAGTGGTCATCTCTTCTAAAATAAAGATTAATGACCATATGAATACTTTATAAGTTGATCAAATATCAAAGGACAGGAACCATAATCAGCCAAATACACATTCAAATAGTAAGTGTATTTTTTATACAAGCTATTACTTTATTTATGAAGGAATAAATAAATCTTACTGAACACACATAACATTTTGCTTCATCAAATTGGAAACAGAAAACAGAATAATAGAGAGGGGTTCTCTGTATACTTCAGGAAGCTAATGCCTGGCTAGTCCTTTAGCTTTCCACAGGAATGAATAAAACCCTCTGGATATAGAGACAAACCCTGATTATCTAAATCACTGGTATCTAAAATTCTGAAATCCAAAGGTCAGATGCCTGCCTGGAGGACAGATGCTCTGGTATTCCTAAGAACAGATCAGCTACCTTGATGACATTTGGAGGCTTGCAACACAATTTTAAGTACTATGTTCAATTGCCTCAATGGTGGGGGGTGGTTATTTGTTTCTTCTACTAAGAGAAGTGTGTAAGTTGTTCCAAACAATACACTCAAAAGTAAATAAAGATTTTTCCCTCTCAATTAGTGTTTACATGCTAGCTTGCTCAATATAGCTACACTCACTGATGTTATATTGCATAATGTAATCAATATATCACTATGTTATCCCTGCCATTAATTCCAAGCTCATATTCATTTTTATTTACTTTAATTAATCACAAAGTTACAACTTCCTAACAAGGACTGAAGGCTGACCTATATTAAAAGGTGCCACAGGCTATTGGCAAACCAAAGACAAAGGCCAGGCTTTTCACAGCACTGTATGGTGGGAAGACAAAGGACAACAGGCATAAATTGATACATGAAAGGTTCAGACTGCCTCTAAAGAGAAGCTTTTCTTCGCCCACTGAGGATGGAGAGGCACCAGAATGGGGCCCAGAGAGGCTGTGCTGTCTCCAGCCTTGGAGGTTTTCAACAGGATCAAGCCCAGAGCAACTTGGTGCCATCTCAAAGCTGGTCTGGCTGCAAGCAGGAGGTTGGACTACGGGCCTGCCAAGGTTTCTTCCAACCTGAGTCATCTTGAGAGGGTCTTTTCCCTGCTGTCATGTATATACTGAGTCTTAATCCCAGTGTCCCAATCTAACATTTAATGTGCAAAGTCAGCTGACTTACTACTCTGCTTTCCCAAATCTCCCAATTGCACAGATTCTTTTCCCTCTGAAGCCTTCAGCTTCCTGTCAATTCTGTTACTCTACAACAGGGAAGGCAACCTTTCACCAGTGGACATAACTTCCTCTCCAGGCATCTGCTTGGAGGCCAGAAAACCAGCCATTAAGTCTGCAGTAAATGAAAAACAGGAGGAAAAGAACAGAAAGCAGACATACTATAGACCATGGTGGGCAGAGGACAGGCCCTCCCAAGCATACAGACCTCCTCACTACTGACTAGGAGAGTCTCCTGTATCTGACTCGCACCCAGCCCTAAAAACTTCAAGCAAGTTCCTCAAGGCACCCACTACAGCACCTGAGTCCTGTGAGAGGTTTTTCTCCAGCAACCCCAGCACAGGGGCAACATTTTAACCTGTGCTAACAACCCTTCCTTAACAAGGATCACAGACAATCATAGCATGGCAACATTTTGGTGGTCCTACCAGGAGTCAAGCCCAGACTAGGGTACTACCCAAAAGCAGCTGTCCTTGGTGAGCTGCCTTTGACAACAGCACAGCTCTTTGCATGGTGCTGTCCTTCAGGTAACATGTTCAGAAAGGCAAGAGCTGATCTTGCACCCAGTTAACTCCTGCATCTGTGCATCTCTGCTTTTGTCCATGTGTGATATGGGGAAATTGTCCCAGAGATAATGGAGATGTAGCTGTGTTTTCCAGACAGAAGCTTTAGCCTACATGCATCTCTTCAACAGTGCCCTCCCCAAAATGCCTCAGACAAAGCTTCAAAACAGGCACGGCACTGAGCCTCTTCCTTGAGTGAAAGGAAAATTAGGGCACCAGGCAAAGAGGAAGCAGACTTCCAGGTACCTGGCCAGCCAGGCTGCTCAACTTCCCATCAGTCCCCCTGCCCTGGGCTAAGCACAATGCATGCTGCACAGCTGGTGTCCAGGTATATCCAGGGATCAGAGGAAACAATTTGCAGAGGAGTTTTCATTTCTGGGTTTCCAGCCAGCTATTTGTGTTCTGCAAGAACTCTTTTCTGGTCAGTGACACTGGATTCCAAATCTTGAACTGTACATATTTCAAGAAACTGCTTCCTTGTTGTTAAATTAAATGTTACTGTTCTGAGAAGGTCTTTAGGTCAACATCTCTTTTTGCTAGAGAATTTTGTCAGCTCCGATAGAGATAAGGCAATTAGCATCCTGAACACCAAAGGAACAGATCAGTACATATTTAAATGTTTACAAAAAACCTAAAGATTCTGTTCAACACTGTAACGGAACAAGTCAAAGTTGATCATAGACGTAAATCCTAATAATAAAGATGTACTTATTCTATCACATGCTACACCAGAAATCTTCAGCTCCCAGAGTCTGTTTCCAAAGTACATGTACAGCTGTAACATGTTTTGTAGCTACTGTGGTGCTGGTCATCTCACCACAATTTGCCAGCCTTCACATCTCAGAAGAGTTCTGCAGAACTCTGATTCTCATCTCACAAAAGAGTCTTTTTACTCAGCTCCTGGAACTCCCATATGTAACCTGTCTTTTGTACTCTGAGTTTGCAAGACCAGTATATATTCCGACAGCTCTCTCCACATCCAAGTATCTCCTGACTTAATGAAGTAACAAGGCATGTTAGAAAAGGAACATTAAGAAAACAACTTGCATAAATGCCTGTTTCACTGTACAGTTTACCAGCTTCTGACGGTAAATGAGACGATGTCTTATTTCAGTAGTTACCTGGAAACAAAGAAATCCATTTAACTATTACCACGGTCCTGACAGAAGACAGACTTTCTGAATATTGTCCAAGATTATTTACTGTATTCCTGGGAGAGCTTGTTCTGCACACTGTCTGCAAAGTCCTCACAGCTTTGGGTTCTGCCTTCTTGACAGCTGCCAGAGACCTCATTTTGAACCAAACTCGTCCTGTTTTGACCAGCTAATACAAGTGTTAGAAATAAAATTTTTAAAAATTTTTTTAAAAATTTAGCAGATTAAAGTGACACTGAATATCCCAATAACTGCTTCATTCTGCAATGTGAAATCAAAGAGTGTCCAAAGTAAAAAGTCATCTTTTCATTTAGTGACCCCCGAGTAGAACAGGATCCCCTACACAAATGGAGGGGTCAGACCTGCCAATGTGGCTCATCACTGGCACTCAATAAATTTAAGATAATTGATTTTTTTTTTCTTGAACCAAAGGGAAACTAAGCTACTGCAGAACAAGTCCTAATAAAAAAAAAAAAAGGGTCTAAATGGAGTCACTCTTAAAATCATCTGCAAAAATTATGACCACGTACTTCTTTCTCTTCTTTCAGAAAGCAGCACTCAGCATTTGAAACATGTTAGTCCTGTTTCTCGAAAGTGTCTCCCTAGACAATCCCTTCATTCCTCAGTTCATTCATTCATTTCTTCTGAGATGTCAGATCCGAGAAAGAGATCACAGGCCAACAAAGACATCTTATAATACACACTCCTAAGCATTATTAACGTAAATCAGATTCTGACCCCTAAATAATACCTATTTTTATCCTCCAATTAACAGTGTAACTTGATGTATTGCCTAGCAATCCTAAGAACTTGAAAGTGTAAGAATGCAGATAAACACATTCAGTTTTCCATGTTTTCTTTCTGTCCAAGCATGTCCTCCACACAAAAAGTGTCCTGCCAAGACTTCAGACATGATGTCTACACAGAAAAACATGGGTGAATGTTCAAACATCTGTAAAAAGACATGGGTGCAAATTTCAGATCCAGACCATTTCCAATGGGTAAGTTTTAATACATGCAGGGGCAAAAAAAATGGTACATGTACTGACTAAAGTTGAGGAAATGTCACCCATCAATATGAAATTACAGTGCCTCTCCAGTCATCCAGTTACCTCACTATTGGAGTGGTCTGCATGGCCAACCATGAAAAAACCTCTTAAGTATCAACAGATCAGAATTTTAACTCTTTTTCCACAGTTATGCAGCCCTCTGTGTTACTTGGGCACAGAATCAACTTCATTAGTACATTTTTCTAACAGATTTGTAGTTATTGGGTTTGTGTATGCATGAATTTTATTTTTCTGTCTGCATTTTTGTCTTGGGTTTTTTGGGGAGGGGGTTGTTTGGTTTGGTTTTGGTTTTTTTGCTGAGGGAGGGAAATGGGACAACATTTAGGAAGAGGAATATAACAGCTTGATGATACATCTTGATCCTTCCTTGCCCTTAACACATTCTTACTCAACTTGCTGCAAATATAATGGAAGAACTTATTCTTCCTCTGCCTGTGAGCCACCAACAATACCATCCTTCTACAATTTCTTTCTCTACTATCCACGTGGAGTATTTACCAAATGAAAAAATCCTACTATTCATACTAAATGCAATCTAAGTTGATCACAATTATTTTTCCTATTGCAAAGTTAGAGCTATTTGAAAATTCTGCATTAGAATGACCAGAGTAAACCAGAAATGCATGACTGGCTAAAACTAATTGTGCATTAACCAAAGTGTTAACAAAAAAATATGTCCATAATGGAGAAAAAAAGAAACAAACCCCAGCCCAATATCATAAAGTTCCATTACCATTCTACTACATAAGTGAACATGAAGTAAAAGGAAAGTTAAAAACTGGTAAGGTATAAAAGCTGTTAACACTATTTAAACTGTTGTTTATTTGTGTTTGGATATATTTTTCCAGAGGAAAGGAAGTGTCCTTATAGTTACTTTGAAAAATACCTCTAAAGACACCAGCTAATCATAATTTGTTGACTGTAGATTCCTACCAATTCTGTAAAGAAATGTCACATTTAGCTTGCTGTCCACATCACCAAAGCTCGCATGGTATTATTTTGAAGGAATTTGGCTTCTTGTGACACAACTGGAAATATTTAGGTTTCCTCTGACAAAACAAGGAGCACTGCTGAACACTGCAAGGTACCAGAATAATGACATTCATAAACCGAGATTTACTTAAACAGAGCTCAAGGAACGTATCACAGAACCAGGACACAACATAAATGCTTGTCTTGTATGAGACAAGTCATTAAGCTTATTGATGTCATCACCTTCCTAGTTGATACAGACTTCACTTGTTTCTTTTAAAAAAAAAAAAGCTTAACCAAGATAAAACACTAGACCCTCATGCTTTTCAACTTCCAAACAACACAGGTTTTCATATTGCAACCCAGGTCTGTCACAAGATGTCAAGTTGGAATTAGTTTCTCTAAAGAGACCAATTTAGGCAATACTATTTTACTGTCTCTGCAATGAAAAGGTTCAGTTCTCTTCCTGATCAAAATTTGAAGTGGAAACAGTCTCTAAATAGTGTGATCAAGTACCACTCTTGATCAAAATTCTTCTCAAGTCTCTTCTTACCAGGTAACTCAATTGAAATTTACCTCCTGGAAGAGTACAGGTGCAATGGACAGATTACTCTGAACTCTCTTTTAGGAGAATTAACATTACATGAATATGTCCTTAGTAGTTAATTAGAAAATCCAAACAGCACATAACACGAGAGAGTACAGGCTGAAAAAGAAATTCTTCAAGAATGTTACTGGACTTGAGCTGCTGTTCATTTCCAGTGTGCTCCCAACACCACTGCAAATTGGTACCAATCCTCACCAGCAATTCAATAGAAGCACGTGTAGTGTTATCATTTTCCATTGCCTCCAACAGAAAATAAACTCTCCAATAACCAAACTCAACAGTGCACTAAGGGAAAATGTAAAGGGCGGAGGGGAATCTTTTCTCCAAAGTAGCAAAGAAACATCTTCCTCCTGTATTGTTCAATTCCTAAGATTTCTAACTCAAAAATAGTAAGAAAAAAAAATCTTTTAAGTTACCAGACTATACCAGACCTTGTCAAACACATCACTACAACCAGAGAGTCACATACTAATTTATATATGTATTCATTTAAACTGCTAAAAAGTCATCAAATGCTTCTGGAGGATCACACCACTTAAACTCAGGATCAATCAACTGGAAAAACACATGCATAAAGCAGAGACATGGAGGCAAACAACAAATACTCCAGGAATACACCGAGATTAGGACCACAGAATATCTCACTAAGAAGGTCTGAAGAGCCATCTCAAAATTCTCAATGAAGTTTGGGTCTTACACAAGCATTACTTTTGTGAACTCTACGTTAGACCAGGTCATTCCCACCACCACGCTGACAAAGAGCCAGCCATGATATCTAGTTTTTATTTTTGGTTTGATGTATTTTTCCAGAAAAATCTTTTCAATCCTTCCCTTCTCATCATTACTTTCTGGGCTTCCCCAGTACCAGGTGCTCTGGTAAAGTACAATTGCATTCATAGCACCAGCTCTGCAGGGCCGAGGTGAGAATTCTCGCAGAATCCTCACTAACACTGGAAATAATCAAATGACTCAGTGACAAACATGGCTACAGCATACAATATTTCATAAGCAGAACTCAATGTCCCTGTCATGAGAAACTTGGGGGGTAGAGGTATGAGTAGATAGGATTGAGGTATACATGCTATGAGTCCAGGTTGCAAAAGAAAATGCCTTCCGTGTGCCTGGTCTGCCAAAAGCAGAGGTATATTGTCACTGAAGGCAAAGAAATTCCAGCACAGACAGCTCAGAAGAAAAGGACCACAATTTCATACAAACGACAGCATCTTGCCATCTTCCCAAATACCTGATCTACAGTACAGACACCAGGAGCAAGAAAATGCATCCTCTGTATTCCCTATAACTTGTTTGGCATAAGATTTACAAACTAAATAAGGACCTTAAACCCTTAACCCCAATTTATTTCCTGATATAGGACACTAAGCGCTAGAGCCTATTTACGACTGATGCAGACCACATTTGACATGAAACACAAGCAGTGTAGCACACAGTGGGGGATCACAGATCAACTATTATTTCTCCTCTATTGGGACTCGTATATTGTGGACTCAGTTCGTCTGTAAGCAGCAAGAGCACAGCACTGTAGACTAGAAGTCTACCATCCCTTGTCCCATCACGCAGTACTGTACAGGCAGGTTTCCAAATGTTTATCACGGATCAAAACAGCCTGCCTTGGTCACTTAAGCTCACAGGAAGCCATGTAACATGAAATGGAAACAACATGACATAAACTGTGAACTGAAAATGAAGTGTGAATAGGGCAAGCATTTTTACAGTATATTGACTGCCTTTATTATACTGCAGTGAGATCATTTGGCTCTAAAAGCATAAGATTTACAACCACCTCATCTTATACACAGGAGTACTATATTTTATTTGGTGATCCCAGGGTAAGGCCGGGGAGGAGAATTAAAATTTCTCTCAGGCCCACCCTTTGAAGGAAGGAAAAAAAAAACCAAACCAAGCAAACACCAGTTATTTACATGTTTCTAATATCATGAGAACATGAACTTGTAACTTTTGACCTCAGTTTCAAGAAAGGCCATTTGCAGTATTTTATTTAGATCCAAGCAAATGCCTTTCCTTACATACCCGTAAAATATCAAGCAATTCTACTACTCTACACATTTAATTCTTCCCAAAGACAGTTTGATTTTGCGACCGAATTGAAGAATAAACCCAAACGAGCTACTGTCTCATTGGCATTGGAAAGAGAAGGAAACAGCAACATGGGAAAGAAAATAACTTGTTCGCAAACAAAGCAGGGGGGCAGGGAGGAAGAAAGGAAAGGGAAAAAAGCAGCAACCAGAACACAAGCAGCTGGTGCTCAGGGACTAGGAAGGACTTTGGCTCCACAATAACAGGATCAGTTGCATAATCGCTGCTGCCTGAGAAGTTATACAATGTCCGCCCTTCTCGCCATAAAGAAAACAAATAATCAACAAAAAAAAGTCCTTTTAGGGCACAGCATCTAATAAATGAAATACTACATGTTAAATCCTACTAAAGAGGAGGAGCTCTGTAGTTTCAAACATTACTTTTTAGCTTACTGAAGCATTAACCATCAAATTCTATGTTGACCCTTACTCAAAACATCTTATTTCCCCTAAAAGCAACACGTCCTAGCACCAGTGCCAAGCCACAGGAATGTACCACCTGGCTTTTCCAGCCCTGCTCTCAGAAGACATGTTTGCACTGGAGAAAACTGTCCCTAAGGCCAAGTTGCATGAAATGTGATGTCTCTTGTTGCTGTAGAACATTACAACTTCTGTGGCTATCGTGACATTTGAACCCAAATAATAAATTACAAAAGAATCCCAAGCACTAAGACAGTGCTAACTCTATAACTGGGTATTTTGCAGATACTTACAGCAGAACTGGCACAATACTCCAAAGAGGAATGAAGACAAATCAACCTACAAGGAATGACACATCACTGAAGAGTGAGCAGGAAAGAGGTTTTCCTGAGTGGTCATGTGATGTGCAGACCTGTAGGCTGTGGCATTGCACAGAGTGAAAGTGAGGTTTGTCAGATGTGAAAGACAGCAAAGATACTGCATTCAGATTAAGAGGCAGTTGAATTTTAGTTTGCCAGCACTGAATCTGTAAAGATAATTCTAGTCTAATTATAGCCCTCTTGTTAAGGACTTGGACCAAAAGAACAAAAGCTTTATCTCCTCATCTAAAATTTGCATTTCTCTGTGATTATCTCTCCTATGCTGTTAAGTCTTGTCCATTTGGTTCTTCTTACCTCTGGGTCAGAAGTTTTACATCTTCTCACCATAATTTGGGCTCACAGCCCAATGCTACTGCATTGCAGAGTCAGAAAAGACATGATGCAGCAATATTCCTGAATTTCTTTGGATGTGGAGGTACATGTCATTGCTGCCAATCCCTGATAATCCAATCCCCGCTGCCATCCAGATAAAACTCA
The DNA here is from genome assembly GCF_025592945.1 of Manacus candei. NCBI lineage: Eukaryota > Metazoa > Chordata > Aves > Passeriformes > Pipridae > Manacus > Manacus candei. The sequence continues at coordinate 41,180,044 of NW_026138076.1, read as the reverse complement.
AGAGGCTCCTGGTATTTCAGAAAAAAATAATAAAAAAACCCACCCCCATAACAATGACACTAAGACGACCATCCTGACACTTATGTCCTGTTATTTTCTAGCTGGTGTCTAGAACATTGCAAATTTAACTGATTGTGCAAAGACAGAACAAACATTCACCCTTCTACTCACCCCTAGAACTCCAAGCAATCCCCCTTGTGCTCAGCACAGACCACTTCCAGAAACAATTTCAGGAATCAGAAGCTCCCCTTGAAGCGAAGTGGAAATACCAGGATCTGTTTTGCAGTGGAAGCCCAGACCAATTTCAGAAGGAAGGGAGACACCTAACCTATACTCCCCTCACCATCACTCAGCCTGTCAGCTCCTGGGTAAGGAGACAGATGAGAACAGCACCATCTCTAGTCAAGGGAAAGAAGCTGCTAACCTGACAGCCTGCACCAAGGAATATGCTGGCCACACACTGATTCTGTACATCCAAGATATTCAGGGACCAGCAATTAGAGAAAGGCCCACTTCTCTCTGCTTAACTTACCAGCCCTGAACTTGCCTCAGGAAAATGATGTAAATGCTGCTCTGACACACCATCCTCACTACACTGCACCAGACTGTCTTGACCAGTTAAAATTTCAGAGGCAGTGGCCAGGTCACAGCAGCATTTCATTAGCAACCACCTTAACTGGAGAGCAGTACATTCCAACTCCATCTTTCAGGGTTTTTGGTTGTTTTTTTGCATATGAGGGATTGCTACAGATAGCAATAATCCAATCCTTAAAGCCCCTTACTGTGAATATGCTACAAAGCAGCATGGGTTTATCTGTAATGTCTCAGTTCTGAATTAAGTAAGCCACTTACCTTTCCTAATGCTTCTGCAACAACTCCGAATTTTGATTAATGACCTGCTCTGCAACAAGCGCCCCTTACACCAACTTCATCAGCAGTCCCCTCACTCCCCTCCCTCTCTGGCAAACACTTTGAACAATTCTCATGTTCGGGACTCAGGGGAACCATTTTACCTGTTCAAAGAGTAAAGCAACTCCAGCCAACTCTCAAGACACTACTGTACACTAATCCAAGTGCAACTGGAACAGCTATTGTGGATAAAGTGTGTGATGACCTTCTTTGTGGAAAGACAAGATATAAAAATCCTACACACACACCCATTCCTTTTGGGTTTGGTGCTAAGGAAGGAGCAGAAGGAGAGAAAAATTACGAAGCGCTCCAGGACTCCAACAAGCAAAATCTGGTATTGTAATAAATTTACTTACAAGACAGATACCTAAATGCTAAAAACTAAGCTAGTGATAAAGCTCATCGTTAAGATTCCAATGCTCTTTACTCTGCTACCCACTTTCTAATGCACATATAAATGGTTTATATAAAAATGTGTCTTATTAGTAAATTTACACATCTAAAAGACAATCAAATTACTCACTTCTTAGGTGCCTAGGGTTGCTCTATAGTTGATAACTTCTCATTAAACAGCTCTCTGAAAGTGTGATCTTCAAACCAGTGTCTAAGGTAATGGGAATTAAGTACCTGTAAATGGTATTTACTTCCTCCCAGGGCTATAAGGGCATTCTACACTCTATCTTGATTATGGACAGCTGGGTCCACACACTTATGAGAGGTGAACTCTGCCCTCTGTGCAGCTCAGCTAATGAGCAGTTTCTTCTAACTCAATCACCCACTATCCAATATCAAATACTTCAAGTCTATAATTACCTTTTTCTCAATAAAGAACGGACAGACAACTAACCCAGACTTACTGCAAAATCCCTCATAAGACACTCAGCATTTTACATCCAGGTAATTTGTCTTTAGGCTTTGCAAATATAATTGAGACTCATTCTGGGTCCTGAAAAGTCTTCCCCATTAAATTAAATCTACCTCTTTCTTCAAAGGGGGGAGAGAGAAAAGAACAAACCAGAAGAGGAAAAAAAAAGGCAATTATTAGTGACTTGGAAAACAATGACAAAATTGAGCAGGTAAGTTCTGCATGCAGGAGGGAAAAAGGAGATGCATCCAGGAGACATGAAGGAGATGCAAAATGGAACAGACCACAGTTTTGTGGGCACACAAGTCCTGAAAATCTATTTACTTAAACCACTAGAAGCTCAAACACAGATGTTCAAATCTGATTATTCCTGCTTTATAACTCTAAAGCTTAGTTTGGGAAGAGGTCAAAAAATGAAAGCAACAATGGCATAAAGTAATGAAAATAACTGTCATTTGTTTTTCCCTTAAAACCATTAAAAGGCTTTTGCCTGCTTTGTCAGTAGCATAATCTAGGAAATCCCAAAGCTTATTATGTTTTGGCCTGAAAAGAACACAAACATGAACATACCACTTCCTAAACTTGTCAAGTCTCAACAGCTACTCTCCTCCCCAGCAAAAGAAATATAAAACTTTCATCCCTATATCATCCCAGTCAACATGAAATGAACACAAAGAAACAAAACTAGGATTTATATATTTTGCATAAAACTGAATTAACTCACTGATCACCAATCCTATGGACAAAAGGGAGCCAATCTAGATTCTCTTAATCAGAAACAATTATGCTGATCCCACATTACCTGGGCATGTATATGCTGAAATAAAAATAACAGCAATAAAAATAAAATAAAAAATAAAAATAAAATAAAAAAAATAAAAATTGCCTTTCTGAAAATGGCAATAATATTTAGAACATCAGTGATATCCTGGATGTAAATGAAATGAAATTATAAGAAGCAATCGGGGAGGGGGAATAATTAATTGGATCTCCATATTAAAAAAAAAAAAAAAAAAGGCAGGGAGGAGGGGCAAGTTTTGAGAAGGATCTGAGTGGATCAGTTCCACACTGCTATCTGTGGTTTCTCCCCTGCTCTGACGCATTTCCAGGAGGACACTGGAGGAATGCTCTGTAGCAATCTTTTTCCAAGCAACATTTTGGCATAAATCCAAAGCAGTTGTTTTAAAACAGAAGCCCAGCAGACTCGATCAGCAATAGACCTGCAGAAAGCCCCCATAAAAAAATTTTCTTTCAAGAGCACATCAGGAAGAGCATAGAATTGAGATTATGACACACACATGCACAAAAAAGGACTCCAAAAAAATCCTTCAAACCACCAGAAAGGATAAATGAATGCTCTGACAAACCAGCACACAAACACACTTTTGTTCTCATATGCAGTGTTTTTTCAAGAGTAAAATATGAAAAAGAAACCCAAACAGGAAAGCGAATTAATGCATTTGTTTCATTTAAAGCACTCCCAGGAGCTTGCCAGACTTACAAGAACAAACACTGCAAGAGAAACACTAACTGTGAAAGAGAGATGGGTCACTAACCTGGGTTCTCTTACTTGTGGCAAGCTGACACATTCCTTCCGTCTGCCTGTCCAGACTTGTCAGCACAGTGCCTGGAAGCAGCTGAAAAACTTATAACCATGTTGATAATGTGAAGTGTAATTCAGACAGCACCTCCTCCTCTATCAAGAACTCCACCATCCAGCAGGAGGTGCCCAAAAGCGACTGGTAACTGGAATTATCTGACTACAGTGAGATGAAGGAAAGAAGGAAACAAAGAGTAGAAATAAAAACTCAGGGTGACTGAAGAGCAAACGGTGTCAGAGGCAGAAAAGACATATTGCCTCCTCAAATCCCCAGACTTTTTCTTCCAGTTAAAGAGCAGGAACAAATCCCTCTCTATGTTCAAGTGAGACTGACTAGTGCTATTTCCTAAACTGATGAGGATGAGAAGAAGAGTTTTGCATGATGACTGCAATATAATTTTCTTAGGCTTGCAGATCTATTAAGATAACTTCTCTAGAACGTTCAGAAGAGAAACTGTCTTCCAAGAACTACTGTGGCACAAATGGCACTGCTTTGTCTCCACCTCCATCTCCCTGCCTTGTTGACAACACAACCAGCATGCTGGAAGCCAAAAAGAAACAAACTGGTTTAGTACTGGGAGGATCTCATATTCTGAAATCATCTGACATGCTTCAACTACAGGGGGAATAAAACAAAACAAAAAAACACACAACCATAACAACAAAACACAAAACAGCATCACAAAATCCCACACCTCAAAACAACAACAAAAGCCCACAAAACAAAGAAACAAACTCAAAGAAACAACTCCCTCCAAGCCTTCACCTACTGGGTTGAGTAATGAAATTTCGACCATTTTGAGACTGAATTGTAGGTGATGATGATAACGTTGTTTAGACAAGCTATATTAGTTCAGATTTTCCAGACATCTTTCTCAAAGACGTCTATATTTGCTATCTCACCCACATTATTAAATTGATCATTTTGAGATAAATGTGGTATCCTCACATGAATATATTCACTCACTACCAAAGCTGCCACGGGCTGCTCAGCATCATTAAACTGATACCTTCAGCTCAGCAACCTCCCTTTAATCACATTAAAGGTACCCCAGCTAATGTAACCAATATATTAACAGAAGCCAATAATTCATGCACCTGGATGAGCACACTGAAGGGGTACGTGGTAATTGCGAACTGAAACAATTATCTGGATCTCTTTCCAGACAGGGCACCTTCTAACAACATCCATTTTAGTACAGTGAAATGCATGAGTGCATGCTAGGAACTGGAGCAGGAAAAAGGGATCCAAATACATAGGACACAAATCCCAAAAGGACAACCAGAAAGCCCACGGCAACATGACCCTTGGATGCAGCAGGAGGCATCTCCAAACTGGGGAAGGAGGAGAGGGTTTCAAAGAAGGAAATAAATATTTCTCTGTATATCAGGATGCCAACAGACAACCCTGAGACATCTAAAGGTCATTCTTCTTATAGCTCAAGAGGGCAACCAGAATACAAAGAATACAAATAATGACTACCAAATGCTTAAATATATTTTATTTTTCACTGAAAGCTGAATTTATTCCTGAAGGTCAAGAGAAAGTTAAAAAGAGACTGGGTCATCTCTGCATGCAGATTGCATTTACACAGCACAAGGCTCTTTGACCAAGCAGATAATGGCACTACAACATGTACTGGAAGGTGAGCAAACTCACTTTCAGTATGAGAATAAAAACCTCTTAGGAGAGTGGTAATTCACCGAGAGAACAGATTTCTAACCATGTAAGATTTCCCCCCAACTCAGAGCCATTAATCACACTGGACATCTTTTTAAGAGACACCTCCATTCAAATAAAAGATGCTGCAACCAGTGCAACACTGCTTGTGGGGATAATAATTTCTTATTGTGAAAAAAATCACAGTCATCCAAAGATCACCAGTGAAGTACCAGATTCTTCAAACAGCAGTTGTTTTGAACTAAGAAAGGACACCGTAGAGAGTGAAAAGGTGTCAGGCACTGTAATTATACTGCTCCAGTACACACATTTTTCAGACGCTGCTCTGGAACACCCACGTTTCTCGGTCCTTTTGTCTTTCTCTCCTCCTCCTTTTCCAAGCCTTTTTATTGAAAAAAATTTAATTTAGACTGGGCTAGTTATTCTTCAAGATGAATCAACAAGACATTGCAAAACAAACACCAGGAAATAAGAGTAACCTATTAAGAGGTATAAATTTTGAGACAGTACTCTGTATTTAGTACAAGCCTTCAGCTCATGATGAAGCTTTGCCATCTTCTTCCCAGCCCTGTTTAACATACTCTTGTTAGGTCTTAGGATTCCCATCTTGGGAGTACTCATTACAAATAGTATAATGAAAAGTGAGAAGCTTACTTACTTACTAACTTCAAAATATTTAAGCATGGCAATGAAAATCAGAAAGGGAGGGCGAGAACACCACTTTCTTTTTGTAAGAGAGAAATAAGGAACAGCACTAACACAGTGCATGTGAGCACACAGGCTCCACACAGCTCTGTCTAAGCATTATTCTAACAGTATCTGCTGAGAAAACTGAAGGGCAAGAGAAAACTTTTTTTTTTACCCCAACACTCAAGAGTCACAGTGAACTGGTCAAAACAAAATTCTCATGTCTTGTTTGCCATACTGTTTTTATTTTTTTTCTTTTGCTACTTAAATGTTGTTAGTAAAGAAACCAAGGGAGGAGGGAAGGGGATCTATTTTGCTTTTTTTACTTTTTATTGGCAGATTTTTGCTTGTTACCTGGCAAACTGGATGTGGCCATTAAAGTAGTCATTTAGAAGAAGGGAGAAAGAATTCTACAAAATTCAAGGTATCTGCAGACAAATGCCTCTAGTCCAACATAAAGAAATAGCAACAATACTCCTATTAATGAGAAAATAGCACAGAAAAAATAAGTCTTTATCAGGCCTCCATTTTCCATTATGTAGACAGAGCTATCTTCCTGAAAACCATGCACAGAATTTTCACATGCTAACAAGAAAACGCAGTACTGTGTGCCTACTTTTCTTCTTTAAATATCAAGACCATTCATTAATCCCAAACAATGCAGTTCTTTTAAAAACCTGGGTTATTCAGAGGCTTTTTTCCTCAAACACTACTTAAAGCTTTAACAAGAAAGTACGACTTCCGACCAACGTTCTTTCCATGTCTCAGGTTAACACTAAACTTCCAGTCAAGTCATGGTGTTCCTGATGTCTCTCTCCTGTCCTTCTTCCCCCGATTAACCACAGGTTGTTTCCTTGAACATACACCCTAAGCAAAGTAAAAGGGTCAAAAGACACTTATTGTTCATAAATAATTTGTTTAAATTCTCGAAAGCAGTTTGCTTTCTCCTCAGCAGAGGTAAGAGCCTTCCAAACGCTGAGCTAACTCTCCCACTACCAGGACCTCACAGCCTCTGACACATCACTGCTGCCCTCCACTGCGAGAGCAAACACAGAATAAATCTAAGCAATGGACCAGTTATAAGCCCAACACTGAAAAAAATACAGTTACAGTAAAGTATCCAGTACTTTCATAGCCCATCAAATTAAAAATTATCTTAAAGATTCACATGTTTTCATTTGCTGCTTAAAGCACACAAAAAGTTCGTCCTACACCCTTATCTCTTCCTCCAGAAAGCCAAGCCTCTAAATCCCATGCTCCCAACTAAAACGCTCCAGCAAACGTCCTCCTTCAAGCACGATTAGATGATCCTTCCAACCAAAATGTCTCTGTCATGTTTCAACTGTCCCAGGTGAACTTAAAATTTAAGATAAATCCTTCCTCACATCACAAAACAGTGATGAGTATTCAAAGACAGCATCGGTTAATCTGTTGAACCCAAGTCCATCCTTAAAGCCAGAATAAACCCCTCAACATGTTCCTGATATATAATAGATAAATACTAGAGAGCCTTCCTCCAAGCATTAGAGAAATTAATGCCTCCTAACACACTGTTAAGGATAAGTTTGCAGAGGCAGGCTGTGAAAGTAAAAAGACCTGACATCCATCCATCCCTCTCTCTCCACACACACACCAGCACAGTCTCAAACCACAGCTGAATGCTGTGTAACAGCATTAACTATTCACTGAAATAGTAATAAAGCACTGTATTTCAAGGAAGCTTCTATAAATAACCTTCATCCTGTTACAAACAACAGAGAACAAAAAAAGACTACTGGTTTCTGGACACCGAATATTTGGCCCTTCATACGGATTCACAGGCTGGTTAACTTCTCTGGTAAAAACCAGGAACTTTAACAAAATCAAGAGATGTATTTCAAATTACTATGACCCTACACTGCTTGAAGTGCTCCACTTTCCTACTCAGAGGTAGCATTGTGAGGAATACCACGAAAGTAGAAAACAAGCAGGACTAGGGATTTCCACTTCACCACCACAACTCTCAGCTTAACGCAATAACAGAAATCTAAACTCAACTTCACTCAACACAAACTAATGATGGTATCCTTTTTTGTTTTACTTTATTTAAGTAAGCTTATTTTTGTACATTGTGCTATTATGTTTTCATTTGAAATGTTCATCTTTACTCAGGCAGCAAGTTCAACTTTGTTCTGCAAAGAATGATGACAAAGAGAATAGATGAGAAAGCAGAGGAGAGTTTTCATCTTTCAAATTTATTCTCTGCCAGAGGAAGCTAAACCCTCACCTTGGTATATTCTCTACTCAGTCTGAGCTCCTTCAGAAAAACATTAACTATGCTGATCTCCTTGTGCAAAGAAAGATCACAATTTAAAGACACACAGCTAGACAAAAAAGCTTTTTCCAAGTACATCACTTGCAATACACACATCTGCTTCCTTTCACTAAAAACACCCCAACTAAACACAAACAAAAACCTAAACATTCATATCATCCTATGTATCTGAAGCACACATATATACATGCTTTACTGAAATAAAAGTGGTTATAGCTTTAGGTGGTTTAACTGATCAGCAGGCTATCCCAATTCACATCAGGAAACTGTATCTGCTGGTTTTGGCTGGGGTAGAGCTAATTTTCTTCACAGTGGCTGGTATGGGGCTGTATTTTGGATTTATGCTGAACATGGGGTTGATAATATAGAGATGTTTTTCTTATTGCTGAGCAGGGCTTATACAGAGCCAAGGCCTTTTCATACTGCCACACTGGTGACACTGGAGACTGGGAAGCTGGGAAGAGACACAGCCAGGACAGGTGACCCCAACTGACCAAAGGGATATTCCAGACCATACGGCATCATGCTCAGTATATAAAGCAGGGGGAAGAAGGAAGAAGAATGATGTGTGGAGTAACTCTGTTTGTCTTCCTAAGTAACCATTACATGTGATGGGGCCCTGCTCTACTGGAGGTGGTTGAACACCAGCCTGTCCATGGGAAGCAGTGAATTAATTCCTCATTTCACTTTGCTTGCATGTGCTGCTTTTGCTCTACCTATTAAACTGCCTTTATCTCACCCCAGAAGTGAGATACCTTTTACCCTTCTGATTCTCTCCCTAGTCCTGCTGGTGGGGAATGAGTGAGCAGCTGCATGGGGCTTGGTGGCTGGCTGGGGTGAAACCACTACACTGTACAACACTAGAACTAAGAAAAAAATTCCAGCTACTAATATAGGACATCCAGAGTCCTGTCTGTACAGGAACATCACCAGTGAAATTGCAAGGGATTTCAGACACCAAGGAAGCCTTTTGGAGTTGTATGCATCCTTGTTGTGTCCTCCATTGTCCCTCCAACACTGCTGGGGACATGTTTATGTTCCTGGTAAGAAAGTTAAAGCAAAATATTTCTGTCTCCAGAAATTACTACGGTCAAAGTAAGACATGTTGCTACTGTGCCTTTACACGCTCTAATAAAGAAAAGCTTGAAGAGATACTCCCTGGTTACTTCATGACCCACTCAAAACCTAAATTAAATATTCTTCACTAGCTAAGCCTCACTGCTCAGAACTGTGAAAAAGAAACTTTTGCAAACCTAATTAACAAGCAAATTAGCATTCTCTTAGATCATATCCACAGAGAGTTTGTTTTTACATTTCTAGTGTGGCTCACTGCTTAACTGCTACTGACTCAAGTATTAGCATTTAATTTGTGATGCAATACCAAAACTGTTTCTATGCCCATTCCACATGATTGCTTATAAAGAATGTTTACTTCTGCCTGTTCAGAGAGGCATCCTTTCTTCTGTGAGTATAAAGAAACTCCCAAATAAAATGCATTTCACTCCTCTTCAGTCACCTTATCAGACAGGAAAGTCTGATGTGTGAGTGTTACCAGCTCTGATCACAGCTTTCTCAACCTCACCATACCCGTGGCACCTCAGCTCTGAGCGTTTTGCCATGTGAAGATTTCAAAAATGTTGTACCCCCTCACAGTTGAGGGGAAAAAATTGACAACTGCATGCTCAACGCTCAAAATCAAAAAGCAAATCCATTTGTTTTGTGGTTTTAATGCTTTAAAAGCCATAACTTGAGTCAATCTCACAACCGAGGGCCTGCACCATGACACTTCAACTCTTAGGTTGGCAACGCTGAGAACATAAAAAGGCTTCACTTTTACATTAAGAAATGTTACCTGCTCTGTCTGTCATTCTGCCATGCCATACATTCTGCACCCTGTGCACTCATGCAAACCCAAAGCAAGGCCTTGACCTCGTCCCTGGCTCTCACATGAAGACACAAGGACCTCCATAAAACCTCCATTAGAAGTCAATAGGTCTTGGCCAGCATACAACTGCAGAGCCAAATCCTAAGACCATCAATGGCACTATGAATGCTGTGAAGGTGGTGAATTCCCATGCCCTGGTTCCCATTACTCCTTCAGTTGTCCTTCAGACAACTGCTTTCTTCCTCTTTTTGTTGTGCTTTTTTTTCTCCAAAATTAAGAATAATTTCCGAGTTTATTTCCATACAACACCTGCCCCCTGCTCTGCACAGTTTGGCTACTGGAACCACTTGAACTAGTACTGCCACTGATGCCTCCCTATCATAAGAAAAAGTCTCCCCCAGCACAGCTCACCTACAATGAACAACCCAAAGGCCAATACCAACACCAGTCTAATAAACTCCAGACAAAAGCTAAGGCTGATTATGCCGAGTGCACTTATATCCAATTAACTTTCTTAATGATTTTTACCCTTCCTAAGACATTCTGAACAGTCCTTCTCCTTTTTGGGACTGTCCATCATCCAAGACTTGAAAAGTCTTTTTAGAAAGCCAAGATGATATTTTGTCATATTTTATCCCTCTGTATGCATTTTTTTCCTTTAAACAGCCCTAAGCATTTTTATAGCCCTGCAATTTCTTTTTCTATTCCCCTAATCTCAAATTATACAAAAAAGGATATGACTACAGCGCCAAGTAGCCAAACAAAACCTTTAGGACATCACTGCTGTACAAGCTCCCCCTTCCTGTTACAGCCCATCTGAGAGCTAAGATTTTGGTTCTCAGCAACAACTTGGGGTAATGCCATGGCATTCAAATACATTCCACTTTCTGAAGCAAGATCCCATCACCTATTACTTTACACAGTAAAGTAATCAAACCATCCTGCTCTGAATTATACCAAGATTTCTACCATGTCTTCATTTGAAAATAATAAATCCTCTGCTAATATAAGAACATAAAACATGGTTCACTTGCACCCACACTCCACCTGGCAGAATGATACTGAGAAAAGTAACACCAAGACAATCCAGGTAGTGCTACCCACTAACACCCAATACTTGGTGACAACTCTGACAAAACCTGCAGTGAAACAGAAAGCCAGATGTACATTTCTCTCAAGAGCTTCTGATCCACATTCTCAGTGAAGACATACCACTCCAAAAATGAAGGACCCTAAAAAAACTCCTAAGGAACATGTGGGAGTATCTTCCCTTTCTAGCCACGTGTCTATCTCACCATACCAAACTGTCAGCTCTGAAGGTTTTGCCTTTTTTTTTTTTACAACTGCTTATTGACATAGCTGCTTTCAGTTAAGGATCAATTTTGGTAACTCCCCCTGTACTCTGAAACTCTTCCCTACAAGGCCTCAAATGCACATTCAAAATCAGAACTGGCATGGCCACTAGTAAGAAAATGGATGATTCAATAGAGAGACCAGCTTGATAGTTCAAAGGGTCTGACTTCTCTAAGGTAGGTGTCTTAGAACTGGAATAAGAAGCTTAAATTACCCATGTAACTGATGAATATCCACTCAACCTGAAAAAGTAGGAGTTTACCTCTTACATGCTTTCAGTGTAACATAAAATTTCTCTAGAGTAAGAAAGAAAGGGATGAAATAAGCCACCTGGAAAATCCACTTCTTCCATGTGTTTTCAAATTCATTATTGTCTATATACTCAGTTAGCCAACCTGATCGAAGCTTTTTCCTTGTTGTATTGTAACAAAAATGCATGACATGGAAATAACAATATTTGTGAAGATATAAGAACTAAACATTCTATTAATGTATATCTAACTGCTGTAATTCAGATGCATCCATCTTATCTTCCTCTGGCATTTCTTAATATTTGCACAGAAATGTGAAGCTATCTGCCCTCCTACCATTCAACAACCCTTATTGTTTATTTCTCCCACACAATTCCCTCCTTCCTAGCACAACACTGTTCCACTGCTTTTGAAATTTCAGAAGCTATTTTTTTACATGTGCTGCAGTAAGTTCCGCAAATCTGTTCCTATTCTGTGGTATGACAGAAGCATTAGAAGTCACATGCTTAAGACAGGCTGAAATCCATCACCAGATAGTGATGAAATACCAAAACCAGCAAAGCAATCAAAACCATTCTCCCTCAAAAGAGAAACATCCCAAAAGATGACATGTAGCTCTCACTGGAATAATCCAATTCCAAAGAAAGTGCAAATTTTTTTTTTCCTCCTAAATCTCAATACAGACAGTTTTACTTCCACAATCACAGCTTTGCTCAACAGGTAGGGAGAGAAAAAAGAAAAAACTTACTCCATAAAAAAGACAAAAATATTCCCTGCTGTTCAAAAACATCAGCACAATTGTCAAAAATTGTGGCAATTGCACATTTCCACACAGAACAAAAATCAGAAAATTTTGCCCCAGAGTTGTTCATGGGGAAAAAATAAAGGATGTAGGTCATCTCCACTCACAAAAGACTTAAGAAATAAAAAAAAAAATCTCCTGCACATTTAGAGCAAAGCAAATAGAATAGGAACAAGACCTACTCTTCCTTCTTTCAACGGGACTAAGCTGCCCTTCGCACCTGTTTCAAAAGCCTTGGCACCAGCCAAGAGCTCCAAGCAGGTGTAAGGCAGTTCCCCCAGCAGTGACACCAGCACCTGAGACCAAAGCCATGGCCTCTTCACCAAGATGTTACTATCAAGTCCTCACAGCAGCCACCAAGTCCCTGTTTGTATCAACTTTTAGAGAGAGAGAGAGGAAGAAAAAGGCATCCAGTATGTGAGCAAAACCCTATTTCAGCTGAGCAACAAATCTGCTACGTTCTGACTAACTCTCACGAAAACGGAGGTATGTCGAGCTGGGCAAGGGGCATAGGGAATAACCAAGAATTCCCCTATACCATTCAGTTTCCTTAAGGACCAAGCAGAAAAGACAAGTTCCCTCAATCCTTACAGTTACATATTTGAACGCTTTTATAGGCATATGTATCACAATCAAATTAGCACCATCCCTCCAAAAACTCCTTTTGTGAGTATCAAATCAACATAGAGGGTTTAAACAAGCCACTGAGTCAGGAAATGCTACACAACACTAACCCAAGAGTTTTACACAGTATTTCCCATTCCTTCTTCACCTGTTAAGCTCTGATACAGTAACAGCAAAAAGATTGAGCGAGATATTCAACAACTGTGCTACAGATCTTCACTTAATTATTTAAATTTGGCTTAAATAATCATCCCCATCATCTGACAGGTGACCCAAACACAGAGAGTCTCTAAGTCCTCTGTCATTTTCCTCTGTCAAAAAAGAAAAAGGAAAAGTGCTGTACACACTTACCTGTAATATCACAGAAGAACAGGGGATGTGACCAACAAGCAAAAACCTTGCACTACTGCATCACCAAACATGGGTTGCTTGCCAAACAGATGCTCTCAAGGGTGGATCACCAATAATGCATACTCAGTCTTGCAAAGCTTGCAGTGCTCTCACCTGAGCCAAGGAGCTGCTCTCAAGTCAGCACCAATGACTTCAGTTAAAATGTTACAAGCCACCAGCAGAATTTTGTACACAATATCAGCACCTTTGGCAAGGAGAGCACAAATAGGAATTCAGCAACACTTTCTATACTGTCTGTGGGAAAGCTGGTTACAACCAGTGAGCCCAGGGGCCTTAAGTAATTATGTCCTGTCCTCTCCTACGCAGCCTGGACAAGGTGTGAACAGCCCAGCAGCAGGATGTAAAGATGACAGGAGCTACACAAGAGTGAAACTGTTTATTACAAGATGAAAACTATAAACCAAATGACAAAGTTAAAGTGAGCTGTTCCAGAGGATGTGACAATCTTACATCAGCACACCTCAGCCTTCACTGGAGGCTTATGGTTATAACTCAAGCTGTTGGTCACTCAGGACAGGTAAGTAACAAAAAAGTATGTAAAACAATCAGCATTACAAATACCTCAAAGAAACTAATACTATTGAGTATTTGTCACAACTTGGACATTTTAAATAGCGTACTACTGCAATTAGCAACACTATCACCAAAAAAGAATCATGAAGGAAACCAGTGAAGTTAATAGCTTCTGTATTAAAGCCATGAAGAAATAATTTGTTTTCCCCCTACACACTTATCCAAAAATTGTACTATGGACCAACAAAAAATTCTATTTCCCATTGCCAAACACAAGTTTCATTCTAGTAACATACCATATGAATAGACTTCTGTGGTTCTAATTATCAGAAAAACAAGCAAGCACCAGGGGGTAAATTGTGAGTTAGATGTATGGTTTCTCACAGTATACTTTATCTGCCCTCTCAAAAATCTGTTTATTTTGGACAAATGACACAAGACTTCCTCATAGCAGGAAGTCCTGCAAGTCAAAGGCCACTGCTGAAACACTATTTCCACTATTTTGCAATAGGAACTTAAAAATCACTTACAAAGATGAGCGAAACTGCTAATTAACATGAGCAGATTTGTCTTTGGCAATTTACCCAACGGAGAGGAAATTACTGGCTTTTCTTTACATCTTCAGCTTAGCACATCTTCAAAAACCCAAGTGAATCCCCAGAACCCAACACCACAGAACAGTTACAAACATTTGGGAAGTGAAACCCCGTGTTCCAACACCAAAGTTTCCAAACAATCTCATGACAGTCCTGAGCATTTCAAAGGGCAAGCAGAATATCTGCCCACGCTCAACCCCATACCCTGCACATAAAGCACCACAGAAGTTTTCTGTATGCTAAAAAATCTCACTGAACGCCTGCAGAGAACTATGAAATAGTTAATGTAAGGCTGGTGGGTGGGAAATGCGTTGCTGAATTCCTCTAACAGCAACACAAATATATACATCCTGAAGACCTGCTTGCCTTGCATACTTCTGGCAGTTTGGCTCCAGTAAACCAGAGCTAAACACCAAGGTTTCCTTACCCACAGATGGCTGTTGGCTTACCTTCTCAGACAACTCATGCAGCAAGATGCAACAAGATAATACAGCCTTCTGATCTAAAACTGTTATTTCCACGTCAAAAATACTAAGAATTATAATGATTTTGTTATTTAGCACCTTTCTGTTATGAAGGAAAGAAATAAGAGTTCCTTTCCCATAGTACTATGTTTTATCACTACTAGCAAGTAGCAGATACTGATGCACTGAACTGTAAATAAAACAATTGACCAGATACACCAGCCCTTACTTAAACCCTGACATAGAAATGTTATAATACATTTTTAAATGGGTGCTGAAGATATTAAAAATCACAGCAGCACTGTGCTTAACTTGCTCCAATTAGATAATCAGCTGGCTAAGAGATGCAATATGACCACATAACCCAAAACATACTACATTTTTTATTCCTAGTCTAGCAGCCTAAAAACTGCCCAGCAAATTAGAAGAGCAAACACATCAGTTCCTAGCAAACACATACCAAACTGAAGAATACTCTTCACTGACCTCTGGTCTACCACCGATATTTGAGGGCTTCTTCTACCCAAAACACCTTGCTATCAACAGTGTTAAGAATTCCAGAGCTGGCTCCAACTGAGCTCAACACACCCACACCACATAATGAGGAGACACCCACTCATACTCCAAACACGCAGCCAAAGTTAGATTACCAGCTCTTGGAGCAAAGGCACAACGCTACATTAACACAGACACGTGTTTCCAGCACCCAGTAAGTCCTGCACCATAAACACGCCTGCCTTTAACCTAAAAGCACAGAAAGGGATTTGGCTGCTTTACTGCGACTGACCAGTTCCCACAGCAGGGCAGTTTCCTATTTGCAAAGGCTGCAAGTTTACCAAGACTGCACAGACTGAGGGAAACACTGCAGAAACACCAGTTCATGCAAACTGTACAGTCTGTTCACATAGCCTACTTCAACATACTGCTAGCTTGTCACCAAATGTGCCAAGGATGCAATCAAGCTGGCTCTCTGCAGAGCCTGACTGAATCCATAGGAGTCTGTGAGCTCAGAAACATCCTACAGCTGTACAGCCATAACTGGGCACAGGGGCGAGCACAGGCACCAGGGAGCAACACAGCTCTGGTGCAGAAAAATAACTCGTGTTTGCTACAACACGCAATACATGGACACACACAGACCTTGTCACAAACCTGAACTGCCAAGAAACCTAAATTCAATCATTAAAGTAAGGCCAGGACTCACAGGTCTACACTGAAACCGTGTGAGTTACCCTAGTTAGCTAAGAAATTATTCATTAAAACCGCAGGTCAAAATAAACACATCTAGTCCTATGCACTATCTCTTCCGTAAGTCTTTCCCTATGCAGGCAACATAAGCACAGCTAGAAATTATGGTCCTAATCTTTCAAGGTGAACATCGCGCTGGATTCTCAGCACCCAGCACCACTGACTGGTCTCTATGAAAACCCCTCCATGTACGTGTATCACCTCCCACAACGGCAGGGCAAAAACCCACGCTGCAGAGATGCAGCAAGTACCTCGGCACCTCCGCAAATCCCCCCGCACCGTGTCCCGAACCCTCTGGGAGCCACAACATCCCTGTCCCCGGGGACGCGCCGGGGACAAACCTGTCGGGTGCTACAACTTCAATGTCCCCGCCGCACCGCGGGGTCGGCAGCTCGAGACTGCCGCCAAAATAACCCCGTACGTCAAAAATAAAAATAAAACAAAGGGGGGAAAACCCGACCCGACCCCCGGCCCGGGAGCCGCTCGGTGCCCGCGCCGGCCCGGGGCGAAGGGCGACCCCCCCCGCATTCCCCACCGGCCCTGTCAGGGCCGGGGCCGCCGGGCCCCTCCCGCTCCCCGCCGAGGCTCCCGCGGGAGAACCGCCCGCCCCAGCCACAACAAAGGCGGCCGGGGCGGCCCAGCGCCCGCGGGGCTCCGCCGCGACCCCCGGGCTTCCCGCGGCCCCCCCGGCTGCGGCCCCGGCACAGCTCCGGCGCTAGAGCCGGAGGTGGGGTGCCCGCGCAGTGACAATGCTCCGCCGCCCCCGGCACCTGCGCCGCCGCCCCCTCCTCCCGCCCGGCCCGGCATCCCCGGGGAGCGGGGCCTGCGCCCGGGCCGGGCCCGCGGGGGGCGCCGGGGCTGCCCGGGCCCGCCGGCGGCGCAACAAAGCGCTGGGGCCCGGGGGGCGGCGAGCAGGGCCGGCGGGCACTCACCGTGGGGCGGCGGGTCCCCGGCCGTGCCGCTGTGCCCGGCCCGGCGAGGGGGCGGGGGGCGGCTCCTCCTCGCTCTCCTCTGCTCCCTCTCTCTCCGCTCCTTCCCGCGGGCAGGGCTCGGCTGGGCTCGGCGGGGGTTACGCGGCGCGGCGGCCGCGGCCGGGCGGTGCGGGCCGGGCTGGGAGGGCGGCTCCCCCCGGGCGGGCTCCGGCGGGAGGCGCCGCCGCCGCCGCTGCTGCACCGTCCGGACGCCGGGGTCGTCCCGGCCCCATCAAGGCCGGGCCGGGCCGAGGGGGCCGCGGAGGGAGCGGGGCCGCTCCCCGCGGCGGCTGGTGGCCATCTTAGTCCTCCTCCTCGGCACCGAGTGCCCCCTCCCCGCCCGGCTGCCAGCGCTGCCTCCTCCCTCTGCTCCTCCTCCTCCTCCCTCTCCTCCTCCTGCTCCCGGCTGGCTGCGGTTGTTCCCGCGGCCCGGCGAGGCCGCCAGGGGAGAGGCGGTCCGTCCTGGCAGGCCCGGGGTCGCCTTCTTAGTTCTGGGCCTTTTTACAATTATCTCACCTTTCCAGAGCGGTGGGTTTGGCTTCCCCTCGTTGTCTGACAGGAATCCCGCTCCTCTAGCGCTGACCGCCCGTGTCCTCTCCCCTCTGTCCCACCGCCATCCCCGGCAACACAGGCCCGAGCAGCTGATACGCCGGGAGAAGCCGTCCCGGGCAGGAGCCTGGATGTGGGATGAGGAAGGGAATGCAGGTCAATGCCGGAGCAAATAAGCCACCCTCGAGTTGGGGTTTAGGTGCTTTCCGTTCGCTTTTAGTCAGGCGTACATCTAGGGAAAATCCACTGGATATCCCTAGTGTCGACCATCTGTGCTGGCCGACCAGTCTCATCCATAGAATCTAGATGTTTAAACACAGAAATTACCTTTTTCCTACTTAATCCAGAAGTTCAGTTAAATTCCCAACGGCCAAAGGACTCCTTTTTGTCAGCAGAGCAAAGCAACAGTTCAGCCAGGTGCTGGGCACACAGCACAGGGAGTCATTGCAACCCCAAGGCAAGCTTCATCCACTTGGATAGTCCCGAGGAACAGTGCAAAGCTGTGTCCACACGTGTGTGACCAGATACCCTTCTGCCTTTTTCTAGTCACTTATAAACTTGCCTCCTTCAAGAAAGCAGCTGCTAACAGCCATTCACCCCCAGCAGGTTTTTTGAGGGTATTTTTTCATTTACAAAATCCTTTCTGAAGTCTTCATTGAAAAAAACAAAATAGCATTTGGGAGAATCTGGCTGCGGGGGGAGGGGGGGGGTAAAAGCTGCAATAAACAATGCACAAACCATCCGAGACTTCTGTGTTTCACTGGCAAATTATCACAAGCACCAGGAAGCAGGACTATTGCCTCTTGCCTCTGCTACGGGGGTTTGTTAAACAAAGCTGTGTACTCTGTTGTGCTTGAGGACAAATGGAGTAAACACCATTTATCCATTCCTCCTTTTCTGGCCGTTAGCATCAAACATGTAAATCCACCCAATGTTTTTAATGGCCGATGTACTGCTGTTCAGCTGGCAGTGGAAATCAACCTCATCCCATTCAGGTGTTGAAAACTCTCTACTTAAGACTTACAAATTGTCTTGAGTGAGGCTAACTCTAATTCAGCTGCTAAGGAGCACTCACTGAAGGCAAAAGTGTAATTCCAAACAAACAAAGCCTACTTCTCCCAACTGACAAAACAAAATAAGCAAGAACAAGTGTATATCTTCCTTGCCTACACTATACAATGCCATGTTTTCTTGTTAAAGGTGTTTTCAGACATCCTAAATTCACTGTATTAGCCGGAGCAACATCCAGCCCAACTCAGGAGAACAGGCTATAGCTTGATTCGAATGGGGATGACCGACCCTGTATATTTTCCTGTGCAGGATTATCAGCGAAGAATATGCACCAAGGGAGAAATCATGTGCAGTATGTCAGCCATAGTCCTACCACAGCCACTGTAATATGATCAGTGGCAGAAGCTCTTAGACAGTTGGTATTCTCATTTCCCTGGAAAAAAACTTAAATTTTATGCCATGTATATCTTGTTTTGTCCCTCCTAATGAAATGCCTACTTTTGCCTACCTTTTGGACACAGAGCATTTTAACAGCTTCTTCCCAACCTCCCTTTGCAGCCTCCTCTTCCCCATCACTTGCTAATACAAGTAATTGTCACTGTCTGCTATGGAAAAAAAAATGGTGTTCTATGGCTAAGGCCATATGAGAAACGTTACAAGAACAGGAAGGGAAAGTGAGGATGGTCAAAACATGAAACTACAGATTTGCTTTCAGGGCATGCCTTTTTGAGGGCACTCACCATGTTTTGTATGCATCATGGAGTAACATATACACAGAAGGAAAAGTATGAGTGACATACCAGACTGAAATAATTTGCCCCTGGATTGAATGCTAAGCTCAGAGTCAGTGGAGAGTATATTTCTGCTACAAAACAGCCAAAGTCTGTGTCTCAGCCCATTCAGAGCTAACATGCATTGAATTTTTACAGGTGCATTCTCCTTAACGTGTAAGCCATGCCAGTCTAGTGGCAAGAACGCAATGCACTCTCCTAGGTGGAATTTGGCCCTATCTGGTCTATTTTCATTCTGGACTGTAGCAAAGGGAAGCATTGATTTCATCAGCTTGTTCCAACAGTTATTTCACTTACTGTGCAAGATGCAGTCTGTGAATGGTACATGGCAGTTACACTTCACAAAACAAACAATCTTCTCTCTGTAATTTATGTGTAGAAGGGTACTTGACTCTTTCATATGTAAACGATTAACAAGACCTATCTTAGCCAGCTCTACTGAGTAGGAACCAAAGCTAACAGAGATAGTGCTGTTCCTAATTCATTATTGGTAGTGGGAAATCAGAAAAATCCCCCAGGATGGCAGTGGGAGTGGAGTTGCACAGACAGCTGTGTGCCAGATACACGTTTTGCTGCATGCCAGCTTATATTGCTTTCTTCTTGTGCAGCTAATGTTCATTGCATTCCTATTTATAGTTCCCATCTTTCGGTCAGTTGTCACTGCTCCAAAAGAAATAATGGCAAGCTGTAACATTCCATACTGAGTGACACCAAACACTCCTTTTACGTCCTCAACATCTCTCCTCTTGCAAAGCTCATCACAGGTACCTGCTCCTCTTTCTCAGAAGAGATGCAGGATAGTAATTACAGTGCTATAGTTAGACAAAAGAAAGTGTTTACAATTAATCTTTCTTCCACTTTCCAAAGCAACTGTGCACAAGGGATTGCATCATTCATTAAAAGCCGTGGAGATATATTTAAATTTCTTTGCCTCCTTTATTAGAAGGCAAGGTGAAACCCACACAATTGTCTTTCAGTGGTGTAATGCCACACAGCTTTCAGGTGAGATACTCACGTACTTCCATTGCATTTATTTCACACATCTTGGGCAGTGAAGTTACATCTGTCCTGTTTGCATATATTAGCTAGTACCAAAGTACAGGCAAATCCAGAACTGGAAAGAAATTGCTACAAGGAAATGAAATAAAATTGGAAGAATTTTAGCCATTTTTTTCATTAAAATTTTCTCAACAGAAGAAAATAGCACCGTTTTCCAAATTTGCACAGCCTAACATTTTCATCATACAAGATTCTTTTGACTTCCTTTGAGAAGTGCTCTTCCCTCTGTCCTTCTTCCTTGTTGATAGATAATTTTTGGCATTAAATAACAGGAAGGGTGGAGCACTGAAGGGTCTAGTGCCCCTGTCTTGTGACAATCATGTTGAATTTGGCTGAAATTTGGGAAATTAAAAAAAGTAAATTCCCTTGTCACATATGTT
Organism: Manacus candei; assembly: GCF_025592945.1. NCBI lineage: Eukaryota > Metazoa > Chordata > Aves > Passeriformes > Pipridae > Manacus > Manacus candei. Next base: position 41,159,080 of record NW_026138076.1, on the reverse strand, counting down.
CTTCAGAAAAATAATGGCCCGTTTGTCAGAAGTTAGTAAATTAAACAATTCCCAAATAGTCTACTGCTGAGCTCATAGCATTTGTAAAGCATTAAAACAGTCACCACAGCAGAAACACCAGCAACCTGATGGAGTAACAAAGAAAGCAGCAGCCAGGGCTACTCCTCCTTCACCCTCTGGGGCCCAGGAATCCAGCTCCACTTTGGATAAACAGCCTTTCTTCTGCTGTCTGTCGATGTTAGTCACACAGCTCAAATAAATAAACATTTGCATCCCAGTGCTTCAGAATCGGAGTTCAAAGGTGGACAATTTATGAGTAGTTTTTTACAGCTGGACATAATACGTGGTTGTTTTTTTTTTCTGTGGAAAAACCACTGATAAAACAGCGTTGAAAGCAAGAACATGAGGATTAGGGGAAGAAGCAGGACAGTGGAGAGTGTGACAATAGAATTCCCAGCCCACAAACCTTTAGGCCACCTCTGTAACTGTAAAAGAAACCATAGCTTGCAGTTCTCAAAAAAACCCCTCTATAGTTCTTGCTACAAAGGTTACTCATCATACATAACTTGCATACAATGAGATATTATTAGAAGATTCAAAGAATAAAGCATTGATAGAAAAGGACACATGCCAAACTTGCTTGCAAACAAGTATTACACTGTGCATGTGTGTGTATGGGAAATGAAAAAGAATGGCAAATAAACTGCATGCTACTTAATATTTAGAGGATATTGAAAATTTAGAGGTCAGAGCCATATTCACTGGGTTTAAATTTTTACGTGCCTGTATGCTAATGATTCTTATGGACTCTTGGACCTGCACAGGCAAAAGGCAACCTAGATTTCAAGTGCCTGGATTGTGTTCAGGCCACTGGAATGTGATTCTGCACATCCAATGAAAGTAGGGAAAAGGAGCAGGTGGCAACAGAGAAGGTGCAGTTCAGTTGAGGTCATGGTGGCTTACGCAGCCTCAAAGCCTGATGATCCCAGGAGTGAATCCGAGAGGATGAGATCACACTCAGAGTGAGGGAAAAATGCTGCCATCTGGTGCCTCTGGAGAAAAAAAAAAAAAAAAAAAAAAGGGGATTATGTTGATGGTTTGCTTCACTTGCAGTGGTGTCAGTGCTGCTGGTTCAGTCCTACAGACCTCCAGTTATCTTTTTGTTGTTCAGAGGTGTTACCGTTCCACATGGCATATAAAAAACTAGCTTGTGAAGGCTTACGTTGAGTCTCAAAACGAACAGGCTGAAAAAGTGCATTTTATGGTGGTTTGCCCAGAAGAGGAATATCTGTATTAATGTAGTCTTTAAGGCAATTTTAGGAAAGATGGTTTTAAACAAAGTCACTTATGTCTGAGAATAGCATGCACCTTATTTATTTTGATGAAGTTATGCATATTCACACCAAGAGATTGCAAAATGCTCTCCTATCACAAATCCCATATGTACTTATTTTACTACTGTGTAGCAGAAGAAACTCTGAAGTCTGTAAAGTACATCTCAAAGAGAATGAAGAAGCTGCTCTTTGCTATCAGGTTTTGTGAAAAAGTTTAACAGAACAAGAATTCAATGCATTTCTTTTGCAGAACTGGATTTGACCTTGACCATCACTGCACAACCTCTAATGCCCACTATTTTATCCTGTGAGCATTGTAGATTATACTTAGTGCATGTCAGAAGCCTCAGAGGATACAGGACCAGACACCAAACACCACTTATTTTTATGATTTGCCTTTTACATCAGCCTATTTTGGATTGTTGTTGATACAGCCTCAGAGGATGTGCCAAATGTGTACTGAGACACTCCACAGTGTTAGAATGAGGGAGTGTTATTTTCGTCTAAGATATTTTTATTTTTACAGGCTTTCACAGAAAGCCATAATGGTAGCTTGGAGAGATTGAAATGACTGATCAAATAAAAACCCATACATCGCTCTATTTTAGATGTACCAGTCATAAAGATAGCTCTTTCTGGGAACTTAAATTTGTTTATCCCTTGACCAATGGAAAATCTGAGGGCCGCAGGTCAGCTTCCCACTGGAAGAAAACTGAGTAAAGTGGGTTATGTACCTTATTTATTTTTAGACACATCATTTTTGTAACAAAATGGTCACAAAACCTCAGGCATGAAATCCACTCTTGCAGATAAACTAACTCCCACAGCACCATCGATTTCCCAGGAAGATACTCTAATCCAAGAACAGCTTCAAAGTCATGGAGTAATCCAAGGACCAGACAGCCTTCCAAAGGATTTATTGTAAAACTTTGCAGAGCAAAGAGAAGGAACATGTTTGCCAGCAAAGAAAAGAGATTTGTAAAGTTATAACTAAAAGGGCTTTGTTGTAACTGCCTTAACATGTACTTTCCCAGTTCAGCCTTAGTATTTGATTTATCAAGATGCAAATTCACTGCTAGCTTCCTCTCTTCCAATGAGTGACTGATGCAGCCAGACAAAGTCTTTGCCACCACAGGTTTTTGTTATGCGTACCTGGAGACAACCTGAGGCTGTCATGGCACAGACTTTGTTAAGTACAGAAAATTGTGAGACGAAATAAATTGAGAGCACCCTCATTTCCTAAGTCATGAGGGGACTGCTTTTATTCCAGCTGTCAAGGAACACATTAGTTAAAAATATTTATTATTTCTTACTGTTTATTATTATTTACCATGCCCTTTGAAAACAATAAGCCAGGTTAACCTTTTTACTAAATTACTAACATTCTCTGAAAAAAAGGAAGAGTTACTGCATGAGTGTATGAAACTTGTTGTCACTTCAGAAAGGCTATTCCAGAAACTTGCTCTTTCCATGGTACCATACTTCTTCCATTTAGTTCCTAGCCTTAATGTATTTTACAGTCACTTTATACACATTTGTTCCTAAACCCCCTATGTTTTCATTTGAAATGGAGCTAGATCCTCACATGACTAATGTTGCACTGGAAGAATTTGGAATTTCTTCCTCTTCAACAGCATTAGAATTGCTTGTGGGTACACAGAGGGAGTCTGGCGCTTTTAGATGTGTACATAGCTTACGGTAGAGGAGTAATTTCTTTGACAGTCCCTTGCCCATGAATAAATCAAGCAACTTGAAGCCTTTCTAATATTATTAGCCATGTCATATAAAGCTAGTTTCAAGAAACAACAACAAAAATTTCTCAGTGCCTGTGGCAGCCTTGTTAATGGCAACTTCCATCATCAATCTCCCTTCAAGTTACAGTTTGGGAAGGGAATTTCATTTCACTTCACACAGAAAAGCATTTTTGGTGCATCCTCCATCTCCAGCTGTATCACGTCAGCCAGGTGATTCAGAGAGATTTCTTATTAGCCAAACTTTTGACTATTCCCAAAGGAGATGATAAGAGTTTTCTGTAGTAGAATGCTAGGTGGCTAAGGAGTACTTCTGAATAAACCAGGAGAAACATAACTGGAAAGAACCTGTGTCTTGTCAGAAGGCTTGTATTAACCCAATATACAGGGTCCACATCTCCACTGGAAAAATCCACGTTAAGATAAGGATAACATCCAGTGTCCAGAGAAGTGAATTGTAGTAGAGACAAGCTACAGCCTTGGTGTGTTTGCATGGTCTTGAGGATAACAAAACACACTTCATGCTATCTATAATCACTTACCCAGTGCCTTTGAAAGGACTAGACATGTTAGTCTCTGGGCCCATGTTACCACGATACCATGCTATTTCCTTACAAACCCAATTGGTTTCTCAGAATATTCTAGCAATTGGTCTACAGTCCTTGCTCAGTGCACCTCATGCATTGCAAAACGTAGATTGCAGACTTAAGAGAAAGATTTAAGCTTTTCCTTGAATTATGCAGATGGGTACAGATAATTACCTGTGAGCAACATTGTCCATCTGAATATTATTAGCATGTGCTACTTTAAGCATATAAAAATGACACTTTGCCTTGAGTCACAACAGGAAAGAAGTGACTCTTGGCTTTTTTATGGTTTCATCACTTTAGCCAACCAGCTTTGGCAAAAAAGTTTCTTCTTTTGATAGGGAAAATGAATGTTTAACCAGTTCTGGAAGAAGCCATGTATGAATGTCCCATGGCAAACCTACCACCAGCTTGGTACTTGGGCATCAGCTTTCTTATGCTTTTTATTTAAATTTTTCATGCTTCAATACTGCCTAAAAGAATGGGTTCTTCTCTCAACAACCAATTACCGCTATCAAATATAAAATGTAGCTTCTAAAAATGAAAAAATGAACCAAATCCCCAGCTGCAGATTCTGTAACTTTACCTCCTGAGGCAGAAGAAGAGGTTGCAGCTTGATGTAATCCGCTTCTGAAGTTCACGCCAGCCATACATACAGGTTGATCACACACAGGACAGGGTTTGAACACTGCCTTGCAAGATGTACATTCACCCCAACAATAGCAAACATGTGGATTTATTTTATTGCTGATGGATAACGTGTGAATATGTGAAGACTTGGGTTTGAAAGGCAGCAGTTTCCCTGCATGATTTTAAGCTTACTTTTTCCCCCCCTTAAATCAGCTAACCAAAAAGTACAAATACTAGCTTACATATCCCTTTTAATTCTCTTATCTATTCCCCTACATCACGTGATCCTTTCTTCCTCAAAACACACAACAGTTTTGTACCTTGTCAGCAGTAGGAAACCAAGGGCAGGGCCCTCCGGAATTTGATGGGCCTCTGACAGAAGACAGTCCTAAGTGTTACTGCACGCTTGCTGTCTCTGCATGAACCACCCTGCTCTCTCAAAACATCCAGTGAAGGCTCTTGGAAAACAGTCCCTTCCCACAAGCTCTTCCTGAGGGTGTTCCTTCATTTGGAGTGCAAATCTTTCCCCTCAACATATTAGCTTTCTCTCCTCATCATTTCCTCTTGTGCCCTCTGAAGAGATAAACTGCAAACCCTGCAACTAGCTTTTATTTCCTCATTCAGGCACTGATCAGAAAGGCACAGGGATATACTCTTGTCGAGTCATCAGCAGAAAATGCTGACTGTCACAACTGAGAAAAGAGACGGCAGTTCCTGCAAAATCTGTGTTCTGGGAAGTGGCCAATAGAGCTTGAATAACCTCTCTTAGCTGGTTAGTGGGAACATCCACTAGTATGTCTGAAACATTACATTTTCCAGCAGAGGCTACAGGAAGTAAATCAAGGTACAGGAGTGATATCTATCAGTGATATCTATCTATCTACAGGAGTGATATCTATCTATCAGGAGATGGACTTGTGCAGACCACACTTCAGCTGTTCCTTCCCCATGTTACCTAATGAGAAATCAAGAAAGGAGATTTTTCTTTCTTTTTTTGGAGGAAAGCCACAAACCACATTTTTAGGAGAAGACTACTGCTCTGCTTAGCTCTTCTTGTTAAAGCCAAAGAGGTACAAGGCAATGCTTGCAGAAACAGTCATTGCAGTAATTCCCTTCTTCAGCAACTTCAAGAGGTGCCAATCTTTTGGCCATGCAAAGTTATCCCTCCTAAGGAAGTCCTTGATCTAATAGTTTCTATGATTTGTGACACAATATTGAACTATTACCAAAATGAACTCGCCTTCAGCCAGAGATAAGGCCTGCAGGAGAAACTGTGCTGGCCTTCAGCCTCTGTGATACAGACTCACCAATTATGGATGCTTGTCTTCTCATTCTTCTCACCTGCAAATCACAGCTGGTTCTCAAACATATCTATTGCAAGTTTGAGGATAAGACTCCCATGGAAGTGGTCTTCAGTCCAGATTCTACTAGTGCAATGACTGCAAAGGAAAAATGAAGCACATTTAAATGAATGCCAGGATTAAAGCAGAGAACATCCTGCGTTCACAGCAGAATTCATGCTAACAACAGAATTTGCAGTAGACTCATAGGAATAATTTAGGGGACCTTAACCTTTATATGCAGTCTTAAACAAGAAATATTAATTGGGAAGAAAATCAATATAAATTTAAGTTACGTGATTTGTCTTTTCCTCCATGACTGTCTAAAGACTGGGTGAAGACAAGTTAAAAACCAAAAAAATCAAATTATGTTGGCTCACATGCCTCCTAGTACACTCTGAGAAAGGAATCACATTTCTGTGGCAATTTTTCATAGTTTCTAAATTCAAGGTGATATTGCTTTGTCATCAGGACTTATGATATACTTGTATCTGCTGTAGGGGATTGTATTACGTGACCTGTGATTGCCATTCTGTTCCTATTTCTCTGTCACACAAACTGCCCATCAGATTTCCTAAAATTGAAAGGTGACTCAACCTCTCTATCCAGAAATAACATTGATATTTTTTGCATGAATGTAAGCTCTATCTTGCACTGCGATGATAAAATCCTTCCTGAGACACCCAAGGAAGATCTCTACCATGTAGGAGTTTCCATCACTGTTCCTAGAGGCTTACTGAGCAATTCATATGCTTCCCACGTACCACATTTCCACCATCTGCAGCTTTCACGTGGTTTCCAGATGTCCTATTGCCACTAGCAGCCGTTTGTAAAGCAGCCTCCAGAGCAGGGCTTTCTCACTGTTTCCAGGGCAATGCAACGTGGCCACGTTGTAGCCCCAGCTCACCAAAACACCATCTCCAGCCTCGGCAGCATCCCAGCACCTTCTCACCACCAGCCAGAAGGCTAAACTCACCTTGCCTTAATTGCACAAAGCTGCTTGGTTTCGGATTTACGGTCACGCCCTGCTTTTCTGCCTTTTGTCAGTCTATGGTGCCCCATCAGGATTTTCAGAGCTGAGGCTGCCCTGCCCCCGGCAGCAGCAGACACTCACACCCCCCACACCTAGAGAAGCTTTCCCTAAATGCCTTTCTGCAGGTGCTGTAGGGGTGGCAGTGCCCTGTTGCTGCACACACATGCCAGCATATGTTTCTTTCTGCATGGAAGCAGTAATTCAGAGCAAGAGGAATTGTGTCTAACAGGCTGCATAGGGGACTTTTGAAGGTGGATTGGAGCTGCTTGGAAGAGCTAGGTGCCAGGAAGGGAATAGAGCTTTTGGGGGATGGGAATGTTTTATAAGTTGAGAAAAAAACAATGGAGGTGGCCTGAAGAGTATCATTTGTGTGCTTGAGCAGGTCCAACTGGGCTGGCCAGCTTCAGTCAGGAAATGCAGTGCACTCCTTCCCAGGGGGGCCAGACACAGCACTCTGGTGCGTGTGAGCAGCATCAGGCAGGGGAAGAGGTCTCTGAGTTGGCTGTTTTGCACAACTGCTTTAATTTTGGGTCATCCCAATCCATATAGAAAAACCGTCATCTGCTTCTTCTATCGTTCCCTCCAAAATACAGAAAAGGCTTTTGATGTGTGTCTGTATGTGTGGGTTTGGTTTTTGGTTTTTGGCTTTGGTTTTGTTTTTTTTTTTCCCCTCAATAAGCAGGTGAGAAGCAGAAGTGGACAGTTCAGAAAGATGGCCTGCCCCAACATTGCAGGAGACATTTGCATGCTATTGTGAAAAAGATGTGACACCTCAATAGATTACTTGATTTTCAAGTTGTTGCACCTAGACAAGTCGTAAGTGAGAAACTCACTTGGTGTTTTAAATAGCTAATTCTGGGAAAGTATCATCTTTCCCTTAGGTTTGGGGAATTTTATCTGTGAATACAGCTAATTTAGGCATTATACTGCACTCTCTTAACTGGGTGGGTGTTGGATCAGGAGCTCGCGGTGCTGTGGGACCACCCAGTTGGTGCACTGTGCATTCTCAGTGCCAAGGACCATAGGCTTGCCTTCAGGGTGGCTGGAACCTGAGAATCGCACCTCCAGCACCTAACACCCTAAAAAAAAAAAAAAGAAATAAAAAAAATAAAGGCATTTTCAAGCTTCTGGCTCTGCTTTGAGGTTTTTTTACAATGCCTTGCAGAGGAGATACCTGGCATGATGTGTGTTTTACAGCTGAACAAGCGGATCCAAGCAGGAGGGCTGCAGGTTGCAGACAGGAGGGGATTGGTATCTGCTATAAAGCTGCAAGCAGCTTCTTCTGGGGGAGGATGCACAACCAAACTTCCTCCTTATTGTACTTGACAAATCAGTGATCAGTGTTCAAAAAACTAGTCTGGTTTTGTGAAATGAAGGGCTGTTCTCTAAAGACATAGGGAGGAGGTATAGCATCTGCCTTGGTCCTTTTATTCAGTCCAAAGGAGGCAGGTTTCATTTGAATTATCAGAATATATTCTAACTTTTTAGTCTGAGGCAAAAGTATTGTTTTTCAAAATACTGCATTCAGCTGTCAGTGTCTTAGAATCCATGGGAATGTACTTGATTTCCAAGTTTCTCCTCAACTGGTCTCTCAAAAGTCTTGCTGTAGGGATTTTTGCTTTAGTGTTTTGTGTGTTTGTTTATAAATAAAAATAATTTAAAGAAATCCAACAGACATCTGTCTTTACAGCCTATCTAAAAAGGCACACAAGTATAAAATGGGTAGGTAGAAAACAAAGCTTAATGCTGATCGGGTTGATTTAGAATGCATTTTCCCAAAAAGCAATTACTGAAACAAGAATGTGAGAACCAGGCTTAAGCAATGTAGAAGTTGCACACCATTTATTAAAAAAAAAGTTACTATATTAATCTTCAGTAAAACAATGGTTTAGTCCTTCTCCACTCTAAAAGTCTGAGCAAACATTAAATTATTCACCCAACTGTATTCTCACTTAGGTCAAGTTTAATTAAGACTTGTCTTAATTCCAACAGTAATACTGCTTCCGTGATAAAGAGCAAGTTAAAATTCCCCTTGCATTGAACACCATCATGTTCCCAAGAGTTTCAGTGTTAGCTCAAGTTAATTATGTTTAAATTATTTCCTTTGGTGTGCCGATGTAAAGATCATCATCTGACCCCTCAGAGCAGGAGCAGCGAATTAAAGCTTTCTGCCGCTTAAAGCAAAGCCTGCCTTACCACTGCACCCTCGTGGCGGTTTGCCTGCCTTAAATTCTAGCACTGAAGGACTACATTGTTTAAAAAAAAAAATCATTGCTCAGTGACATTGCTTGTTTTCCTATCTCTTAAAATTCTTCCAGGGAGATTTTCAGAGTTCTCACCTTCCAAATATCTTTGTCTGGCAATGGCTTGAAAACAAAAATGACTGAGCATAAATACCCACCTGTGCAATTTTTCAAGCATAGGATTAAGTGTGTAAAGTGGAGGCAATTTGTGTCTTACAGCGCAGACCAATAACTTCCAGGTGAGACAGTTAAGAAAACCCCCATGTTTCTTAGGCAGCATTCCTTTTTGTTTGTTTTTAAATGAGCCCTTCAAACAGGGAAGTGGCAGGAGTGGAAGAGACTGGACAAAATTGCTCTCAATTGAATCTGTTTTACAACAAGTTTTCAAAGTTTTTAGCCTAGGAACATTCAAGTTACCAGGTGACTGGGACCTTTTTCATATACTGTGAGTATAGGGATGCTCTGGCCACAAAACCAAACCAAACAACCATGAACTAGAAGAATTTGTTCATAGTTAATGTTATCAAGCCACTGTGAATAAACCATCATTGTGTTAAAGACATGCTAAATCTCTGCACAAATTAAAAAGGAGCCATGGAGAGTACAAAGGGCCCTTGTCTGATTCTGACAAATGTTTTCTTCTGACCTTTTGTGGTATGTGAGTTTCTACAGATTGTAAATAAATAAAAATAACTTAAAGCTTTTTCTTAGAGACTTACACTTTGTGATCTGGTGGCTAGAGATGATGCCACCCACAGCAGAGAGGCCATTCTTTTGTCCTGCTGTACATGGTTCTTCACAGAAAAAAGCTTAAAATCAGCTGTCTCACAGCCTCTGTTCAAAAAGGGTGGCACTACATTTTCTGCATACCAGATGAATAAACATGATAACCCCAACACTGACAAATTATTGAGGAGAACGTACAAGGCAAATACTATGTTGTCTTCTAGCCAAAGCTTCAGAGGACTTTGTCCTTGGTTTAAAGTGAGGTCAAATACACCAATGTCTATATACTAGCACTGTTTTCAATGCCACCCTAGCAGAAGTATGGTTATCTACCAAGTCTTACACTGATTTGTTAGATTAGCAAAGATCATTTGGTTTTTTAGTTGCTAGAGTGGACGCTTGTATCCCCACTCAGGGACATTCTTGACCTTGAGAGCTGCTAGAATTATTAGTAAGGCTTGGTTTGGAAGGGGCCTTAATGACCATCTTGTTACAACCCCCTTGCCATGGGCAGGGAACTCTCCCTAGGCCAGATTGCGCAAAGCCCCATTCCAACCTGGTCTTGAACACTTCCAGGCATGGAAAGTTTAAAGCCATTCCCCCTTTCCTATCACTATATGCCCTTGTAAAAAGTCCCTCTCCATCTCTCCTGTAGCCCTTTTGGGCGCTGCAAGGCTGCTAGAAAGTCTCCTCAAAGCTGTCTCTTCTCCAGACTGAACAACCCCAGCTTCCTCAGCCTGTTTTCATAGGAGAGGTGCTCCAGCCTTCTGATCATCCTTGTGACCTCCTCTGGACTCCCTCCAACAGATCCACATCCTTCTCATGTTGGGGGCCCCAAAGCCAGACACAGTACTCTAGGTAGGGTCTCATTAGAGCTGAGGGGCAGAATCACCTCCCTCAACCTGCTGACCACGCTGCTTTTGATGCAGCCCAGAACACATTTGACTTTCTGGGCTGCCAGCACACACTGCTGGCTCATATCAAGCTTCTCACCCACCAACACCCCAAGTCCTTCTCCTCAGAGCTGCTCTCAGTCTATTCTCCACACAGCCCCTATTTGTGCTTGGGATTGCCCCTGGCCAGGTGCAGGACCTTGCACTTGGCCTTGTGGAACTTCATGAGTTTTGCCTGGGGCCACCTCTCCAGTCTGTCAAGGTCCCTTGGGATGGCATCCTGTCTCTCCAGTGTGTTCACCACACCACACAGTTTGGTGTCATTGGCAAACCATGCCCATGTCACCTACAAACATTTTGAACAACTTCTTTTATAGCTATGCCTTCTGTTTCCTTTTGGATAGGAAGTGTTTGTAAACATGTATTTTTGCAATGTGAAATTACTTTGGTTGCATAATGAGTATAATTTGTCGGTTTACAGCAGAGCAGGCTAAGGTCAAATTTACACGCTGCTTTCGAAAGTACATCTGGCATTAGAAGAGCTGAGGATGCTGCAAGCTGAAGAAAAAGCTTCCTCTCACCTCCATTCACTTTGCTGAGTGATGTCCCTAGTTTTTGTTTGAAGCTGAAATTAGCGATCCGAGAACTGGTTTGGAAATTCATTTTTGCTGGAGAGAGAAGGACCATGCAAGCATGGGAAAAGCTGATAATAATAAGGTGTCAGATAGATTTGAGCCCAAGTTGAAAACCTGAATTTTTCCTTTCTATATGCTAACTGTGCTTAGCCTTGAAGTACTACTGACTGCATGGGGTGGGAGCAATTTGGTCACTTTGCTCAAGTGCCGGGGTATAAAAGCCTTTAGGAGAAAATCCATCAAAATAAAAAAAAGTCTTTCTGGTCAACACAATATGTTTTGATTAGGCCTGCTCCAGTTAATGTGAAATCTAGAGTTAGCAGCCTTTGCTGCATGTTTGGGAAGCTGTAATCTCAAAATATATTTGAAGTTACTTTTGCTCAGACAAACAGAAAGGTGAGGGGGGATTTAAATACCCAAATCCAGATTTGTGCTCTGCAGGATTTCTGTTTGGCTGCTAACTGATCATGAAGGCTTTTAGAAACATAAATGCTTACAGGCTTTCAAATTAAAGCTCCCCAGGTTCACCAACTTCTGCTTCTGGGTCAACTCAAAACATAGGTCTCCTTCAGCCTGAGGATTAGCAGATCCATGCTTATCCTAAATACACCAAGCCTGGATCACAGGCTTCCACATCCTCCCTTCTGAAGGTGCTTGGCATGCAGCATCTGCCAATGCCAACTTTTCCAGAAGGGAGTAGAAAAACATGTTTGCTTCTCAAGAGAAAAACACCATGGGGAGTTGGGACCTGCTTTGGAGGTGAATGCCTTGCCCTTTAGGATAACTAAACATACACTTTCCTTCTCAGACAAGCTCCACACGACAGAATTCTGCTACAAACAGTGAGGAGACTGAAACCTGAGCTGACCACTTTTGTATGCTGGAGTAGACAAGGAGGGGTGATGGGTGCACCCTGACCGTGTCCTGGATGTGGGGGGAATGATGGTCCTTGCTCGGCTCTCGAGACAAGAATTTATTCTCTCTCTTCAGCAACAACAAATACTTCACTATAAATCACAGTACAAAAGCTACTGTATTTTGACCAGAAATTTAAGGGGCTCTAGGATGTGCAGAAAGTTTTCTGCAGCTGACTCTGCCAGCTCCCCATTCTGAAACACCTAATTCTTCTAAACATTTTAAAAATTACCTGTTCCCAAGATTATCCTGAAGTCCCCAAACATATCTGGACACCCAGCTTTCTAGCCTCAAAATGGTGTATCCCTGATGAAACTGGAAGTCTGCTGAGACACAATTTTGCCCAGTTGAGGCTGTCTTTTCTGCCTGTGACCTGTACCACAGCTGGCTATCCCTTGCTATTCTTGCCAAGGACAGCCCACTGCAGGGCAGTCTTCTCTCCCAGGGGAGGTTGGTCTCCTGGGGAAACAAGCACCAAGGAAGCAACCTGAGTGGAGATGCTGAACTTCATCAGGGCTCATTTTACAGAATCATTTAGGTTGGAAAAGACCTTTAAGATCATTGAGTCCAACCCAGCACTGCCACATCCACCACTAAACCATGTTCCTAAATGCCACATCTACATGTCTTTTCCATGCCTCCAGGGCTGGTGACAACCACTTCCCTGGGCATCCTGTTCCAGTGCTTGACAACCATTTTGGTGAAGAAAGTTTCCTAATATCCAGTTTATATCTTCCCTGGTGTAACTCATCCTGTTGCTTGATACTTGGGAAGAGACTGACCCCAACCTCACAGCCTCCTTTCAGGTAGTTGTAGAGGGCAATAAAGTCTTCTCTGAGCCTACTTTTCTCCAGGCTAAACACCCCCAGCTCCCTCAGCCACTCTTCATCAGACTTGTGCTCCAGTCCCTTCCCCAGCTCCGTTGCCCTTCTCTGGACACGCTCCAGGACCTCAATGTCTTTCTTGTAGTGAGGACCCCAAACTGAACACAGGATTCGAGGTGTGTCCTCACTAATGCCAGGTACAGGGGCACTTGCCCAGCTTTAGTGCGGCTCCTTTTCTTCGCTGGGGTGTCTCCCAACCCTGTTGCACCGTGCCCGGTGCTGCAGTCCCCGCCGCGTTTGTGTCCCCTGCAGACGCAGGGACCGATCCCTCTCTCCGCCCGCCGCTGGGGAACCGCCAGGCCCGTCCTCCCGCAGCACATCCTGGTTCGCCGGGCGGGACAGTGGGACGCGGCGGGATGTGCCGGGATGCGGCGGGATGTGCCGGGATGCGGCGGGATGCGCGGGCAGCGGGGACCCCTAGTGGTACCGCGGCCCGACCAGGAGAAGTTTTAGGTCCTGCTACTTGGTGTAGGTGCCTGGTGAAATGCTTGTGGAAAAAGTGGAATATGCCTCTTTGCACCATGCGGTCTGCTTTGTTCAAAAGAGGGAAAAAACAAGTTCAGTAGGAGTGAAAGGAAAAACCGGGGTCCACAAAGTCAGCCTGTTTGCAGGTGATAAACACTTGTTATTTAGCCTGATCCTGTTTGAGTCTTACAGACTGAGACTAAAAAGGAAGAGCAACAGTTAGAGAGGAAAAGGTAAATGATGAAACAGGATGCATTCAATCTGACAAAGGCCTCACCTGAGTGTCCTGTGTCTGATACAGACATTAAGCAGTTGGCAACAAAAGCACTTAAGATACTCCAGATACTCTTCTGGCCTCAAAATTTTCAGTTCATCCTAGGCCACATGCTGGTGTATGACCAGACATGCCTTTTACCCATAGGGTGCAGCAGTGCAGCGCAGTGGCTGACCCCAAGAGAGGGAGGTTCATCCCTCTGTCCCGTTCCATTCTATCCCATCCCATGCCATCCTATACTGTCCTTGGCATGCACCTGCCCGGGTATGTCATGAAGCCACCAAGGCTGTGTCAGGAAATCAAGCTGCTCCTTGCCCTCCTGCTGTGGGAGCTCCTTCCCCTCCAGGCTGTCTTGCTGCCATGGCAGGGCATCTTTGCTCCACAGAGCCCTGAGCTTGGGGAGGGTCTGGCCACTCCTCTCCAGCCCCTGCAGAGGCTCCATGTTGTTTGGTACAATGGTTGGGTAGCTCCTGGTGCCCTGCAAGCTCTGTTGGCTGAGGAGCAGTGGCAGCCTGTCCCTGTGGAGGGATGAGGCCTGGCCCAGGCTCTCCTGAAGCGCTGCATGTTGCTGCCTGTGGCCCAATCAGGATCCAATATGTGATTCTATGGCTAATTTCAAAACATTTTGGGCCCATATCCAACAAACACAGTATTATGGAATCCCTTACACCCACTATCCATTAAAGAAGACTCCGATCCTTGGGATTCATGGGATGGGGACAGTAACAAATGAGAATTGGCTTAATAATTGCAACTAGATTTGCATTTTTAATGATTGGGATAGTCATTATACACTGTATGATCACTCATTTTATTGCTTCTCCTGTTCTTGTCTTTTCTTTCTATCAATTCTTCATCATCTTCGTGGACAACCTGTAAACTGAGGAAGCGTTCCTAGGAAAGAAACACTTTGTTAAAATGTTTAAGCCATGGGGTGGTGTGAGAGACTGAAATGTTACAGTTAATGGCTTAAACATTGTTAAAATCACCAAAGGAATTTTGTCCACTGTAGCAAACTATGCAAAGAGAAACTGCTCATCTTCGACCACCAAAGCCCACCCTCCCCAAAGATGCCTTCTGAGGGGAACTGGTCTGTGAGTTAAGCCACTTAAAGGGAACTTGAGATAAGATAAAGGTGGTACTATTGTCCAGATATCTCAGATCTAAAGGGAAGTACACAAGCCTGTGGGGATAAGAATGTATCTACTAAGAAAGCCATTCTCAACAGCCATGTTGAAAATCAGCTCTGGCTGATTTTGGTGGGCAGGGGGAGGCTCAAACACTGCAAAGACAAGATGGTGCTGTTTCTAGTGGCAATTATCCTCTGCTCAGTTGTAAAACTCTCCCCCTGCCCCTGAGGAAGGTCTGATGGGGTTTTACTGGCTCAACTGCACTGACAACATGAGAGGCAGCTGAGCAGGGGTCATAAACCATCAAAGACCCCCAAGTGCCTCCCAGACCTATCCCTGAGGCCTTCCACCATGACCCAAAAAGCGTGGCAACAGATCCAAAGTCTGATGAAAGAGACAGTGTGAACTCCCCTGTAGGGGAGATGCCAGGGCCTTCCCTCCTGAACCTAAAGGTATTGTGTTTCGAGGGCTTCTTCCCCCACCATCCAATGGATCCGGACTGCAACCATCACTTCAACCACTGGACAACTAAATTGCAACAATCAAGGCTCATCACAGATCCATAGGTGGTGACTGTGAACTCTTTTCTCTCTCTCTGTCTTTCTCTCTTTCTTTCTTTTCCTTTATACATTTTCCTGAGTAATATTTTTATGCTTTCATATTGCTATATTACTATGGATAATAATAACCAAAATATCTACATATCTGATTTCCATTGCAACCAAATTCTTCTAAAATAAACCCTATATATATATATATATACATATTTACAAACATGGATCATTCAGTGTCATTTCACTCTAATCCTCCCCAAGAGATCTATTAGCAAGAACCTGGGTTATTCTCACCCATGTCATAACAGACAGGGCTGCAGGAGGTGATGGCGCAGCAGTGGTGTGGTGCAGTGGTTGGTGCAAGGCAGAAGGAGGCTCATTCCCTCCTCCCATCCTGTCCCATGCCATCCCATCCTGTCCTTAGCCCTCACCTGACCGTCTGTGTCATTAAGCAGCTGAGACCAGCTGAGACCATGTCAGGGCTGCAAGCCACTCCTCACATCCCTGCTGCACGAGTTCTCCTCCAGGGTGCCCTGCTGCCACTGCAGGAAGGCATTCCTCCGTGGAGCCCTGCGCCTGGGGCGAGCCCGGCCTCTCCTTTCCAGCCCCTGTGGAGGCTGCCTCCCAGCATCCTGCAAGCCCTGTGAGCAGGGAATGAGTGGTATCCTGTCCCCATGGAGGGATGAGGCCTTGCGCTGGCTGTCCCGAGGTGCTGCATCTTGCTGCCTGTGGCCCACCTGTGGGAAGGAAGAGGAGAAGGAGGCATGAGATGGAGGCAGCTGCCTTGGCAGAGTGTCCCCCCAGTGCCAGCAAGCCCTACCCTTGCCCCAAGGCAGCTCCATGTGGCCTCATCCCACAGGCCTCTCCTTCCTGCCCCGTCCCAGACCTGGCACCTCTTCGCCAGGCTCAGCAGCCCCTTGAAGGTCTGGGACTTGGTGTTCTCCAAAAGATTCTCCATGTCTGTCTTTGACATTCAGTGCCACAGATGTGCCAAAGCACCCAGGGAAATGCTGCCTCCTGCAGGAGCTGCTCTCCTGGCACTGGGTAGCCCAGGGCTCCTTCAATCCCCCCACGGCCAGGGGGGCTGGCTGCTGTGTCACAGTGGTCTCTGGGCACGAGGCAACCCTGTGTCACAAAGCCCCGACAGCTCACCCCACACTCTGCTGCCAGTGCAGGTGTGCCATGGCAGAGACAAGAAACTTCAGAAAAACCTTCTAGGCCTTCATTCCTATAGCTCAACCAGATAGAAGAACTACAAGAAAGAGAGCTCTTCTAGCTGCAGTAGCTTTGGCCTGCTCAGAGGAAATAAAAAATATCCTCTGAAATTTAAACGAGGACTATATCTCCCCTTTTTGTGTTTGAATACCTTTTTTGAATGTGCACAACTGTCCTGGTTCCTGCCATGAAAGGCTTAGTTTTTTTCCATTAGCCATGAAGTGGTGTAGTTGAGGAGATGTGGCCATAGCCTGATGTTATTTGGTACCCCCTTGCATCATTGCCAGTGCTGGTGGCAAGTGACTCGCTGACTTCCAAGAAGAAAGATATGGCTTCTGGTCGAAAAGGCAGGGGAAGACATCCAATATTGTTCAGTGAAACCCTGGGTCTGCAGATCTAAGAAACTACAGAAAACCATTCTATTTTATGATTCTTATATCTTAGACAGATATAAGGACCAGAGGAATGAGAGCTCTTCTACCTGCAGTAGCTGTCACCTGCTTAAAGGCAATAAAAATTCCCTCTGGAATTCACAAATGGACTTCATCTCAGCGTTTCGTATTTGAATCCATTTGTTCGTATGCACACAACTCAGGAATTTGGGTGATATCGAAGCTTTTATTGAAAAAAAATTATAATCTATTGATGCCTATCTATCTATTTATCTATCTACTTATCTGTATAATCTATCTATCTATTGTCAAACTGTGATAAAAATGTGAACCAGCCTCAGTCCTAAGGTGTCTCTAGGGGAATCATAGGCTGGTCACAGGAATCACTGGGTAAGCCCAGTCTGGCAGGGTGCGCTTGGGGCAGCAGCCAAATGCCTGAGGCGCCGTCCCTGCAGCCATGGCTCGGGTGCCTCCCTGTGCCACGTTCTCAGCCGGACACTGCTGAGGCTCAGCACGATCACCTCCAGGCACCTTCCTGGCGCTGGCAGCCCGGCGCTGCTGCTCCTGCTCTGGTGGCACACAGGTTCCAAGGAACAGCCTGCACACAGCCCTGAGCACCCTCCCGAAGAGGGAGCGTTGCTGCTGTCGCGCCGGGCCATCAGTAGCCGCGGGAGAAGGAGCTCCATGGCCAAGGGGTTGTGCGGGCAACAGGTAAGCTCCTGCCTGCAGCGCCGGCACCAAGGGCTCTTCCCAGGGAAGAGCCTGCAGTGCATAGCCAGTGATGGTGGTTGTGGCAGTGCTGGCCTGGCCTGGCTGCTGCTCTCTGGGACGGCTGGGCCAGGCCTGTCCCCACTGAGGCAGCACTGGACTCTGGTACATGGCTGGCTCATCCTTGGTGTTGTTGGGACCAGGTGGAGCTGGAGACACTGGATGTTCGAGGTCCTTTTGCCGCAGCCCACGGGACAGCCCTTTGTCAATCGTGTAGTCCCAGTCTTCACCCTTTGTGGCCAAGGCCCAGGTCTCAGTGGGGAAATGGGCTTCAAGCCATTCCAGCACCTTCTGCTGGCCTAGGATGGCTTCCAGTCCCTCCAGGCCTGTCAGCTCTGGCTTCTCAACGTCCAACTTTGGGTTTCCCTGGCAGATGAGAAAGGAGAGAGGGACATTTCTTGAGGAGATCTCCCTCAACGTGAGGAGGACGAACTTCTTGACACTGAGGGTGGCAGAGCACTGGCACAGGCTGCCCAGGAAGGTGCTGGAATCTCCATCTCCAGAGGCATTCTAAAGCTCCCTGGACGCATCGCTGTGTGACGTGCCACAGGTGAGCCTGAGGCTTGGCAGGGAGGTTGGAGCGGATGATCTCCAGAGGGCCCTTGCAACCCTAAGGATTCTGTGGTTCTGTGCTTTGTCAAGGTCTCCTGGTTACCCCCAGCAAATGCATGCCGGGCAGCTGGCAGCAGGAGCTGCTGGGACAGGGCTGTGGGAGATGATGGGGCTGCAGCGGTGCAGTGCAGTGGCTGGCCCCAGGAGAGGGAGGCTCATCCCTGTGTCCCTTCTAATGCCATCCCATCCCATCCTCAGCAATTACCTGCCCGGCTCTACCATCAAGCCATATCAGGGAGGCAAGATGGTCCTGGCCCTCCTGCTGTGGGACCTCCTTCTCCTCCAGGCTGTGCAGCTGCCATGGCAGGTCGGCTTTGCCATATGAAGCCCTGAGCTGGGGGCGGGCTGGGCGGCTCCTCTCTAACCCCTGCGGAGGCTCCATCTTGCTTGGCGCAGTGGTTGGGGGGCTGCCTGTGCTTTGCAAGCTCTGTTGGCCAGGGAGTGGTGGCAGCCTGTCCCCATGGAGGGACGAGGTCTGGCCCAGGCTCTCCTCAGGCGCTGCATGTTGCTGGGTGTTGCTCACCTGCGGGAAGGAAATGGAGGAGGTGGTATGGCACAGAGGCAGCTGCCTTGGCACAGCATCCCCCAAAGCCAGCAAGCCCTGCCCCAACCCTTTCCCACCAGCAGCCTCTCCCTCTTGCCCCATCCCTCACTTGGCGCCTTGTCTCCAGGCTCTCCTCGAGCGGCTGGGAATTTGCATTCTCGCAAACCTTCTCCATGTCTGTTTTTGGAATCCTCTGGCACAGACATGCCAAAGCACCCAGGGGAGATGCTGCCTCCTGCAGGAGCTGCTCTCCTGGCACTGGACAGCCCAGGGCTCCTTCAATCCCCCCACGGCCAGGGAGGCTGGCCGCCGTGTCACAGTGGTCTCTGGGCACAAGGCAGCCCTGCATCACAAAGCCCCGACAGCTCACCCCACACCCTGCTGCGAGTGCACCTGTTCCACTGCAGAGATGAGAAACTTTAGAAAAACCTTCTAGGCCTTCATTCTTATAGCTCAACCAGATAGAAGAACTATAAGCTGCTGGGACAGGGCTGTTGGAAATGATGGGGCTGCAGCAGTGCAATGCAGCGGGTGGCCCCAGGCAGAGGGAGGCTCATCCCCCTGTTTCGTCTGATGCCATCCCATCCTGTCCAGGTCTGTCATCAAGCCACGTCAGGGAGGCAAAGTGGTTCTCGTCCTCCTGCTGTGAGATCTCCTTCCCCTCCAGGCTGTCCTGCTGCCATGGCAGGGCATCTTTGCTCCACAGAACCTGAGCTTCAGGCGGGCCTGGCCACTCATCTCCAGTTCCTGCAGAGGCTCCATCTTGCTTGGCACAATGGTTGAGTGCCACCAGGTGGCTCCTGGTGCTCTGCAAGCTCTGTTGGCCAGGGAGTGGTGGCAGCCTGTCCCCGTGGAAGGACGAGGCCTGGCCCAGGCTCTCCTCAGGCGCTGCATGTTGCTGGTAGCTCTTATACCTGCAGTAGCTGTCACCTACTTAGAGGTAATAAAAATATCCTCAGAAATTCAAAATTTTACCTTTTCAGAGACTTTTATTTTTGTATCCACTACTGGTGTGCACAGAACTCAGTTAAATAGGCTAAATTGAGAGTTTTATTGAAGAAAAATGAGAGAGAGGCATTTCTTGAGGAGTTTTTCCTCACTATGGGGGAGAACATCTTTACACTGAGGGTGGCAGAGCCCTGTAACAGGTTGCCCAGGGCAGTTGTTGATTCTCCCTCTCTGGAAACATTCCAAAACCACCTGGATGCATTCATATGCAACCTACTCCAGATGACCCTGCCTTGGCAAGATGGTTGGACTAGATGATCTCCAGAGTTCCCCTCCAACCCTCATGATTCTGTGATTCTGTGTGACTGAAATCTTATGCTTCCAGGAGGTCCTTTTGCAAGAAATCCTGGTTTTCTTTCAATTGGCTGATGCCTTGAGAGAGTTGCTGCCTGGCCATGGGTACCCTGGTTCACACTCGCTCAGCCCAGGCCATTGGCTCTCATGTTTCCTCTGCACTGCCCTAGTGTCTCCCTAAAAAAACTGTTTTCAGGGTTTCACCCCTGTGCTGGTCAAGGACTTGCTCAGGAACAGCAGCACCCCACCTTCATTTTCTGCTTATGAGTCTCTTAGAGTTGGTCTCTCTCTGGCTGTGTTCAAGATAAACATGTTTTTCTCTCCTCCAGCACATAAAACCCATGTTAATTTACCTGGTGTGTGCTACAAGCTCCCCATGTGCAACAGTTCCATTAGAAAAAGTTGTTTGTGCTCCTTGACTGAGGTCCGGCCAGGCTTAGAGCCTGGTCTCTTACTCAGGTGGGGTCCTAGGAAGATCTGTACCAAAGGAAAGCCCTGATTTCTCCAGCGACCCAGCGCAGGCAACTGCTCACACACAGACTCACACAAGGCTTCAGCAAGACAGGCAGTGAGAGGGATCAGGCCTCCCCTACCAGGAGGGTACTCCCATTGGCTGAGTTACAGCCTTCCCGACACGCCTACAATGCGACCCCCATTTAGGGAAGGGTTCCCAGCATTTTCAAAATGGAGGTTATTGATCCTTTGCTGCTGATAGATCCCCTTGTTTCTGGGCAAACTGCACCTCTCTGTAACTGACCACTGAACAACCAGTAACTTGTCACTTCCCACCACCAAATGCAACCATACTGCAAACTTTGCAAGAACATCTTTTTATTTATTCCTAATACTTGTTTTGGTGCAGCTAGACATGGCACAGCAGGGAGTCTGGCAGAGCTTGCTTCTGACTGTTCTGGGATAGGCTATGTTTGTATCATATTTTGTCAGACCAGAAACAAGGTCAAAGTTTGCAGAGCTTAACACACCCTTCAAGTACATACAACCCCCAATGATAAGCCACAGTTCGGTAGGTAATATAAACCACAATTGAGCAATTGGGGCTCTTGGTATGTTTTCATTAGAGGTGTGCACGATTTCTGCCAGATAGCACAAGTATTTAATTTCCTGCAATCAAAGAGGAGGGTCCTAACAGTAGAAGCGAAAACACAGCCTCCTGCTGTGAAAGCTGTGTGTGGGATTAGTGCAAAACTCGAGTCCTTGCTGAGCCAGGGGCAGCTGGCCCAGTCACTTCACACAGGAGCGGCAACCACTCAAGGAAGCAAACTGCTGCTATTGCATGTCCACACAGGCAAGTGCAAGTCAATTGGTGGCAATTAAACCGAGCTGAAGCTTTACACCTTGGCTGCCCTATGAAAATATGTTGCCTTTTCACACTCGCTTGCAAACAGTATGTTCGTGCTAACAAAATCCTAATAATACCAGTCTTTCTCACCTCTTCCTTTAGAGAGTTAAACATGTCCCTGTAATTCACAGAACAAGCATCAGTGTTGGGAAGTCGGGGTGCAATATGTATGCCATGAACAAATCATAGTGTCTTTAGTATTCAGCAGTACATTAATGGAGGACTTGGAGTGCTGGGTTTATGGCTTGACTCTGTGATCTCAAAGGCATTTTCAACCTAAATGATACTTTATGGGTGATCCTGATTCCTGTCAGATACAGGACTTGTGCCTCAGTTCATGCAACTTCAAATTGCTAAAGAAGGAACTGAATATCCATTATATCCATTTTATAATTGGGAAACTATTTGCAAGAGAAAGAGTAATTGTAACTCAGCTATGTACCAGTACTAGTACAATCTGGACAAAGGGACTCTGTGCAAGTAATAGTCCAAATGTTATCTGTCTGGCAGAAGAAAACTCACTTCTAACTTTCCCCTTCTTTTCCTCAGAAGACAATTAAAAAGTGGAGGCAGACCACAGGAAAGCTCTGTGCTTCTCCACAAGTTTTCTAAAATCCGAGGAGGTGTGTAGCACATGCAGGATTTGCTGATAGTGAGTATTTAACAGATGTTAGTCTTCTTTGTAATTTAGAAATGAGATGCATTTCTTACCTGGCTTGTTTGAGGTCGCAGGAGATGAAGGGCCTCAGATCCAAGACTTAAAAGGAAGGAACAGGAAAGCTGGGGAGAGGTAGCTGCCAGCTGCCGCCCCATCATCACCACACACGGTCAATACTGATAGGCCTGTGTCAGTATTGTGGAAATGAGCACCTTTTGGAAAAGATGGAAAAGCTTGCATATCTTTAGACATGAAACACATTGTACAAGTTCAGCAACAAACAAGGATGGTCTGAAGCCTTGAGGGGCAAAAGGTAGGAAATTAATAGCAGGCTTTTCTATTACGAACACAAATTTAAAGAATAACGTAAAGGAATATAAATTCTTGTTAAGAAATCTCCACCCACTGTGCATGCTATAGGAAATACAAGACTGGAGGATTTCTGTCACAATTTTATTTATTTATTTATTTTTTTACAATGCCTGCTTCAATGAAAGATTGAAACAGTCAAACTAAAACAGACGTTATATGCTCATACCATTTACAATATTTACATAATATACAGTTTTCTTTTTTGCTCAGTGGGTAATTATAACAACTTGGGACAAAAGTGTAAGTGAAAAGAAGCACTGGTGTAAAAAGTTAGACTTTCCTGTTTCTGATGTTGCAATGCTTGAACTAACAGAAGTGGCAAGTGGGGTAAATGCTCTGTGTAGTAACCAAGTGTAGTTGTCACCTCATAGTGACAGGTCCTGCTCAGCTTTATTTACACCAAGCCTAAGCCAGCAGGAAGCTATTACTCTATCTAAAAAATTGATGACTGAGTTCACATTTCATCCCTTCTTCATTTTAACATTGAAAAGCAGAACTGCAGTGTCGAATTTTCTATCGTGCACATAGATAGCAATTAATTTCAAATGTTTTTGTATTAAATACTAAAATATATTTTAACTTTCTTATCATACATGCTATAAAAGTACACTAAAAATTTCAAGTTTCTGAAGTAACAATTACCCTTATATATATATATATATATATATTCTCTATATAATTTTTAAATATTTAGATTTTTTTTTAATACCCAGGATAAAGATATGCTAGCTCCAGTATGGCTGCGTTTTATCATAATGTCTACCAAAGTCCCATACATAACCAAAGCCTCATCTAAAAGCTAGTTTTGCAGGTATTCTACTTTGGTCACCACCTCATTTTCCCTTCCCTTCTTTTTAAAGCACATTTCCAAAGGTAGCTGTGCTACCTTTTACCTTCAGGTTATGCCCTATCCTGAGTAAGAGCTGAATTTCAGTTCCCTCCAATTAACAAGCCAAGTCACACAGCCATTGATGGACAAACAGCAGGTGGCATTTTTCACCTCTTGGAGTGTTCTTTCAACACAGTACTGCAATCTCCAGGTCAGACATAATTCAATTCTGTCAAATACCTGACATCAACAGGAATTGCTTTAGGCCTGGATTTTGTTCAATGTACATGGGTGCTTTTCCATACACACGGTACCATGGCCCAAGGGCAAAACAGAGTGCACGGTGGTCTCAGCTACATGGTGCTCAACAAAAAGCAGTTTGAATTTTATAGATATGGCTTATGACCCACCCAAGTGATTTTTTCCACGGTTGCATCCTCAAGTAGCACCAACCTTTTAAAATTTTAATCTTTAATATATATACATACATCTTTTAATAATTTATATATACACACACACACACACACACACACACACACACACAGAGATGTGGCCTCGGTACGTTCACCGCAGGAGGAAATTATTTACAGTGAGCTGGAAAAATGAAATTGTATCAAGTTACAGTATATGAAAACAAAATTGGCATTTGTGCTTTTTCTTTGTACAGGAGTAATTTTTGTCATTTCAAAAAAGGTTCATATTTTTATTTGCATCAAGACATGTCACATGATGAAAAAAGTTATAAAACAACTAGGATTGAGAATTATAGAGCATTAATGCTCCTCATATACCCCCTAAGTCAACCGAATAGCTGCTTTCTATAAAAATTCTCCATTCAAACCCCTCTGTGGTTACCCAAGCTTGCTTGAGGATCTTCTTAATAAATGATAACAGCAGAAGAACCATGCATCCTGTCTTGCACTGTGCACATTCAGGAGCTAACAGTTTCTGCCTTCACTGAGAAACACATTTATACATAGGACTTAAACTTCACTTTTTACTCAGGACCTCAAAGTGCTTTTAAAAAGAAGGAAATACCCCGATTCTACACAGCAGTTAAGAGGCACAAGGAATAAGGCTTGAATTACTGTCTTCAGACACTGACCAGGCCATGGAAACCAAGGACTTAAACTCCAGATTCTCCCTGATCCGTTTACTGGTAGGAGAATTCTATTTTCTCAGGTAATCTCTACTCCTGGATGTACACAATTGTTTATAATGTGTAACACTAACCAGAAAAAATAGTAGTTCCCCAGCCCAAACTGCCCAGCTATATTTCAATGAATGTACTTTTCTCTTGAAAGCATGAAATGGTTTCATAAGAAAGCTGCTAAATTAAAAACAGAGGTAGGCTTAACCTTCATAATGGTTTAGAAAAAACAAGTAGTCCAATACAGCAGGCTGTAAGTACTACTTTGACCAGGCTAACAAGTGTTTTCTGGCCAACAGGAATTTCAGCACCAGCCTACATAGAAGTTACTGCCTGCCTCATATGTTCACACTTCAGGAACCACTGGAGACCAAAAAGGTGTTCCTAAGATATACAGTTTTAAATAACTCATTAAAAACTTACAGTGAATTTCATTATTTTTCTTCCTTAACTACAAAGACTGTCAGGTTGGGTGCTGGAGGAAGACTGCTCCCATCCACCTCAGGAACTAAAACACGCAGCATGTGAACTGTTACTTTGTAAGCATTTGAATTATTTTAGGAGTAAGAGATCTTTAGTGTCCTAGTAAGAAGTCATAGTATTCACATTCATTTCAGGAAACATTCACCTTTTCCAGACCACAAACTACTCTTCCTATAGCTATTATTTATGTGCACCTTTGCAATGCTTTTCCACAGGCTTCTCGTAAATGAAGTTTTCTTCTAGTCCTCTGTTTTAACAAACTACCCTCTCAGAGATGGCTGAAGAATCCCTTTTTCAACGAGGTGAGATTTCAGGGTTTTATATACACTTAATTGTTGCTCAGGCTGAAGTATCAACAGCTGTTTCAGTAATTTGCTGGGATTTGGACCCCTGTCAATGAAAAAAAAGAAATGTTTGGGTTTTTTTGTGACTGCAACTCTGAAGAATCTTTTTAGATAGCTTTCCATTTTTCTCTTACTGCACAAACAATGCCTTCCCTTTTTAGAGGACACCGAGTTATGGATTCCTCCCAGTCTACCTCCTCAGGATGCATGGGCTAGCATTACTGGGAGAGCATACTGTTAGCTCAATGTGAACAGAAACTAAAAGCATTTCTATTTGCTGTCAAATGGGGATACTGAGAAGACTTATGACAAGACTCACTGATTCATCCTTAATCACTGTATCAGAGTTTTTCATCAACAGATCTTTTTTCGTTTAGTATCTGTTGCCAGCCAGATAAGCTGTGTACTACTGAACTAAATGGGAAGTTGGCCAAGTTAGTAAAGAAAACTGCGAATTAAACCAAGCTTTTCTAAATATCAGCCTCATTTTTAGCTAGCCACCTAGTTACAGTCTACTAAGATGAACCAAATATAAAGCAAAGAATATGTTGCTGATATGCATTTACATGTTATCATATGCACTTAGAAAACTAAGGGTTTGTGTCAGTTTGGCTCCTTGACCCACCTCTGCCCTAGAAACTAAAATGACTACAGTAAGAGAATTGTGATTCCCATGATTTCTTCTTGAAAACTGGTGCAGTTCAGGAAAGATAAGCAGGATTTTTAAGAAGTTGTCTCCTTTCTTTAACCATTGCATTTTCATCTTAAACATCCCAAGCCAAGCAGCTGAGAAATACTGAAACTTACAGGAAGAACTGCAGTCCTGCAACCTACAGGCTATTAAGGAACGGCACAGGAAAAGCAGATGCTGCACAACTCTCCTGCCTGAAACTGTGATCCTATACCTTCCTGTAGTCAGTAAATTATAATAAAACTGCTAGTAGGCTGCTACATAAAACTTTCTGGTATTTTGGATACATGGGTTACCTTTCAGAGCAGTCATGAAAACATTAGGGCATAGCTTGAACCTGACACAAATCCTAGGCAGTGACGTATGTTTTCTTAATAGTTCTGTATTTGAAATATTGCATAAATCATATTTAGAAACCTGCAATCTCTGCTATGCTAAAATAACTCCTATAAATTCATTATAGAAATATGCTATACATGCTTAAGGAGTTAACATTGTAAAAAGCCCATACCTTATGAAACTGGTGATATAGACATGAACAAAAGTGGCCATCAGGTACTGACAATCAAAGCGATCCATTATCCCACCATGCCCAGGGATTGTGTCTGCAAAATCCTTTTGGGTGTGAAGGATGGGAGGGGAAAAAAAAAAAAGAAAAGATGGTCAGTGGTTCCGATGAAACACGCTAACGATGTGTCACTTGGAAGCAGCACAGTAGGGCTGCAAGTAAGCTATGTTTTCACTGCACTGAGCCAAAAGTTAGCAAGAGGCTCCTTTGCTAAAGGAGTTTTTAACCGCAAAGGTGAATCAGGGGATGAGAAGAAAAAGAAGAGATGAAACAACTTGTCCACAGTATCGCACAAGAGGACAGCGGTAGGTCAGGTGCAAGTGTGTGGCAGTGCTGAGAACACTTGTGTGCCTATACATACTTCATTTTGTGGCGAGCCTCTTAAGCTAATGGCTGTCGTTTCTTGCCTCTCCAGAATCTAATTCTCCTCTTTAATACCTTTATTGCTTTATCCTCTACTGGTAGGTATTGCTGAAGCACTTGTTACCAGGTAACGTATATTTGCTGCAAGAGAAGCAGTAACTTGAGGACTCTCCAGTCCTGCCCAGTCACCTGCCCTTTTTCTCACTGGGTTCTTGGTAACCACAGTTAAAAACCATAATGTGTGCATGCAATATAAATATATTTAACAGAATCAAAAAACCCTGTTGTGAAAAAATCATTGCTACCTAAAAAAATATATTCCTGGTGCAAACAAAGCTCGATACACTATTTTTGTGTTACCTGATCCTGTCTGTAGAACAGCTTTATCAATCAAAATACCCTCATACATCCTTTTAGTCATCCACGCTCACTTGTGCACTCTTGGGGTGAAAACCCTTAGTCATGTGGGGCAACTGCCAGCAAGTTAAACTCATCCTATGCCTGTGCCACACCAGCCCTCCAGTGCTGGGCAAGCATGGAGTGTCTAACCTCACCTACACACTGTCTTCAGTAGCAATTCCACATTAACCTTGACTTCCCAACAGTCCTTTGGTCATCACCTTGGGCCCAGAGGTTTTAAAAGAATCTACTTTTTAACATACTACTTTTGAGAATACGTGCTGCTTTTCAGAAGCATTAATTTTCCCCCAAAATCCCTTCTTCACACACACAGTCTTCTGCTCCCTGGACTCACAGGTACAGCAGCGCACGGGGCTGTGGCTCACAAAGTGCCAGGCAAGCTGCTTGGACCGGCATAAGAAAGAGGGGGAAATACAAGCACATGTACAGGAGTTCAGCACAAACAGAGGGGTTTATACACTTCTGTGCAAAGACACATGCCAGTCTGGCAGACATACAGAACAACAAGAATGACGACAAGCAACAGGATAAGATTTACAGCAGTCCTACCAAGACATAAAGAAGGCCGGGAGAAAATTTGGGGCTGCCCTCTTCCCATACTCCCACTGCCACTTAATACCAGCCAGGGACAACACTGCCACAAGCAACAGCTCACACCTTGCAATAAACAGAGGTTAGTACATCACAGAATTTGCCAATACACACACTAGTTACAAGGCAGCACCGTATTGGCAAAGGCAGCCAAACATCTCATGCTTTGGTGAACCTGACACACCAGCATCTGCATAACACACAAATACCACTGCTAAAACACAGCCAGCCACAATCTGAAGGGTAAACCACTGTCAGCACTTCTTAGGCATCTACAGGTTGCCTTTCATGTCAAGTATAATATC
The DNA here is from genome assembly GCF_025592945.1 of Manacus candei. Classification (NCBI taxonomy): domain Eukaryota; kingdom Metazoa; phylum Chordata; class Aves; order Passeriformes; family Pipridae; genus Manacus; species Manacus candei. The sequence goes on along the minus strand of NW_026138076.1, from coordinate 41,130,719 downwards.
TCACATCTTGCTTGTCTAAACCACTTCTGCAATGTGACTTGGAAGAGTAATTATCAACCAAACTAAAACCACATTATTCTTAGATTTCCAGCATTAAAGTCACATGCTGATCATGCAAAGTTTGAAGAATAACACACACACACACACATATGTATCTCTCTGATAAAACTAAGTCCTGCTTCTGATGCTAAAAAACAGCTCAAACATAATTACAACTTAGTAGAAACACTAAGTACTACAACGAATTGTTTAAAAAAAACCCAAACACTACTCCACTAATTTATCTAATTCAAAGAGAAAACCAAAACAAAACCATCTCACAGGATTCATTACACACCTTGATTTTGAAAGCTCTTTTAAATCCACTGGCAAAGAATCCTCCAAATGGCCCAATTAATGAGGCAAATATTGACAGTGCAAAGCTGTGCATCTGAAATGGGTACATATGCACTGTTTCCTGCAAGAAAAATAATTAACAATGTATTTCAGAATGTTTGATTGTAGGCATTTCAATCTTACACATTTTAAAGGGTCGGTGAGTACATTACATGGAACTATTGCTGGTAGTTCTTCTAAGTTCTAAGCATGGAAGTAATGGCACTAACACACACAATGCTATGGTGATGAAAAGAGTAAAAGTCTGTTCCTAATGGCAGTTACACACTAGTTGAAAACAGAATTAAGTTCTATGAGCTTATTTAAGCTTGCCACTAATTCAGGCCTTAACAAGCCTAAGCCCACTTTCCACAAAAATTCAAAGGTTGCTCTTCAAAAATAAGGTTTGTCATCGACTTCCAGCACAAAGAGAACACAGGCAGGTTCCCTGGGGTGACTCCAGCAGTGCATTTCAATTGCTCTTGGGTGACCACCTCCCGTGTATGAGCAATGGAGAGGGTCATGGTATCAATTCAGTTCTTATCCTTCAAGTCTTACCTGCATTCAGATACCCTTCTAAAATGGTTTAGAAACCCATTTAAGCTGGGAAGTATGATTTCAATTTTAGCCAAAGCCTTTTTATTTTTTAACTTACCCATCCCAACACAGCCTGAAGCAATGGTGGCACAGAGTACTTCTTCATTTGAAACAGCTCTGAAGGTTCACACTCTGTCACAAATCTGTTGGTTTCACTGTTATATTCCACAGGGCAGACAAAGTACTGATGTTGAGCCAAAAAATAGGAAAACTGAAAAGCAAAACAAGGTCTCCTGAATTAGGTACTTGTTGTTACACTCAAAAATCATATTTTAATGAATGGCTTTGTCACCACAAGCTCAGAGTAATAAAAACCTTTCTAAGAAGAAGGAGTAAAATCAGTCTGTTTAAACTGGAGAATGCCTCAACAAGGCAGATGTTCAGTGCGCTTAGTGATGATTTCCCAAATTGTTTTCCTTTTCATATCTCTCAGATTCATATCTACTGGATGTTTCTGCTTTATAAAATCCCAAAATGTTAGCTACTCATATTTTTTTGCAGTTCACTTCCCTATTAAAACTTGAACTATCTCTTCTACCAAGTTTGATTGTTATTGCTGATTTTGGTGTTATCGCAACAGTTACTTATGCTGTTATTATCTTCTATGCATATCATCAGTGTAAGCTGCTTTCCAGGAGAAATGCCTTTATAAAGTATGTAATACAAAAGTACTACTTTGCAAAGCATAAATAATACTATGAATAAACTTCAATTTCAAAATAGGGATGCAACTCACAGATATAACTATTCCAGATATAGTAACAATAAGGGCAGAAAATGGTCAATATAACCTGTTTAGGAGAGGTGCAAGCCTTGCCTACTCTTTCCAGCTAGTTATGAATTGGCAGAATTCTCTAGCCAAAAACCCTCTAACTCCTAGGCTTTCAGCAGTTTGAGATGACCGAATTTATCAGTAATCTTACTTCAAGTAAAAATACAAAGACTGAATCTATACAAGGAAATTTCCACCCCCAGAAATGTTCAAGGTCAGGTTGGATGGACGTGGAAGGTGCCCCTGCCCGTGGCAGGAGGGTTGGAACAGGATGATCATTAAGGTCCCTTCCAACCACAACCATTTTATGGTTCTATGAATGTCCTGTGGTTACTTACAATAAATCCAAATACGACAGTGGAAAAGAAGCCTCCAATGAACCCTTCCCAGGTCTTCTTGGGAGACAGCTAGGCACAAAAGAGAATTAGTCCATCAGTTGCATCACTGAACCCTTTTTTACTCTATTTCTTGATCTTGTTTGTGACAATTATGCTCCTACGTGGTTTTTCAAAGGGATGTGGGGAATAACTGGATGTCAGCAGCTGCAGCTGCTGGCTGTGATAAAGGAGTATGTCTAGGACCTGTCCCAGGCAAGGAGGGAAAGAGCCACAGTTTGGTGCCACTGTGCAGCCTGTGGGAAGGGAGAGTTCCCATCCCATGTGTTGCTGCCTCTGGAGGCTGCTGCTGGCCTCTGGCTGCACCTGACCCAGACTAAGCAGCTGAGCTCCTTTCAAGCAGAAGACTGGAAAAGCTGCAGGAGCATATCTTGGCTCTGTGGAGACCTCTGCAAGCAAGTGCCCATTTAGATAGTGCCAGAAGCCTGACACAACTACTGCTGAGGACACTCCTCAGGACACACCAGCTTCCTGCATACAGCCTGGCTAATTAATACAGAAAATAACTAGGGAGACCAGTGTAGCAAGCTATTTTCTTCACCAAATGCTATCACATTTTCAATTTAGGAGCAGTTTAATATCAGAACCAACTAAATACCCAAAACTTAAAATACCCAAAACTTAACATGGCAACATCATCAAAATAATAATTCACAGGTTTCTGTGGGGTCTTGCATATTCTACTAGAATAGGAAGATTAATGCTTGAGCCCTTCACAGTGCTACATCAATGAGACCAAATGAAGAACAGGTATATATGCCCTAGTGGCTTATTTCAAATTAGTTTCTGTGCAGTAAGCATGCAGTGAAACCTGCACAGGAAATCCAAAAAGAATGTGATTATAAATAGTGATGCAATAGACTAGAACTGTACTACCTGTAATGCCAATATTACATTCACATTAATCCCAGTTTCCATTTACAAATCTTCAGGAAGAGGGTAGTCAATTTGGGTTTTTTTAGTAAAGGTGTGCATCATGCAGCTCAGTATGACGTATTAATACATTTAATACAAGAAACAAAATTGCTATAAATTGTAAAAACTTGTTAGTGAGGAAGCACCTAAGTACCTACCTTAATTAATGGAGTTCTGCCAAAGAAGAACCCAAAAATGTAAGCAGTAATATCATTGCAGATAACACTTGAAATTGGAACCAGAAACCTAGAGAAAGATATTAGAAGTTTCATGGAGAGAAAGAAAAGCTGCCTGAACCTAAACACAGAACAGAAATTCAAACAGCAGCATTTCCTTCTGGGGAATTTTTCTGTAGTATTTAGAAGGAGTTATGTTTCATAATGTGTTCACCTTGTTCCCCCATGAGCAGCATATTTAGCTATACTGGTTTTAGTCTTCAGCCAAACAAGATCATTACAGATCCATGTTAGTTCAAGTTAAAAATATTATTTTGGTGCATGAGTTAAAACAAGAACAGGCTGTTTTTTTCCTATCAGGCTTGAAGACTGGTACCACAGTTAAGAAGAAATCAATAGATATAAACGTGTTAATGTTTCTGATAACATCAAAACAAGCAAATTCCTTAAAAAGTTTAAATGATAGCTAAATACATAAAAAATTAGTTTTCCTTTCCCCCCACCCCTGTGAGTTTGGAGCAGCCTGTGTTAGCTTTTTAAGTGTTCTTTGCATGCAGACTGCTTCTGAATTTGTTGTTCAAGTCCATTAAGCTTTTTTTCCCCCTTTTCAAAGCAGGGATGTATTAATAAGCTAAAAATCAGATTTTGTGACCATCTGCCAAACTACCTAGTAAGAGTAGCAATAAGAAATACTAGGTTAGCAAGGCAAATATGTTCAGTTTTTGGCACATGAACATGATTACTATGAAAAGAATTTCTATATACAAACTTTGTCAAAGGTTTTGGGCTTTCTTTCTAACTACACAACCTTGTCTGCAATAATCTCCTCACATGTTCATATATCAGGAAAACAAAAAGGAGAACATGCAGCATTATGTCCTCAGAAGAACACAAAGCACATCCTTCATGTGCTTGTTCCTTGTTTCCCAACTTGAAATTTACCTTGTCCCTGAAGAAGTACAAGGAAACATACCCTCTCTTTGAAGAGTGGTTTTAAGTAATCAAGTTTAACTGCATTGCCAGAACTTAATGTATCACTGGAAATGAGGCACTAAGATGACCCAGCAATAACCAAGATTAAAACTCTTAAAATATTTTAAGTACTCTGAATTTATTTGAACAGGGAAGGCTGTAGGGAAGGTGGCCAGATTGAGGCTTTCAAATTAAATGGTCCATCTTCAATAGCTCTGAGCAAACTGAAGCTCCCAAGTAATTGAAAAAGAATTGCTGGATATTCATCCATTCAGCAAAATGCTGCAGAACCTATTTGACCAAGCATGCAATCAACACTACTCCTTGCAAGTAAATGAAGCGGTTGTTTGAAATCATCCTACTTGTGTCTGTCAGTCTAAAGAGGTTGCTGCTTCCTCTTCTGTATCCTTTACCTCATTGCTCCCAATTCCTTCGACTCCCCTTCCAAGCAGACCTTAGTGCTCCTTTAATTTGTACTGCTTTAACTGTTCCCTCGATTATTCCCTAACCAGATCTATGTAAAAGAACCAACCTTTCAATGCAATAGAGTTACAAACCAGTTTATTACTGTCCCCTTACCAGATCATGCCTTCAAAGAGATTTTGGATGACAAGATGAGATTGAGTTACAGTGATCAGCAAAGTGACATGAGTCCATGCGAACTGTTAACAATGCAACAACACAACAGTTAGTGAAAACACCGACCCATACACCTGGATAAATACTGGCGTGTCAGCTAGAGGAGCTATTTAGGAGCTCACAGGGAAGATCAGTTCTGGTGATAATGCAAGAGATGTGTGCATACAGTATATCACAAGTTAGCTGGCTTTCTGAAGCAAGCAGTGAAACTTTAGCAGGTTTCCCCATCACTTACCTCCACCCAGAATTTTTTAACGTGCGGTTTAACACCTGATTTAATAAGACATACACCTTCAGCATGAAAGCAGCAAAGAAATATAAGCAGTGTGATATTCTGTATATACATATAACAGACATGTTAGAACTGTAACAATAAAATGGCAATGAATTACTCATGAAAGAGTCACGTTACATGGATGTGGATACCTTTCATAACAGAATACTCTTACGAAACATGAAAATTCTCAGGATTAGTGAAAATGAAGTGTTAGTTTCTAAGTGCACAGTCATTTAAACAGTCATTTTCCTCAGTATTACTGTACATACTTGGTATGTAATCTGTAGCACCAGCGTGCAACAAAGTAGTTTCCAAACAGTTCACCAGTAAAGATTCTACAGTAGATTTTACTTTCCAAACACTTAAATCAAGAACTGGTAGTTTTTCTATGATATACCAAATTTAAGCACTCAAAGTCTGGGCCATTTAACACTCTTAATATCCTACTTCTTTAATTCTCTTATCACGTGTGTTTTCCCATGGCAGCCAGACTCTATTTCCAGATAAGACAAACTTGAGAATGCTGAAAGGAAGGGTACAAGAAATTACTAAAGGTTTCTGAAAGTATTACCTGCTGGTTAATTAAAGGAGCTCTGCTGCTAAATTTTTAGTATTTGTACAGTGATAATGGAATACCACATAAAACTAAGTGGCTACTCTATGAGAATCACAGAATGATTGGAGTTGGAAGGGACCTTAAAGATCACTTAGTTCCAACCCCCCCCACCATGGGCAGGGACACCTTCCACTAGACCACACTGCTTGGGGGCCTATCCAGACTGCTTGAACACTTCCAGGGATGGGATAGACTTTCCTTGTCTGTCCAAAAATTGTGCTGCCACACCATGGATACATGGCTTCCCTCTGTTTTATTGCAATTCTTAGGTAGTCACACTTTAATGTTTTCTTGGCAGACACCAAGTTGTATGACTGACACCAGACTTTTTCTACCTTCTTTCCAAGAAAGGAAAAAGGGGAAAAAAAATCATGGAAAAGAAGGTAAAGACTACATCTTCTAGAAAAACTGCATCTCCCTGACAGGGAAGTTCCCCCACAAACAGGGTACATTATTTTGAGTAAAAGATTTTTTTCCATGTTCATACAGGGCCCAGTAAAGTCCTAGTCTAGAATTAGGGATCCTCAATGGTAAAATGCTACCTAAAGCAGTGTAGAAACAGAGGGGTTAACTGCATCCCCAGAGCTTTAGGAAATCTTTAAGGTTGTGCAATGCCCTGATTGCTCAAGTTCTTTAAAGACAGGAGCTGTACCACATTACTGTTTCATTGTGGCTTCTAGTCATTCCAGTATAAAAGTGGGAGTGGGAATGGTGTCAATAGGGTGTTTTGAGTTTGTTTAGGGTCATTTTTTGTTTGCTTGTTTGTTTTTAACCTGTAATGTTATAAAATTAGGTTTTGACCTATAAGATACATATTAAAAAAGGGTTCATCCTCTTGATTAGCTACTATGTTGTTTATTAGATGGACAAACACAAGAGATGAGAATGCTGGTTTCTTCTAACAGACCAATGATCTACTGAAATACAACAGAGCAGAAGACCAGAGCAGCTGTGAAGTATCACAGAATAAATCTTCCACACAGGGGTTAAGATGAAGTTCCCTTCATAGTACTTCAGCGGGGCCTCTACAAAGTAACACTTGAGTCAAAAGAACCACTTCCCACACTGCCCTGAACTGTTTGGCTTCAGACCTGGGAGGGAGATGCACACCCCTTTCTCTAGGAATCTCTTCAGTATCAGCCTATCACTAAGGGAAACATATCATGTTGTACACACACAAGGCCTCACCAAGGACAGATTGTACTGACTGAAAGGCCGCATCCCATGATACAATAATAATAATAATCTGCAAAGTGAACAGATACCAAACATTCCAACAACACTTGATTTCATGGCATTGTCAATTTAAGCACATTTTCCACACCTCTCTTCTGAACTAGTTTATGAACACAGGGACATGACTGTTTCTAGTGACATTCATAACGTGAATGACCACGGCAAAGTGGGTAATACACACCATGTAAAACTGCAGACGATAATGTTTCTTCACTAAACTCAAAACAAACATGCAGAATCCTGTAAAACAAAGCAAGTGTAGTTTGTACCATCTTATATGCAATGACACTGAACTGTGATATACCAGTAATTCTCTTCCTTTGAAGCAGTTTTTAATTCCTCTGCTGCTAGGAGCGTTTGCTTATATTCAGTTAAGTGTACATATAGAATTATTCTCATATAAGATTATGATTTAGTTAACACAGATTTAGCTACCATCAGTAAAGAACATTCATCTCAGTACATACAAGGTCTCATCGTGGATACCATTTTTAGTGGAAGAGGTCATCACTTTTAAAAACCACTCAAAAGCCAGGTCAAAAAAATGGTTTTAAATAATTAATAGAAATAAACAGAAGGAAGAGGACCAGCTTGCCCCTTTTCCCCAGACAGGCACACAGTCATATGCAACACAAGCGTGAAGTGCAGGTGTTGGAGAATTCAGCTGACCAAAAGAAACTTTCTGGGTGGCTAATAGAGCACCTCTTCTCTCCTATGGCAACTTCCTGTGCCAGCAGGGGTCAGAGGCCCTCAAAAGACCCTAAACCCTGGGGATAGAGCCTTAGTAACTCCTCAATCCTAGTGTGCCAGAGGGCAAATTACACTCTGCCTCCTGCTTTTGCTCATGACTAGCTTGCCTCATGTCTCCCCTCACTGGGTCATGAGGCATTAGTTAAGTTAGTTTCCTCAAGCCAGCTGAAAAAGGTCAGGTTCTGCAAAGCTGGTTTCAAGTGTGTGATCTAAGCACTGAGTAGAATTTTTCTTTAGTTTAAAAAAAAAAAAACACAACAGTAGACAGACTGAGAGTTCATCAAAGACCAGGTTTCTCACTACAGTTTTTAAGTATTTGTACCATAGCAGTCCCCTGTCCCTTAAGCCAATCTGAGTCTTCAGTTGATTTACTTTTATGCTAAAGTAATAGTAACTGCATTGCTGAAAACACTGTGGACTACATTTACATGTTCACAAAGCAATACCCCACGAGAGTGCCAGTTTATGTCTCTTCTTCCTAGAGAGGAGGCTTTTAAAGAGTCTTTCTTTGGACAGGGCAGAAATCTATCCATAAGGCAAGTATCTGAATGTCTTGCAGACAAAGCTAAGACTCAGGCATTTTGACTAATCAGTTTAAAATATATTAGTAAATCCTATTACTGTAGACCTCGCAGAACACTTGTACAGAAAAGCATCAACACAGCACAGCAATTACACACATACAAGTCATCTCCACAGTCTGCTGAAATAGTGTTCACATATTCAGGTACTGAGCCCCAGTTCTTCAGTGATCAAGGCCACTGTTTACCAACTTCTCTTCAGCACTATTAGCTCAACTTTCTCAAGATCATCTACTTGTTTAGGCTGCTTTCTTCTTCTTGGTGAACACAAAATTCATCTTTTTGCAGAAAAAATGGAACCACAAACACGTAATTTCCTTGGACATTATGAGGAAAGAGAAGCTGGAAGTGCATAAAGATAGGAAGCAACTATACATATTTTTAAATTAAATAAGTATAGACACAAATGCAGCACAAAGTTCTTTCATTTTTGTGATTTCCTACACTTACCTGTTAAATACAGTGCAAAAGATATAAACCTGTGGTAACGAATGAGGAATTGTAGCTGTTCTCTTCTTTGCACAAATGTAGCGAAGTAATCAGCTACAGTCTCTCCGTAAAAGAAGTAGTTCACACACAGCAAAAAGTACCTGCAATATGCAACAGTTAACAGTTATTTTAATAATATGCACTAAGTGCAATTCTTAAAAAAAAAACCCAAAGAAACCAAAACCACAAACAAAACCAACAAAAAACCCACAACAGAAAAGATCACACAAAATAAAAATCAGAAGGGTAGAAAAGACATGTGACAAAACCAAAATTCAAGTATAAATCCAGTTTTAAGGGTCAGTGACTCTTGTAATTTATTTCTTCTAAAGCAATGGCACTAGAAAAACAAACACATTTTTCAGAATGCAGTTGGAAAATTCTTTTCATCCTTAACTATGGCATTGGATACTCCACATATATGCAAGTCCATTTCAAATATTCTAAAAGTAGAGAACAAGTATCTACCATCAATAGTGACACAAGCAGTCCTGCATATTCTTCTCCTGTATCCTAAAAAGGGTAGTTTGTGATTTCTGCCTTGGAAACTGGAAAAAAGATACTTGCAAAATGAATCCTCTGAGGTTATATGACAGTGAATCCAACATGGGGCTTGAGGATCTGAATACAACTATGCTCTTGCCATCTGGCCTGAGGATTGTCATCTGAAAGAGTTTCTGATGCATCTCCTGCTCCTCTCCACCATGCACTCTGCCTTTTGGCTTTCTTGATTGAGCAGTAATCTTACAGCATTAAATCCATCAACTAACTAGCAAATGCAGTCCTTGTTCAAACTATTAACAGGATTCTCTCGTCTCATTGAAGTGTCTTAGTATTTAGTATCAGTGGCAATATGTTAGACTGAGAGGAGCTTTGATGTTAACTAGTGTGGCAGTGCAGAAGAGTTGATTTTGAGCTCCACATGAGAAAGTGACATTGGTGAAGTGCCAAAGTAGAATAAGTGGTAGAGTGCACATTTCCTCCTCTAAAAATTTTGGCACGACTGCAGAATCATTCGTGTATGATTGCAAAGTAAAGTTGCTTCTGGAAGTGAAGAGGCAAAATGACAAGAGACAGGGAATAACCTAGACATTTCAATTCCTTAAAAAACCTGACACGACACAAAACCAAGGCAACACAACACAGGTCATGTCTAAGGAATTATCTCCTTAAGCACCTTAAAGACTACATGTGCCCAACACCTTCCCATAACACTGACTAATAAAAGCCTTTATTTCTCCTCCCAGAACTCAGAAGAGTTGATTTCCCCATTTCTATCCAGCTCTATACAAATTGGACATTTCACAGGTGTTCAGGATTTGCCATAAAAATTAATCTCATCTTCTAGCTTTCAGAAGATTCCCCCAACACTGTATTTATGCAGTCCTATGATTAAGTGCATGACTGGAAAGGATTTAGAACTTGTGTGCAATTATTTTAATTCTCTCTGTGTGTGAAGAGGAGCCTTTAAGACACCTGTTCTATTAATTTCTTGTGCAAGGTTAACAGCCAAAAAAAAAATTCAAAGCAGTTCAGGTAACACACATCAGGTAGTTTTCTGACTATGCACACTTTTAGTTTCTACAAGCTCAATTCTGACTTAAAGCATAAATGAAAGCAAACATATATGTTTACATATACAAGTATTTATAACAAGTTAAAAATTGGAAGTAATAAAAGGCCAACTGACTTGTCCCAATTCACAGGTGGAACACAACTACAGAATTCTGTATTAGAGAGAGATGTCAAGTTTTATGTTCACACATGGCCCACAAAGCTATTATTCCACCACAACAGGATATGAAGAAGATGAAGATTTAAGTTTCACATCCTGACTTACTGAAATTCTTCCTTGCTACTCACCAGCTGAGGGATCTAAACCATGGTAAGTCATAGGAGTGGTAGACTCTGTAACCAATAGTAATGATTTCATGATAACACTTCACTTGGATGCTTAAGACCTAAGATAAGAGAAATAAAAAACTATGTAAATACGCTGCAGTTGTTTCTTACAGACAGTGAGTAGCAATGCAGCCTGCATTAAAGAGAGACATTATTCTGAACTGAAATTCCACTCAGAAAACAACTTCAAAGCAAATACAAGAAAAACTAAAGCTCCATTTAAAATTAAAAAAAAATCTCCAAACCACTATGCATGATGAGAAAAACCCCACATTGGGCTAGCTGCAAGAATATACTTGTGAAACAAAGAAAGGCTCCTGATTTTTTTTCATTAAAATAGTTTGACAGCAGCAGGTCAGGGGTGCTGCCTGTAAAGAAGGCTCTCCTGTTTCTCTTGGCTAAGTTTTATCTTTACATTTAATGCAAGGAATATTTTCTAGGCCCAATGGAAAAAACTAGCTGTGCAACACACCTTGGGCAGCCAGGTCTTTCACTTGCAAGCATCTCATTAGGGGCAATTAGGATTTATGATTAGAGGCAAAGCTCATCTAACCCAGGTCTGAATGTCACACCCTCCACGGCCCTCATTTTGTTTTGCTGATCTCACCACTTCCCTGCTTCACCTGCACTAGTCTGGCTGTATGTCCTGTCATGTCTTTGGGCTTCAAAAGCACTCTGCCAGTTTTGTCCAATCCACATTCACCAAGCAGATCACCCTATCCAGTTACATGGTATTGCCAAACACAGGCCGTTGCTAATCCCGTGCAGGGGCAGGAGTAAGAACCTTCCCACACTGATGGCACGTGTCAGCATGCAAGGCTTTGCAGCATTCTCTTACCACCTGCATTCATTAATACATTTCATCTTGCTCAATGTGTGAACACAGATTGAAACAGTCTTACATCACCTCAGTGAGTTAATTTTGAAGCTTCCCTGTCTCGTGCTCTTTCTTCTGCTCAGCCTCCGTTATAAAACTTTAAATGCAAGAGCAACATTAAGGGATTGCACCTTACAGTGGAAAAGGGCACTGGGGTCCAAAGGCATGGAAGCTTGTGCCTGTTACCTGAGCAGCAGGCAAATGTAGAACATACCTCCCAGCTCTTTAGAGCAGTCTCGTGGCTCATGCTCCAAACCTCACTGGATTACTCTTCCCACAAGCCTCTGGGCATTTTCAGTATTAAGATCCGGTTTTAGCATGATAACTCTTATGTAAATATAAGCTATTTGATTCCAGTGAATTAAATATTTCATGAACAAAACTGGTTTTTTTCCTTCATTCTCCTTTTTACCTAGTCTCAAATATCAACTTTATGAACAGTTCATTGTATCAAAAGACAGAGATTTTGCTTTATGGTATAACCGAGGAAGAATTCTATACTAATTTTCATTACTTTTTGGTTGACAAAAACCAAATTACTTTGTCTTGATAGCTTTGCCCATGACTGCAATCTCAGAGTATACCATGAATACACCAAGTCACCCTGCAAACTGATTATGTCCTTTTTGTTCATAATCATAATTTGCAAATGTAACAGACCACTAAAGGAAGGACTGTGAAAATAATCTCTCCAATCACCTACACTTTAAAAGGGCTTTTTTTTGTTGTTTCTTCACACACAAAAAAGAAAATCCTCCACTAAAGAAACAACTGATTACTAGTTTGTCATGTCATTCATCTGAAAACAGGAAATATAAACCAGACTAATTCAGATGTAGAGACTCTAATGCAGATCATAATGCTGGTGAAACAGCATTCCAGTCTCTCAAGACAATAGATTTTATGACCTTTGGAAGAAGAGGGAGGTGACTCAGAATGACTACAAGGATGTTGTGAGATTATGCAGGGAGAAAATTAGAAGGGCCAAAGCGCAACGAGCACTTAATCTGGCTACTGCCATAAAAGACAATAAAAAATTGCCTCTATAAATACATCAGAAGCAAAGGAAGGTCTAAGGAGAATCTCCATTCTTTGTGGGATATGGGGGGGAACATAATGACAAAGAATGAGGAAAAGGCTGAGGTGCTTAATGCCTCCTTTGCCTCAGCCTTTAATGGTAAGGCCAGCTGTTTTCTGGGTACCCAGTGCCCTGAGCTGGAAGACAGGGAGCAGAATAAACCACCCATAATCCAAGGGGAAATGGTCAGCAACCTGCTACACCACACAGACACACACATATCTACGGTGCTGGATGGGATGCGCCCAAGGGTACTGAGGTGAATGTAAGTGCTCATTGAGCCACTTTGCATCATTTATCAGCAGTCCTGGCTAATCAGGGAGGTCCCAACTGGCTGGATGGCCGGGCTCAGAGTTGTAAATACAGATTCAAGAAGGTGAAGTGCCAAGTCCTGCACTTTGGTCACAACAACCCCATGCAGCGCTACAGCCTGTGGGCAGAGTGACTGGAAGTCTGCCCAGAAGATAAGGACCTGGGGGTCCTGCTGGTTGACAGCAGCTGAAGAACATGAGCCAGCAGTGTGCTCAGATGGCCAAGAAGGCCAGTGGCATCCTGGTTTTTATCAGCAATAGTGTGGCCAGCAGGACTGGGGAAGTGATCACCTCCCTGTACTCGGCACTGGTGAGGCTGCACCTCGAGTGCTGTGTCCAGTTCTGGGACCCCTCACGACAAGAAAGACATTGAGGTGCTGAAGTGAGTCCAGAGAAGGGCAATGGAGCTGGTGAAGCATCTGGAGCACAAGTCTGATGAGAAGCAGCTGAGGGAGTTGGGGATGTTTAGCCTGGAGAAAAGGAGGCTCAAGGGGAACCTTATTGCTCTCTACAACCTGAAAGGAGGTTGTAGCCAGGTAGGGGTCAGTCTCTTCTAAGTAACAAGTGAAAAAAAACAGCCTCAACTAGTGCCAGGGGAGGTTTAGATCGGATATTAGGAAAACATTTTTCACCAAAATGGCTGTCAAGCATTGAAAGATGCTGTCCAGGGCAGTAGTTGAGTTACCATCCCCACAGGTATTTAAAAGACATGTAGATGTGGCACCTAGGGACATGGTTTAGTGGTAGTTTGGCAGTGCTGGGTTAATGGTTGGACTCAATGATCTTAAAGGTCTTTCCCAATCTAAATGATTCTAGGAATACCATCAAAAAATTTTTTCACAGGAGGACATGAAAAAAGTAAAAGCACATTTTGACAGTTAAACAATCTTAGAGTAAAAAAAAATCAGAGCAGTTACCTAGAAGTACCAATTTCAGTGTTTTAAGCACCACATTCCTGCCTGTTACTTGCCATGACTGGGAAAGATAATTAAACCATTATTCAATAAAAATACCAGCAATAAAAATGACGGAAAGAAACAGTAAAGGCTGACCTGCTATGCAGCATGTATGAAGAATATTACAATTATTGTTATTATTATCACCATCAGTATTTCACTTCATGAAATGCATGAATAAAATCCACTTTATCTCTGTACCGTGGAAAGAGGTCTAGCTCCACTCTACAGACAAACCCAAGGCCACAAGGCATGCCTGAGAAAAGCCTTTCAGTGCTGGTCACAGACAGCAGACCAGAGTTGTCTGCTTTCCTTAGCCTCAAATTTAAAACTGTCTCAATTTTTTTTTTCTTTTAGATTTTTTGGTGGTGGTGGTGGGTTTGGTCCTGGAAGGTTTTTTGGTATTGGTTTTGGTTTGATTTTTGTTTGTTTGCTTTTTAAAACAGACTCAAAGTATGCAATAGTAGGAGATAGAAACCAGTCAATGAAATGGACGACAGTAGTTCAGTAAGGCAACAGTAATTCAACTTCTTAGAGCTACTTTAATTCCTACTTTAAATAAAATAATTACAGTATATAAGAACTCCTTAATACACAAGTTCCAGTTGTGTCCAGTGTTTTTCAAAATATTTACACTCACACAAATAAGAGATGAGTTGCTCTGAATTGTCTGTGCAGTTTGCTTCTAGCTGTCATAGGCATGATGAATGAAGAGATCAAGCAACTCCTGCCCAGAAACATGTACTTAAACAAACTTACCAGAAGCATCAGCATAAATGATCCCAGGTATATGATCAGAAAAAAACCAGAAATCATAGCTAGACTGAGAATTCCACGAATCCACCAATTTTTCCATCTATTAAAAAAAAAGATAATAAAAATCAAGCAGTTATAAATGAAAATAAAGGCCACTTCCTTTGCTAACTAGAGATTAAAGTGTATCAGAAACAGTAGAAGTAGCAGAAATTTTTTGTGTTTAATCACATAGCAAGAAACACAGAATCAACTAACTATCCAACTAAACAGGATACATAGTAAAAGAAATTAAAATCAGCCATCTTTCTTCTTTCTCATGCTGCTCCCGCCCTGCCAAATGTCATTTGCAATTGAATGGCACAACCTCGTATTGAAGCTGCTGTGAAAATACATCAGGACCCTCAAAAAACATCCCATTACAAGACTGATGGGGGCCCAGCCATGTAAGAGCTTGTGTTTTCACATGAAAAAGGGCTGCCAGGTAAAACACATACGATTCTTTGAGGAGTAAGACACACAAAAAACCCTGACAGGTGATCACCAATTTTCCATAGAGGCAAAGTAGTTCTTTTGCTGGGCAGAGGGTTATCTATTGAAAGCAGTCCTGTGCTCTTGTGAGCACTGGCACCAGGACAGGAGAATATGTGACAATAGGGGATGATGGGTCAAACTAGTTGTACTCTTTTGCCATTGTAGACCTTTGCAGACATTTGTGGCTACCTAAGGAAAGCTGAATAAAAAGTTCTGTTACCACAGAATCGTAGAATTTTTAGGTTAGAAAAAACTTCTAAGATCATCGAGTCCAACCATTTACCCAGCACTGCCAGGCCTACCACTAAACCATGTCCCTAAAAGTGCCACATCTACACATTTTTTAATACCTCCAGGATGGCAATTCCAACACTTCCCTGGGCAGCTTATTCCAGTGATTGACAAACCCTTTCCCTAATGAAAATTTTCCTGATATCCAACCTAAACCTTCCCTGGCACAAGTTGAGGCCATCTCTTCTAAATGTATACTGAATCAACTAATCACAAGTTACTGCTAAACACAAAGCCCCCTACTATGGTCTAAAGAAATTCTTACTGATGTTTTGCTTTGTATCAGTCTTATGCTTTGTTGCTGCATCAGGAGCAACATGATGCAGGGGATAATGTTAGTTTTGCATCACAGTCCAGTTCTAATGTAAACTTCAACTTTATTAAGTTGATTTTCAAGGGTGTTACTCAATGGCAGGTTAATGTCAGCCACAGCCACTAATTGGATTTGCCTTAAGTATCAGAACAGAGGCACGACAGGCTTCATCAAAACATGTTTTTTTGTTCCTCCATGATGTGGGCTACACAATAGCAGCTTTCTCCTAGTGACATATCCATAGTGAGCAAAAGTCCTGTAGAAGAATTCAGTTTCCTTTAAGAATTATGTTAAAATACCACATGATATGATGAGAGTGTTTGCAAGTGCAGCACTGGAAAGAAAACTTCAGTAAGACAAGCTCCAGAATCTAGGAAGCCACCTGAAAATTTTATTTCATCCTCTCTGCTAGAAATTTACAGATACTATTTAAGTTCAAATACAAAGAAAAAACATATTTCTGAGAGTTAGAGTGCAACTCACTCATGTTGCACATGATAACAACAGCTCTGATGGATCTGCTAGCTACTAAACCAGCAGAGAATTTTGAATCTCACGTTCATAAAGCACTGAGCATTTAATTTTTCACTCAAAGCACCTTTGTACACCTTTGTGCAAACACTCCAATAAAGAATTTCAAGCATGTGAAACAGGAAAGGTTTCACGTGCCCCTCTCAGTTGCAGGCTTTGAGGTTTCGCCGTGCCCTTTGGAACAAGTCTGATTTGGAGACTTCCACAACTCTTAACATGATGAGAGAACTCTGAAACCAGACACTCCTTCCAGTGTGATGGCAATAGAGAACATCACATTCTGCTCACAACTAGTGCAGTTTAGAAACACGCTTTTTGAAACCTGAAACATTACATCTGTTTATAGCTCACAGACATCACAACAGAAACAGACAACAGATTAGAAAAGGAGCAAGGTGAAAAAACCTATGATTTCACACTGCTATTGAAGATATCTACTGCAGATCAATTTTTTTTACAAGGACTGGGAAATTTTTAATCATAGTGTGGATTGGAGATATTTCTGACTCTTGTAAGACCCAAGCTGCATCTGAAACATACACTGTATATTGCTTTGTTTGCTGAGCATAAGGTATATACCATACACACATTCATTTTACTAGGTAGTTTTTTGGCATGGGATCTATCACTTAAATGCTCTTTCATTGCATTAGTGAAAAAAACATAATGCAGCTTGCAAGCTCCAAAAGGGTTTGACTGATCAAGTGTTGTAAAGGGACTGTATAAAAAAAATATACTAGGAAATCTATCTGACAGTCTTCATGAATATGCAGGTCTATTATCTGTCTATCTATATCCATACACATCCCCCCACATTTCCTAGCCATTAAGCTTCTGTGAGGTTGGAGGTAGAAACCTAGGTTTTAAAAGAAACAGCAGAAAAAAGATAAACATTGCTTTAAAAAGAATGGAAATAGAAGTTATGTTGTAATTAGCGGTAAAGAAAATTACTTAGAAGTGGAAATATTACAAAAAATCTAGCAAACCTCACCTTGAGAATGTACACATCTTTTCATTTATACACAAATACCAACCCCCTCTTTTAACCTTGGGTGTAGGAAATCAGTTTATTAAAACACCCAGAAATAATTATTCTGTAATTCACACCCAATCACTATTCTTTGGCCTATTTTATTGCAATGCTCAGACTGAGCAATGGCAAATGTTTATGTAAATGTAATGTAAACTATGTTTACTTAGAAATTTTGCTACATGCAAAAAATATTACAGTGAAAGGACTATTGCAGCATAAATAAATCAATCATATCCAGTAAAAATTTATCCTTGAATTTTCATGTCTATCATATGAAATTTAAAACTGTAGTACAATTTGTAAGAATTAAAACTGCAACATAATCTGTAAGAATTTTAACCACCAGCTATTAAATTTTAGAGCTCTTTGTTTTACCATACCTGGCAGACAAGCCTGACAAAGCTCTCTTGAGGATTTCTGGAGTGCTGTCTGTTGGTGGAGGAACATCAGGAACATCTGAATCACTTTTAAGATCCAACTCGCAAAGTCTTTCTTCCAAATCCACTTCCTAGCACAAAAAAAAAAAAGTCCAAAAACCCAACATGACATTAAAGATTATTAGCTATTGTGTCAGAAAACAGTATTCAGAGTCATAAACATTACTTCAAGAACTGATAATATTTGCATTACCTTCTAAAAGACAACAGTGGAGTACTAGTGAAACTGTAGATGTTGTAGGAGACAAATGTATGCCAATAAATGTTTAAAAGAAGGTCTGTACTCAGATGATGTGACTTTACCTGCTGTGCTCAAGAAACTTCACATTCTACACACCACTTTTTCAAGGCTATACGTTTCCGGAAATACTACAGCTGTCACAGAACAAACAAGTTTAACAGAAATCCCCAACCCTCTAACATATTCCCTCACCTACATCTCAAACCAACCTTTTATGAAATAAGGAGAAGGGTCTTCTGATGGTTTAATGCCACATTAAGAAAAAAAAAAAAAAAAAACAACAGGAAATGTAATGCATGAAAACAGTTCCTTTGTACAATGAGAAGGGGTTACTGGTACAGTCTCATACACGTTACGACTTGAGCCCTTGGGCTTGAGAAGAATAATCCAAACACAACCTGTGAAGTGACCAAGTGTCTCATGGACCCAGTATTACTCAAAATAATTTCCTGTATGACTGCAGCACTGCAGTTGTTTCTTCAGTATTCACTAACAACCGCTGGGGAAGACATCATCTAGACAAACTGTGTGTCTAACCCAAATGTAAAACAGGCAGTACATATTTTGGTGACAAAGTACAAATTGTCACCAACGCTCAGAGCAGACTGTCAGGACTGTCTTTTCCTCAGCTAAAGCCAACACTGAGGGTGACTTCACTCATTCTAATGTTGCAAACACCACAACTCCAGGGAGTTGGAAAGCTGCACTCAGCCCTGGCACAGCAGTAATGCAGCAGGCTCTAGTTCAGCATCTGGCTCTCTTGAGACCTGAACTTCCTCCTGACCTCCCTGACTTGCCTCACCTCCTTACAATCCCAAACAGCTTCCAGCCTGCCCTGCTGCCTCAGGTTCAGTTCTTAACAATTCTGGGGACTATGAAGTAACCGTGCTTGAAAACTTTCTCCTCCACCACTATATGCTATTTCTCTGTCTCCCTCTCTTTCCAACTTCCTCATCTCGGTTCTTTTTCCTTAATCTACTTCCACGAATTAGAAATTTCTGCTTTTTTCCCCCCTATTTTTCCTCAATATTATTATTTTCTTCCCTTGTTCTGAGTATTTTTGTCACTTTGGAAGCCAGCAAAGGCACATCCTCCCTCTCTTACCCTCCATAAGACGCGGCAGCATTAAGGCACCAACAACCCCAGCCGTGGATCGCACGGTTACTCAGCTTACAGGCCATCGCCTTTTTCAGGAAGCTACACCTCGGTGCAACCTCTGTCTCAGTGACTGGCCTCTGCAATCAACACAGGGGAGAAAGACAAGGCTTTTCAAAGCCGGCCGCCCAAAGCCAAATGCCGGGCCCACACCCAGGGGCTGGGCAGAGGCGGCCGTGGAGGGGCCGGGGGCGAGGAGCTGACCAGGGTGCTGCAGGCGGGCTCCGACCTCGGACCCTCCCCAGGCTCTCCAGGGGCACTGACACGAGGGAAAACACCACCCTTTCCACTTAAAAAAAAGGTGGGTTTAACCTTTTAGAACACGAGACAGTGAGCTGGCGCTATACATACTCACAAGAAAAATGGGTAACAACAGGACGAATATCCTTTTTAACAATGGGTTTTTCTAATTCACTTGATGGACCACACATGTGCTCAAGATGAAACTCTCAGTTTTACACCACTTCTTCTCTAAAAACCATGACCAATTCTTCCCTATTCCTAGAAACCCCAAAGCTGAATAATTATTAGCCAGACACTATCTATAACTATTATAAGTAGAAAAAGCAAATAAGTTGTGGTCCAGACTTCAGAAAGAAAAAAAAAACTGAAAAAGCAGACAAATAAATAAATAATAACTGTGACTGCCACCTTTTATTCAAAGTTGTTTCTCATAATGTTGTACCATAACTTGGGAAATCAACTGTAGATGCAATTAGGGGGATCACAGCTCTCTCCCAAAGCCATGTTCCAACTCCTGTGACCTGCACTGGAATGCAGCAAGCTGTCTGTACAGTTCTAGGAGACACTACTCACTGCACAGATGACGGGCAGTAATCCTGGCCCTAAGACCATGACTTAGCGTCTTTAATATTAATCCCTGCTTGCAGACGGCAGAGACGTTCTCTCTTTTAAGCACGCAGAACTAATACCCTCAAACTTTTTTGTTCTATTTTGGTATTGCAGAGAGTATTTCCATACTCCGCTGATATTTAAACAACTAAAAAAAATAAATTCAAACTTAGTTTTATCCCTCTGATTTTAAACACACAACCATCACTTATGCACCTCATTATAAGCAATGTTTTAAATTCACTATTTCCAACATCTGAATTCACAGGTGCATGGCATTTTTCAGAGTATCTAAACACTCTGAAGAAGGAGTCTGTGTTTGTCCAATCTGTTTTTCAGTAGCTTATGCCTCATCCTGCTGTTACTGAGAGCTTGGCTGGTGCAACCTGCAAGTTGCATAGAACTTTGTGCATATTTTTAGCCTTACGTTGCTACCAGTGGGAATAAACACCTCAACTATCTCAACTTCCCTTTGTAACATACCTCAAAAATTACCTTAAACACTTTATTTTCCAGTTAACTGCTATCACTGCCACAACAATTCCCTGAATAAGGCATTTAATTTGTCAGAAGCCAAAAAGGAAGTTTGTCACTAAAAGCTAGTTCATTGTCTTCTGCATCATTAAGCGCTTAGAGAACCCCATCACTGGGGGACAAGAATTTCTTGCTAATTGTTTTCTAAATTATTTTACATGATTGATTATAAACGGTCTGGTTTATAACCACAAATAATAACAATCGTTATGGAAGAGAACACTAAGTTAATCATTATCAAAGCACTCAAAAATAAATTCAAGAGCCTTGCTACTGCAGCTTGACCTTGTAGAAGCAGTTTTGAAGTTCAGTACAAACCCAAGCAGCCCTTCGTTCTCCTGCTCCTCAGATTTGAGATCCAGCCAAGCTGAATACACAGTAACATCAAGGACCTGCGAAGGTCCATGGGAAATACCATGGGTTTCATGCTGGGAGCAGGTATTTAAAGTGTTTTCAAAGGTTAATTGAAAACAGCAGAGGTTGTACTGTCCTAGGTCACTAAGACACGTTTCAACCCCAACTCCAAATTAAATGTTTTATCCAAGCTGTTTTTATTTTTTCCTAGAGTTCTCAAACTGCAGGTGTCAGAGCCTTTTATTTGCAGAAGGCGTTCCACCCCTGTCTGCTTGATTCACATCTGAAGTGTCTGTAATGGGCAGATGTTGCAACAATACCACTGCCTTGCTTCTCTTCATGTGAAGGCACATGTTCCTTCAAGAGAACCCATCTGATCAGCTCATAGAATACGAGTCCAACAAGACTGAGATGATGCAGCACTAACAAGAACAGGGAAGGAGGGCAACATGACAGTTATCCACACACTACAAAGAGCTTGGCACATAACAAACACGCCTATCTGACACACTACAATGCTCATCAGTTTTCATGATTTCCAAAGTACCCTGAGACAAAGGCTTACTAAGTTACAGGAGTTTGATTTGTCTTCATTTTTGTACTCTTAAAAGACAAGACTTTCAACCTTAAGCTAAATCTTCTCTACAAGGCCACAAATGCCTGGCCACATGAAGGAGGAACTCAACCAGTCAAGAGCCTGAGCCTCCACCACAGGAATTCAGAACATGTGACATCTTGCCACAAATTAAGCTTCCATGTGGATTTCTGCTTGCTGGCTATTTCACAAAATACAGCCATGTGTCATGCATAAAAAAATAGACATGCCAATCTTTCATCACCTAAAAGGCCATATGCTTCTCAATTACTGTTTTGTACCACATGCCCTCCACTACAATTAACACGTGCCAAGGGAACCACGCACCAGGATTATTCTAGTCACAAAGGCACTTGCTGCATTTCCCTTGTACTGCATTTTTTCCAGGACACAATAAGGAACTCCCAAGCAGACAACAAATGTGTTTTTCTTGGAGAATGTGGCATCTCCATGAAGCTTAACTGAGAAAATTAAGACACTGTCCAACAACTTACATGAAAATGTTAGCAAGCAAAAGAATTTAGTTATTGCTATTTTATAAGTCTGTGTAACTCTTACTTTAAGTAAGTTTTCTCCTCCTTTTTGACCTTTCTACAATCTCTCCCACAAGTTTTACAGTGAAGTCAATAGTTCAGTTAGAACACATTGGAGTGTATTTAATTAGATGTAACTTGATACCTTCCTCTGAAGTCAAGATACCAAAGCATCAGAAGATCCCGAATAATAAAACTTTTTTTCCAAACTGTGAAAGCCTGACACATGCAGAAACGCACGTGAGAGGCCTGCATATACTGAATCAAAGACTGAAACCTACAGATCCTTTACTCTCTGCATTAGTCCTAATTCACCACTGTTTCCAAGAAAACAGAGGTTTGGAAATAGTCTGTCCTTATTATTATTATTACCATGACTGTAGCAAACAGCATGGAGGTCAGACTTCTCTGTGAAAATTAAACTGATCCATTTTCTGGATATAGGGAAAGAAAGAAGTCAAATGAAGTGACTAAGTGATCCATGACAGACAAATCCACCATAACCCATACTGCCATCAGGGATTTCATTTATCTCCCAGCAGGTTTGCAACATTTTGGACATCAAAGATCCAAGTCTCACACTGAGCTTCACAGGACTGAGCAACTTCTCCAGCAATTGATTCCCTGAAAGGGTTGTCCCATGGAACAGAAACAGTTCTTTCAAAATACCACAGCAGAAGCAGTGGTCAGTGATTCCAGTCTTGTTGAAGTTACAAATAATTAACAATGACCCTAGGCAAACAGGCACTTGTTCCTGCAGTAAGCAAAGCAATAAGATTCCACTTCTCCCTCCCTGTCCTACTCTGACAGCTCTGTACAGTTCAAAGAGGAATAACTGTGATTACTTCCAAGATACACTAATTTTTTGGAAGCATTTGAAAGAAGTGACACTTGCTCTCTAGTACAGAATGCAAACAGCTGAAATGTTAAAAGAAGCATGAACACATGCACATCAATCTGTAAAACTTTAACTAATTTACACATACTAAGTATCTGAATGCCAAGTCATTCCTGTTGCTCACAAGGGTGCAAACTATTTATGAAGGCCCTTTGACTAGGTATTCTTAGGAAAAGAGCAGCCAGGGCAAGCAGCAGGAAGTGAGAAAGTGACAACCAAAAAAAAATAAAAATCACTCCTGCCACAGTACAACACAAAGAAACAACAAACTTGTGAAGTTGCAAAGCCCTACAAGGCAAAGGCATGTTCATGGGATTTTGAAAAATGTCATCAGCTCAATAAGCTAGTGAGCACCTGGAGACACTGAGACTTACAGAGCTTGGGAACTTCAAGAAGAAAATTCACAAGGGGCAAATTATATTCCTTCCTACAACACCGAGGAAATTAACTTTGAAATTATATGGATGTAGAAATAACTACCAGTTGTTTCCAGACAATGTTAAAAAAGACATGCAAATGAGAAAAAAAAAAACCCAAACAGTTTCACCTAAATTCAGTAGGAAATGAGCACCTATGAACATAGTAAGTGTAACATGAAAAATACCAGATACCATACTGAAAACAGGACTAAAAGTACAATACAGAAAACCCTGTAGAAATATTTAGTATTTCTGGAGTTCTTCAGCAAACACAAAGGACTTCTCTACTTAGGCCAACAAGGTGCTTTAAAGCATGTTGCCTTTAGATATCTGAAAGTCTGAATTGGGTTGACAAGAGGAGAAGCAGCACAAAGCAGACACCATATGAACAGAGACAAACAAGTTTTCTCCTTCATTACAAGTGAGGAAGAGGGTGATGTTTCTGAGCTGCATACTGGAAAGCAGTGTAAACCCACTGCATCATGGCCATCTTGAGTAGTTATGAACCAAAGAACCAGTTTAGAGTCCAAATATGTAATTACCATACCAAATAGGTCATCTAAAAATAGCCACAGGATAGTAAGGTATCTACTTGTTGTAAAGGCCAGGCAAGAGATAGAGTAGAATGATAACCATCTAAGAAGCTGTGTAATGTGACATCTGTGAATTCAGATGGCCAGATGCTTCTCATTAAATCACCTACAGCAGACATTACCTGTGTGCTCATACTCAAAACAGAGTCCCAACTGTGACACACTGATGGACAGTACAAAATACTGGTTTATCCCTACAGTTACCAATGGCACTAAAGACAGTTTAATATGTACAATCAATCCTTACTGTCACCTGTGAGCCATGACAAGGGCCACTGGTGCTGTGCACACTGCAGACAGGTTGAACAACTCTAGTGGGAACACCGAGGGTCCCCCAAATAATCCCTCACAAAGTCTTCCATGCAGTGGAGACAGCTTTCCATATCTTTTGTTCAAGACATCAACACAAATGCATGCACACTGAAATTCATCTCCTGTATCCAACATCTTAGCTGCATACACAGCACCAGAGTCCTTTCTGTTCAACATCATTCGAAACTGGATGAAACACTAGACTGCTGAGCAGCTGAAGTCAAAGCACAGGAGGCCTACAGGCAAGAACAGAATTTTCCTCTCTGAAAATCAGCACAGGTAAACCAAGAATAATATTAGCAAGTTTTAGGGGCACTGTTTTGAGATCTGGAGAACAGAGGCTTTGAGCAGGGAGAATTCTTAGAAGGCAGCTCACTGCGCACCTCAGAAATGAACTTAGCCTGCAAAATAAAGCAAACCTGAACAGCTCCACAGAAAAAGAGCTTTTTGAGCACACTGCTACAAGAAACGATGTGTAAAAGTTAATTCTCATCTACAGAGAAATACTCTCAGCACAGCTATAGTCTAAACACTACCTTATGTGATCACAGCCCCCAGTGCAGCACAGCACTACAAATTTTCAAGTTCATTGGCTTTGAGATAAAGCAACCAAAGCACGGAGTAAAAACTATTGAGTTTCACTTTCCAGTTCCTCGCCACAATGTCTAAGGCAGACTGCACACTCTGCAACATCGGCATCCACGCAGGTTTAAACAGTTACTGACTGAAGTAAACACACCATGTACTGCTACCTTAATTTAGCAGAAAGCTTTTTTTCTTTCTTTAATTTCAGTCACCAAATTGAGACCTTCTCTTTCATTTTGTTCAGACAATTAGCAACTGTGATGTGGTGATGTGCTTAGCTTTTGTAGAGATAAGCCTTAACTGCACAGCAAACAAAAGAACAGCACTGTGGCTGTTTTGCCACTGTAATGAACCTGATGCATAGACTTAGTATTTCAAAAACCTCTTGCCTTAGCAGAAATGTCATACTGTAAGTCCTTTCCAGGCCAGAGGTGAAAGCCTATCACTTAAAAGGCCATAAAACAGAAACAGTTGCTGGGGAAATGCTGACATAGCCTCTAACTCGAGTTAGTTTCCGTGCTACTGTACGAGCCCAGCCACAACGAAGTGTGTTCTTTGCCTGGTCCAGTGTCCTGGTTTCATCTGGGATAGAGTTAATTTTCCCCCTACTAGCTGGTACAGTGCTGTGTTTTGGATTTAATAGAAGAATAATGTCGATAACACACTGTTGCTGAGCAGTGCTTACCCCACGTCAAGGACTTTTCAGTATCCCATGCTCTGCCAGTGAGGAAGTGCACAAGAAGCCAGAAGGGAGCATGGCCAGAACAGCTGATCTGAACTGGCCACAGGCTCTACCATAAAGTGTCATGCCCAGTATATAAACTGTTTGGGGAACTGGCTGAGAGGGGCCAATCACTGCTTGCTGGTGGGGTGGGCATCAGTCAGCAGGTGGTGAGCAACTGCATCGTACATCACTTGCACTTTATTGGGGTTTATGTGTCTTTTTGTTGTCTCCCTTTTCACTACTTTTTTTTCCTCAATTATTCAGCTGTTCTTATCTCAACCCAGGGGTTTTACCTTTTCTCCCCCGAACCTCCTCCCCATCCCACCGGGCGGGAGGCAGTGTGGGGGTGTGAGCTCAGCCGCCGGCTGGGGTCACACCACGACATCAGCTCCTTTTCCAAGGGGTGAACTACGACACGCATCCCGGCAGCTCAGCGGCACTGAGCTTTCACTGCGGGCCCGGAGAGAGCGCGGACGCTGCCATTTCAGCGGGGGGACGGCAGTGTGGGAGAACACGCATGGGCCCCAAATCCCGCGGCCCCTTGGCACGCCGCCCCTTCCCCAGTCCCGCCGCCCGGTGTGCGGCAGCGCTGTAGCCGGGCCGGGCCGGGGCAGGGTCCCTTGTGCCGGGGCAGGGTCCCTTGTGCCGGGGCAGGGTCCCTTGTGCCGGGGCCGGGGGCGCAGCGCGGTCCGGGCCCGCGGAGGGGAGGCAGCGCCGCCTCGCCGCCCCGAAAGCCGCCAGTGCCGCCCTCCCCCCGCGCGTCCTCACCTTGTCGCTACCCGCCTCCTCCTCCTCCTCCTCCTCCTCCTCCTCCTCCTCCTCCTCCTGCTCCTGGGCAGCCGCCCTCCGCCGCCGCCGCGCCGACATCGCGCCGCGGGAGCGCAGCGCCCACCCGGCGGGGAGCGGGCGCAGGCGGAGCCGCGGTCGGGACGGGGAGGGCGCTGAGGCCGCGCCGCGGAGCCCGCTCGCCGCCGCCTCCTCCTCCTCCTCCT
Organism: Manacus candei; assembly: GCF_025592945.1. NCBI lineage: Eukaryota > Metazoa > Chordata > Aves > Passeriformes > Pipridae > Manacus > Manacus candei. Next base: position 41,104,126 of record NW_026138076.1, on the reverse strand, counting down.
TGTCCTTCTCCTCCTGCTCGGAGCCCGGCGCTGTCCCCGCCGCCGGGGAGGCGGCGCTCCGGCTGCGGACGCCGCCGCGGCTTCGGAGGCGCGGCCGGAGGCGGCTGCCCGGGCGCGGAGAAGCCCCGCGTCCCTGCGGCGGCGGCGGCTGGGGCGGAGCGGAGCGGGCGGGGCGCTGTGGCCCAGGTGCGCCCGGCGCTCCGCCCCGCCGCTGGCACCGCCCCGGGCCGGGCGGTGACCGGCCGGGCCCGCCGTGCTCCCGGCCCGGTGCCCGGCGGGGCGGTCCCGTGCGCCAAGGGCAGGGTGGCCGCGGCGGTGGGCACCCAAAAACCCCCGCAACGCGGGCGTGGAGATTCAGGTTGTTCCGTCCTGATTGCCGGGGTGGCCGCGGTCGCGCTGTGTGACTGCAATCGGGCACGTCGGTGGAATCCCCCGGGAGACCGCGGCAGGAATCACCACGGAACCCTTGTGTCAGCTCCTGGTCAGCGCCCCTGGACGCCCGTGCTGCAGCCCACGCGGGCATCGCTGGGCATCTGTGGAGGGCTTTGCTCATGCCCACCTGCTCTGTGCCCATTTATAAAGACAGGTGCGGTGCTTGGCTCGTCCCTGCCCCACAGTGCCAAGTGCCCTTGCCAGGTATGGTGCCACCAGCCCTTACAGCAAAGAAACACACCTGCCTACGAGCTCAGAGGCAAGAGAAATGCCCTGCGAGGCCAGTTACACAGGCTGAATTCCTGCAGCTGCCCTCTTACAGTGCCTGTGCCTACTCTCTGCCTGGCCATGGCAACAGCTGTCTGCCCCGGAGTATTGCCATGAAGACGCTGAGTCTAGATGTCACTTCAGTGTCCACACACTGGCTTACTGTGCCTGCAAACACAGGGCCAGCACCTCTTCCAAGGCAGTGTCTAGCCGCTCCTGCTGTCATCTACATTATCCATATGGTGACTGCAGCTTGACTGCTTTTATTTCATTACGTAAACAACATTATTATTATGTCCCTTCAAAGGTATGCTTGGCATGTTTTTAGTGTAAATGCCGTGGTTCAGGAAGTTAGAGTGAGATGCTGTGAATGGACACGGGTTATGGCATCGGTAAACTGACTCCAATCTTGCTGCCAAAAAGTGTGGACCCTCTGGTATCCAGGAAGAACAGCCACTTATGTGAAAGGTTTTACCTGTGCACTGCTGACAGTGCCAGGAGGTAGCATGCCTGCAGCATCCACAAGCATGTGCAAAAAGCTGGTGTGCTAAGCGAAAGGCTGCTCTAGCACAAGGCAAAGCAGAGACCCAACGCCAGGCCAGACAAACCACAGAGGCAGTTTTTGACACTGAGACCCTTATGGACGAAGGTGACAGTGGCAGCCCACTGCTCCTCAACAATATGGCCTCATGGCCTGGACTCTCTAGCACTTCACTCTTGTCAGTATAAATTTAATGTATTTCTCCGTAAGTGAAATAATATGGGGGGAAATTTTGTTGGAAAAACTCAGCTCTTCTTCCTCTGAATATGAGAGGGTGGGAAAGAGTTCTCCAGCAGCTAAGAAACCTAAGCCATACTGGAGCACAGTGGACCCCAGTGGATAATGAGGTGTCCTTTCCACTCTCTCCTCTTCCAGTATGTTTCTGCTATTGAGTTTTTTCTTGTGAGTGTTTCTCCAGCAAAGCTCTCAGAAGAAACCAGTTTCCCTTACTTCAAGTGCAAGATGTGCATTTACCCTGTTGGCACTGCAAATGGGAGGAGCTATAAACATGGGAAAAGCTATAAACATGGGAAAGCATAAACATTTATTTTCTCCATGCAGAGAAAATAAGAAGTGGTTTGTCTGGTCTCTGCAGCTTTGCCACCCATGGTGGGTGCAGCATGTGGAGCAGACATCCAGGCTGTTTCCCCTGCCATGCAGGTTGCACACGTGGGTCAGTAGTCTGGGTTGGGGTGGCCCTCAATGGAGCTACATCCACCATGGAGCAGCTGAGTCTAGATGAAGAAGTCTGTGCCTTGTTATAGCCCTTCCTGGCAAACCTGGCCTGAAAAATGCAAGGCTGAGAATGATCAGATGCTATGCTTTTGCCACAGAAAAGACCTTTCTGTGGTTGACAGGACAGAAACAGTGCTTCAATACCTGCATAAAGATCATTAAGTATACCTTTCCATCCCATCCAGGAGAAGAGTAAGAGCCTTCATTTCTCCTATATCTTTGCTCCACCCTTAACCTAAACAGTGAAGAGGAAAAAGATTAATCTAGGAAAGCTCAGAGAAAAAAATAATTGTTTAGCAAATGGTGTGATGGAAGAAAATAACAATAATGGCAAACAAGGAAAGGTGAAGTACTCGAAACATATTAATGAGCAGAGGCAAGGCAAGTGCAAGAAGATGAGTCACTGCATTTCGGGAATAATAAAGGCAGCAAGCAATGAACAACTGGTGACAGTGGGGTGAGGGAGTGAGCAATCTTCTGGGCAGGGCCACTGAGAGAAAGAGAATAAAAAACAAGGACCAGGCCCCAGCAGGATCAGGGGAGAATACATCTCTAGCTTCACTCCTTCTCTCTCCTGGCTGGATGTTCCTGCTGCTGTCACTCACGGAATGCTCAGAAATGTGAGGAGGGACAGCAAAAGTAGCTGTATCACAGCAAAGTTTTTCAAGCCTCTCCAGCTCAGAGGAAAGAGGCAGGGGGCTCCCAGAAGAGCTGTGGGGCAGGGGGCTTAGGGATAAAGCAGATTGTGGGAGTGTGGTTGTTGGGCTTCTGAGCTGCAGCACCTTGCAGTCATGGGAGCCCAGTACATCTCTTGAGTTGCAGCTGGTTAGACTGGTCGGATGGGAATTTTCCAAGTCAACACCCTGTTACTCAGGTTCCTTTGGGGCAAGTAACTACACTGTCTGGAATGTAATATCACCTCTCCAAACGTTGTGACTGTGCATGGTTTCACAACATGTGGCAGAAACCTCCAGGTTCTCTGTGGACAAAGGTATCAGCGTGTCGGCCACTGACTTTTCTGATATGCAAATATTATCACCTCTGTTGGATGGATTTCAGTATCTTGATGTGTGAGACCTCGGAAGTTTTTGCTGCTCTGTCTTGCCTTTGCTTTCTCCTTGTATTCCCACATGAATTTAGTGGCTCATAGCTGCCAGTAAACAACTCAAACCTCAGCTACCTACACAACATTATCTGTGCAGGAAAGCCCCTAACAAGCACATCCTTGCACTTCCCCCAGCTGCCCAAAGTTAAGACACATCACCTGCCCCGGCCATGCTCCCCCCTGCCCTGCACTCCAGTGATCCACAGCAGGCAGATCTGCCTTGCCTGCTGCCTGCTGAGCCGGGAGCTGCTTCTCTGTCCTGCGCCTCAACCTACGTACAGAAGGAGGAGTTCTCTGCAGGGAGACGCAAAACTAGAGCCTTGACATTAAAATAGTTATATAAGCCCTTACACAAGCTGCATACAGCCTCCAGACAGAAAGGCAGCTGGCATGGGGCTGCTACTGTCTCTGCTGACCAACAGAAAGGCTCTTGCATGGGAGAGAAGCAGAGCAGAGCTGCTTCGTAGCTGCTGCAGCAGAAGGAAATGGAAGGAACTGGTTCCCTGTCCACTCCAGTGCTGAAGAACAGAAAATATCCAGCTCAAAATGTGTTGGAAAGAATGGCATATCTGCAGCTGTAACACTGAGGATCCCTATTGTTGGCAATCTTGGAAACAGGAGTGGTTTGCAGGTTTGGGGTTGGTTTTTTTTAATGGATTCCTACTAATACACAGAAATGAGAGAAATGGACAATATCAATATCAGCATAGACAGCAGTGTCAAGCCATGTCAACAACAGTTCAGTATCCCCTTAGAAAATATTAATTATATTGTAATGTGCTGCATTTAATAAATTTGTAATCTTTTTGCATCCTTAGAGCATTATAAAGAGGATAACCCCAAGCCAGAAAGAAGCACAGGGAACAGCGATACAACAGCCTCAGATCAGGCTGTGTGTTTGTTCTTCAAAGCACAAGACTAGCTATTAATACCCTGTGCTCCCCTGACAAAACAAAGAGCTGCAAAACACGGCCTGGTGCTGCCTTGAGATGGCGCATGGGAGCAGGGCATGGGAGCCCAGGTGCTTGGGATATGCTTGAAGCTGAAATTCTGGGTCAGAAGCTCATAATTACACAACCTGTGCACTCTGAGGTGAATCCTCCTCCAGCTCTAAGCACTAGACTCACATGCTGAAATAAAAGGAAAGCTGCAGTGGAATATAGGCTTGTATGAGTAAATAAAGAGGTTTCTTTTCCCCCTTTAAATGAATACAGCATGAACTCTCATTCTCTCTTGCTGGGTTTAACACAGGTCAGAAGGCAGTGATGCTTTAGCAAGACATCCTGAACTGAGCATACATATCTATATTTTAGTAATTTAAATTCATTCACAGCAGTGAGTTGTTCTTTTATGTTTAGATAATATGTCATGATCTGTTTACATTTGCTAGTCTGGCATAAAAACATCATAGTCTGTGGTATTTGTGGTCAATTATTTGCTTATTAGTTGCACATTTGAACTTTATAAAACAGGCCACTTGTATGCCAGCAAAAACCAAAACAAACAAAACAAACTGACCTCATTATTTCCAAGTTATGCATAAAGTTTGAGGAACATAATCTAGTGACCGCTGTGAAAGCTCTGGCAGCAGAAACCTTTGCCCCAGGCTGCTGTCACCTTCTGTTTGGTCCAAACGACTGAGTATTGCACAGCTACTGAGTTATTCTTGATCCTTCCTTCCTACCACAATCCCAGGGATGCTCTTGCTTTTTCTAAAAAAAAAAAAAAAAAGAAAAGGGTTCATATGCAATGGGTGCTTGGCAAGCTACTGTTGTTTTCATATTATATGTGAAATTAATTCTTGAACTTGTTGAGGCTGCCTGAACTTGCCATGAATCTGCAGCACACCCTTCCTTTGCGATTGCACATGCACTGTATGTTATATTATCCATGCAGATTCTTTCTTTTCATACAAACTCTGTTTGGAATACCATAATTTATTAGCTTGCAACTCTTCAGTGCTGGCAGGAGCTGTGGGCGCAGAAAAAGGTGGAGACAAGACTGATGAGGAAACAGACTGGCTGATGCCGGGGGTAGAGACTACACATTTGCAACTCCAGCTGAAGAGGTAATCACTGGATTGTTTAAAGGGACTAAGGGCACTACTCTGTCAAAACACAAGTGACTGCCAGAGAGAAAAGAGGAGCTGGCTCCATTCTAGACAAGTCCCACAAAACGTAGCACTGACAGAATTGGCTGTTCCCCTGAAGATTCGGTCTAAAGTATCTGGAGAAACTAGCTGACCCTGCATGTGGTTTGGGCAGGACTGAAGAACAAACCAGCCTTCATAAAGTGTTATGAGATGCTTTTAAAAAGGCCTCACTAGTTACACAGTAATTCCTTCAGGTGACCCCACAACTGAGGCTGCTGCACAGTAGCTCACCAGCACCTTGGTGGAGACTCAGCCTGGTGTAGACTCAGGGCGTGCTGGGACACCTGGTCCCTCTCAGGACAAGACTGGGAGCCCTGGCCTATAGGCTGCAGCAGACAAGGCAGGAGGGAGGAAGAGGAGACCAGTTGCCTCCTGCACAGCTCCCATCACTCTGTCTGGCAAAACTTTCTTGATAGAAGAAACTTGCCCAAACAAACCCATCATGCCCAGTGCACTTCCCAGCAGTTTCACTGGAGCTGAAGACCATTTATGTTAATACCTATATGGTTGGCACCAGCCTTAACACTGCAAGTTCCTGCAACTTACAGCCAGCTGTAAGAGATAATCCCTTCCATATGGTGTCAAGGGAACTGTGCTTGTGCCCAAACTTTACTTCCCTCTTCGGTCTCAGGTCATTCTGATTTATGTAGCTGAGCAGACCACAAGGCTCTCTGACAGCCAGGCTCTCAGGGAATGGGTTTTCCTACCACGCTATGAGCAATCCACATTTTGTTCTGTGGCAACAGGCATGTGCTCCCCCACATGCCAGATATGAGGGCAAGCCCCAGTCCCATCAGTGGGTATTTTGCCATCTTCTTATGCTGAGACAAAACCGTTTGGCAGTTTCAGCAACATTTCCCATTCTCAGGTCAGAGTAATGTTTCCATGTGAAGTATTTACTTGATTTGTGGTGCACAGAGCACAGCTTGCACTTTTCTCTGCTTTCTGTCACTGAATTTGCTCCCTCCACCACCTTTTTATACCACTTTCAAGAAGTTGTATGTCATTTCATTTAATTGAACTCTAGTATTACCCACCCTATTACATTTGAGTTCATAAGAAAAGTTCATCTAAGGTATGAGCAGGCATATCACCATTGATTTTTAGCAGTTTATGAAATATCACTCTGTTTTGCCAGCAATACCATCTTACTATCTTATCTCAAGGGACAGGAGGAGCATTATGGCACACTTGCAGTGTATTTTATAAGTGGTGATCAGCCGACAGGATGCAATTAAGCCAAGTATTACAGTCACGATCTGGAAAGGTTGCCCTGTAAAGTCTTGGTTTGCTGCCATTTTGTTGTGATAGTCTTCAGATTGAAGTACATCCTGTACTTTAAAAAGGTGTTCCTGCATATTCACTTAGGTGAATTCTCTGAGAGTTATTTTCCAGGGGTATAGTCATAAAGATACACTCACTAGAAATTACTGGTTATACCTTTGGCATCTTTGACATCTCCCTGCAAACCCTGTGTACCGGAACTCTGTTACACAAAATCCTGAGCTCTTTACTAGGGGAATATATGTTGAGAGAAGTGTCTTCCCCTTACCTAAAGACCTAAGAAAATGTGGACTTCAAAAGACAAAGACTCATGGCCTCTTCTCCTTTTTAAGATTCCAGGCTTGCGGTTGAAAGCCTCCCAGCAAATCTTGACTAGTGACTTCTGGATGTATGCCACAGCACTCCTGTTCCTGATCTCACTCTTCTCCTCCCTAAGTAACCAGCATACACAGGGACAGCTGTCAGCAAATTCTTCTTATGCCTCTTTTTCTTGCCTGAAGGTGCCAGATTTGTTGGGAAAGTGCTTGATCCTGGACAGCCTCTTCTAGACACTTGCTCTGTGTGCTAAAAGGGCCAAGGCATCTGGGGTCAATTAGGCTGTTTCCCATCCCACAAACCCCTCAGCTGGCTGCCCGCCTCGATCACAGTGAAGGAGGGATCTGCGACACCAGAAGAATTGGGTTCTGGTCGCCCAAAAGAGGCACTAGTTCTGCTTCTTAGCATTTTTAGTGCTCTCTGGGGCTCTGATCAAACTGGCTGGTCCTGAGACAGGTACTGCCGGAAGAGCAGGAGCCAAAATGGGAACGGAAAGCAACAACAGCAAGTGGCTTTGTACTGCTTCTACTGTTGTGCTAGACAGGTGCCTGCTTACCTGAAACCTGCAGTGCAAAGCCAAAACAAGAGAAAGAAGAGCAGAACTGTATTTTCAGGCTCACTCGCTCTTTGATCCACTCTTTGTAATTGCAAACTAAAGAAATTCCTTGTTTGCAATAAAAGAAGACTCACTTTCAGCCAGCTGCTGCACCAACATGGTGTGTTCTGAACAACATCCTTCATGCCCTCGTGAGAGCTAACCAAAGATAGTACTGTAAGATACCTAGGTATCTTACTGCAGCCAAGCACTCCCTACTGCCCTGTCTCTACTGCCAGTAGAGGTTCATGCAAGCTGCAGAACATGACTTGACTTCACTGGCTATGAGAGATGAAAAGGAAAACATGAATGTGAACAGAGCAGGAGCTGGTAGAGGAGAAACCTGTAGGAAAATTACAGTTTCCACTGTGGGGCAAGAAATGGCAGTACGCTTTATCCCAGGAGTTCTTGGCAATGACACTGCAAACTGAGGTGAGAACTGAGATTCCAACTCTCACAGTAGAAAATTGCCCCTTCTGGATGCAGGACTTTTAGTGGTCTACGTCTCCTATCCTTTGCTAGAGAGAGGAAAGAACAGGGAAAATACCCAAAACCCTGACCATCAGTCTTCCTGCTTCCTCAGCAGCTCCCAGGCTCTTCAGCATTTTCTCTGCCTTCTCTCTCTCACCTCTGGAGAGCAGGTCCAGCCACCTGGTGCTTCCCTGCACAGGGCCAGTGTGTGAGGCACTTCATCCTCTCCCCCAGAGAATGGGGTTGAGCCTGGCAGAAGCCACCATGTTCCCTAAGGCTTCTGAAGGTGCCACTCAGTCTGTGGCACAGTGCTCGCAATCCCTGTAACAAAACCTCGTGTGGTTGTTGAGGCCAGTAAGCTGACCTGGAGTTTGCAGGGCTGGATGGTGCCACACATCGGTGGGACAGAGGGAAGTAACTCCTTTCTGCTGCTCAGTGTGCTGCCAGGCTGCTCTGCTCCAGGAAGTCCCAAAGAAAGGGGACAACAACAAAAGCAATGGTGAAGGCTCCAGCCCTGGCCCCATCCAGGGAGATGCTCTTGCCCCTTCCATTACTGCCTCCGCTGGCACAGGGCAGGCAGAAGCATCATATCCTTCATGATTACACAAATAGATTTGAACCTTCCTTTACTATATTCTAATAAAGTTACAAAGGAAACAGCCAGCCTCTGCAGGTCATGAGGTGTTAAGGTTTTGTGGTAGTAGGAAGGAGAGCACAGCTGCTTTGCTGGGGCAGGGGCCTGGCCCCAGCAACACATAGTGACCCCCCCTCAATATTTATCTGTGCACTGAGACTAACCATCCACTTGTTAAGCGAAGAGCTTGGAGGTGACAGTTCAGATAAAGTCCATTATTGATACAAAAACCCTGTAGACAAGTCCAGGTGTGTTTTTCGGCGGGCTGTAGGAGGGAGGCTAAAAGTATCAAGCTTGCACATTGCTCCTCATGCCCTTTTCAGTAGAGCCAGGTGCTTGAGACGGTCCTTGCCTCTGCTAGGGAAGACACGGAGGACCTGCCTTGCCCTGCGGACACAGCGCTGTGCTTTCCAGCCGCTGGCCCGGGAACGCTCCTCGCTAGGTGGAGCTGCCGGAGCGAGCACGGCAGCCCAGGGAACCGACTCCGGAATCAGCTCCGGGATCCGGCCCAGAAAACAAGCCCCGGGATTGCCAGGGGCTCTCCGAGCCGTACCGCGTCCCAGCCCTGCTCCCGGAGCTCTTCGTGCTCCTGACAACGCCGATGTCCCTCGACTTGTTTCGGTTACACTGAAATTGAAACGGAGCAAGCAAACGAAGACGTGCTTCAGAGTATACTACTCCCGGTGATTTCTCTGTCATTTAGTCTAAATCTGCTAATCAATGCGCCCCCGTCAGCCTTCGATGTGATGGAAAATGCTGAAATACGATTTTCTAAAAATCATAAAAATATGCATGTAATGATAGCCACTGCCACCACTTTCTCCCTCTCACCCCCATTTAGATCATCAGCTTAACCATTTCCAGTTCCCCGACACTGGACCACCCTGTGCCAACAATTTCTAAGCTCTCTCTGCTGATTTCCATGGGGGGGGGGGGGCTGCTTAAAGATCCATAGTGGCGAGGGCCTACTGTACATATATTTGTGAAATACAGAGTGAAAGAAATTACATAAAAGCTCCAGCTATGCCAGTTAAATTTCCATATATTTTTGCTATCAATGTGGAACCAAAGTAAAACCAGACATTATTTTTAGCCATACAGCATACACACTTATCCATATCAAGAAAGCGCTCACAGGGATGCGAGGGTAGGGCCTGGACCCATACCCAACAACTGCAGTTGCAGGGACACTCACTGCCCTGTGCATGCTTGGGAGGCTCAACTGGCCAGCTGGGGCTGGGGGATGATGGGTGAACTTCTGTTGGATCTAAATTGCTATCTTTATGCCCACCTCACATGCACATACACTGCACAGTGGGAAATTTCTGTGCAGCAATGCACAACGAAAGAGAAAATGAAGGTAACCCTGGAAGCATGGCACCTTCCCAGCCCTTAGGCAAAGATGAAAGAGGGAGATGAAGCACCAGCGCTTCTTGTCCCTGCTGTTACACACCTGGCTGACACATACACTTTGGCATGACTGTTAATAGCAGGTTTCTAAGATAGTTTCCTTGCTTGTGTCTGATCAGCCACATGTGCACAGTCCTCACAGGGTTCCCCAAGCCCCAAGCAGGCCACTCAAAATCAATCACTCTGCAGACCAAGGTGTGCAGAGACAGCAGCAGTTCCCATCGCTGCTGCTCCCATTTCCAGTAGAAAGAAGGGACATCCCTTCCACAAGGACTTCAGTCCTTAACAAGTACATGGTTAGAGGGAAATGCTTGTCTGAATGTCATGTCGCATCACACACACATCTGTGCTGACCGTCCCTGGAGGCATTTAAGAAGAGACTGGATGAGGCACTTAGTGCCGTGGTCTAGTTGACAGGTGGTTGGGTCATGGTTGGACTTGATGATCTCAGAGGTCTTTTCAAACCTGGTTGATTCTGTGATTCTGTGGTTCTGTGACTGCAGTGCTCAATAGCACCACACAGGAATAGACTATCATGGCAATCCTGAGAAATCAGTTGTTCACTAATTAGCTAGGATAAAAGGAGACCTGGTAATCAGAAATGTCACAGGGCTATTGCTAGCAGGGCTTTGGAGCTAGGATGCCAGCAGAGTGGTGGGTGCACCTGCAGCAGACCCCTGCATCCACTTTAAATAGTTTTATGATGTTTCCACACTTCATTGTAACAGGGGAGGTGGTGACAGTCTTTGGAGATGTAAGCTGGACAAACTTCAGGTAAGGCTTGCCCTGTCGAGAGGGAATCAAGCAATGAGGGCAGAGCCTAAGCAGGACACGGGCCTGGGGGTGGGAGGGGGACTCGGAGCAGGACCTCACCAAGAATGGCCTCTGGTGAACCTGTGGATCCCGGAGAGACACTCAGCTCTTGTAATCCTGTCCTCTTGGCTTTCCTCCAGCAGGGGTCAGGCTGAACCAACGATCACAAATCAAAAGTAAAAATAACTACTCTGTTTCGGCAGCAAATATTTTCAATGCTCCAGAAAGGAGAAAAATATTTTGCCTTACTGAGGATACGGAACATACTTGAACATTTCATTTAAGAAAGCAAAAGAAATATTGAAATGGGAACAGAGGTGACTGCGAGCAGCAGACTGCAACATTCTCCTCTTTGCAGCTGTTTTGAAAAGGCAATGACCGGGTCCTGTTTCCACTCAGTCTCAACCTCCATTCCCAGTTACTCTGGATACACTTCAGTGTAAATGGAACGAGAAATTCGGATAGGACATGGGGACCACAGCGTTAGCGCGGCGAAGTGACGGGAGTGTGTCCTCAGAAGTGACTGGAAGCCCTCGGGGAAGGCAGAGCTCATAACATCCGCCACCAGCTGGAAAGCTGTTACCCGCAGAAACAATTCCTGCGCGGTCAGAACACGTAAGTAAAGCAGAGCGGTACCAGTCCTAGGAGGATGTCTCCAGTACACCTCCAGCTACAGCTGGCAGCGTTTCATGGCCCTTGGCACTCTGAAGAGCAAACCAGGGAGTCTTCAGTGGGGTCGCCCGCGAAGTGACGCCTCTGACTTTAGCTGTCACCAGAGATCTGCAGGCAGACACTCTGGGACAAGAATGCTAAAAAGCAGGTGAGATGTACCCAAAGGCCTGGCTCCTGAAAAATTTTCTGGCCGGCTTTGTCTCAGTTTATTGCCTAGTGAGAGGACACAGAGGATGGCATTTCATGCGTGGAATTTTAATGATAACTTTATTATATTTTAGTGTATTACTGGCCTGCGATTTTGTAGTCTTACAAGAAATTTCCGTTTCCACATCTCCATTAAATGTCTGATTCATTTTCTTGGCTCGTGGTAATGCCTCAAGCTACATCACTAAAGAATCAGCACTCTGTATTAGATAAATATAAGACCAAGTCTGATTAACCTATTAACTATTTTTAATTAGCTTTTACTGTTCTTCAGATATTCCGTGTTTTTGAGGAAGCAGAAAGAAAATGAGAGCAGGCTGGTACAATAGAGATGTATAGAGCTAGCATATGGACCGAGATTATTCATCATCATTGGCAGCAGCTCTGCGGTAGGGAATCTTGCAACAACATCACAATTTTCCTGCTAGAGTGAATGCCATAATGGACACATTTGCGGAGTGAATTATGGGCAAGATAGAAAAAATTTAAATCTTTATAGCGTTTTTATGCTCTGTCTTCCTTTTTGGTAATCAGATCTTGATTAAGAGTTGGAATTAGCACCCAGAAGAACATTAGGCTTTCCTGGCTCAGTTCCTTTCCACCACGTAGGGCAGGCAACAAATGATTCAGTGGTTTTACAGTACTGCTACAACAAAAAGGTGTCTAAATGCCTATACATTACTTTAGGAAAGTAACCGACTGCTTGCTTGCAATGAGGAACATATGGCAAAATATTTTATTTGCTAAATAAAGGGACTGCTTGGTTCAGTTCAGACAGCTCCCTCTCCCAGTCACGATGACTTATCGGGACAAAAGCTGGGCAGGGTTGGAGTCCCTGTCCCCGCTGCTGGAGGGCTGGAAGAGCTCAGTGTAGGGCAGAGACAGCGCTCCCTCGGAGGCAGCACCCCGCTCACAGCTGGACCTCGCGGGCGGCGCGGTGCACTGACCTGCAGTGCGAGTCTTGTCTCATCACCTTGAGGAACCTCTGACTCTGCAATGCCAAAGCACTTTGGACCTTTTAATTTTAGGTGTCATCATGGTTTGGTTGGGTTTTCTTGTTTTTGTTTTTGTTTTTGTTTTTCTCCGTTCAGATATGCTGGGACCATTCCGGCCAAGGTGAATTTCGGAAGCAGAGCTGCGCCAGTACTCATACTTCCTACGCCTCGAACGAGCAAACAAATAACCACAGTTTTTTCTGACAACGCTTCTTCTGCGCACCTCTGACTTCATTCATACCTCCTCTTCGCTTCCGTCCGCAGTGACCGGGGTCCCCATCGCACCTCAACCCCTCCCTGCCGCCGGCTCCCGCCCCTCGCTGACCGGGACCCCACCGCCCCGGCTGCCCTGCCACCCCCCGGGGTCTCCAGGTGCTGCCTCCCCGAGGCCCAGCGGGCTTTGGAGGGGAGCTGCCCTCCTCTCGTGGCTTTGCCTCCCCCGGGCTGCTGCTCGCCCTTACTCCCCCCTGCCCCGGCCGCGGGCCGGCCGCTCGCTCCTCCTCTCCGCCCGCACCCCCCCCGCTCGCCCGGCGGCTGCTCCCTCCATTATTTGGCTGGGTAGGTGCTTTATCTGCAGCGGTGAAGCGTTTACGATGAGACCCAGTGAAACTGGTGAAACGCAGCCGGGTGTTGGTGAGCAGCGGGTCCGCCCAGTAATCCAAATCCCATCTGCTCGAGTAGATTGGCTGCGGCGTTTTCAGGCTGCGGTTTGCTCACTCCATTAGTGAAGTTTGTTGCTGGGGTGGGTTTCACCCCCACCGCTGCCTGGATGCTCACGGTGCCCCCCACCCGCTGCTCCGTTGCTCAGCGGCACAGCACAGCCCCGGCTGCCCTCTGAGTAACTTTGCCTGGCTATAGCTTAGGGAAAACAGAAACTGAGTACGGAAAATGAACTAAATATTGATATTTTCGAGTATTTCTGGTTGACAGTTATTAAAGACAGAGAGGAAGTAACGCTGACGGCTGCTTTTGAATCCATTCCTCATGCACGGGCAGCTCTGTGGGCGCCATCCAACCTGCGATGCTATTTTTAAAAAAAGAAGTTGCACGGGGCGACCCCCAAAGAACCACCCGTTTTTTTCAAGATGCCATCCATTCCTTACAGTAGGAAAGGAGGAGAAGAGTTTGTGCGGGAGAGATCGTTTTGTTTTGCTTCCCCTGAAGAACAAGCCCAGTGGCGCCGAGCGGTGAACTCCCGCCCGGGCCGGGAAGGAGAGGAGCGAGTGGGACGGGCGGTGCCGCTGCCCACGGGCCGAGCTCGGGGCTGGTACCGCAGCCCCCGCACGATCCCAATGCGGGCTGAGGCCCCGCTTCCCCCCGCCACCAGCGCGGACCCGTGGCCGAAGCTGCCGCCGCTGCCCTGGCAGAACTCTCTCGGGATGCTCCGAGGAGGGAGATAGCGGGGCCGGGTCGGCGGGCGGAGCCCCTGTTCCCGCACTGTCTCCTCTGCAGAAGGGGGGAAAAGCGGTTCCCCTGCGTGCTGGACACGTAGGGCGGCCGCCCCGCGCCTGCCTCACGGCTTCCAAACCCGGTTTAGTATTTGTCCCCTCTCCCTAATTCAAATGCAAATCGGTCGCTCTCAGAGGCAGGCTCCCCGCTCCCCGCGCCCGCTGCCTGAGCCGAGCCTCGGCGCGCCCGGGGCTGCGGGGCCGGTCGTGCGGGGCTGCCTCGGCCGAGAGCTCGCTGGCTCCACTCAAACTGGCAGGAAAAGGACTTGTTTTTTGGTTTTACTTTTAGAATAACTGAGGAGTAACCCAAGGACAAAATAATAATAATAATAATAAAAAATTTTAACTCGGAGACTTAACTCGAGCTTCCCGGAGGTGCCCTTCGTGTGGCTGTGCCAAAGTTAAGGCAAGGCAAGATCTTGCCCTACGCGCCCTTTCCCCAAGTGCCTTTTTTTTTGCACCTTTGTAAATTAACCTAAAAGAATTCCGGGCAACAAGGGATTATTTAAAAATAGAAGGAAACATCGTCACAGGTAGAGGATCAACATGCTTCAGCTAAGAAATATTTTTTAAAAATTCATACCATCCCCTTTTTCTATGCTCGAGGAAATCGTGTTCCCCACAGGTACAAGCCTGTACTTCGGGCACAGACAGCACAGGATAAAAACTGTTTAGGGTGATTTTGCGTCACTCCTCTTTCCGTGGAACGCTCTTTAGGGGCTACATGGGATTTTTTTCCCTTCTAGCCTTAGACGACTGGAAGAGCCGCGAGCAGCCGGGGACGCTTGGGACAAGTGTCTGAGGGGCTCGAGTGTTCAACATCGGTCAGTGGCCGGCCCAGCGGGACAAACACGCTGTTCCACCGTGCAGCGGGTACAGAGAGCACCCCCGCGGGCCCAGAGGCGTGCGGGAAGAGTCGAGTCGGTCCACACCACCCGCATCCCTGGGAGGCACTGAGGCAGGCCCGGCCCAGCCAGGGACTCGAGCAGCTCCGCTCCCTGGAGTCGTTCCCAGGGCACAGAGACAGTGACACTGAGAGAAAGAAAGGAAAAAGGGAGAAAAAAAAATAAGGAAAAAGAAGGAAAAAGAAAGAAGAAGAAAAAAGAAAAAAAGAAGGGAAAAGAAGGAAAAAGAAGGGAAAAGAAAGAAAAAGAAGAAAAAGAAAAAAAGAAGGAAAAAGAAGGAAAAAGAAGGAAAAAGAAGGAAGGAAGGAAAATACAGGGTGAAAAATTATATGAGAGAGGGGAAAGAAAAAAAAGAGAGAGAAATGGAAAAAGGAAAAGGAAACGAGAGAGAAAAGGAAAAAGAAATAAAAGAAATAAAAAGTAGAGAAATACAAATAACTTAAAAAATTTAAATAAAACCTGAAAGTAAAGGGGAGAGGAAAAAGCAAAAGGAGAAGGAAAAGCAAGAAAGAAAATTAAAAGGAAGAGGAAAAAAGGGAAAGGAAAAAAGGAGAGGAAAAGGGAGAGGAAAAAAGGTAAGGAAACGGGAAAAGAAAAATGGAAAGGAAAAATGAAGGGACAAGGTGAAGGAAAGAGAAGAAAAAGGAGGGGGGGGGGAAGTGAGGAGAAGAGAGAAGAGGGGGGAAACAACGGAAAAGCCGGGGGAGGAGAGGGGAGCCAGGCGAGCCCGAAGTTGGCGACAGGGCGGGCGCGGCGCGGGTGGGCAGGGCCGGCCACCGCCCCGCCCCGCCGCCGCCACCGCCGCCGCGCCCGCTGCCGGCCGTGCCCCCGCTAAAGGAGGCAGGGAGCGGGGCGGCGCGGCAGTGCGCCCCGAGCCGCGCCCGCAGTCTCGACAGCCAGCCAGCCAGCCAGCCAGCGGGAACCGCACCGGGAGGGATGCGGGGCGCCGGGGAGGAGGCAGGGGCGGCCAGCGCGGCCCCCGCGCCGCTGTGAGCGCCCGGCTGCCCGTGGGCATCGGGAGCGGCGGTATATACGTGTACGCGCACGGACACTGCGCGCACACGCGTATCTACACACCGGCCGGCAGCAGCACCGCTTTCCACCCCGGGAAGCGTCCGGCGAGGCGCAGCACTGATGCCCGGCGGGACGGCGGGGCCGCCGCTCGGGCGCGTAGCTCCCCGCTAGAGGCGGCGGCCCCCGCGGGCTGGATGCGCGTCGCCGGTGCGGGCGGCATCCCCGGGCCGGCCGCCGGGGCCCCGCGGCTCTAGGGGCCGGCCGGGCCCCCCGCCCCGGCCCGGCGGCGGCGGCGCGGGGATGCTGGCGCTGGGGCAGATGGACGGCGCGCCCCGGCAGGGCGCCTTCCTGCTGGGCAGCCCGCCGCTGGCCGCCCTGCACAGCATGGCCGAGATGAAGGCGCCGCTGTACCCCGCGTACCCCCTGCCCGCCGGGCCCGCCTCCTCTTCCTCTGCCTCCGCCTCGCCCGCCTCCGCCTCGCCCTCGCCGCCGCTCGGCTCCCCCGGCCTCAAGGCTCCCGCCGCCGCCGCCGCCGCGGGCGGGCTCTCGGCGCTGGGCACGGCCCCGCCGCAGCTCTCGGCCGCCACCCCGCACGGCATCAACGACATCCTCAGCCGGCCCTCCATGCCCCTGCCGGGCGCCGCGCTCGCCTCCGCCTCGCCCTCTGCCTCCTCGGCGGCGCCCGCCGGGCTGCTGGCCGGGCTGCCCCGCTTCGGCAGCCTCAGCCCCCCGCCGCCGCCGCCGCCTGCCCTCTACTTCAGCCCTGGGGCCGCCGCTGCCGCCGCCGCCGTGGCCGCCGGGCGCTACCCCAAGCCGCTGGCCGAGCTGCCCGGCCGGACGCCCATCTTCTGGCCGGGGGTGATGCAGAGCCCGCCCTGGAGGGACGCCCGCCTTGCCTGCGCCCCCCGTGAGTATCCAGCGTCGCGGGGCAGCGGGGGAAGCGGGCCCGGGGAGCCCCACTGAGGGTCCTCTCCCGGTGCTGGGGAGGCCCCGCGCCCTGGCATCGCGGCGAGACCCTCCTGGCCCCCCGCACCGGGCCCGGCCGTGGCTGAGGCGGCTTGGCTTTGCCTCGCTTTCTTTTGTTTTCGTTTCTTAAGTTCTCTTTGCTTTCTCTGTCCCCTCGGTCGGCGCGAAACCCTGTAATAAGTCGGTTATCGCCGGCTCAAAGCGGAGCCCCCGGGGGAAGGGAGGCTGCCGCCGCCGTCTCCGCAGGGGACTCTGCGGCCGGGAGTGGCTTTAGGGGCGCGCACAAACTTTCACCGAGCTGGACTTTTCGTTACCTCCCGCTCGCACCGGCTGCGGCTTTTAAAGAAAACAATATCGTTTGGCCGCTCAGATTTTGGATCCTTAAAGGAAAAATAATAGGGGGGAGCCGGGAGGCCAGAGCCGCCGCCTTGCCGAGGCAGCAGTTTCGTTACAGATCCTCCCCCGCGGAGAGTCCCCCCCGTCCCCCGGGGCCGCTTGAGAGCGAAGCGCTCTCCCAAATCCGTAGATTAACGTGTCTGTCCCTGCCTTCCCTTTCTCTCCCCCCTCCCTTCGCCAGATCAAGGCTCAATTTTGCTGGATAAGGACGGAAAGAGAAAACATACCAGACCCACTTTTTCTGGCCAGCAGATTTTCGCTCTGGAAAAGACTTTCGAGCAGACGAAGTACCTGGCGGGCCCGGAGCGTGCCCGACTGGCTTATTCCCTGGGGATGACGGAGAGCCAAGTCAAGGTGAGAGCAGCGGCTCACGCACGGAGCGGTGCGAGGCTGGGGGACAGGGGAACAAAAGGGCCCCGCCGGGGAAACGGGGTCCGGCTGGGTCGCCTGGAGATGCTGCGGGCCGGGGCGGCCCAACCCGCGGGCACACGACGAGGGCTTCCCTGGCAGTTACCGGCACTTTGCCCCTTATTGCCTTACTGCGGGGACGAGGTGGTTATTTTTAAAGCGTTTTAAAAACAAAACAAAAAATGAACCAAATAAACCCAAGCAAGACTGAGAAGCCCGTTACGTGTAGTTTGAACACCACGGGGGTGACTGGAGTGCTGTGAAAGCCGGGGGAAGGGTGTTGTTGGGGTGTCGCACTGTCACACCCGCACTCTGCGTTTTGGTTAAACTCTGGGCTTTGGGCAAAGCGGAGGTGTGAGAGCTGGGAGACCGGGCTGAGCTCCCCGGGAACGTGTGGGGAGGCGTTTGCTCGGCGGACTCGGCCAGAGGGGCCTCTCGGCGGTGCTCACGCTTTCAATCTGATCTGCACACCCTCCTTTGTCACTGCAAATACATCCCGATGGCTGGGAATAAATTATTGCAGCTTCTACAATGAAAATACCCCCCTTTTTCTGGCAGCGCCCCGCCGGAGAGTAAACACATCTGGCGGGGCAGGGGGGCTGCGGAAGGAATCAGCCCCAAATGTGTGTTTCCGCGCCCTAGGCAGGATGGCAGGGAGCGGGCCTCGGGCGGCTGGGGACGGCTGTTGGCCGGCGCCGGGACGGGAGTCTCCGGCTGCCGGGAGAGCGGTGTCGCGGGGCTCGGCTGCGAAGCGGGAGTCGCTACTGAGACCCGGGGACGGGGACGCGCGGGGCAGCGGGGCGGGAGCGGCCCGGCACGACCCGACGCGGGCGGCCGTGCCGGTGATGGAGATGCTGACGGTGGCGGCGGGGGCAGGTCTGGTTCCAGAACCGACGGACCAAGTGGCGGAAGAAGCACGCGGCGGAGATGGCGACGGCGAAGAAGAAGCAGGACTCGGAGACGGAGCGGCTGAAGGGCGCCTCGGAGAACGAGGAGGAGGACGACGACTACAACAAGCCTCTGGACCCCAATTCGGACGACGAGAAAATAACTCAGCTGCTGAAGAAACACAAGCCGGGGGGCGGCGGGCTGCTGCTGCACCCCCCCGAGGGGGAGGCCTCCGTCTAGCCCTCTCCGCCCGCCGCCGCTTTCGGAGATGTACAGATCTATTTTTCTAGACTCTACGCGCCCGGGAGGAGGAGGAGAAGCCGGAGGGGGAGCAGAGAGGACTGCGGGAAGCGGGCCCCAGCGGGCGCACCCGCCCCCCGGCGCTGCGTGTTGTTGTAGGGCGGCGGGCGGCGGGGAGCGGCGGGGGCCGCCCCGACCCCGGCCTCGGTCCCGCTCCCGGTGGTGCGGCGGCCGCGTCCTGCCGTCCTTTTGTAAATAAACCGTGAGTCACCGCGACCATAGGCGTTCCTTAACTGTGAATATTTAAAATGTAAAATACCTTCTTTTTTTTGTACAGCGGGGGCCCGGGGCGCCGCCGCCCCGCCCGCCCCGCGCTCCCCGGCACTGGGGGCACCCCCGGAGCCCCGAGACGGCGGCAGAGGGGCCGCCGAGGAAAAAAGCCGCGGGTCCCTCCCTCGGACCGAAACTGCAGCGGCCCCGTGTGCTATTTATTAGTATTTTTGAAACACTTTCTGTTGCGGTCGTCGTGCGGGGGAGGGGGAGGGAGGGCGGAGGGACAGAGTTCGCTTTCATTTACGCCGTTTCCAATCAACTGCGTGTTGAAAAAGTAGCTGGTGGGAATTGTCACAACCACTGTCAGTCAAAATATAAAATTCATTTAGTTGCTGTATTTGAATTTAAAGTGTGTTTTCTTTTGTATCATACGGAATACCATAGAATGTAAATTGTTTTCTTTTTTTAAAAGCTAATAACGATGATATATCGTGATATAGCATCTTAACATTTATTAATTTATATTAAAAATAATTCGGTTTGTAAAGAGAAGAAAAGCCCTTTGCAAGACCAGTTAAATGTAATGCACTTTCTGTTTAAAAAAACCCAACAAAACGATAAATCAATTAAACCAGTTTAAAGACGTCTGCTGCATTCACTAAAGGGTACAGATAATCTCATCTCATTAGAGATTAAATAAGGAAACTACGATACAGGAGGAGGGGAAAAAAAAGAAGAGATAATTTTCAAGATCTTTTGTTCAATCTTAGTAGTTTGGTGGGGGTTTTGTTTTTGGTTTTGTTTTTTTTTTTCTTTTAATTCTTCTGTTGAGGGGTTTTCGTTGCTGTTCGTGGGGTTTTTTGGGGGTGGGGTGTTGGTTTTTTGGGGTTTTTTTTTGTTATTTTTTAAAAATGGAAGTTGTCCACTTTGCTGTGAGGATTCAAGACGGATACAAATAAAATAAGCCGCGGCTTGTTTTGGAATGTGAGCGGACAGGCACTTTCCACGCGGCCACTGAAGCGGTTCGGCTGAGCCTAAATTAGGCTGTTTAAAGTTTTTCAGGGGCGGCCAATGCAGGCTTTTATTAACGACAGAGTATTGCCCTTATTACGGGAAAGAAACCATTTTCCAATAAGAAAACAGTGAATAAAGTAAGAGCCCGACTAAGGGTCTAGAACAAATAGTTAGACCCAATACCAGAACAACTGTTTTAAATTGAAATTCATTATCTGACGCAATCATTTCCGTATCTAAACAGTCTAGAAACAATCCTGTTTTTTTTTTTTCTCCCAAGGACCAGCAGAGCAAACAGAATCGCTGACATGAGAGAGAAAAGGATCAGTTATTCTAGAGGAAATAAAGAAAAAAATTAGTATTCTATTTGAGAATAATTTTCTAAATGAGGGGAAAAAAAGTGGAGCAGGATTTTATTCCTCTTTTGGCTTAGACAATGCCGAGGCCGGGAGGAGAGAGCGAGCCCAGCGCTATGAGGCTGCCTCGGCGTGGCTGCCCGGGTTCTCCCGGACCGAGATGCCGGGGGCTGCCCATCGCCCACCGACGCTCCCACACCTTTCCCGACTCGTTGTAAAGGCAGGAAGGGAAAGGCCGGGCGTTTTCAGGAGTGCAGAGTGGACCCTGCCGGCTCTCGCCGTTGCGGTTTCCCCGCGGGTTTTGTGGGGCCGCGGGGAAGAAATCAAAATACTGCGGGGTCCAGATCACGGGGGTGGGGGCCGGCCCGTGCCGGCTGGAGCCTGGCCGGGGGTCTCCGTCGGGCTGGGCCTCCCCGCACGCCCGCGGCGACCACCCCGCCGCCCCCACTCCTCCGCAGCCCGGCCGCGGCCCCGGGCCAGGCCCTGCCCTCCCGTGTGCCCCCGGGCTGCCACCAGTGCCGCCCGCCCCGGTGCTCCCCGTCCCCTTTTCCAGTTGACTGCAGCACCAACTGAGGCTTTCCACTTAATTTACTTCTGCACAGAGACCCAGCTGGCCACCAGTTGCAGTTGGCACCGTCAAAGTGGAATCGCAGGGAAAAGAGCCCAACGCTGCCCGCTTGGTTAGGCTGGTTTTGTCTGGGGCACTGGAGGAAAGAGCAGGGGATTCACATGAGCTCACGGCCCCCCTTCTCGAGGCATGTTTTGGAAGCCAAACCGACTGGGCTCGCTCTCCTCCAGGAAAGGACTTTTTAGGAAGAGATTCAATAGCTAACCTAGGGATCGCTGCCATGGACATCGCCGTGAACAATTAGAAGACAAAATGTCAGCGCGTTTCATGGGGCGTGAGGTTCCCCCCGTGCGCGGGGGCCCGGCCGAGATCAGCCGCGGTTTCGGTTCAGTCCTTCAAACAGGCAGGAATTTATTGCGTGACCGTATAAGCTCCCGGATAACGACATCAAAAAAGTACTGCACGACCATGTCTATAGGGAAAGGGGGGCAGTAGAGCCGCTCCCCGGCAGCCGTCCCGCACTCGAGCCCGGGCCGAAACCCCCACGGGGAGAAAGCGGTCGCGCACACGCGTGGGTAGAGGCGGGTGCCGGCGCGGCCGCGGAGCGAAGCGGGCGGTCCCTGCCTAAGCGATGAGAGACCACCGCAGGCCGGTCCCGACAGCTCCCTTCACAAACAGCTCTTGGCTTTCCCTTCTTTCTGTCGTAGAGCCCCTGGGTTTAACCCCCATTCCCTTCGGCGTGTGTGCGCGGGATTTCCAGGCTCAGCGGAAATAAAGACGGTTGTTTCTGGGATTTCCCAAAGCAGGGAAAATAGAGGGGGCTGTTTCTGGGTTTACTTTGCTTCAGTCACTGCCAAGTGCCTTCTCTGGGGTGCAGAAGGTACTGCGGGAGACGTCCTTGGCTGTGCAATTCCAGGGTGCTCAAGGCATTCCCCCCACTTTTCCAACGCCGTTGCTTTGCCCAGCTACTTTGCAAGAGGGACCCACTGCGGTCCCTCGGCAACCCCACTGAGCATCACCGTGGGCGGAGGAAAAACTTTCTTCTCCCCCTCGCAGAAGCGCCGCAGGAGCAGGACCCGCTCCGCGCCCTGGAACAGCCGTGGGCACCGGGGAGCTGTGGGGAGAGACTGAGGGAGGGAGAGAGGGGAGGCACGGGAAGGACACGGGGCCCTAGGGGCCACACCGCCTCCCGCACCCCGCTCCCGGCCGGCAGCTGCCGCCTGCGGGAGACATGCATATGGATGCGGGACATGTGGACGCGGGCAGGATCTGCACTGCAGTGCCACAGGGCCCCGAGGTCGGCAGCTCGGGCTTCGCCCCGGGGGATGCAGGTTACAAGGGGAAGGCCGCGGCCGGCCGGCGGGCGGGAGCAGCCGCAGGGAGCGGAGAAGGAAGAGCTCTCCCCCCGCGGGGTAATGAAGCACCCAGTCGATTCGAGGCATGTGCGCTGGGGGGGATGCCAGTCCTTACGCCACTGTCACCCGGCCCCTGACAGTCCCTACACCAGCGCTGTCACAGCCCCGAGGCCTTCGGGCTCTCTCATCCCCACAGCAATTCCCACCCAGAGCCCTCAGAGCAGGCAGCAGGCAAGGCAATGCCTGCACCCTGCCAGAGGGATGCTCGGAGCGACAGTCACGCCGGGACAGCGCGACAATTTCAGCTATCAGTGACCTCTCCCACCCTTCCCCTCACTGTTATGAGCTCGTGAAACCCGTTGTCGCTCATCACTTCCTGGTGCTATTAACTTGTAACGCTTCTCATATCACGCACACCACGTTTTCCCCTCGCTCTCCCTCTGTTTTCCGCCGTGATGTTGTTCCGTGCAGGACTTTCGCTGTACCCGGGCCAGCCGCCCTGAGGCTTTGCTTTCGACACCCCTTCCCTCGGGACACGACTCGTCCCGCAGGCCAGAGAACTCGGGGTTTATTTAAAATGCGGGTGATGGGCTTTCACCCCAGGCTTGCCTCCCCCACCCTTCCCGAGTCCCTTCCCGTATTGAGGTCGCTGGGAAAGAGGCACCGGCGCCTGCTGCGGGATCCCGCGTTCAGAGCCGGCACCGCTGCCCGCAAATTAAAAAGTAAGATGAACCGCTCACTCTTAATTGCAGCTCCGCCTTCACCTTCTGCACCGGTAGGTATTTCCCAGATACGTGTTTCTGGCAGCGTTTGCCAGCTGTCTCGAACAGCGGTTACAAGTCTCCGTGAGGGACGCAAACATCTGCCGGGAGAGCGGGAGGCGGGCGGGCGGCGCTGCTGCGGGGAGCAGCGGGTATCCCGCACCCCGCACCCCGCACCGCACCCGCACCCGTCGGGGGCCCGGCAGCGGCTCTGCGCTCCAGCGAACGTGATTGATAAGAATACAGATATTGATACAACGACACAAGCAGGCAGCACCGCGCTGCTCCACATCCCCCGGGGGTTTAGCCCCTGCCCGGAGGCCCCGAGGCTGCAGGAGGCTCTCGGCGGCGCCGGTCGGTGTCGGCGCTGCCCTCCGGGACCCGCGGGCTGCGGGGAGCGCCTGGCACTGGCCCCGCGGTAATAACCCGCTTCCGCACACCCAAGTGCATCCCTGTAATAACGTCCTCGATCATTTATTAAAAGTCGTGTCAAGCGAGCCCACATAATTCATCTTTATGCAAATACATCAATGTCAAGCCATTAGTGTATTGCTCGGGTTTTTTATTAAAGTGCATTCTTTTTAATTCAGCTCGGTAAAATACGAGCCCTATTGCTCAAGAATTATAGCAACTATTAGAGTAACATATGGGCAACATGCACTCAGAAAATAAAAATCAACAGATAAAGTGGCAGGGTCACAACGGGGAGCAAACACTTAACAAAATGGCAGCGGGGTAATAGATTTTCCGCCCGCGCCCCCGGCGTTGGGGTGTCAGGAGGAGCCCGCCGGCATGATCGTGGGGCGGCCCTGTCCAGAGCCCGCAGCCATCGCCACCCGGTCCCGGCTCCAGCCCTTTCCCCGGTCCCTTTCTCGCCGGGGATGCGGGAGCGCAGCCCTGCCCCACCGACACTCACCTCCGCGCCAACCCCCCCGGCCCCCCCAACTCTATCCTGGATTTAATGAGAGAGTTGCCCACATCCTCATCACCCCAGCATGGTAATTGAGCAGATCTATTAACTTGTTACACTAGATTTGTTTAAAGAGACTATTACACAGTCATTTAATCAATTTGTTACACTGGAGGTCCTGACTTATGAGACACTTGCCGTATGATTCCTTAATGACTGAATTAATTTGTTTTAATAAAACCAACATTGTGTACAAGCACATTTCGAGAAATGTAATTTTGGAGACGGAACAGTCCAATGCTTCATCTGATTAAGTCTTTTCTATGGTTTATCAAAGTCGGGAGTTGCCGTCATAAACTGCATGTATGGGGTATTTTTCTTTTTTATAGCGTCATTAATTTAATATGGATCATTAGTTCTTTATACACATGCATGTTCTGACAAATGTACCCAATGAATAATGCACCTAATGTGTTTGGGCTCAAATGCATCACGCCATAAACAGAAACCGCTGCAATATAAATAATAATAAACAATAATAACAACAATTAATATCTCGGCCGCCCTGTTCCCTCCCGTCCGGCTGTGCTCCGGGCCGGCTTCGGGGCGGAGGAGCCGGGGCGCTCCCGCCGCCCCCCCATCAGACCGGGCTCACGGCGGCGGGAGCGCGGATAGATTTACGGTGAATTAAGGTTATCCCGAGAGCAGATGTAGGACAAGAAAATCGGTTTTGCTCCTGATGGAAACTGACGTGTGTGGAATAAGTGTAAATAAACACGAGGGTGCCCAAGAAAAGGAACTTGATGGTATCGATTATGTAAAATAATCGCCGCATTACAAATGTTAATGTACTATGGTAATGTACTGCAAACAGCTGGCGTGTGAGGGCCGGCTTTAGCGCAGGGGAAGGAAGGAGCAGCCTCGAGAAGCACTTCGGGACGGTCACGGGAATATCGACAACGTTAACGACAGTAATATCGCTATGGCGATGAGCAGAACGACGCCCCCGCCGCGGCCCCACGCGGGGCACCCACGCCCAGGCGGGACCACCGGGGCCGGGCGGGCGGCAGCGATGCTGCTGCTGCGGGCAGTGCAGCCACGCGAGCCACATGCAGGGCCGTGCAGGACGCCAAGAGCCAAAACGACTTCTGTACAGAACGTCCCAGAGCCTAAATGTCCATCACCCTGAACAGATTGTTTTCATCTAATTTCTTGTACGTTGCCTTTGAAATTCTTCGCCCTGACAGTGTGTGTTGTTTTTTTGGTTTGTCTTTTGTTTGGATGGTTTTTGTTCTGTTTCGTTCCGTTTTGTTTTTTTTTTTTTTTTTTTTTTTTTTTTTTTTTTTAAAAGTAATTTCCGTCAGTGACCTTGTGTTCCAGGAATTCAACTGGGCATCTACTTCTTCTTAGACATTGGACATGTATTTCTCAGACCCCAGTGGAATGTAAAACTCAGCCCAAAACGTGACACTTCTGCTACACCTCTCACCTCCTGCCCCTGGGTGAGCAGCCACCTGGCTCACACCTTCCTCTGAAAACAGTGACCCCAGATGCAGAGCCCACCGAGCAGCATTGTTTTCCACACTGTGATATTTTGCACATAGCAGAACTCAAAATTAAACCTCGGACACTCCTATTGCTTGAGAAAGTAAAACGAGATGGTGAAAACACACCTTCAGAGCTGTTTTTCATCCTCCTCACACTGTTTCTCACAGATAGGCTGCCCTTTATCTTCAAAGCTACATGCTCTATCCCCTTTATAAACGCAGGCAGCACATCCACGAGCAATGAATGCAGTAGGTGTATTTAAGTAAATGGATTCGACCTTTTGCCCATTTTAACAGATGCTGCTCCTGACCACCCCAAAAAGCTTGTTTAAAGTTAACAACATTAAGCATTGGAGGTCACAAGGCCAATTCAAGGTCATTTTAATTCTGGCTAAAGGTTAATTAGATCACTGCATTAAAACAAAAATAGACTATACTAAACTTTAATGAGGACAGACAGGTTTTTTTATATAGCTCTTCACTGCCCCCTTTATGATAAGGATATAAGGTAGATATCAGAGAAGAAATCTTGCTGTCAGTTCCACAAATCAGGTTACAGGAGCTCCTCTGGTTTTGCACTGGTAAGGCATAAATACAGTGTTTGGTCCATTTAAATTCTTTTTTTGTTTGTGAGATCGGGCGTCTGGGTTTCTTGCTCCTCTTTCCCTTGTCCCCTCACAGAGAATCCAGGATTGCACTGCTCCACTTTGAGGAACACTGGCCTCAATGTCCAAATGTGCATGTTGGAGGTGTGATCGTGGAAGCCACTAAAACTCATGGATGGTGAGGCACTTTCCTGGGAATGATATTGCCAACTCACAGAGCCAACAAGCCTCATTTGAAAAACTTCACAATACTGTGCTTATGAGTGCTGAACTAAATGGGAAGGTAATTTCTGATCCAGCAAGTGTTACTGAGCTTTCATAGTACTTTGCACTCTGCACTGTGACAAATCCAACATTTTTTTCAAGGGTTTATTTAAAACATAAATGCGGATAGAAGAGATCATGGAAGTGAGGGATCCTGGTTCAAGCCTCATTATCCCTTCTGAGGAGAAACAAAGACCTCTGCCTATGTCTCCTTCCTCCCATGCAACCTCCTGCCACTGGGCTGCGGGTTGCTCTGGTGTGGACTTCTCTCTGGATGGAGCTGTTCCGCTTTGAGTAACTAACTACATCAAAGCTGAGCAGTGAGGCCAGACATCCCTTCTTCTTAGGGAAATACCCTTGCTGCTGAGCCTCTAGCTAATGATGACTATTATCCTTCATCTCTTCCCAAATTGGATGTATAATTCCAGTCTCCCTCAGAGAAATTTTCTAGGGGAGAATGTAATCCAAATTATGTTTTCTAGAGGAAAGATGTGGCTTGACAGATTTTTTTTTCCCCCAGCAAAATCCTGTATTGTAATTAAAATTCCTAATAATTCCAACATTTAAAATTTACCCATAACATCAGGCTAGAAATAAGGAAGGGTTTTTATTGATTATTAGACTACAGGTATTGGATGAATCACTGACATGCAGGGAGAATGGTCTGACTTACGTTCCCAGTATGGTCAGTCCACCAGAACAATTGCTCAAGATTGCCAGGGTTGGACATACTCTAATTCTCCCAGTCTGACTTGCCATGGGAATGTGACTGGAGTCACCAGGAAAGGCAAGTCATCCCAGGACTGATAGATACAGAGACACAACAAGGTGTTGGAGCACCAGGCAAATCACTAGAGGGAAAGAAGTGAAGAAGAGCAAGCTGGGGAGTTTATGTGCCAGACAGAACAATGAAAAACATGAATTACCAGTTTGCAGCAGCTGGTCACTAATGTTATTTTCATCTTAAAAGCATGGAGTGAAAATGACGTAACACCTAATGAGGTACCCACAAAAGAAACAGCCTGAAAACACATCCTTCCCCACATACTTCTGAGTGCCAAAGACAACTACTGAAATTAGGATTGACTTGTTGGTTATTTATGATCAGTGGAAAGGCTACATTTATTGGATAATTTATTTATAATGAATAATTCAACTAGTTTTATATGGAAGAGTTTCATTTGCTTGGCCTGTTCACTTGGGAGGCAGTGAGGCTGAATTAGTATACATTTTTCAGAGAGCCTTCAATTCCTAAATTTGGTTGTTCTCTTACTTAAGTTACAACACAATCACCAAATTCAAAGCTATTTTATCTCTCTTTTTTTTTTTTGTTTTGATACAGTAATTTCAGATACTCATATCTTCCAGACCACAGCATAAAACATCTACAGGAGAGAAAGAATTGCTATTGTAGCATTTTTGGGGTCTGCCACGTATTTTTAAATGTATTACTTTATTAAAACAGTATTTTTCTCAGTACATGTTGCAGGTCTGCTGCTACCACTGCATGCTACACCACTGTTTCCTTGTGCTCTCCTTCCACAACCACCCTGAGACTCTCATCTAACCCTGAGACTGCCGGCACAGTCTGCAACTCTCCGTGTGCAGACCCTTAACAGACCAGGGCTAGCTCCTGACTGGGCCAGCCAAATTCTTTCTCAATACTTCCATCAGGACTAATGCAAACAAGCACTTGCCCCACCTTCTGTTTTCCCCATGGTGCAGGTGATTCAGGCTCAAGCCACGGGTTGCATCCTCACTGGACTTTCCCTCTCCCATTGCCTTAGCTTATCAAAAAGCTCACTTCAGAGGGTTTTTTTTGGGGGGGTTCTATTTTAGTTTAATTTAATTTTTTATTCATTTTGTTTAATTTTTTTTCATTTAAGTGTTATGATGCTCCCAGTCAATGGCCTGCTGGAAGAGGAGCTCTATGGTCCATCTTCTTGCTCATGCCCTGAGGTGATATTTACAGAAGGCTGTTGCTTGGTTTCTTTCTTCTCACATCACAAGACTTTCCAAAATCTAACTCCCACACTTAAAAAAAAAATAAAATTAATACTTGTAATGGACAATTGTACAATAAATAAATTAATAATCCAAGCATTCATGCATCTGATTCTGTGCTAGGAGAAATTATCCTTGCTTTGTCAGGTCACCTGCTGAAGACCTTGGCAAGTGTCTTTTCTCTGGGGCTGACAAGCTCCTGACCAGATAGTCCAGCAACACCTTTCTAATTCAGTAGAACTGTGTCTTCCACTGGAAAAAAAAAATGCCCAGGTCTTATATATATATAAATATATAAAATAGGTGTGTATGTAAAATAAACCTTCACCTATCTAGGCATATCCCTGTATGCTTCTTTATTTGAATAGCTGTTAATCGCTGACGTTCCCCAAGGAGGTCACCAGAAAGAATGTCAGGGGCCCTGCTCATAACCCAGCTGAATACCTGACTATTTTAAGGTACTCTGGAGCTGCATGAATCAGAAAGAAAACAGCTCCCCCTACCCATTTTATTAGAAGGCAATAAAATCTGGTGGTGTCTCATTAAATTTAATGAGCCTTCATAAAATAACCATTACACTGTGGAGGTAATGAAAAGAATAACTATGATGGTTAGTAAATAAACCAGCAAGGGTGATGCTATTAGATGTACCAGATACCTACCAGGTATCAAACAGGTAAATTATTCTCAAAGATTAGATTATGGCACCTCACAGCACTTTGGATGCATTGATATATTCTTCTATATCAGGTTTGAGGAATTTCTTTCCCCCTTTTCCCATATGACATCAGTGTGTTGGATGCAATGCCAATTGTTTTCATAGCGCTCGGCTGCACGTGTAAAACCCTGAACAAATCAGCTCACAGAGAACCTTAAAAACTAGATGCAAATTTCCATCAGTGGCCATGGGTTCTATGCCTCCTTGTTTCTGAAGTTTCTTTTAAACTAGCCATCACTTCTGAAAATGTCACTGGCAGAAGTCTCGGGGGAAAAAAATCCTCATTTGGCATAAATCAGGGCCATCCCATTCTTACATTCTCCAATCACAGCGACAGGTGCGGGTACTAAGATTAAAAAAGGTAGCCCAAAGTCTGTGTCTTTCTTACCTGGCTCATGCATGTCTCAGAAATCAAAGAGTTAAGCTAATTATGGGATCAACTCCACTGAGAGTTGATGACTGCCCATAAAAAAGCAAGAAGAGGGGCTGAGGAGAGGCTAGCATAAAACTCCAGAAGGTTGCTGTGGGAAATGCGCTTTTTGCATTTCCCATTTCACTTGAAATGGCACAAGGAAAGATTTTATTATGGTGGAATTACTCACAGGAGCAAAGAAGGAGGATCTAACCCGCAGGCCTGCTTCTATACATATGCTTCCTTCTGAGATTCCTTTTGCTTCTACTTAGGGCAACCACAGGATTATTACTACTTCAGTTGCTAAACAGACATTACATGTGGATGTGATGTGTCAGAGATGTATTACAATATCTGCAGTGTTTATTTCTGGATTTCATTGTGGAATCCAAATCCAATTACTGAAATCTAAAAAGGCTGTGAAATAACAGGCCAGAAGTTGCACTCTTCCAAATAGAGCATTTATTGAGAGATGACTATTTTCCTGAATCTCAGAACTTTCACCTCCTGAAGGGCTTAAAACATGTGCTTCTCTTTTGGACACACCATGTACAAAACTGGACTGTGAGATTAGTAATTTTTGTTTATTGCTATATTTTGTTTCCTTAAAAAAAATCTCAGTGGCCAACTTTTCAGGTCTCTCCCAATCCAGGGATCTCATACTGCACAATGAAGCTCAGGGGCAGCAGAGGCACTTGGTGCAGAAGTCACGTTCAAAACACTGCACTGGATCTTATTCCCCATCCCTGCCTGGCTGCTTCTCTCCTGCCCCAGATGAAGGGGATACCAACCTTCTCTTGGTTGCTCTTTTGATGCTCCCTTATCCATGGGAAAGATGAACAGAGTTGGATTGTCACACAGTCCTGCTATCTCTGTACTCTTGCAAGTGTACTCCTCGCTTGCAGACTCAACACAGGAGTACAGCACCATGCTCCTCTGTGAGAGGAGACCTTTGTGCCAACGTAGCAGCATGGAAAGTGGTCTTGCCAGCAAGCCCTTTGGCTCACCCAAAAGTCGTTTCTTAGCAATTCACAGTCATTATTGTTATTTTATGGTAGAGGCAGTGCAATTTTTGTTGAATTATAAATATTGCAGATCTATTCCCCCCCTCTCCAGCAGCTCCCAAAGACATGTAAACCCACAGCGTGATTGCTCCCTAATCTAGTTGAGGTGATGAAATGGTGCCAAAACTCTCATTGCAATTTCATTAGCATATTCATGAGTCTCACTTTTGCAGTGTTGCAGAAACAACACAAATTGGTTTGTGAATTGTGAACTCCCCCTTCTTTGCCGTCATCGTCGTCTTTTTCTTCAGAATCACAAATTGTGGATTAGCAAGGCAAGTGTGCTTGGGTGACTTTGGTACTTGACTACTGAAGTTTGTTAGTGTAGCTCTCTGGTTTTCACTGTGCTTTTCCCCTTGCACATCGGTGTATATGTGCTCCACTAACAAAAGAGTGAGAAGCAGGGCAGCTGAGGGGTTTCTAGTTCTGCCATCCTGGCCAACCTGCTTCACTGCCACAGCTCTGTTTCCTCTCTGAAAACAGGAATAACCATGTTACTTGCAGAAAGAATTCATTGCAACAGGCACAGGCAGTTCCAATTTTCAGATGAAGGGTGCTAAAGAACAGCCACTACGTAGCCTCGGCAAGGGTTAGATGTCTGTATTGGCCACGTGTTCACTATATGAGGGGGTTGTGATCTGAAATTAAAGTTATTTAAAGCAATAGAAAGCATTATTCCCCTTCCCTCTAGGATTGCTGGGACACACTCCTGAAAGGTCTTCTCTCACTCACCAGAAAGGTCACTGATACTTATGGGGGACACCTGCAGGTCCCAGCTCATGGGATGGTCTTTGTTCACAAACTGCAGCAGAGCTGGAGGTAGGGCAGTAGGTTTGGATGCTGTAAGCTAAACCCTGTGTCTCAGAGAGGGAATATGTTTGCAGATGACACCTCAGCCCCGTCTTGCGCTCAGTTGCTCTGGCAGTACAGTCATTGAAGCAGAGTGGAGTGCAGCACCCACTCCCTGTGCACATTCACCTGCTGCTGAATTTCACAATAAGCCAGCAGCTTTTAAATATGTTCCACTTAAACTAAACATCCAAAGAGACCTATTCCTTAACTTAGCACAGGCTGTAATCACATCTCTTAAAGGGAAATCACTCTTGTATCTGTGAGATATTGCTCTGGTGCTGCATTTGGAAAGCACAAAGAGCTCCCCAGCTCCACAGTGGGCGCTGGTGAGAGGACGAGGTGCTTCTGGGGGAGTTTCTCTCAGATAACAATCCTCTTCTGTGCAACCCAAACCTCTTAGGAACACAGGATGTGAAATACATTTGAAATGGCAGACTTTCACATGGAACTTGATTTAATTTTTCTGTGGAAAGATCACTTTAGACTTGCATTGTTCACATGAAATAATGAAACGTTACTGATTTAATTAGAGCTCAGTTTTTCAGTCTGTGCTTTCTATATTGTTGAAATTGCATTTAGCATGGGACAAAACTATCAATAGATAAAGCAATTTAAAAGGCACAGCTATATAATATATTCTCTTCCCCTTTTCTTTTGCTAGTTTCAATTCATTGCTCAATTTAAGTATGGAAATAATGTTTGTCAAAAATTTCCTGACACATGAATTCAAGCAAAAAAAAAAAGGCAGAGGAAGAAAGGTTTAAAAAAACATCAGGGCATCTCCTGCTTGTACTCCTAACCCATTTATGGTACAATATAGAGATAATCCAATCTACTGCTGAAAACAAGGTTTGTGCAGTTATGCTCCACTACTTCACAATGCTTCACTTAAAACTTGATAGTTTTCTCATATTTTCTTTCTCCTTGAACTAACAATATGTATTGGGCAGGTCCTAGTTGACAGAAATAGCTGTTGCCTCCTGAGCACTAGCTCTCTGAGGTTTTACATGGGGGCTGTGAATTCAATTTAGGGAAAACAGAAGGTCGGTTTGTGAGATCACGACATGTCCCTGAGGGAAGGGCAGGGCAGCAAGTCCCACTGCTGGGCCCCAGAGTGGGACAGAAATGGGTCAGGAGTCTGACAGCCGGGGTCTACTCAGAAACACAGAATGGGTCAGGTTGGAAGGTACCACAATTAGTTGTCTGGTCCAACCTTCCTGCTTAAGCAGGGTAATCCTAGAGCACATTGCACAGGATTGTGTCCAGATGGTTCTGGAATATCTCCAGTGAGGGACACTGTCCCTGGGCAATCTGTTCCAGTGCAGAGTCACTTGAACAGTAAAGAAGTTCTTCCTCATATTCAGGTGGAACTTCCTGTGCATCAGTTTCTGCCATTGTCTCTTGTCCTATTGCTTGGCACCACTAAGAAGAGCCTGGCTCCATTCTCTGGACACCCTTCCTTCAGATACTTACACACATCAATGAGTTCCCTTCTCTGTTGTCTCTTCTTGAGGCTGAACATGTTCAGCTCCCTCAGCCTTTCCTCATACGAGAGATGCTCCAGTCCCCTCATCATCTTTGTTGCCCTCCTCTGGACCCACTCCATGAGCTCCATGTCTTGTACTGAGGAGCCCAGAACTGGACACAGAACTCCATGTGAGGCCTCACCAGGGCTGAGTAGAGGGGCAAGATCATTTCCTTAGACCTGCTGCAATGCTCTTCCCAATGCCCTTCAGGATACCATTGGCCTTCTTGGCCACAGGGCACACTGCTGGCTCATGGACAGCCTGTTGTCCACCAGGACCCCCAGGTCCTCCTCTGCAGAGCTGTTTCCAGCAGGTCAGTCCCCAGCTTGTACTGGTGACATTTGCTCTCTTCCAGTCCTCAGGCACCTCTCCTGATCACCACAGCCTTTCAAAGACGATTGTGAGCAGCCTCACTGTGGTGTCTGCCAGCTCTCTTGGCACTTGTGGGTGCATCCTGTCAAGCCCATCCACGTGGATGCTGAGTTTATGTAGGTGTTCTCTAATACAACCCTTCTTGATCAAGGGAGAGTCTTCCTTTCAATATTCCCCTTACCCTGGTCTACTGGGTCAGAGATTGCTGAGGGCTGGTCTTGTCAGTGAAGACTGATGAGAAGAAGACATTCTGTAACTCTTCCTTCTCTCTGTCCTCTGTTGCCAGGGTTCCGCCTCCATTTACTAATAAGCCCACATTATCCTTAGTTTTCCAAACACTCTTTCTAGGCAACATTCCCACAAAAAAGCCAAACAAACCCAACCAGAACTGTGACCTCTGGTTTTCGCTCATTCAGGAAAAAAGCCTGAAATACAGTTTTTGCTATTCAGTTAAGGGATAGTTGTCTCATTGCTAGTGCGGGTGAGAAATAACTGCAGCACATGAGCAACCCAGGAACGGATGCTCAGCACTTCATAAGGCAGCTCGGAACAGAGCCAGTGATTTAGACTTGCAAGCCCTACCAGAAAACCAAGGCATTTCTCTCAGGTTTCTAGCACAAGGCATGTTATGTCCCAATTTGAGGCACATGGAATGAAAATTGAAACCCCCTGCTAAATTTGCCAGCATAATGTGAACAGTGAAGTCCAAATGAGGACTAAAAACTCCAGGATGTAAAATCCTTGAAAACTCTTGATTCAAGAGTATAATCTGGTCATACAGAACATCATCTATAGTGTCGCTTCTGGAAAAGTCAGCTTGTTTAGACAGTAATTTATCTTCATACAAATATTTGTCCGAGAATGATGGCACTGGTTGTGTTTCACTGCTACGGCCACAGGATTTTTCTGTTGGCACCTACGGAGACTAAGGGAAGCTTTCCCTAGAGTAAGGCTTTTTCATAGTCTTGTTTGCAGTAAAGAAGCCTTTCCAAGCAAGCTGACATCCAGCCTTAAATTACTTTCCTGTGTAGAGTGTCTGTGCTGTATAGTAGGAGACTGCTTATTTCTCATATTGATTTACACAAGGCAGGGTAGTGAACATACAATTAATTAATAGTTGACTTCATTGGAAGCCAGCTGTTAGCCCCATAATTTACAATGGGAATAGTTTCAGAATAAGAATAATTATACTTGTAGAAACTGTATTTATAGGTTTTAAAGGTCAAATCCAGCTTCCACTAAGGTTCATAGAGACCCTAATGATCTGAAAATGATGCTAGGTCCTGATGCATGCAGCCATGCATGCATTTCACATCTTAGAGCAAGAATGACTTGAGACGTGACCCTTATCCTAGGAACAGGTATTTTCCCTAGGCCAAATCAGAGATCTGCACATCTCTCTCCAGCTTTGCTCCTGAAATAGGTCCAATCCAACAAAGCTTGCTTTTAAAAAAGCCACTGCCCAAGTCTAAATTCTACCAGAGTTCAACACCTGCTTAGCTGCTTCTGATTTCCTGCAAGGAGGGCATTCAGGAGCACACCAGAGGAATGGTAATGGGAAAATAAGCAGTGCCAGCCTCTAACCAACCTGAATTTCAAACATGCCTCTTTTTGCAAGAAGAAACTTGAAGAGAGTTAAGTAAGTGCTAGTCTCTTCAGAGACAATAAACAACTGCAAACAAGCAAAGCTTCTTCTTTTAACTTTTGCTTTTACAGGATCTAAGGAGCTAAGGGAAATATTTTTAAGAATACTCAGGTCTTGATGTAAACCACATCCTCCTCAATTCTTCAGCACAGTTGAATGCCCTCTGCCCAGCTCTGGACTCCAGACCAAGGTGTGAGGGTCTGGGATGCACCATTGTTCCCTGCAAAGCTATTTTCATGGGAAGAAACTGGACATATGGGCCAGAAAGGTACTCATGGTCAGTCCATTCAGACCACAGTGCAGAGCTTTGTTGCCCAAAACTGCTTTGCCCTGTAAAAGCAGCATTAGCAATTTTTCAGTGATCTCCCAGTTAGATTTATCTATTTTTGGGTATAACTGAAATTCTGCCCAGATATGATATAGGTACTGTACTTTTGTGAAGAAACATAGTACTAATTACTGACTTTCATTATTTATGCACGTATTTTCCCATCTATGAAATGAAATAATGAAATATATTTTATGTACAGCAGAAGCTTTAGGTGTGTGCTAACAACGATATTTATGTTCAGATACACATACCAAAATACATATACACATAAGAAACAAAGAGAAAATACCTGTAAATTATTAGCAAGCACAGTAGAAATAGGTAGTCAAACAAAGAATAGTGCCATGTGAACATTGCCATGCTGATCCCAAACTAAGACACGAAGTCAGATTCGGATTCCAAAGCACTTTGCAAATATCAGCTGTTAACTGTAACCTACTGTAACAGGTAAATAGCATTATATTATGGTTTAGAGAGATGCAGGTAGATAAAAAGAGATTATACACGGTGCTTCCAAAGGTGTGGAAGTGAGAATGTGCTCTCTCAACCATGTCTTCAAGCCCTGCTTACAGAAGGAGGCACGTCAGAGGCCTTGCTGGAAATATTAGGTATTCCTCTGCTGCCTGCACAATGTAAACAAATATTAATTTCCCAACCATTAAACCAGACTGTGTTGATCTGTTCATTTCTGGGCTACTAACCTAAAACCATGCATACTTTCTATTGCTTTTGCTTAAATACTGTTAGTGTGTATGTGCCATGAAATAAATCCATGCGACAGAACTTAGCTTTGCAACTGACAAATAAATTTATTGACAGAGCCTTCCTCAATATATTGGGTCAGATATCAAACAGCATTTAATTTGCTGATACCCTTGAAGCTAAAACATTATTCCATGTGCCATCATATCAGGAATTCATCCTTGATGGTCATGCACTAATACTTTCTGCATGTTTTGAACGTGCTTTTCTCAGCCTCTGTGAATGTAAGCACTAAGAATTTAAATGCTCTGCACTGCAAATAAACTGGCCTCCGTTCCCAGGTCTGATAACCTAAAGGGTGGTCATTACTTCACACATTCTTTTTTCTGGTGTCAAATACACTGTGGGGAACATTGAATAGAAGATAAGAGAACAATGCACCTTTTGCAGGATCAAATGCCAACACCCGATACCTAGGAAATGAAATCTGGCAGAGTTTCAGGGACTGGCAAAGTGATCCTGAGTGACCTGTTCCTATGCAACTTTGCATTCCAGGATTTTTTTGAATTTTGAAAGATAAGAGGCCTGCATCTTCCTGAAGGACCTGTCATGCACAGTAGTGAGTTGAGGCCAGGCTTTGGTGTTCCCTGAAGCGTCTAGTTGTTAAAAAAAATTTCTCGAGGCTATTTCTGAGGGTGGGCTGGGAAAAAGCTGAAGTTCTGACAAGGAGGGCTGAAGGAGCACCTGAAGATTTTTAGCCTTAATGTGATAGACTCAAAAGTGCTGGAAATCTTGCAGGACAATTGGATCAGTGTCTACGCTCCATGTCTCACTCCAGCTAGGTTTGGACCCAGAGGACATTGTCCAGCTTGTCCACAAGGACAGCATTTGTCATCAGTGCTGGGGGAGATGTCTGCTCCTATTTGTCTGCACTTTGATATCATCAGCTCTTTTCAGTACTAAACTGACTGCAGCATTTTGCATCAGTTCAGACAGTTCTGACCAGGTACACGGGGATGTGATCAGAGCATTCACTAACGTCCCATGCTTAGCACAGGAGAATTACGAACTCAGGGAAAATTCCAGTTTAACATTACTTGTACTGGATTCATGATAGGTGATGCCAAGATTTGTGGCATCCAAACCTTTAGGGTCAGATTCAAATCGTAGATGCCTATGGTTCCCTTGTCTTCAGTAAGGCTCACCCACAGGCCTAAACATGGGGCTCTGAAGATGCAGCAGCACTGAGCTTTGCAGTCACTAACGTGGGGCTGGCAGGGTAATCCAACCTCACTATTTATGCACTAGAAAATACAAAACTAGTAACAGTGGTGCTTGTTTTGTACTTGTCTGTTGTCCTGGTTTTGTTTTTACAAACATAGATCACTCTTCACACGGTACCCAACCCGAATCACCCAACTTCTTTGCTATAGGGCACCACAGTGTTATCAGACAGTGCTCAGTATTGGCAGCAGCCTGAACTGCATCAGTGACCCACAGCAGAGGAAAACACTTTGTGTGAATGACTTCTCTATAATATGTTTCCTATTTCTGTAGAGGACTGAGAAGTCCCTTCATTGCCTTTAGCCTTCAGTACAGCTCAGGCAGGCTGAGAGATAACAAACTGGGCAAATCCCCTTTGACTCTGGGGAGGGGTGGCTGGGTGTTTACATGGGTGCTCTCCTCTGCTAGCTGCCTGGATACATGGAGGCTGTGGAACAGCCAAGAGAGCCAAGTGCAACAGTCAGAATAACAAACAGAGATTCCACATGATTAAAAGAAAAGTTTCTCAGAGTTAATATTAGGATGAACAGCACACTGGGTCACAGGATGAATTAACCCAGAAAGAGTGGGGTAGGATTTTAAATAACTTTTCCAGTGCCTGACTACAGCTAAATGTCCTTTGAATGAGAAAATGAGAGATGCTGTGGTTTTGTCTCTCCAAGCCAGTTGAAAGACTGATTTATAGTAGTAAGGATGATTTTATAATCATTAATCATTATAATTGTGATTATTTTATAATCATTAACAGTGAGAATGGGGGATTAACAAAGGAAAGAAAGTTCCTTGCAAATGAGATTAATAACATCAACTCAAATCAAGAATTCCTGCACTCCAGTTCAAAGCCCATGGCTCATTCTTTGGATATATTCATCTGGTTAATGTAAAGCAGAATTTTGTTTAGAAAAGTATGAGCTAAAAGCCAATGTTTTGATCCTTATGTTGCTATCCTTTATTTGGGGACTAGGTCTTTTTTTTCTAGTGCTGGAATTATGCTACTCACTCTTTTACTGCTTTAGGTTCTTTACTGGTCTTACTCCAGATCCTATTTTGCGGATTTTGCGTAATTTAAACAAAAACACAAGTGATGTAAGACTGCTTCCTCTCCAACGTCCAACCTCAGGTAGGTTGCACGGCTCTTTTGAATAAGTTCTGCAGTGGTGAAACTGCCATTTTTCTGTAGAGAGGCAATGACAACTCACAGTAACACAAGGCTCATTGCTGCAAGCCTTCCTGGTGCACAGTGTTGGGGTAATGAGGTAAAATTGCTCCAGTCTCCCTGTTACCTACACTGAGGACAGGTACACCTCTGCTCCACTGGTGGCTACTCGATTCTAGTGGATAAACTTTACCAGCCTGAAAGAAATTCTAATTTCTGTGGCCGTTACTCAGGCAGTTGCACGATCACCTCCTAGCACTCCCTGCTCTTGGCAGTACTTTCAACAGAGGAACTAGAACAGTTTGTCCATCCACTAAATAGTTTTCTTGACCGTATTAGGCACAAACAGTATTTGCTTCTATATTGAGCTTGTTAATCCTCGTGGAAAGCCCTGTGTGATTCCATCTGGATGTGACCAGCGGAGTTACACGAGGACTCTGAAGGACTACACAGAAAGCACTCGATGGGACGGGATATCTAATTTGTCAACACTGCCTCATGATATTGTGAAAGGGGA
The DNA here is from genome assembly GCF_025592945.1 of Manacus candei. Taxonomy (NCBI): domain Eukaryota; kingdom Metazoa; phylum Chordata; class Aves; order Passeriformes; family Pipridae; genus Manacus; species Manacus candei. The sequence continues at coordinate 41,064,997 of NW_026138076.1, read as the reverse complement.
AACACTTCACACATTTCAACTACCCACGTACTGCATCCTCCTCCACTCCTCCCAAGGTTTCCCTTGTGTGTTGGAGAGCAGAGCCCAAAGCCCTGGCCACAGGCTTGCCAGCTTCATTCATGTGCTCTCCAGACCTACTTTCTCTTGACCAGACCATGGAAAAGGGGTAAGATGAAGAAGAAAAACAAAGATATTCAAGTAAAGCCAAATCTTACTGAAATCAATTTACATCCTCAGAGGAATCAGAAGAATTCTCTAAGTGTGAAAAACAAGAGCTGGACTCTGCCCTAGTCCAAAGTTGTGTGTGGTGTTTGGGAGTCAGCCAAGCAACATGGACTCACCACACCAGTGGGGAACCTGGTCTAGGACAGGGATTGGGAACCCAACCTCAGGCACAGCGAGAAGTGGAAGTGACACATTAAGGACTTCCACAGACAGAGCAGTTCCTAAGTTGGAGTCAGACAGATATCCAAGAGGATAGACCAAAGCAGATATTGGAGACCCCCTGTGAACGAATGAGAGTTGACAGACACTTTGGGCAGCAAGGCCAATCCCTTAGGTGTAAAGTGAAAATGCTTCATGACATCTGGGGTCAAACATGGGAAGAGGGGCCTGTAGAGGCTGCAGGATCTCCACCCATGGAAAGTTACTGGGTAGGATGAGGCCCTGAGCAGCTTAATCTGACTTTGATGGTAGTCCTGCTCTGAGCCCAGAGCTTGATTGGACAACCCCTAAGAATCCCTTTGGCTAAATTGGTCCCTGATTCCAGCCAAGTATTTCCTGAATCCATGTTATGCTTACAGAAAAAAATTGATTTACATTTGGTTAATATTTTTCAATGTACTCACATTCCTTTTTTATTGGAAACATTTATTTATTTAAGACACATTTCATTGGATTAAAGAAAAAACTCGATAATGAATGAAATACTCAATTTTTGGTCAAGGAAAACATTCTGTTCAATCCCACGAGACTTTTGATGGATCTTTTCTCATCTGTTGAAAAATAAAGTACCCTTGGTTTTGACTAATTCAAAATACACTTTTAATACCCTACAGTGCAGCAGAATTGATGAAGGCCAGGTGCGTAGTTTACTTACAATATTTACTCCTGCAAACACCCCTTCTGGAAGAAAACTGAAGAGCGAAGTATTTTGCCCAGAACTTAGTGTTGCACTGTGTCAGATTCTTTGGGCTTCCTTGAATTGTCTTTTAACATGAACTTGAACTGCTTGCAGGAGTACCCACACATATCCCACAGATACTCCACTGACACCCTTCACTCAGCCCAAATTGTTTCTGCTGTCTCTCTGTGCGCATCTGGTAAAGGACTAAATCCAAGTCACCTGCTGGCTAAAGAAAACTAAATGCAAGAAACCTGACAAATGCAAAAATGATGGCAGGGCATTCGAGACAAGAGAAATTAGTACAGTCATCAGCCCCTTTTGGGACCATGCCATAGAGAGACGCCGAGTGCTCAGATTCCTGTCGCTGAGACAAAGGGCAGCACAGGCAGGGCCACAGGCAGGACATACTAACGAGGGCAGTAATGACCAGGGAGCTGCCGGCTGCGAACTGAGCCGTGGAATGTGCCAACAACGTGGGAGTTTTCCCTGTCTCTCTCTTCCTTTTCAAGATAGATTTTCTTCTGATCGTTCCATTGTTGTTCATATTACAGCATCAATGCTTCCCCCACTGATTTACAATTGATCAGGGAGTACGCTCCCTCCTAACCCGTCATTTTCTTTTTCCTCAGCATCCAACCTTTATCTTTGTGTATCTAAAGAGAAATACCTGAAAAATTTACTCATGGTTTTGTTAGTCTTGGTTGCTTCTTTTGCTTTCTCCCCCGGCAACAAAAGAGTTGTCAAAAGTAATGTTTATAATAATTTAACGGATTATTTGCTTATTAGATATTAATCATTCTGCTGTGGCCGGGGTCCATGCTGGTGCTCCTCTACTAGAACAGTGATTCTGATCTCAATTAGATTATGTCTCTCTCCTTTACCTCCCCATAAATCATTCCGGCAAACTGAAATTAACAGCTACTGGAGCGCATTAATAATCTGCCTCACACATTGGAAAATGCATTAGCCGGAACCCTCCCATCACTCTGACTGTTAAGCACATCATTTTGTTTATGAAATATAAACATTTCATGGAAGAGCTCTCCCACATTTCTCTGGGCCTTGTGACAGCTAAAATGATTGCCCACAATTGCCAGTCAGTCAAGCGCCCAAATAAAGTTTGTTTAAAGCCATGGCTCTGTGACTGCCCTATTTTCTCAGGCATTAAAAAACCCACGTTTAAAATAAAATTCCTCTTTATCTGGGAAGAAAGGAAAAAGAATAGCTGTGTATCTGTCGGAGTTGTACGGAGACAGATATGCAGTTTGTAAAGGCTCTGCGGTTTCAATATTTGGTTTAGCTTCACATAGGAGGAAGTGCTGCCAAATTCTTTGCAAAATAAAGCTCCAGAATAATGATTTTAAGGATGATCTAATCAAAACGTTTCATTTCTGACAAACTGACATTTTGATCAGCGTACTGAGTAACGTTCCAACTTGTATTTTAAAAGTTCAGTATCTTATTGTAAAGCGTGTTAAAATAAAATGAAAAAACCTCAAGAGTTTAATTTCAAAATGAAATATGAAAATGCAGCATGTGAAGAACACTGCAGCATTGCGTTATGACAACACTGCGCTTTCTGGTGGTTCTCTTGCAAAGCAAAAATCATCCCATAATTAAATTGCTTCCCAGCCCGCTAGCCCCACAGCTCAGCAGCAACACTTCCATTCAGTGCCTCTTCCATCCAGCCCCAATACTCAAAATTTGCCACCAACTGGGACTTTGGGATTTTATGTCTGTCTCTTACATGTGCATCTGGCACTGCAGGAACACAGACAGGCCCATTTCTCCCTTTCTGGGAAGGGGTAAGTCCAAGTCTTTTTAAACTCCTAGGTTGTTTTCTTTCGATCTTGGATGAGTTTGCACATCAATAGTCAGTATCTTGAATATATTGATAGCAACACTACCTTAACCTAAAAGGTTTGATGCTCAGCTGCTGATATGGTGAAGCCCACATAGACTAAATTAAGCAGCAAACCCCAGAGAATCTACCAATGAAACATAACACTAAATCTTACAGGGGTTTTAAATTGGTATATGTAGCTTACAAGGAATTAATGTCTGTCTACTTGCACCAACAAAACCAGGATGGCACCTTCTGTATAATGTATAAATGAAGACCTGTATAAATGAAAACCTCACACCTGACTTTACTCGGAAGTCAGAGTAAATTACTTGAAGATAAGCAAAGTTGTGTTATTGGCATCACCTTCATTTTTACCTTTGCCAAACACTTGATCTGACAATGAACATTAATATTGTGATTAAAGTTCTTTATTAAAATAGTTAGGTATCTGTGACTACTTTTGCTGTCTGGGAGGACTGCTGTCCATGTATTTTCTCATCTGTATCCGGGGCAGAAGGCTTGGACTGAGCAACGTTTTTGAAATGCATGCTGGGGCTTCTGGGACTATGCTGCCCTCTCAAAAGCCAGGCACATGCTCAAGCCCTTTGCTGGATCAGAGCTCATGTGAGTTCAGCTGAGCAGGTATTGGTATGAGAACAGGCTTTGTGGCTGTAAATTCCTGGGGGTACAGGCCGAGTCATTCTTGCTGGGCTGTGGTCGTCTGTGCACTGATAAACAATAAATAATTGTAATGAATGGCAGTATTTTTTAAATACAGGAATAAACCCATTTAAGATTTAGCTGAGTTTTGTTTATCATTCTCAAAATGCATTTGCAGCATATAGAGTAATGTCTCTAGAGTGCTGTTCTGCCGTAGAATATTATGCGACTCTCTATCAATAAATGACACAGCTTTTTATATGTTTTAAGTAAAAGAAATAATTGCTGCTCCTTGTGGAGTTAGGCAATTAATTGCCTAATTATTTTATTAAGTGTCACTACTAAAAGAAAAACATTACTGGAGCTTTATGGGCAAATTCTCATCTGAACTGAGGGTGAAATTCTGGGAAAGAGCATATATGTTGTATATCTGCCCCCTATTGAAGTACTAAACTCCTAATAAAAATGTCTTTGACTTGAGGAAAACTAGATTTGTTTCTTTATCAGTAGTTTGGTTTAATTTTTTCATACTTATATTTTTGCTGCCTCATCATTTCTGATCTCTCCAAGGCTTCCTCCGTGGTGCTGACAGGCATTTAGGCAGAGCCAGGCTAGAGGAAACATCTGCCACTCCCAGCATGCATTGATCTTTTATAAAGCATGGGGCCTTGGAACCCCACAGCCTTCTGCACACACTATAAAATATGTTTTGTGATGAGGAGCAGGAATTGTAGCACTTGCAAGGTAAATAAGCAGACAGCATCCTTCCTAGTTGAGATTTAATGCTGGAATTTGGGGATCATATTGCTGCTACCACCTATTCACTCCCTGTAATGATGTTGTCACATGGATCTGTCCCAAGTTACCAAACTTCCTATAATTAGGGATGAAAATGAAGGTGTAGTCTGATCCTTCACGATTTCTGCCAGTAATGGTAGCAGGGTCCATCAGCCCCCAGGCCCTTGATTGCAAGCGCAAGTGAAAACTGCAAGTTCCTGTTACAAGTGTGGCTGTCATTCTTTCAGAAAGTACAGGTGACCTTGTTCACCCAATAAAAAAGGCTGAGATGAAGGAAAACAGAAGGGAATAACGTTATGTTGACTTGAAGTAAGAGTCTCAGTGGAGCAAACTGTGCCTCTGACTGTGGTACAAACCCAGTTGGATGGGCCCCAACCGGCCCTGCCTGGAGCAGGAGCCTGGGCAAGGACCTCTGGCAGCCCTGTCCAGCTGCCTCCTCCTGTGGCAGGGTTTTTAAGTTGCTGTGAGAAGGGATCCCAGATGCTTTTGCTCCCTTTGCCAGAAATCAGAGTGTCAGGGTCACTTTGCAGTGTCAGAGTGGTATGTGTCTCTCCATCTGTTGAGGAAGACAGAGCTGAGGGTCCTGGGTTAACCGGACCGCATCCACAAGCCACAGCTGCCCATGTGTTTGTTCACCAATGCCTGCAGCTACCTGCAAGGTATCTCCAAGGAAACCATGAGGTTCATGTCCTGATTAAGATAGGGAAAAGGAAAGCAAGGCTGAGACAAATAGAGATGACTGCGAGGCTTTCCTGCAGCCCTCCTGTAAAATCCCTCAGGAGTACCAACAGGAATTTCACGCTTCACCTACAGACCCCTTCAGTTTTCCCTGTGGGTGTGTTTCAGGCTGGAAGAGGCAGCCAGGTCCAGGAGCCCAGCTTGCAATTATCAAGAGGGATGTGGAGGACTCTGTCTTATAATTATCTACATAAACCCATCAAGCTTCATCTTAAAGCTGGCCAGGGCTCAGTTCCTTCTTTTCCTATAAGAAGGCTCTTCCAGAGCCTGGCTCCTCTGCTGGTTAGAAATAATGCAATTGCTCAAATTTATTCACAGTCAGTTCAAAGCCATTTGTTCTTCTGCCAATATTGTTCTTTAGCTCAAACAGCTCTCCTCTGTTGTGCAGCGGGCAGCAAATTTCAGTGTCTAAAAATCCGGTGTTTGGGACACATAAGGATTAGACAGGGGCCAACTGCAGCAGATTTGGAGATTACCCAGACAGACAGGTCTGGCTTGCTGTACTATTCCTACTGTTAGCCCATATTATCAGATGCTGCCTCATAACTTAACTAAAGCTGCCTTAGCTCTATTTCCTAAAAGCCTCCAAGGAAACAAGTTTCACCAGAAATTCTGTGGACAATTTTAAGTTCAACATTAGTGCAACAAGAGACTATTTACTTTAACAAGTCCATTGCTCACCTTCAGGAGGAGTGCTGGGGAAAGTTAGCATTTCAATTGATATCTCACACTTTAAAACAACATAATATGGTTAGACATGTGAGATATCAGCTTTATTCCATTTCCACCTAAACTGAAGTCAAATGACTTTTTCCACGGCCTCCTACCTGCTGCTCCTACCCTTCCTCTAGTCAGTTTATAGTTGAACAAGTAGTGATTGCCTAATATTTATTTTCCTTCTCCTTCCCTGAGATCTGTAGGAAGCTTTTGAGAAATGGCTGGCACTTGATGTTTATCAATGTTTTTCCTCACTATGTAGGAGAAAGTATGAGGGATATATTTCATGATGAAGTGGGTTTCTAGTTAACAGGACAAAATGAAAGCCAAGCCATAGATCAGCATAATATGTCAAAAGAGAAAAGAGTTCGATTTATTGTAAGTTATATCCAAGTTAGAAAAAACCCACAATGCTAGAAATCAAGATCCTGATTTAGGAAAGTACTCCAAGATGTGCTTAAAAATCAAGCATATACTTTAGGTACTGAAGCTGGAGGATATAATTATTTTCTTCCATTATAAAGATTAGGAAAAATATCTTTTATTTAGACTCTTTTTTGGTGTTGCACTTATTGCTATGCATGTTACGTTGAAGGAGACAGTGTAGCATTTTATCCCCCTCGTAAAATATTCTGGAAACCTCTAGGGCAAAATACAACTTTGTAAATATTTTCTGGACTGCATGAACATCAGGATAGTAGGAGATGGGTTGTAGGGCTGCAGCAAGCACAAGGAGCAGGGCTGAAAACCCAGCGTATAGTCAGGTTTTTATTGCCCAATTTGACCCTGAAAGGTTGAGGAGAGCTTTGTGCCTTCTGAAGTGAGCAAACACCGGGGTCACAGAAGAACTGTGGTCATTGTGTTAGTTTTTACAAGGTAAGGGGTTTTTCCCACAGGAAAAAATTTGCCTGGGAGTTTCACATTTTATCACTGCTCACGTCATCTTTGTCAACCTGGGTATTTACTGCAGAGCACAATCTTCACAAACTGTGTGTTGTACCAATTCAGCTGTTTTTCATGTTTGCCCGGGGACTGAAGGTATGGAAGACTTTGGTGACAGCCTTGAATTAAAGACAACAGCTACCGAGAGAACACAGTAACTGCTAACCTGCTATTTGTAAACAAGTTCAACAATAAGCCTATGGACAGCAGCTGTAATTTAAAGGGAGTCTATTACTAAATGAACATACCAAAAACACCTACATCTGCCATAGGAATAAATAGGATTTTATATAACTGCATCAGGATAGGAAATTCACAGCAGGTTATTTTAATTTACAATAAGAAGATAACCAAAGTATGAAATAATTCTTCTGGCTCTACATAGTACCCAAGCCCAGGATAGAGAACATCATTTGACATTGGATTTCAGGATAAAAAAGAAGTTTCAGGCAGCTTTCTCTTGTCAGGCAAGACTTTGGGCTGTGGGATTGTGTTTTCCAGGAGGACACGGTCAGTGGATGAAGTGGAATAGGTAAAACAGAATGGAACTTACTGACTTGTAGCAGCTTCTCACAGTACAAAAAGAAACAAACTATTTAAAAATCTGTGATTCTTCTCACCCCTTTCTGTGGCAGCAGGGAAGTGTGTGATTCACACTCACTGATTTTTCAGCTAAGCTGGACCAATATTATAGCCATTGGTTACTATCTCCCTATCACAGCAGGATCTCCCCCAAATAAAATACTCTCTCACTTTAACACTACTTGAAAGCCATGGAGCAGGATAGGATGGGAGAGGTAATGTCTGCACCAAGCTTAGATGGGCAACGAAGGATCACACATGACTGTATCTTCCCCTGCAGCATATGAGAGGAAAACAGCCATATTCACAGTAGAGACCAGAAGGGAGCATCACTGTGTTAATTCACATATCTAACACAAACATCTTCCCTACTCTGTCTTCTGAGATTTATACAACAGAGAGCTACAAAGCAAGATAAAAAAAAATCATACTTGCATCCTCCAAAGTGGATGCTCTAATGTTATGGGGCTCGTGTCTGGCCAAGGCTTCCGAATGGAGGTGAATTTAGCAAGGTGTTTGTGTGGACATGGCAGAGGCATTTCCCCACCTGCCAGGGACCAGCACTCCCTCCTGCCCAGCCCCAGGCACTTAGCTGGCCTTTTCCTCTAAATGAAGCACCATCTATGCCTTCACTTCAGGATTGCTTTAGCAGCAGAACAACTTTAGGAGACCTCTCCAAGACTATTCTTCAGACCTCCTCTCCCACTCCTTCCTCCACAACTGCTCTGACTTATAGGCCTCAGTTGGCCTTACATGATTTAATGGGATAGATTTATTTTTTTAATATAATTTATTGTCTGTGAGTGTCACTCAGTGTTCAGCCAGACAGTCCACATGCAGCCTGGGGAAGGGAAAGGAACTTGCTAAGCAGGAACCATGCAGGAGCTCATTTAAACAAAGCAAGAAATCCATATTCCTACAGGCATAATTACACCAGCCATTACAATCATTACCACAGTTGTGACTCAGGAGACCTCTCTGAGACCTGAGACACAAGAATGGATTTGGGGCTCATGGCTTTGTGTGCAGTCACAAAGGAGACAGGGCAACTCAGGAGCTTCAGAGATGCCCTCATAGTATTTTCATATGGAAGGGCAATCAGATATGTTCCATTTAACCTACAAGTATTAGCTAATATGGACACAGACAACTCTGCCACTGGATACTGATAAACAACCCGACTTTGCTGTGGTCTAATTGCTACAGAAACTACCAGCCCACCCACACCTTAGGTCCACCCATGCTTAGTAGTTGCAGTTGCAGGATTTCAATAGTGTTGGGTGGCCAGAGCTCTGTCACAGGCTGCATATGTGTGTGTGTGTGTGTGTGTGTGCGTGCAGGCACGAGGAGGTGTGCAATGGCACCAGCAGCTGTGCTCTGCACCGTCCTGCTGCGCTTGTTTTAGCTACCATAAATAAAAACATGAGCGGAAGTATTTACAGAATAATTTTCAATTGCTGACACCACCAGGCTAAGCACTGAATGCTAAAGTTTATGATGTGTAATGCCTTAGGCTACCACGGCCCCAATTTGGACAAACCTGCCATTAACACCCGTGTGGCAGTTATTTTACTGGGGGTGACAGATTGTGAGGTAGGGAGAGTAATTCAGACTATTACCCAGGTGAAAGCATGAAAGCTCAGTGATATATGAAGACCACTTAAATTCATTGTATCTTGTACATCACATCTTTGATAGATTATAGCTGTGGCATTAAAATGGAAATGGTTTCTCTGAGGCCTGACAGGGGCTGGGGTGACCCGTGACCTCCCTCTGAGGAATGTGACTGACCGAATTATCAGTTAAGAGAAAAATCTATGGGGAATAGACTCACAGTGATGGAGAATCCACCATGCATATATATTTTTTTTAACTTTTGCTTTGATTGAAAGCTGTGGTACTTGAGCATCCCCCCAACCTCCTCCTCTCCTTGTCTCCCTGCTCCCCCCAGCCAATCCCAGACTCCTCCGCTCTGATTCCAGATCAGCCGGGCCCCCGATATTGATTGAAAAATTGTTATTAGAGATAGTAGGTCTTCCTGCATGCTGCCTACTGATTTAATTTGGAAAACACTTAATTTTATGAAGCGGTAAATGATAGTGGCACGCTCTCTTGTGTTAGGGAGCAGCTGGCTCTTTAGCTGTTCACCGTCACTACTCCCAGGTGTCCTCTTTGCAATCATGTGTTCCCTTCCCCTTTGCTTAACAAGTTATTTCAATTTCTAAACGAATGGTGAACAAGAGAAAGACAACATGCAAATTGAGATCCCAGCCGCCATTCACACATGAAAAAGTTCCCCTGGAATTCCCTCAACTCTGCCCGTCCCTCCCGCCCTCCCTCTGCATCTGTCAGGAAAAAACAGAGCCCTTGTTCTCATCAGATTGTTTTTACCAATGACCTGACACCACCATCTATAATTAATTACATCATTTACATTAGACTATTGACTAAACAAATACATAAATCATAGGCAGAGTCAATAGACGCAGACATATTTAATCATGTTCTAAATAATGATTACTGCTCCCATAATGCAATAATTATTTTCAGCAGCTGACTTGAATTAATCTTCTGTCAAAGTGCCATCTGAAAAAAGAGAGCGGACCACGACGAAGATGAAAGCTGCAGCCTTGGTGATGGAGAAGCTGTCTAGCACTTCACCCTCAGTCTCCCTGTCTCCCTGCCTGCCTCTCCATCCCCACGAAGTCTGCAGGTCCCAGGTCCCGGAGGATGCTCAGCACTGCCCAGTCGGTGTCCTCACCCTCCACCCCCACTCAATGCTGGGCTCCCAACAGCACACTGAGCATCCCATGGGGCCAGCCCCAGCACCCACTCTACTCCCCCAAGACTCAAATCTGCTGGCAGGCAAAAGATGACCTCCCATTTGCTCTGCTCAGGCAGCCTTGTATCCATCCTCCCTTCTCTCCGTACACAGGAGCCTGGTTCGCAAGGTGCTGAACATGTCTGAAAACAGACAGACGTGATCCTGAATGGATACTGCTCTCCGCAGAGGCTAATGCAATTAGGGTGAATTTAACTCTCATTTACTTAAAAGCATTTCAAAAGGCATTTCATTAATTTGCAAAACACACATCTGGTCCACCGTGCCGATCCGCCTGGCATGCTTTGACCATGGCATGTTTTCAAAGGGCCTTGAGGATGGTGCTGAGCTCCTCCCCCTCATTTCCACAGCGGCCGAAAACCTCCTCCCAGCAAAGTCCCTATGAGCACTGATGTGAAGAGTATGAGGACAGAGCCCCATCTCCCCACAGGATCATGTCCCCAGTGGTTTGCTTACGGTGCCATGATATAGGAAGCACAGTATCTTACTGGAGAAAGGCTTAATCACTACAGGGGCTGCAACAGCTCTCAGTAGGTACCCTCAGAGGAGAAGCAAGGAAAATTCCCCATGCAGGGTAAGTAGCATCAGAAAAGGATACCCTGTGTTGAGGGTTGGGAATCCTCCAAGGAGGAGCTGAGCCTCTTAAGAAACTTGTGAGTTGACAGCTTTATGTTGAGAGGAAGAGGAAAAAGGATTTCTAGATAGGAGAAGTTTGGGTAATTTATGGGATTCTTCATGTTGCAGCAAGCACAAGAGTGGATTTGGGGAGGGAGGAGAAACCTCGTAACAACTTTCCTCCCTAACTACTGCCGAGACTAACAGTGTTTTGGTCAATGACCTATTTTGATAACAGGTAGCTTGACAAAGCAGGATTGTGCTGCAGATAACTCCGGCCACTACAGTCATATTACTGGGCACTGGGACAAAAATTACTCTGCAGCAGACACTGGACGAGGGCTTAACAGTCCTACAAGAGATAAAGTCTGCTGCTTCAGGTGTTGTCCAGCTTCTAACAGAAAGGAGTTAGCATGTCTCTAAACTGACCATTGCATAGCTTTTTCCATTCTTCTTTCACTGTCAAGATTCTACACCCAGTAAGTTTCATCCAACAAAGCCCTTCTGTTTCTGAGGGCAAAGGAAGTATAATAGCAACCACCAGATAATTCAAGGTATGGAACTGTCTAGGAAATTCAATTCTAAAATAAAAATTTTCATTTCTTTCAAAAAATTAAAGAAAAAAAAAAGAAAAAAAAGGCAGACTTTAATTTCCCAAGTAGGAGATAGTTATACCATAGACTATCCAGTAGCACCATCATTATACATGTACAGCTGATTCTTCCCATCGGAACACATTTGCAGTAACACAAATCTAAATCAGCCAGAGGAGATGTAATGAATGGCATTTGGATGTATACTTTGGTATTCATAGGACCTCCCAACACAGCACTTTTGAACACTCTTCTAAAATAGAAGAATTGGGCAGACTACACTGAAATATTAATGAAGGATAATGAAAAAAACAGCTGTCAATGACAGTGTTATAGGTTGGTTAATATTGTATGATGAGTGTGTTATAACCATAAATAAACAACAAGTGTAAATGATATTGAATATAAATAATCACTAATACAAACAATAAATAATAAAATATAAGCTCAAGTGGGTGATGTGATAGAATCAGGAGAGGCATCAACTGCTGAATGGTTTTCCCTTCTACTCTTCGGTCTCTCAAAAAGCTTTCAGAACTGGTATTGTTATTCTCTGCTATCAAAACCAGAACAATGCAATGTGCTGCACTTCTTTCTCTTTCAACGTGCACTGATAGCATTTCAACAATATGCTATTGTGATAAAAAATAGCAGTCTTGACCTTCTAGAGAGTACGAACCTTAAATGGGCACAAAAGGAATGAACCAGAAGAATGTATTGCCAATAATGTTATTTTATTCCCTGGAACTGAAAGGAACTTGTGTGAGCCATGTAATTGCAGTTTGTTTAAATGCAACCTTCAGCCTCAGACTTTAATCACTGAGGAAAATGGTAAAATAGTTTGATTTGTTGTGCACGTAAAATATTAAATACAGCTAGGAGGATGAGAAATCTTCCAAAGAGAAAACACAAAGGAAGCAAGAGATAAAAACATTCCTGAGACTCAGAGCCTGAGCTGGATGGCGACATGAGAAGTACAGATGCACTCCCATCTTGCATGAGGGAAGGGCCAAGTCAACCAACTCTCCAAATCTCTTTTTCCAGCAATATAATAGGAAAAGGAAATTCCTCATACCTCACTACATTACAAGCTTTAATAAGAAACATTTTAGCATCGATGAAGAGAGCAAAATCCAGCAGAAATGTTGCACACAGCAACAGTAGCACAATGCTGGATTACAGTGGCAAAAAATCAGCTTCATTATTGTAGCCTGATAAGACTGACCTAACTCCCCCTGCCAAATCTTTCTCGCCCCAGAAACAAGTGTGACTCTTGGGAAACTTTTTGAAAGTGCTCTCTCCTTAAACTGGTGCTCAGTATTCACTGAACATCTTGGCAAGCAACCTGCAGGACACTAAAGGAAGCTCACAAAAAGTTGGAGAGCTTGAATGATTGCCCTGAGACTGTGCGGGTGCCTGCCCATAGGAAAACGTGGAATATTCTCATCAAGGAATTCACATTCACTCCCTGTTTACTTGATGCCTTCTGAATTTATCTTATCTAAGTAACCTGCTGTGTCTCACCCAAAGGCCCTACCTTAATTACCCCACTACAACCAGGCCTTTGAACCCATTTATTATCTTGGCCTATCTTCTGGTTCCCCCACCAATCTGGACATATTTGTGAGCAGTACATGGCTGTCTAGAGACTGTGGTGCAGATGGAGACTTTCACAGGGAGATGCCTTGTCTAAAGTAGCTGCTTGAAGCCTATTAATCAGAGCCATGACTGAATTCAGATGAGAACTTCCCACTCAGGAGCAAATTTTGCTATAGCACTCCTGTCCCTAGGGAACACTATCAGGTTTACCCATGCCAGGAGCAGGTAAAGCAGCCAGGACCCACACTGTTTCGTGCAGCACTGCAAGATGCTCAGGTGCTGTGTTAAAAAATATTCTCTGCAGAACAGGAATCACAGTCACACTAACTTCAACCAGCTGTGTGAGTTCTACACATCTTTTTTGTCACTTCCCTTCTTGCACTCTTTTTTTTTTGCTGTGTCAGCACTTGTCTCCACTTTCCAAATCTTGTGGAATAGTTTTTATTAGGGACCACTTCTCCCTGTTTTGTTTGTTTTTATTACAACTATATTTTAAAATGACTCCTCCAGTGAGGTTTGGTTTTTCAAAGCCAAAAGAGATGTCATGGCCAAGCCCCCATTATTGGAAAGAGAGGCCAAGAGTTGGAGAAATCTTCTTGCCTTCCCATCACTTGAATGTGATCCTGGGGGAATGGTTGCGTGCTGGCGTAAACAGCAGCATGTATATGAGCTCATAGCCAGCCCCAAAATCTTTAATAAAGAAATAAGGTTCACTTATTACAGACAGAGGTAAGTAGCCAAGTAATACAGTTATTTATAAACTTTTGATAAGTCTGTCATTTTTAGCTATGCTTAAAAGCAACCTTTTAAAATGATGTTTCAGGAACACAGTCAACAGTAAAGCGAGCTGGTCTTTGGCTTGATTAGATTTTGCTCCCTTTACCTTGATGAAATGATGGCTTATTAGCATTCCAAAATGAGAGTGCGCTCTAAATGTAAGTGGATTTTAATACAATCTTTTTGAGGAAATGTCAAACTGTATTGGGTACGTCTCCTCCCTTCCCCCCCTTCTCTTCTCTGAATAGCAGAGTTCAGCAAGGAATTGTGCCAAAATAATAAGTGAGGGACAGGGGGAATTTCAGAGTCAAGGTAAAAGATGAGAAATAAATTCTGCCAACAATAATGTCACTGTGGTTCTGCCACCACCCGCTTAATTCAGTGACTTTCCTTTGGTTCTGCAGCAGTGCAACCAGCAAGGCTTTGGCTCCCCACATTTCTCATAACTAAATTAGCTCTTAAAATGACATAACAAAAGCTGGAGTCTTTGCTGGTGTAAATTAGTACCAACTGGCACAGTTAATTATACGGGCTGGAAAAGTCACGGTCACACCAAGCAGTTTTACTCTGTGGTGCACTTTGGCTTATTTGGGATTACTGGAGCTGTGCATGCATGGGCCTTAGGAGGTTGAAGGGCCCTGAAAAATTGTTACCTAAAGTCACCAGTCTGGAGTAAAAAAACCCCAACAAGCCTAAACCTCAAACAGGCAAAGTATACCTGCTTAAATTAAATTAAATATTAACATCCCCTGCTTTAGAGTTACACCGTGAACGTAATATGTGCACTGTTAATGAACCGCAATTTATTTACACCTCAAACAAAGAGTATCCTCACTGCCCTAAAGTAGTTAAATTGCCCTCTTCCTAGTGAAATTTATTGCCATTTAAACATGCCAAAAGGCCATTCTGCCGGTCATTACTAAAATCTATCATTTCTGCAACTGCTGGTATCCTGTTCTGTGGTCAAATTCAATCTGAGAAGGGTCAACAGAATTTTTCCACCAAATGCTTCCCTCTTGCCTGTCATCAATTTACTTTTGTCAACAAAAAGGGCATTACTACCGAATGAAATAGAAGATCCTCTTAAGACCTCTGGCAAACAGTAAGAGCTTCTCTGACATATCGCATCTTTTCTCGCGGATACGTGTGTGAGTGTGTGTGTGTGTGTGCTAGGACTGTAACTGTACTGAATGCATGAGCAGGAATTTTGCAGTTTGTCAAGCTCCTTTTACTCCAATAAGCATTCACTTTTCTAACTACTGTGGATAGTTGCCCAGTATTTTCAAATTTTCTCTATGAAAACAGTTTTAAGAATATGTTTCCCATGAGGAAATTATGAGTGTATTAGTAACTCAGATTTTTGTCACGTGGCTCTTCTTCTTTTCTTATATGCACACAGTCAGAGTGCACACCCAGACTTGTTTCACCTCATGTTGCATCCATCTGGTAGTGATACAGTTCCAGCTAGACACACGGACAAGGATAACAGAGCTGCTTCTTAGAAAAGCCATCAGACAACACCCAAAATTGCACTCTGCTACTTTTGCTACTCCTCAAGTCAGAGTTGCTGCCATTTCTGCTGATAATGTGAAGTGAGTTACTTTCTGTACGTGGCTAAGGCCCCTGAACAGTCACACAGATACAAGAGCTTTGGACAGACAATTCCACCTTTGAACTGACACTAATTTTTTAAGTTTTAAATGACTAATGTGTCTCCTGGGAGCACCATACTGAAAATTGACTTTATTATACGTGCTGGGGATTCCACTGAGAGCACAGCTAGATTTGGTTAGATATCTAAAAATCCTAGGGAACAGTCTAGTGCTATATAATAAAAATAATATTACTAATTGAACCACCACAGTGCCCTTAAATGTTTTTCAATGTGCAAGTGTCAGGAAACACAAACTCAGATTAAGTCAATTAGCTCACTACTATTAATCAGCATCCTCTTTGCATAGTTGAAGGACCCCAACACTTCACTCTATTCTTCTAGCACACTGTTAAACACTATTATTATGCCTAATCCTTGTCACAAAGAGCTAGATGACTCACTTTTCATATACATGTAAAACAGGGAGAAATGAAAGGAAGGAAAAGAGCCGAATGTGTAGCTTTGAGGTTTCCTTGTAACAAGAATACTGTATTCCTTTGGTCTGCAAGTAGGTTGTCCCAGACCCCGCAGGGAATTGAGCCTGGAAGAGAAAGTAGGGAAAGGGCTTGTGTGCTGTCTGGAAGAAAGGAGTTCTGAAAATATTTCTCACTGCAAGTAATAGCTGGACACATGATCAGCAGAATAAGGAAAAGCATGAGTGGGTAATCAAAGTAAGTAGGAAACAGCAAACCCACAAGGTCCCTGATATAAAATATCTAAAGCATTGCCTTCAGCACTGGCTTCAAGGATCACTGCTCAATGAGCCATTTCAGGACACACTTCCATTCTTGAGGTACTTCCTGATCACCAGCAGTACTGCTGCATTTTTCAGTTGCATCCAACCCATTTTCACAGCATGTTCAGTTTGTCACATCCCTTATGTCTGTGGATAAATGGTAACAGTTTGTTCATACCACCTTATCTCTCCTCTGTTCTTTTCCATGGAGACAAGTAGGTATCAATCTGGAGTGAGCTTTGGCACTTTCTTCCCATTTTTGACCTCTCCAGGGTGATCCTAGGAGAAATCCTGCAGGTATTGATCCCTTCCCAGTAGGAAATGGAAAGATGATTTCATTTTCTATAACATGTAACAGAGCCATATGTTTTGATGAACCATTGTACAGATTCAAAGATACACTTTTTTTTTGGTGACTCAAGGAACCAAATTCACAGGTAGCAAAGAACGTGGCTTCTATTTCTCTCAGAGCAAAAAATAATTCCTATACTGCATCCTCTGTCTCCCACATCATTCCTGTGGCCAGAGAATAGCGGAATTTACTTGGAAAAGCTCTAACTGATGTAGTATGTGGGTTTTCTGAAAGCCTAGAACTCAGATGCAGCATTCGAGTGTTGGCCCAGACCAGCTAACAAAAAGGGTTGGTGTGGTGGGGGAAAGGTTGATAAGGGCAAGACACAGAGAGTGGAAAAATAACAAGACAACAATTTTTATTTAATAACTACCTGAGCTTTGTCCAGCTTTCTTCTTCATTCTGTTTTCCTGCATGAAAACACACAGTGGCCAGATGCTCCTCCTCAAGAGTGTCATTTGGATAAAGGTGAAGGTACTGCAAGATTTGGAAAGCTTGTGTGTCTCATAATTTTGTTTTTGTACAGGAAGCCAGAACTCTCAACAGGCACATTCAATTTAAAAAAAAAAAAAAATCTATGGTTGAAGCCAAAAATTCTCTCAAGCGCTCTTGTTTGAGCTTTGAAGCAAAACTCTCAAAGTGTCTCCAAAATAATCGTGTCAAAGTTGTATAAATGCTAACAATTTATTCCAAGAAAATGAAATCTGCTGAGGTGAGACTGGGAGGTGTTAAAACTTAATGAACATAAAAATATATAGCTTTGCTTAAACAGAACTGAATTTTCTTGAGCTGGCTACAGCCCTCAGCATTCCCTCTTCTGATTTTTAATCACTTGCAAATATCCATATTATTTTTCCTGCGCTGGAAAGATGATGAAAGTTGTTTCCCTGCTTGAATACGATGCAGGTGAGGAGAACGGCCTGTGACAGTTTGTAGTAATAGCATGTCTTGACTTTTCAGAAGAGCTGGCCAGCAAAACAACACGGAGGAAAATAAGGGGAGACGAGGTGGCCCTCTCTTCAAATGACTACAAATATCCCTTGCCTCTGTGCTCAGGGGAACATCTTGCATAGGGGCAGAGGAAAGAGGGAATGAGCAGATACACCTAGGTGATCAAGGGAAGCCAGTTGATGTAATCTTTTTGGATTTCAGTAAAGCTTTCGATACCGTCTCTCACAGGATCCTTCTGGACAAATTATCCTGCACACAGATGGATAAACACATCATGCAGTGGGTGAACAATTGGCTCATGGGTCAAGCACAGAGGATAATAGTGACTGGGTGACATCAGACTGGTGACCTGTCACTAGTGGGGATCCCCAGGGCCCCATCTTGGTCCCTGTGCTCTTCAACATTTTCATAAATGACGTGGACACAGGACTGGAAGGGATACAACCCAATGCAATAGGCTTTTTTCATAGGAGAAATTCACTGTAACTTCCTACATCTATGTGGCAAAATAGACTGCTCACACCCAGGGAACAGTCAACCTGGCACAATATTGCTCTGCCCTTTCCCTTGCTCTGCCCATCCACAGGGCAAAGAGCTACAACCATTTGTTTTTACCTTCTGGAAGGGTCTGCAGCTCCACAGGAGGCTCAACTGGAGCCCAGCGTGAGCCAAATGCGGTTCCACAGTCAGGCATTCCAGCACAACTCATCTTCACCTCACTGTGAGTCCTGTTCCTGAGAACACAGGCTGAGGCTCAAGTCTGCATCTAGTAACCCAACTGGGGCAGATGTTCCTGGAGAAAGGGCAGTAACATTTTCGAGTGGTGAAATCAGATCTGTCACATCTCACCTGGCAGAGTAAGAGTGGGTTTGCAGGTTTTTCTGTACAGTTTTTCTACTCAGAACCAGGAACGTATCATGTTTCTGGCTGGAGCTTTTGCTTAGCTGCAGTGGTTTGTATTGCATCTGCATGACAAATTTTGCAAGTTGAATTAATGTGAAAGGTAGAAAATTAAAGATATTATGAGAACTGAAGGCAAGCATGAAGAATTTTGTCTCTGTCAAATAGCAAGGCCTCTTGCATGCTCGCCTTTGCTTCAGACATGAGGCACGAGATGAATTCGGAAAAGGATTTTCATGACAGGACAAATTCTCAAGTAAGAGTATTTCAACCAAGAAGCAATTTGCCTCACCAGTAATTTTTCAGTATTTTCTTTGTCGTTGTTGAAGATGTTTGTGTCTGAAAGCAAGTTTTGTTTTTTATGCTGGTTGGATTTCATTTGTAGTTTACAACTCAGGTGAGACTCTTATCTGTACACATACGGCATCATTCCTAAGCTAAAAATGAAGAGGAACCTCAGCAGATGATACTGAAACAGAAGCCAGAGGGTCAGGGCAGAATGGAAAAATAGACTGTGTGGAAGGGAAAAAGCTTACATAAACATGAATATATTTAATTGTTAGCACAGTTAAAAATCATAGAGCTCATGATGACCTTATCCAAAATTTATTGAAATCAGTTGAGAATATTCTCACACACCCAAGGGTTCTGGGTCATGATTTGTATCTGTGAATCTCATTTTGAAAATTCTATGGTTAAAAAGACCTTGCTTTATGTTTCATTTTTTTTTGCTCCCAAGGAAGGTGAGGTGCTGAACAGTGTCTGCCCAACACAGCTCTGAGGCATTGAAGTTGCAGCACAGATTCCAAGCTGGTAGAATGATCCAAAAGTGGTACTGGGATTTCCTGCTTATCAAGAGAAGCCAAGAGAAGGAAGTGAAATATTGTCAGTCACACAGATTGCCACAGACTTTCAGTTTTAATCCACTGTGTATGTTCAATGCAGCCAGACGACACAGTTCATTGACAATAGTTATTTTACACAAGTCTGCTTGTTTCTCATAAAAAGCAAAAAGTTGTGGCTTGAAAAAGACAGTAATTCCAGTTTTATGTAATAGGGAAAATGATGACCTGTATTTCTCTAATTAATATCAAGATGCCTGACTTCAAAAACTGAGTCAGATATACCTATCATATTTTGCAAGCAAATAAATGAAATTATCCATCTATGTTTAATAATTTAAAAGCATCAAACTAACCTGCACTAGCACATCAAGTGGACAGGGTTAAACCCATTAAATATATCCTAGATCCAAGCAACTGACAAATACCACCACTCTTTATGAAAATCCCATGCTTCATGTTTTTTGTCATTGCTGTCTAGGCTGTGACAAACATCGGGCCTCAGGCAAAAAGGCACAAAACATTTCATGTCATCAAAACCTGAATATAAGCTTTGCTTGGCACTTTTCCAGGAAAGGACCAGGGCTGACAGCTCATGGGCATACAGAATTATTGCTTGCCTAAATGTTGAATAATATAAACCCTCACAAATCAAGTCTTGCTTTCCAAGTACCCTAATAATTCACCATATAGTGACTTGTTTCCGAGGACTGTATGCTAGGCCAGAGAAGCCAGCAGTGCTGCTTGCTTGGTGTAAAAACATATCTGATACTGATCATTTTAAATGTGCGTTTTGTTTCTTATGTGGATACCCAGCAGTTGTTAAGATCTTGATTCTTAGCAGACCTTGAGAGCAGGTAGAAAATGGTCCAAAGGGGCATTCAGACAGTCAATTTCCAGCTAATTTTGCCTGTTATTTTCCTACCAATGAGCCAAGAGCTGAGAAATTCTGTATGATGCAGCACAACGTCGTAGCTTGCTACAATGCAGTTTTTTGTTGGTGCTTCTTGTGGTGCATTCTGAAAGCATGCACATCACATAAACCCAGTGAATTACTATCAACTCATTAAAAAAGCCATCCTACTTTTCCATGTCTTCCTTATTTGTGAAGTTAGATAGGAAAATGTTTGTATTGCTTGTGATTCCTCAAGTTTCTCTCTAACTTCAGTATGTACCTGTTGGGAACTGCCTTGCAACATCTTCCCTTACAGATGGGATTTCCACCTCTTCACAGACTGATAAATGGCTTTGTTTATGGGCTGCATTACCACAATGCCAACAAAGAACAGAAATGGTGCTCCATATACATAGGGAGAGGGGAAAAAATGCAGGTCTTTTCCTCCCAACTGGAAGGGTGAATGGAAAGATAGTTTGTGGGTCAAACACGATGACAGGTTATATTTCATCATGTCTATACATTACTGACACAGAAATCATTCAAGACAGACCACCGTACAAGGTATAAAGCTCTGACTCCAGAAGCTTTTTTCCTTCCTCTCTTTTAAACTGATATTTATTTTCTGTTTAGTGTTACTTGGCAAGATCTTGTTGATCTCCTGGATTCCTCTAATACAGCTATAATAATTTTAAGTTATATCTCTGAAGCCAGGTTTTGGGACTGAATTCCCATCTAAGAACAGGTATCTAACAAAGGTGGGATGAACTGGTTTTCTGGAAACAGTTCTGTCCCTCTGATTTGAGGCAGCCTGAACAGCAAGATAAGAGATATAGAGCAGAGAGGTTTTGAAGATGTTAAAGAGCAGCAAGAGAAAAAGAAAAGCAACACACAAACCCTTCCTTTATTTTTCAAATAAGCTTGAAAATAGGGTAGTTGATCAGATGGACTACCTGCTCTGATCAAGTCTGAATTACAATTCTAGAGTTTTATCTTCCTGCAGAACAGAAAAATAGGCTGAACTGACACTGGCAGTCAAGACAGCTTCCTGAAATAGCCAAGGAAACAATTCTCCAATTTGACAAACCAATAAATTATTTTAAAAATCAGATTATATTAATATTTTTCAAGAGTCAGTAATTTAAATTGTCAATAGTTTAAAATACTTTGATATTTACTTTGGCTTACAAGGAATCCTTCCCATGCCATGTGCAACTGCTTTTTGTCTGGTAGTGAGTTACAACACAAGGAATCTCTTCCTTCTCTACTAGGAAAGCAAATTTTCCCCCTTTGATAGGGTTGTTTGCTGAATTTCTGCTTTCTTTCCTCCTGCCACTATGCTTTACTTGCTGCTGATGCCTCTGAAAAGCTATTCCTTTTGCTCCTTGCTGGGCTGAGAGCATCTTGAACCAGACTGAGGAGCTTTACTGTGGGTGATTGCAATGATCATTCTCACAAAGGCTTGTCCTCTCCTCTTCAGGGAATTATATCTTCCTGAGGGTTCCTGTGGTCCACTATCTCAATTTCCCCATGGATAGCTCTGAATTAAAAAAATGAATACATCAAGTGATACCTGTTGAATTTAAGAGGTGAAGATCCTAATGATAGGAGTTGGTGGAAAGCAATAGTTTGCAAAACCTGAAAATGTTTCAAACTAAGTTCTGCTGTTCTGAACACAGGGGTCAAGAAAGTTAAATTACACACACATCCCTCGCCCCCCAGTAATGTTGGATCAACACTAAGAAAAGAAATTTGAAAGAGTTCATTCTTCAACTCCAAGATCTTCCACGGGAAGGTGAACAGTAGAGCTCTGAAAAGGAACAGTGGTGAATGGGGTTGATTCTCTGAGCCAGCAGAGAGGGCTGCACCCACCCAAAAACCTGGACCTAAACACATGCACTCAACTGCAGTTTTTTCCTTTGAAAAAGGGTGGGCCTAGAGCCTGTCAGCCAGCTCACTGCTTGCAGTTGTACAGTGATGCTGTTACCCTTTTGTTTCTATCATCTGGCAATACATGTAGCTCTCTAAAAGTTTGTTTAAACCATGAGGTATTTTGGCATTAAATCTCACTGTTGCCACTGCTCCCCCTCCCATATATATGAGTTCCACTGTTGGCCCTCCCTGCTACATGAAAAGAGAGACTGGTTATGTTTTGCATTTTGTTAAATGTCCAGAAACACCAAACATTTGCATACACAAACAAAAACTGGTTATTAATATGTGTTTCTATGTATGTGTTTCTGTGCAATATGTGTTTCTATGCAATATGTGCTTCTATGTTAACAAGTTACAGATCTCCTTATGGACAACGTGACTTTGAAGTAAAGGATTTTCAGATGAAAAAATAATAAAAATAAAGGCTGAGATTCACCCTTCAGTTTCTCATGACTAAGGGTCAGAACTTGGCTATGCTGCCCTGAGAAGCAAGCAAGGAACAAATAAACCACATACACAGATTAAAATTAATTGACTAAAGTGGGTGTTAGACTGTCTGTCTGATAAAGCATCACCCTGCACAACACAAATGATTGAACACTCATAACACTAAAATGTCCAGTTTTTAAGTTTTAAGGGGTCAGCATGAGTTTGGCGTAACACAATGGCACATAAGTTGCAGAAGGTCAGAATTCACTTCTCCAGCAGGTCAGACCCCTGCCGTGTGGTGGCAACCTCTACCATTCCTGTGGGTATCAGTATTCAAATCACTTGAGTTTAATCCAGAATCACAGGCACACGAGAGCCCCAAATCACATGCCATCCTTGCCTCCCTTCTGCTCTGTGACCAGAAGAAGCTGCATTCCCGTGCCTCTGGGGAATGGCTTATGCCCAAGACTATATAATGAAACAATCTTAAGTCAAAGCTGGGAATCTGCCCTGTCAGCACCCAGTATTGCCCCCCTCAACTCCCCCCCACTTTCCCCAAGAGGCCGACAGGCAAACAGCCAACACTTCTTCCCCAGTCCCAGATCAGAGTGCTCTGAGAAGGTCCAGGCAGGAGAATGGGAAACTTTTGGCTGCACAGAGGAGTAGGAGAAGAAAAAAAGAAATTCAGCTTCATACAGTGCCCCTCTTGTCCACAAAGATACAGGCAAGTCACAGCTTAGTTGTGGAGCTAAACCCAGCTGATGCAACCAACTAGGACTGCAAGGAGCCCTCTGCTCGCACTCCTGAGCCCTCTGCTCACACTCACAAACTGATTTTTTTCCCCACAGTACTTTGTCACTGAAGCACCAACACCTTGGCTGATATGGCTGAGCACAGAGTAGATCTCTGTGTGCTGGAATGGGAACATAGCAGTGATACTCAAGATACCTGTGGATGTACTTGTTCAGATGTGCGAGGAACGCAAGGCACAGCAGCAAGGAGACCAGCAAGAGCCACAATACCCTAGTCTCACTGCACTGCCATGTGTGCACAGGTACTCCTTGGTAGAAGCAGCAACTTCCAGTATGGCTACACAGAGACAACTCCTCTCCTGCTGCTGGATTAAATCAATGTCATCTTATTTCTCCATTGCTGTTCCCTCCCAGGAACACACCAGTTTACCATATACCCTTATCAATGCTTGACTCCAATATCTGTATTTGATTTGGGAAAACATTATTTACCATGAAGCAGACACACTGTGTTCAAAGCCAGAGATATTTGCTTTGAAGACAAACTTGCAAAATCTAACCACTTTTGAACATAAACCTAGTTCAAACTGAGAAAGTTTTCTACAAGGTCTTTCACTGAAATCCTTTTCTTCCGAGACCAGCTGTCTGACTGCACAGGACACCACTTGCCAAAAGGCAGAAGAATACTTTCATAGCCCAGGGTTTTCCTGCACACCACACCCAATCTAGCCAGCTTGGCCAAGGCAGAGGCCCTTCCCAAACACACCAATGCCACCGTCTGTACCACCACATGATTAGAACAGTGCTGGTGAGTAATTAATACTTAATGAAATCTTTGTTGTCCAAAATATTTTCACTCCTTGAGTGAGTCGACCTTTGTGTGCCCTATCTTCAGGCCTTCTTGTATCATACACTTCCTTCAGTAACTGTTGGGCAAATATTTCTATAGTGACTGACAAGACCGTAACAGTGCCCATAACTTGTGGTTCATGCATGGTACAAATTACCTATTAAACCTTAAGTTCTGTAATTAATATCTGCAGCTTGCTAGATATATTTTAATGAAGGGCAACATATAATGAAATTACCCGCCAGTGTGTTTTTTGAACTTTTTATCCGGCTGTCATGACAAGGTTTTGTTTTGTAGGTTAGTTCAGGTACATTATTTGACAAGAGCAATAATTGCAAGAGTAGACGAGGTATGCAACTAATCCATTTAATTATGATTGCTTCATATTCCATTCTGCATATATATAGGCAAAAACGTATTCTACTATACACTTTAATAAGGGTCATATATTTTGATTTTTTTCCCCAGTACTGTTAATTTGGCTTTGCAAATGAATCTCTCAACACAATAACATTATTTCCTACAGAATATAAATTTCCTCTATGTCCTTTAAAAAACTATTGCTTAATGGAACTGTTATAGAAAACCCAGAAGCAGTCTGTGTAATGCAATAAGGTTGCAGTCACCAGGCCTGTCCTTATCTGCAGGAGAAAGTGGTGTTAAGGCTTCTGACTCTGAGTTTCTGCAAAATTATAAAGTGACTCCTGGTGTTTAACATCCTTGCCCATGTGATTGATTCTACCGCATTCAGTCATTTTTATAAACCAAAAGTAAGAATACTTGCCTAAATTAAAGCAGGAATTTGATTGCATTAGATATGACTGCCCTGTTTCCAATTGTGTTGGATGTGGCCATCTCCAAGGTATGAACCTGCTCATCTTGAACACAAGCAGCAGTTGGAGCAAGAACATCAGAGATGACAACTCCACTGCATTTTAGCAACGTCATCTTCCTTGCAGTGGGCTTTGTTCAGGGCACTGCTTCAAGTGCATGACAGATGGGGGGGAATGGCATAGGGAATGTATCACCCCACTCTTCACATGGCTTCTGGATGAATGCCACTTGAGAGAAATAGCATGGGAAAATGGAAATGAAAAGAAGATGGGGTGATGGTGACTACAAATACTGACACACACCTGCACCCCTCAGTTTAAACACTGGCTGTGATTCTCAGAAGTGGGCTTAAAACTGCACTTGGATTGCTAATAAATGCCATCCAAAATGCAATAGTCATCTCAGCATTTTGCTATGCAGATAGGGTTGTGCCTTCTGAGCAAAGTAGTGTGCTGCCCTCAAGAGAAAGCCCTGTTTATCACTTGGAGATGCAATAAAAATAACAAATGTCCAGAGTAAACCTAATTCACTGTGCTACTTAGTATTTGAAATACATAAATATGTCAAGCAAAAGACCTCTAATAGACCCTTTTATACTGGTAATAGTGTACATATAATTTTCCTCTCATTAGTACAAAAACTACCTAGGGAACTATCGGCCCATCCTTCATCCATTTAATCTGCATTAGTTTACTTTTACCTTGTGTTTAATCTGCTTTCCCTCAAGGTATTTTGAATAAATCAATAGGAATACATGATTGTTTAATGATTTTTAGAAGAGCTCCCTTCGACCACAGCTGCATGATTTAGAATGACTAATTCCACTTTTTACAATTGATCCCGCTGCACACAGCCCATCCATTCCTGCCACGTCTGGCCAAAGGGACCAGGAGTTCCATGGTGAGGGGGTTCTTAAAGGGGCCGAGGAGGGCCCCCAACAGCTTATGGGGAAAAAATAAGTGAGGAAACAACATATTCAAACTAAATGCTCTTAATTCTTGGCAACAGGGTTTGGCTCCCTAATGTAGTTCAGCATTACAACATGATCATGACTCTTGTATATCTGGGCTTTGGGGGCACTACTGTGCCTTGTTCTTCAAAGTGTCCAAGGGTGACAGAGCATTTCACAGGAGGCAAAGAGAAGGCCCAGTCTGGGTGCAGCAAGAGGGACTCCTGACATTGGAGTTTTGTCCTCGAGTCTGAACACACAAGCTTGCTGAAGCTCAGTCTAACTCCAGAGCCTGCTTGTTTAACAACAGAGGCAAAGCCCTTCAAGTCATTTTAACAATGTGAATACACCAGTGAAGCAGAAATATCAGTAAAAAGGGGTATTATACCTCTTTATCCCATTCACCATGAAGGAGGTGTGATGTAGTGTGTATAAAACTATGGCTGGGATGGAGAGATTTCATAGCTATACACAACAGCCAGTGAGCTGTTGCCTGATAGGGGACGTGCCCTCCTCAGCTCTGTTTCTCATCTCACCAGTTGTCTGATCCTTTTCTAAAAGGACACAAATTTCCCAAACCTATATTACTACATTTAAACAGAGCTTGGAGCACAGCAGAGCCCCAGTGCCTGTTATTGCCTCTGGACACTCGATGCAAACAGCAATGGGTACAGCAAAACCTTATTTTATTGAGATTATGGAGAGATTAAACCAGTCAGCAAGAACCAGCCTAGTGTCCTAACCAAACTCTTCTCCCAAGGGTGGGTCTGGTACTCCTTTACAGAAGCTTTTCAACGTGCAGTCCTTTCTTAGCCCTGGCACCCTTGTTCAGAGGCGGGGCCAAACCTGTTTCCCAAACCTCTTTGGAGACACTTAGCATGTAGTCCTTTCTATAAGTACAGAAAGCATGGGTAGGAAACTATCTGAAGTATTATAAAGGTATCAAGACCACAGTTGAAGAGACAGCCAGCGCATCTTACATACCCATGTCACCTACAATAGGACTCAAACTCCTGCTGAGGGTGATATCTATGAAAACCAAGATTAAAAAGACTGGTCTAAACCCCAAGACTTGTGTGGTCCTCCCAGTGGAGGTAGTAGCTGTCTTCTGCCAGTCCACTTTCTGCTGGGTCTTGCTTCACTGCCAGAAATGTCTCAGTTTTTTGGGGGATGGGGTGTTTCAAGCTGTCAGCATAGGGCACAGAGGTCTGGGAACTGCACGAGAATTATCAGCAGTATCGCTAACAAGCTCGACCTTTTAGACAGCTGAATTCACAGGACATAGATGTCCACAAAACATCTCCTCCCCCTGACCCTGTCTCTTTTAAAGCATTGGTGGGTTCTGGATTACACCATACATAAAATTCAAAAGTCCTGTTAAGACTAAATTCACCTTATTTCAATGGTGAAGCTGCATGATATATGAGCACCCTGGTAAACAGACCAGCATTGTATCAACACGCAGAGCTGACACTGCTACAGCACTAAAGGAAAAAA
The DNA here is from genome assembly GCF_025592945.1 of Manacus candei. NCBI lineage: Eukaryota > Metazoa > Chordata > Aves > Passeriformes > Pipridae > Manacus > Manacus candei. The sequence continues at coordinate 41,037,586 of NW_026138076.1, read as the reverse complement.
TACTGGTAGTTAGCTCTAATAATTAGAAACCCTCTTTGACTGGGACACTGAAAGTCATTGAGACAGGCTGTGTGAGAGTCCTTACAAAGTGCCAAGGTACAGAAGACATTACAGTTTATGGTGAGTAATCTATTGCTCTAGGGTTTATAAGTTGACTGCAGTCCAACAAAGACTGTTAAGAAGGCTGGCAGATGAGAACTAGGCTAGCATTTATTATTTATTCTATTAACAGCTTAATCAGTACCCAAAGCTCTTTGTAAGCTGGTAAGGACTTCGGAGAGATAGAGACCTCCCATGGAAAAATCAGAAGGCATCATGCCATGGAAACTGGAAATCCTCAGGGGCTCAGAATTGCCTACACTCTGCACTGGAAAACTGTTCCACACATCAGAGGAGCATCCTTGAGGTACAGGAGGAAGAGGAGAACAGAAGTCACAGTCAGTTGCTGTCGCTGCTCACCCTTCTCAGCTTGTCTCAATGGGAAAAAGGCAGCTTGATGTTTGTGCCCACATGACAAGTTTCATAAGATGCTGAAAAGGTCCTTGATAGCAGGGAGCTCTCTGTGTGTGATGTGTATGATAACTCTTGCCCAGTGGTTAGAGCAGCATATCAAGAAATCTGGCAACTGACAAACATCTCCAACCAGTCCATTCTCAAGTGTTGCAGGACTGTCTCTGGTGTTATGCAACACATTTAATAACTGCATAGGGGAAAATTCTATGGGACTGAAGCAGATGTTACTCAAGTCACCTACAGACTCGCCCCTCAGGCCCCCTGACCTGGCAGGCCCAGTCATCTACTCCAGCAGACAGTGATCTCCTGCCACAAGCCAGTTCTGACCTCCACTGGAGTTACAATACAACAGGAGTAACAGGAAGACTCAGTGTTCCTGCTCCAGATACCCTACCCACGTGTCAAAGCCTCTGTCATAAGGAACAACACACCCAGTAGTTCTACCTGCCACCCTACACTTCAGGCTGAGGTTTCTCATTTAGCCCTGTAAAGACCAGTGATGCTCTAAATGAAAGGCAACTCGAACAGCTCCCATGCCAGAGTCATGATTAGCAGATTGGAAACTGGGTTATGGTAGTGGCAGGATAATCCTTCCCAGCCCCAGGTCATTCAGTGGGCTTAACCAATGAATCTGAAGTCCCTGGTACTGATAAAACTGATAGTCGTGTGGAGTATGTGTGAGGGTCTTTGCTGATGAAAAGTAGAGGGAAAACACAGCTGGCATTGAAGGATTTCCATTTTTAAGCAGAGACTACTGTCCAGCCTCCCACATGAATACAAGACAAAACTTAATACAGATATTTTGAGTTTCAGTTCTGTGCATTGAATATAGTCCCACTTTTCCTCATACATATACTACCTCTATATTAAACAGAAAAAGTACTGGCCAGAACATAGGTATCTTATACCTCCAGACAGACACTTATATTCATGAGTCTCTGCATTTTCTCCTGTTTTATTTAAATGGAAAGTGTATGGAGAAAATTATTTTTTTTAGTGGTAGATTAACATCTTGAATATTTTGTTTACTGGTATATGCCACTTTTTGGCTGTTTCAGAATATTACATCAACACCTCAAACTGTCCTTTTTCTCCTTTTTAGCTCTCATATAAGCAAAACATTTATATTTTACTGGTTGACCAAATGATAAAAGTCTGTTTATATCAGTAGAGCCAGAGTGGTCAACCTACATCTGGAAGGTAAGAGGGGAATGTCTTTGAGAATGTAATACTTGTGAGATGAAATAGTAAGAATTATATTCACTTTCTTTCTCTCCCTTTTCTTATCCTTTGTTTCTCCTCTAATGACTTGCTGAATTTTTCCCAACTTCATTTGGTTGATACTACTTCAGATCTTTTTATTCACCCTTGAACTAAACATAAACATCTTTCTCCTGCAGCACATCCTTGTAACAGGACTCTGGCATCAAAAGACATTGTAGGCAGCCCCTGTAGCTATAGGGTCCTAGTGGTTTTAAACGGCCTCAAATCTCCATCCAGGGAAAATGTCAGCAACTTGGACTCTAAAAGTTCATCTGATTAAATGTGCAGTAAAATAAGCACCATGTAAAATGATTTCCCTGCTTCCTTAGATTTTTCCACTACTGCACCATGAAACCATTTTTACATTTGCTGTTTCTGAAGATATGACTATTTTAGAAGTTGCCTAATTATATCAAAATTTTTTTTCATCAGCATAAAATATGTACCAGTGTTTGATTCTGAGGTCCAGTTCCCTTACCAAATGCAAAACCATCTAACCAGAGCAAGGAACACCCTTCTTCTGAAAAACAGGCTCTTCCAAATAGCCCAATACATGCACCAAACCCACTTGGCCACCACCAGGTGTGGACTCTGAGCTCAGAAACCAGCCTCAAGGGCCCAGAGCTAGGAGCTGCCTGCTGGCCCTTGAAAAATTCTGTCCTGCCTAGGGTGCTCCAAAGGAAGCTGGCGAGTTCTTCCCCCCCAACCCAGGCATTTAAGTCAAACCTAGCAAGTTAATCTGTCCAGCTTTTAGCGAAATACACTTATATCCCTGAGTTAATAATATGTCAGAGGGGCTTTCAGTTTGTCTCCAGGATTGCAAATCCTTAGACTATATATGCTTTTGCTTACACTGTGCAAATCACTACTCTTTGGAGCAGTGCTGGTTCTGGCTATGTGTGTGGGCAGCAGCGAGCACGGCACTGGTGCCACTAGGACGCTAGTGAACATTAATAACCACGCAGAGTAAGCCTGCATTCCCTCTTTAGGAGCTAAATATGTTTGTGCTTGAATTGAAGTGACTGATGGAGCATTTGAGTCTTGCACCTAATGTCATCTGGTGGCAAGCTTTAAGAAGCAAGTAAACTACCATTTCTCTGCTCAAGTACTCTATCATTGGTCACTTTCTCTACTCAAGCCTCAAGTAGTGGCAGTTTTAGAAGCTCAAATATCAGCCTTATAGCTTTGGAATTGCTAAAGACTGCCAGGAAACAGGGGAACAAAAGTTGGCATGTGTTATTTGCATTTGTGGGCTGTGAAGCTAACTAGCCTATATGCCTCGGATTGGGGAGATTTGGTCTTTCTTAGCTGAAGTTAGAGAGATCAGGCAACATTGGTTTCAGAGGCATCAGTGTAATAGGTCGTGGGCCACATCAGCACACCATGGCCTTTCTTCTTTATCTTCCTCTCTGTGGATTTCTAAAAAAAGAAAACTTAGTATAGATATATCTCTATGGGCACTCCCTCAGTCACTATGAAGTGAAAATCATCCTTTTCTGTGGCTCACAAATCTTCAATAAGCAATTTTCAGACTTGAAAACAAGGAAAATCATGAATAAACAATGGTTTCATAGTTTTTTTCAACTCAAAGGACAAGTGTCGTGTCATGCACTACCTCCCCCCAGGAAACATAGATAAACTTCTGTTCTTAGCAGCAAAAAAAGCGCCATTTTTCTGACCTTACAGCAGTACAAACGTAGTAACTAACAACACAAATATCATGAGATCCCCTCCACCTGTTGCAAAGAGCAGAGAGGAAACCAGCCTGTTACACTGTACTGCACCCTAAGGCAATGCTCCACATAAGGCTGATGTGTCATTGACACAGAAAATAAGGTGCTATGTTCCTGGGCTCTGTCTTGCCTGTACTGGGAAGTGTTAATCCTATTAATTGCATATAAAAAGTCTGGTAGCAATTCTATAAATGAGTAAACACAGAGATAAAAGTGTAATCGTACTAGTACAGCAAATTGGATTCAGGTCCTCATTGAACAATCCTGTTTCATTTCAGCAATTTTATTATCACTGTAACTGGAACAAATTACTTTATTAAACAGAAGGGGCTTTTGTAAAAGAATTTCTTTTTTGTGGGCAATATCATGGAGCTCTGTAACACAAAACCAGCAATTACACTTGTCAGGGGATTTCTTTAACCAATTCAGCTAATGGCTTGTGACAGGTAAGACTTGAAATGTTCATTCAAGCCTTCCCTCTGCTATAAAGATATATTTTGCCAGCACAAAAAAGCACTTTTAGTGAAATGAATGCTTTGGGCAGTAGTTTGAAATCCTGCAGAAAGCAAGAAGGCTCAGGATAAGCTGACGTGCAGGACAAGGGCAAAATAAAGTCTGCTGATAGTTACACAGTGACAAAGACACACAAACACCTGGAGAAGTCCAGACTAACCCTACTGCTGAGGGAAATAAAATAGAAAAGATTTCTTCCCTGCAGCGTCAATCTAAGCAGTAAGCCAAGGAGGTCTCCAGCTCCTGATGCTTTCACATCAAGATGGAAGGATAACTGGAATTTAAAAGATATTTCCATCATGGACAGGTCATCAGGCTCATTGCAGATGCACTGGATGATCTCTAACAGCCAGTGTGGTGCTTTTTTTTTTAATGCAGTTCTGTAGGCTATACTTATGCATAAACAATGTGGTTGGAAAACTGCTGTGCTGACAAAGCAGATTGTGACAAAGGGCTGCAGGATCTATGGAAGACAAGTATCCTATAAACAAAAATATCAAAAAGCTATTTGAATCAGTATTAAAAGCTTAAAAGGAGAGTCAAAAGACAGCGTCAAGTGCCCAAACAACACTGAAACTCATAAGTCTATCTTGATTAAAGCTGTCAGGAAGCTGATACCTTTGAGGAATTAGGGCCAGGGTGCCCCAATTGTATGACAGCTTTGATTGTGTCAGCCAATAATGCTGCTGGTTGTTTGTGCTGAGACATTAGATAAATTTTCCCTCTATTCTGCAGTAACCCTCCTCCTCTTGGGTTCTCCTCCATGCTTCTGGAAGGGGTCAGCCATGATTTGACCATCACTATGCCGAATGGGTAAAGAACAGGAAATCACAGATAACCAGAATAAATATATCACCAGAAATAAGAAAACCATACCCAGTCTTGGGCATCTCTTCTACCTCAGGGGTAACCCAAGAACACAAAGGGCTCCCAGATGTCTGGCAGACAAGATGATGTGACTGTTTCAGACACTTCACCTTTGTTGTGCTCCACTCTGACTTTCTCTCTTGTGTATGTCATGAAGTCAAAAGTCCAGGAGAGTTAATATAAATCCTTACATTCTCATTCCCCATGTACACAGCTATTTGGAATCAATAGCTGGGGCTCCTGAGGACTGATGTGGAGCTCAACTTAGAGATCTGTGAACAGCTCCATTCAACCCTGGTGTCCTCCATCTATTCTTAAACCCTCTAATTCCAAAAGCAAACTTTTTTTTTAAGGTCACCTCACCCTCCACCTCACTCTCACACAAACACACAGTTCTTCAAAAAGGGAGGCCTGCACTGGCCCTGTTTACTTAGAGCACAAACATATTCAAGGCAGTGATGTCAGATTAAAGGAAGAAAGGGGAGAGAAATCAAAGCCTCTAAACTGCACATAAAAGGCAATCGCTGGCAACCAATCTGTTCTACTTCCAACTCTTTGCACTTTATGAATAAAGGTCAAGCTGGTATTGGCACCCAAATGTTAATGTTCTTATAAGGGTTTAAGCTGCTTTAACAGCTGAATAAGTGAGAGTGATCCACAGGGCCACACCTAATCATGTCCTTACATCAGGGAAGACCTCTCCTTCCCAGCTGGCTGTCTACAAGGGTTCAAGAAGACCTACAGGAGCAAATTATTTACTGATTGCCTAAAGAAGACTTGAGGTTAACCATGCCCTTCCCCATTATTTTTCCATCTGCTCTGCCTGCTAGTTGCTCTTTTGCCTTCTTTTACCTATTTTGTGCTTGTTGGTCTTCTTTCTGGCTCTGAGCTGCAGCTTTCAGGATGTGAACTGATATACAGAAAAAGCACCTCAGATACTTCCTCTGACTTTCAAGGAGTCCATCTGCCTGCTTTGTTGTTTTAAAAATGACACACCTCTTTTTAACCACTTATTTTTTTCCTTTTAAGGTTAACAAGGCACAACTGCCATTCCACCCTTCCACAGCAAAAAGTTTTGGGCTAACTGGCAGCCAGACCTGATTACCAATTTTCTTTCAAAGTTGATGATGCTACACTCTCTCTGTTTAAAAGATGACACAGCTCTCACTTTTGCAGATTTGCCCTAAGAGTACTGGAAGTACTCATCTCCCAAAAGCAGCATTAAATTCTCTCACCCAACTCTCCAGGCGGCAGCAGAGATCTAGCAACTTCATGTCCACATTTCCAAATGAGCAGCACGCTGAAAAAGTGTGATTCAATACCAGCTCACTATACCAGACATAGGCCTCACCCATCAAAAGAAAAGAGGTTTTACTGTAGAATGAAAAAGTCAATATTTGGGATATGTTTTCATAAAGTCAGGATGAGTGCTCTGCTAAATTAATTCATGTCTGGCATTTACAAGCAGTAACTTGATCTTTCAGCCGGTGCCCTTGCCAAGTCAAGCAGTTTTTAAAAATTTAATTTTTTAAAAATTAATTTTTGTAAAGGTGAATTTAGTGCTAATGGAATTGAAAGACCAGTAGCAATAACTCGCACAGGGCACTGGCCTGCCAGGCTCTGAAGGAGCTTCTCATCAGCTGCTCACAGAGCATCTAGACCCTGAGCTCTATGGAATCAGTTGCTCAAGTCCCAGGCTTCACCCCATCTGGAACAGAGGGCTGGGATTGCTTTCTGAAGGCATAGTGAGAGAAACACAGTGATTTAACAGGCTACTTCAGGGAAGCTGCCCAGCACTGAGCGAAGTCACACATTATGCTGGCTGGAGTCACGGCAGAGAAGGAGTAACCAAATGTGTCATACTCTGACCTGGCACTTGGTGGTTGACAGACAGAGCTCTTGGTATTGCATCTGGTATTGCACTACTGCAATGCTGTCCAAAACCGGATGGATACTAGTCCGTCAGCAACGGTTCAGTCGACATCCCAAACCTAACTTCTGAACTGCTGATGTTGAACAGGGATGCTTTCCTGCAGCTAAGGAGTACCTGAAGTCACAAGGGAAGCCACCCCATTTAGGGTGCTGCTCTACTCCTCTGCCTGTGGCTCTGTGCTGACCCTACCCAGGAAGTGCCCAAGCTAAACCCTGTGGATCCCAAACAGCTCTTTGCTAGCACAGAGAACCTCTCCCTCTGGCAAACACATACCCTCATGGCACGTGAATTATTTTCTGTCAAGAGAGGATTAGGGAATATTATTTGAGACCAGTTAACTGGCCAGGCTCACAGTGAAAGCTCAGCTTTGTGGGTTAAGGAGCACCTCCCTTAAATGGCGCTGCTCCGTGCAGGCAGCGCTGGGCTGTTAGTACGTTCGGAGTCATCCTACGCATCACTGCACTGCTTTGTGCCATTTGATTTGTTTCTGAGGCATTAGCTTTCCATAAAAGCTGATGTTCCTGTTTTTACTTTTTTTTTTTTTTTATTTGCACATTTATAGTAAAGAAATCCTCAGTCAGGAGCACCCTCCTCTTACCTCCTCCTCGAGCAAACCCAGCCAAGCCTCAGCGTCACTTGTCTGTCGAACTTGTTTTCCACCTCATTAACTACAATTACCTATCCAGTGAGGGGATTAAAAAACAAGCTCCAACTCCTGGCTCCGGCAGAGGCACAAAAAGGAGCGCTGTTTGCAGATTCCAGCTGCCTTTTCCTTCCCGACTTTGCAAAGGTAAAGAGTGCGATTAAAGGAGTTCGAGAAAGGGAGAGCAGCGGCGATTTGGAGCCCCGAGACAGAGACGGGGGACACTGGGCTGCGTTCAGAGGGGCAGAGAGAAGGCCCCCATCACCCCAACCCCCGTGTTTTAGGAACTGTTTTGTCCCCCCACCCCATCCCCGGCGTTTCCCAAACTGTGCCAAGGGACTCTTCCCGGTGGTCCGCGGCACCCCCTGCGCGCTCCGAGCGAGACACCCCGCCCGAGGATGCGGCTGGGAGGGCTCCCAAACGAGCTCCAGCGACAGCATTTCCATTTTAAAGCCCCAAGTTGGTTAAACACCCACCATCACCCAGCCCCCTCCTCCCCCTCCACCTCCCCACCCCGGCGTTAAGAAATGCAAATGCGGCCAATCCTATTTTATGTTAAAAAGCGAAAAAACATTTCAATGTATTCTTGTCTTGTATGACTGGCTAAGAGCCTCTAAATCCCCACCATTTACCAAATTAAACTAATTGAAAGAGCTTCCAAAAGCCACATCTGTAGGCTGACGTCTGTCCCTGCCTTTCGCTTTAGGCTGGTGGAAACTGTTCTCCATCCCATTGATCCCTGAATAGTCACGCCTGTCAGGAAGCCACATCAACCATTATCATTCTAATTTTACTGCCTTTCTTGGTCCCTAATCTAATTTGCAATGATGCTTAAGCATTTCGCAAGGCCATAGCACTTTCTTCAGAATTTCAACAAGAGCATTAAACCCCCAATTTACATTAATGAAGTGCACATTTAATTAGGGGAGAGGGTAAATGGAGGGCTCTTCAAGAGCAGTTTGCGTGATATGATAGGCACTTGAAAAACGAAGATGTACCTGATAAAAGACTCTCATGCAGCCTTCGTGCCTCATTTCATTTCTCAGTTTCCCTTCCCACTTTGGCCAGCTTCCCTCCTGCCCCAAACCCCAGAGAAAGGGGGCAAGGAGAGGGGACAGCACCCTCCCGGCCCAGAGGGTCACCTGGTGTGCATCTCCCACAGATTGGAAGCTCTACTCTCAGGCATCATCTGTGTTTCAGGCTCCATCCTGCACAAACTTGCATTGAATCCGTATCCAGCCTACCCTGTACTTTCACACATTCAAAGCCACACTTGTACCCTCGAAAGAGTTGGAAAGAGCCCTCTCTACCTAAGGTTTTGCCTCCTCAGTGGCATCCAAACACAGGCACAGACCCAGAACACTGTTTCTGGGGACAGAGACTGCTGCTCACTGAAGGTTTCCTATCATTTATCACCACCAGACTCTGACTGAAGCTCAGGCTCCATGTGTATCAAAGCACTGCTTATCCAGGCACCACACAGAAAATGGGAACAGACAACAGGTTCCAGTGTTTAAAGATCAATTTAATACACATATATCTGCAATTTTCTGCTGCTACACGGTTGTCCTGCTGTATCTTTGAGTGGCAGAGAGCTCAAATCTCCTTCTGAGCCTTCTCCTCTGAAACCAAGGTAAGAATGAAGAAATCAAGCAGCAGTTGCAGTTGGCTGTGAGATTCTGGCAGGGCATCCCTCCTTGCAGCAGCTCATCAGGTATTCCTTCAAACCAGTCCTCCTCTGAGAGAGCTGGCAAATTCCCATGCCTCAGCTCAACCCTGGGTGTTAAATCCAGTGGCATAGGTATTTTCTTGAGGTCCAAGCCCCGATCTGGGAACATCTCCCTCACTTCTGCTGCTGACTCAAGCCGAAGCGTCTCCCACAGTGAGGCACTAGCGGGATACCCGGATTCCAACTTGCTTGCGTTGACATCATCATGTTGAGCAGAGAAAAGAACCCTAGAGGAAGGCTTGGCAAGCCATATGGCATTTTTCTTTACATTTCTAATAGAGGGGATGGCACAGATATAATTCCCCTAAATGTCACAACACTAGCAGTGAGCGCTTTCAGTACTGTGCCCCATCTTTCCTAGCACTGCTGGTGTCCTCCCCACCCATGCTGCCAGTGCTAGTGAAGGCACAGGACTAGCAATGCAGAGACAGCCACCAAGAAAACGGGAGTTGGGAGCAGCCTCTTTGCTGGGCTGCAGGTCAGCAGGAATTAAATACCTAAATGCGTCCTTAACAAAATGTATGAAAACAGTTTTGTATTAATCGGTTTCATAGAGGAGGCTTGTATAAAGTTTTCTTCACGTTCAGTGCTGTTTTTTTTGAAAACCTTATGAAGGCTGCAAAAGAGAAAGGCAACAAAGACAGTGCATTTAGAACTGAAAAGGACCATGCAAAATCTGTTATAGTAGATTAGACAGAATGTGTCGTAAAATAATTCCTGAGCCTTGGACGGAAATATTGTCAAAGAACCAGCAGGAGGGAAAATGTAGGAGAGCACACACAGACAGATATATTGCTGTACAAGTGGAGGAATCTGAGAAGTAAAATAAAGGAAGTGATTTGGAAATAAGTAAGTAGCTGACAGAGTGAGAGCAGAGTGATTTCTAGCAGCAACACAGCAGGAGACAAGCCTGAAGAAGGCGAGGATGAGAGCGAGGGTGAAGAGGTTAAGCAGCAGAGAATGAAGACATGAGAGAAACGCGAGAGCAATGCCTCACAATTACACAGAGATTGTTATGTCAGCTGAGATACTTTGGGGAGCTACATTTTAGCAGCAATAGCAACACGAACAAATACATTAATGTTACAGACTCCTGCCAAAAACTTTCCCACCAAATTATACACCCTCTCCTCGATGCTTTTCTCTCCAGCATAGAGACTGGAGAGAAAAAGCTGCAACACTGTTGTTTCAGTATGGATTATCCCCCTAATTGAAGACAGAAGCAGTGCAGCGACCCCTGAGAAGCACGGGACAGCCCGAGGGTCTCTAGGGGGAGCAGGACCAGGTGGAGTGGGCATCTCTGCAGCACCCCAGGGTCCCTACAGAGGATCCTGATCAATCCCTGCACCAGCCCCATCTGCTAGGGTACAGGTCACATGTCTAGGGCCTCCTTTGCCCCACTTCTCCCCAAACTCTTGGTCAGCAGCAATTCTGGCAGCCACCCACAAAACCAGGAAACAAAGCTCTGTTGTACAGGGCAAACAAGCCAGCCCAAAAGTGCAAAGCAAACCCAACCGTGTTCAAAACAGTCCAGGAGCAACACAGCACACACTTCAGCAAACCACACTTGCACGTTAGATGTGCCAGAGCAAAGTGGTGCCAACACAGTCTTCAGATGTCTACCTCGCCTGGTCTCACCACCCTGCTCACTCACCATCCCCACTTACAGTTTGGTGTTGTGTAGGGGAAAGAAAAAGAAGCTTGACATGGACACATCTTGCTGGGAAGGCCCATCTCACCCAGAGGATGCAACAGCCCACCAGAAGTCCAAGTCCTCTTGCAAGCAGATCAGGCCCCCTCACCTTATTATCCAAACCCCTTCTGTTGCTGGAGCACTGGTGAAACAACCTCTATGACCAGTCCTGGCCAAGCACCCTCCCTCAGCATATACCTGTGATGAGTCAGTGAGGTAGCAATGACCTCCAGATGCGACCAGGGGAGATGAGTGCTGGCCCCAGGACAAGGCACAGCTACAGCCTGTGCCCCCATCTCCACGTGCAGCAGCACTGGCTGGGTACTGCTAACCATGAAGAGGAGCACACCTGCCCAGGTGGGGGTCTGTCTGACCTTCTTTGATGAGTGCCCAGGCCATTTTTGCCGTCCAAGATTTCACTTGCAGGCCAAAGAAGCACTTTTGTGGAAGAGGCTGCACAGGGAAGGCTAGGAGGAATTTCTAGGGGAACAGGCAAAACCCAGAACCGCTGTAAGCCTGCACCGATGGAGTGTGGGAGCATGCCAGCATCTTGCTTATGCTGGCTGGGGATATCTGAGTTTCCAGACTTGGATGATGCAGGTAGTCTACCACTACAGACAAGACCCTGTGTTTAAACACTTCCATAGCAGATCAGGATTTAGTTTGTGTGCTTTTGGTGTTTCATTTGTAAGTCAGAGAGGAGGAATTGGTTCTTGTTTCCAGGAGTTTATTATAAGCACAGTTCTAGGCAAAGGTCATTCAAACTCTTCCCTGGTTTGTTGACACTGGCATTGTTTCTGCTGCATTACTAATACAAGAGGGTTCACACCAGGTAATAAGATAAAGCAAAAGTACTTGGCTAAATTCTGATTCCCTTGCTCGCTGAGCTGTTATACAAACTGGAAGACACGTGACATGGACACAGTGGATGTGGATAATCTAAATCAATCTGAGACCTGGTACTGCAGTTACCTTCTTTCTTAGGGTGGGTCTGTTTTGCTATCCCCAGCCATCATCCCTCTGTGGCTACTGGGAAGGACTATCTAGGTTTGGACTGCCTTGCTCAACAGCACAGTAAATGAACCCTACTCAGTCACCCCATAAAAATGCCCCTGTCTGACTCCTGTAGCAGCCAGAGCTGTGGGCAGCAGCAGCAGATGTACTCACCTCAGACCCTCATTTCTCACAGCTGGGATGAAAAGCAGAGCTGAACATCACTGCCATTGAGTGTCACTGTCACTGTTATTCTGTGACTGGAGGCAGACTGCTGTTTGGACAGCATGGATGAACACTTAGAGCCTGCCAGCACCCTCCAGCACAGATCTGGGTGACATCAATTGCCGCTGCTGGCACCGTACTGGCAACCTGAGCAGCCCTGGAAGAGCCACGAGGAGCAGCTAGTACCCAGTCCTGCCAAGGTCTTTGTTGCCTGTGTTCATACTGCTTGCCATTGGAAATTTGCCTCATTGGGGACCCTGTGGGGGGATTTTTGGCCCAGGAGTTGGCAGAGTTTTTGCTTTACAAAGGACCATGCTATTGGGCCATGCTGCCATCCATCTGTGCATACAACGTGCTGCCTGTGGGTGAGGGTGGAGATTTCTCAGTGCTGGAAAGCAGAGATACCAGCGTGGCTTCCTTTTTCCCTTTGCTTTGGTTTCATGGCACAGGAATTGCTGGGTTTTTTTCCCCCAAAAACTGCGAGCAAAAGGCTCAACAATGTAAAAAGCATGGAGCCTTTTCCCCCTCTTTTTTTCCCCAAACAATTTAGAGGGATTTTTTTCTTTTCTTTTTTTTTCTTTTTTTTTCTTTTTCTTTCTCTTTTTTTTTTTCTTTTTTTTTTCCAGTTCACAGCACAGGAATTTGGCCCAATTTCCTTGTAAATAAAATCCTGGATTGAAAGCATGTTTGTGTCTCCACTCACAAGTAGCATATGAGCAGCAGGATCATAGGGCTGATGTAGTATGGAATCCCATTTCTAAACAGAAGAGTAGCATCCAGCAGAGTTGCTGAAGCCTAGATAAAACCAAACCATTAAGGTGGAATCAAGAAAGTTAACACAGAACAAGAATACAAAAGCAATACGGAAAATAGCAAATTGCTTATAAAAAGTCAGAATCTGGAAAACTGTTCACTGTTTAAACATCACTGTGTCTTTTAATTACTTGTTCAAGTAACATGTTAACAAACTGAAACTGCTCTTTTTTGATGGCCATGTGAACTAGATCACATTATAGACAGCAGCTGTGCTAATTCATCCATGCCAGCAGCCTGTCTGCTGAGATGATAGCAAGCTTCCTTCAAAATTCCTACAGCTGTGCTGGCTTTGCATAGAAACTTCTACTGAAGTCCCCACAAAGGAAGAAGGAACTACCAGAGTTTTACAGCCTTAAAAAAAAATCAACAGAAATCTCCATCAAATAACTTCAAACATGTAATAATTCATAATGCCATTTTCCAGTGTATTTGTGAAGCATCTGGATATTATACTAATATAACAGTGTCCTTCCAGCATGCCAGGAAGCTTTCTGAAGGCATAAGACCCTGTTTTAGTTTTAATTCCTCTGTCTCAAAAATAGCATCTAGTTTATATCAGTTTAACCTTATTTTTTACCAAAATAAGCGTATTTACCAGACGACCATGAAAAGGACATTTCAGATGCCTTAGTTTCCTTTTGGCAAACTTCTGGAAGTTATCCAAAATCGTCAATTAAAAAATTTACTTGAAAAATAATTTGCTTTTAAAAATCCCCACTTCCCAATGTCTGTAGGACTGCAGAAGCTGCTGATGTCTGGTAGTGCCATTATAAACTTTGCAGATCTAAAATCTCTTCCTCAAATTCAATTTGTGACATGAAGTTAACAAAATATGCAAACCAAATACTCAGAAACCAAAATACAATGATTTCAGTAACCTGCCGGTCCTGTTTCAGTGGCTTTCAGAACAGGGTGGCTTACTGCAGATTACTGTAAGGCTCGTCAGTCTGTGCACAGTGCCAAAATCAAAGTGATCACTAAAACCGAACTTTATAACTTTATAACAGACTTTATAACACTGGGAATAATTCTAGCATTTCCCAATCAAGGGGTAGATGGAAAGCACACTGATAACATTTACCACATTTTACTGAAACCCAAACCAGCTCTGTAAATATCTCTAGCCTGAAGACTGGAAGTGAAAGAGGAGCAAAAGTTGAACTTTGGCAAATGCTAAGTAACCCATCTTTTCAACATCTTTTCATCCTCTTTTCATCATCTTAATACTGTATACTTGCGAGTTATGGTCAAAAACTGAATTCTTGGGCTCTCAGTTACCCCTTTTTCCCCCACTGAATTTATGGACAGCATGAGTTGCAGCTGAATTGGTTATTTAAAATGAGTGGACGAAGACTTCGCTCAGAGAGCAGGTCAGCTCTCTGCACTGTGCTGCCACGAGCAGCCTAGCAGAGACTATTAGTCCAGCTGGGTTTGACATGATGTGTTCTGTGGTCACTCATGGCATCTCCCCCTCAGGTAGGAGGCTCTGGATCACAGAGATATTTCTAGCGCACTTTCTCTGTGCTTCCATGGTGGGTCCATGTTGCTACACATGTTTCACTGATTAAGAATAATGGTTTTGTCGAATGGCCCTGTCCACTTCTACAAAAGATACTAGGTCAGTCACCTTTCAGTGCTATCCAGCATTCAAAAATTTAAACTACAAAAGGGAAGGCACAGTGGTTTCGGTCTGGAGGCTTTCCAGGGGCTGCAAGAAGCTTTGAAGCAGACGCTTGGCATATCAGCTGTCCTGAATATTGTTCTAACGCAATGGCACAAGAGAAAGCAAGTGCTTGTGAGAGTAGGACCACCCTATCTGCAGCAAACCTCAGCCTGGTTTACGTCAAAAAAGTGTGAATGTTCATCAGGTTTCCCACCACTCTTTTCACCATTTATTTTTCCAGCATTATGGAGGAGTTAACTCCAGTAAGAGTCTTTGCTGTGTAACATGGTGTAAGTGAACATAGTGCCATGTAGCCGTAAATGAGACTCCACATGATACTGCCTGTCACTGGGTTGCCTGTGGAAATGAGACATGTATAATCACCAGAGAGGTATTCTACACATTCAGTCATAAATAATTAGGACTAAGCTGCCTTCTTCAGCCCACTGAAAGAAGATAATGTCATTTGGCTCAGGTTTGGGGAGTTTTCATTTCCCTTTGGAGCAGCATCAAAAAGCGTTATAAATACATTGCAGTGAAACAATCACCTGAGGACAACTCTAGCAAACAAACTGATTCCTACACCTGAGTGTCCCAGTCAGGGACTGTAATTAGGAAAACAATCTATGTGACAAAAAATTATACAGTAACACACAGTAATTGCTCGCTGGGAAGGATGTGGTTTGGGAGACAAAAGGAAAGGATGAATGAATTGAATACTCTAACTGTTCAGGGAGAGCAGTGGGAGGGTAAGAGCAGAAACAGAAACACATTTAGGATTCAGTTCTCAAGGGAGGCTGTAACGGGTTTGTTAGCAGAAATGGACTCCCACTCGGCATGCTGCTGAAACCACACAAAACCTGGTGCACCTGCATTTTTCAGTGCACAATTGTCTCTCGCGGTCACAGCCTCCTGACATGCTATTCCTGATTCTAGCATGTCAGAAAAACATTTCTGAGTGCACACTGGCATTTCTGAGCATGCATCTGTTGCACACTCTTGAAACGCTGGAACTCCTGTTATATAACACAGACATTCGTGAATATTTTTCCACAGCACAACTGGTGACCTTTTCAGCTATACACATTTCACCATGCTGCAGCCAGCCATGAAATTCTAGCATTTCCAGGATATTACCATACCAATTTAAAACTGAATATTTGTGTAGATAGCTGTTTTCCTTTCCCCTCTTTTCCATTCTTATCTGCATATGCTCAGCTCTCAACAAATGTACTTTTTTTTCCTTTTTCCAGCCCTCTGTTCCCAGAGAATTCTAGATTGTGGCTTGTACAGCTCTACATGCACTTAAGGCTGTAAAACATTTCACCACACCTTCAGGCGCTTGTAAACCTTATGGTGAAAGGCAACACTGAATATTTTATTGAAGACAGCGTATTTGATTTTTGCCAAACTGCAGAACTTCATTCCTGTGCAAGGGTTTTCACTAAGAAATAAAAGACAGATGTCACATGAACCTGTGGCTTTATCAAAAGTCCGCAAGTGTCACTCTGAAGAGCTAAGGGAAGTGGAAGAAATGTTGATGTTTATATGAATGCCTGAGAAGAAGAAAAAAAGTGTGATTTGTTTGCAGAGTTGGCAAATCCTTGAGCTTCACCTAATCATTTCTGCCTATTTTCTTCTGCTACTGCTTTTTGTTTCCCTGGCCCCTTTTTATTTGTTATGTTTCTTTCTGCTTCATGTTTCAAGTCTTGTTTCGTTGGGTGCTATGTGTGAAGGAGAGGCAGGCTAATAACAGGACTCTGTATTTGTCAATCACAAACTCTTTCACTGAACAAAGCAACTGAAATATTAGAAGCAAATTAATGATAACATTCACCGTTAGAAGTCAAAGCTGGGGCTGTAATTATTATTTTGTTTACTGAAAACCTAAAAAGTAGGACAGGACAGAGTGATTTGACCTACACTTAATGCAAGGGATCAAGTAGCAGAAATTTGAGTGCAGTACTCAATGAATTGGCGATTTTAGCTACACTGCAGCCTCTCCCTGACCCAGGGTTCCTATTTAAAATTTAGATAGTGCTTAAAATATTTCCCAGAGGTAGGAGTTTTAATGTAGTCATGTTCTTTCAGGAGTTAAGAATACACTACCACCCCAGGAATTTTTCCTTACTGTGGCAGTGGATGAAATTCACCCTTGAGCTGCACCCATCAGATACACTCCCTCTTACTCATTCCTGTTTCCTCCTACTTCCTCCACACATTGCCATGTGTTTGGTCCACCAGGAGTTCCTCTTCAACGCTTCCACCTCTACTTCCCTCAAATCCACGGTATGTACAAATCTTCCTAGTCCTATTATTCTTCTGTCTGTATCACATGGTATCTTTGGTCTCCACTAGCACAACTCCTTTGTGAGTGTTCATTTCCCCACAGTGAAGCTGAGTCTCATTCTCTGTTGTACAAACTGCAAATAATTAAAGCATGAGGATGAAAAGTACATCTGCGTGTTTTGAGCCCAAACTGCAGACTGCTGCACAGTCTTTAAATACCATGATGCCAGCTAAGATTGCCCAAAACAGAGGATATACAGTCTGAAAACACATGAAATATCTACTCTTGAGGAATGATTACAGGTATGAACCAATGTTGGAAATGGTTTACCTCTCTCTTTTTCCAATTTCATTATTTCTTTTATTTACACTTGTATAATAATGAGTTGTCATTTCTGTACAATACTGCAATGCAAAAGAAAAAAAAAAAGAAGAGATGGGTCTAAGCTGAGTTTTCAGACTTCTTCGTTCTACTTGTTTGGAAGATTTGTCTTGGTAAGGGACAAACTGCCTCCTGGAGCATCTGCTTGTTAGCATTTATTAAACATTTTAGACCAGACACTCCATACAGGGAGCTCCAGGTAGCTTCACTATATCTGGCCAAGGCAGGTGAGGTCTTTGCAAAGCAATGATATAAATCAGACTCTTTCTGCATCTTTTGTCACAGGATGACAGTAATTATCATAATTCAAACGAACCAAACCCTATTTTAACACTTACATTTTTAGTCAGACACCTCATTAGCAACTAGGGAAATAATTCTTTTATTCTTTTCCCAGAGTTTACACCCCCTCTTAGCATACTCTGAACCTGGTTAATTTGTTTCCTTTTGTCCTCACAGCTTTGGGCTAGAAAGGAAAAGAATATTCTGTAGTCTGATCAAGGAGGGTGATTCAGTGAAAATCAAGCTTGTGTGATTTGTTCTGAAATAAAGAATTACGAGAGGTTTTTTAAAATATTCATATATGAATGCCACAGCCTGAGAGCTAAGGGAGAAAGAGTTTAAAGGGTGTTGTCACTCGGTGGCCTAAAAATAACCTGTGATGCAGAAATCATTTGCTACGAGGTAATTTTAAGTTTTCTGGGTGTTCACTGTTGAATTAGCAAATTTTTTTACATTTCATATACAGAAAATTAAGTCGTGGACTCTCTGTTACAAGAACCCCCTAACTGGAAACACTCTCCAAACCAAAACATTTCTCTCCCTGTTCAGCAAAACACTACTTGTTTCTAGGCTTCTACTTTTATTTTGTTTGTGTTTTTTTCTTTTCTTTTCTTTTTTTTTTTTTTCTTTGTTTTTTACCTAGGGGATCACAGCAGAGATCACAGACTTGGATTTCAACTCTTGGATGTATCTGGGGAAGAGAAGAGAAAAAAGACGGAAAACACAGAGGGGCCTGGCAGTTTGGGTGGTATTAAAAAAAAAGTATTCAGGCAGAGTGTAGTGAGAATAGTGGTTTGAAAATACAGCCCTGAAGGAAGAGTCTCCAGAGAAACAATGGGAAAGGAATAAATAAAAAGAAAGTTATAAATTCATCTATTTGCTCTTCCCTGACCCTTGCTTTTACTCCTCTTCACAGCAACTACCCTGGGAAAGGCACAATGCTTTCTCCTGTCACAATATTGAGAAAAATTGAAATGGGGAAGAAAGACCACCAGATGCTTTATTGTCTTAGGCGTTTCCACATAATTAGCTGGGAATAAAGGTCCTCTGCATGGTTTCATTGCATTGAATGAACTTGGATATTGCTACACAGTAGTGTGTTTTATGATTCATGCTCTGTTATCCAGCGGCTTTTTGAAAACTGCCAGCTACTTTATCACTGACGGCCAAGCCTAGGCCTACAACTTAAAATGCAGCAATGCAAAGTTAACTGTGCATGACAGATGTCCATGAAATTGTTTAACACACGCACGCATGCACACACCACACGTGCGCGCGCACACACACACACACACACACAAACTCCCACAAAGCTGTCTCTTGCCTTCCTACTCTTTCTTGCCCCTCTCACTGAGACCTCAGTCTCAGTTTTAAATATAAATAAAAGCTGGGTACTGTGGAAGAAATTGTGAGTGCATGGTGAGGACCATGGGTTGCTGCAGGAATTTTGTGCTCTCTCTGAAAACTTTCCAGAGACGCTGTGAGAATCACAAAGCCACCTCCTCAGAGTGCATTGAGAGGGGGACAGGTCCTCTCCTCTTCCCTTCCTCTCCTCTCCTTCTCCTCTCCCACACACTCCTTGCACTCTCCTGAAGATGTGAAGTTTGTGGGTGAAGATCCTAAGATATTGCTATTCTCAATACTGCAGGGTTTTACCTCAGAAGCCCCACTTTGAGAGGAGACACTCATGGAGCATAATCTTGCTGCCATTGCACCTGGCACCAAATTGTCCACTGGCTTCCCTGACAGGGGATTAGGATCACAGGATGTGCAAAACCTTAACAGGAGGTGTTCCTCCTCTGAAGAGAACTTGGGGTGGAATTATTGTATAATTGGACTGCATAAACTGGGCCAAGAGAAGCAGACTCTCAAAGAACCAAGTTCTGGACACACAGAGAGTTCACATGGGCTCAGTGCAGGGAGCTGCCTGGTGCCTGGCATCCTCTCCTGGGAAGCATGGGTCTGTCCCTGCTCCCCAACCCACTTGCCAGGCACAGTGGCATAAAGCGAGAGGGGGGTGAGTGTATCCCTCTCCTTTCTCTGCCTTCCATGAACAGCTCTATTGATTGCCATTGGGTTATTAGCATGGGAAGGTGGTACCCAGTGTGAATGCAAGTGACAGCAGTGAGCCAAAAGAAAGGAAATGGGGAATCAGTTCCCCTTTAGAAGGACAGCCGAAAAGTCCTCTGACCCTTCATGGACTCACTTTGTATTCTGGAAGTGATGAGCCCTTTCCCCAAGGTTTACTGGGGGCTCTGGCAATCAGGAAATAAACATGAAAAACCTTCCCAGTGCTCAGCAAATAGAGGCTGGGAGTACACAAGACTGCATCAGATGAGTTTGTTGTCTCACAGAAAACATCCACAACAAATGAAGATGCAAAAACCAAAAAAATCAAAAACAAAGCAGAGGTATTTCTGCTCTCTAGTTACTTAAGTCTAAACAAACATGTAATTCACTTCTGTTTAACTTCGAGGTATTTTGCAAGGAAAGCAATAATTCTGCTGTAGTGAACATTGGGCCAAATTCTCTGCTATCAAGCAAGCACACTTCTGATTTCACAGAGGTGGCCCAGCTTCTTCTACTTAGTGATATGGGCTTGTGCCTCTCCCCTGCAGAGATTAAAGTAATCGTAACACTCAGTCTCCTGTAAACTACATCCAGGTCCAGACCAAAGAGGATGGTCTCAATTCACAGCAGACCTTGGTGCAACTTCTAGGAGGGATTTCAGAATGGGAAGCAAGAGGCTGGAGTGACAGGTGACGCTTATGCAATTCGTCCATGAGATTTCTTTTTAACGGGTAGTTTTTTCCCTCTGACACCCACTAACAACTCAGACTTACTTTCAATTCCCCAAGTAACCAGTTCCACGATTCATGCTCAGGGCTAAGCAAAGCTTATCTGATATAAGGCAGTCAAGATCCTCCAGAATTGTCAAGAAAATGATGCGCTTTTGATCTTTGCTAGGGGGGGGAAAAAAGTGCCGCAGCTCCCTGTCAAAAGTTTTTCGCTCCTTCAGCAGAGCATAAAGCAGCTCAGCAGGACAGCAATTCTGCACCGCGGGATGCCGTGTATGTTCCTGTATGTCCATGCCTGCATGCCTGCCTGCGTGTGTGTGCCTGCGTGCGTGGGGCCCGTGGGTGGCCTGCTCAACATTTTGGTGGATGTTTCATTCCCACCCCTTTTACTACGACCCTGGTCAGGCCACTTTTATGCCAGTGACAGCTTCATGAAGCACAAAACATGGAGCAATACATGGCATGAAATTGGCAACAAAGCCGAGCAAAAGAAGGAACAATTCTCTGGCAGGATGTGATCACAATATGGCTGATTGGATCTGGAAGCAGATGCCAGCAGCGGGTATTGTCCCGGTGACTGAAAAGACATGACCCCCGAGGTACAGAAGACAACGAGGCCCTCCTTATGAACCACAGGGGGAGGGGAGAAGAGGTGAAACCAATGAATAAATCAGGCGATGGAAACAGGGGAGAAAAGAAAATGCTAAAGAGGACTTTTATGGGGGACAGGGGCAGCTCAATATGCAAGAGCGTTGCCTCCCCAGCTAGCTGAACACTTGCTCAGACAATGGCTTTTTAACAGATGGGAGCCCTGCTGAAAGGGGCCAAGTTTTGTGCAGTTGAGAATCCCTGTTTGTTTAGTCTGCTGCTGCTCAGGCAGGTGTCTGCAGAAAGGCAATCCAGCAGGTTAAGTATCTCAGGGGCAGTTTAAGACAGGCAAGCCAGTGTATCAGCCAGGACTGGTTTTATTGGCAGGGGACTGATCTTGTTAGACTTGTTTGTGAAGCCCTCAGGGAAGAGAGGAAAAAAGAGATCTCTTTTCTCCCCTCCAAGGACAGATTTTCTCGGTCTGGGTAATCAGGCCCCAGTAATAAACCCTGCCAGTAAGGCAGCTTCATGTCACAGGTACCGACAGAGCGCAAAATGTTGCTGCTTGCAATGTCACAACTCTGTGTTCCCACATGCATTTGTTCTGTTTCTCCTTTCCTACCCTACCTTTGAAAACCCTGTTGTTTACACTACAGTTTTCTGGATGGGCTTCCTCATCTATTTCGGCATTTACTGCGGATCATTGAAATTCGACTCACATGGCTCCTGACCTCAGTGATGTGCAATTCTCCTCTGCAGTAACAGAGATGCTGCCATTCTCCTCAGTTAACGATGACATCCAGCTAACAGGACTGGTGGGTTGATTTTTCCTCAGTCACATAAGCACACAGACACTAAATGCCACATACAGGATGGGGAGACCCCAGCATTAAAGTGTGGGAGGGGTGTGCTAGACCAGCCCAGATGAGGTGAATGCCTTACTCACTCCCAGGATACTTGTTTCCAGACTGGATAAGAAAGCAAACACTGCAGGAAGGCCAATGCCACAGGATGTGGCTCTGAGGGTATCTCCTGCAGGGTTGCAGCCCTGAGCAAGCCAGCAAGTGCTAGTGGGCACAGCTTCTCCTCTTGCTGGGAGAAATGGCACTAATTACAAAATCCTTACCACTGCCTGGTGAGGGCAGGCAGCACAGCAAGCTGGCTGCTCCCACAGCCAATGCTCCTTTCTCCGTGTCCATAAGCAGCCTCTGATAATGCCAGCCCCCCAGTCTTTCACAAAAGGAACTACCCTTCTTGTTAAACCACAAAGCATTTGGTGATATACTCACTGGTGCCCAAGATGAGAAAATTTTCTGGTATGACCCTATAAAAAATAGCAAACTTACAACAACACAGATTGAGTAAGGAATAGAAAGCATGGAGAGAAGGGAAGGGAAGGAAAATGCACACAGCATCATGTCTGAGTGGCAACAGGAGTGTCCCCTTCCCTCGTGCTGGATCACAACGGTCACAATAGTCCTGAATCTCAAATTACTTTAGGAAGCATGAAGGTATGCCCACATGGGTTGGACACAGTGTCGCTTGGTCTTATATTTTCCAGACAGACCCAGCTCCTGGCCATGCTGTGCTGTACCCAATGCAGTTGCAGTACCATTGGTACCAGTGGGGTTGCAGCGCCACGTGGGGCAGGACTGCACCCAGCAAATGAAACGTCCACCTTTAATTCCTACCTGTGCTATTGACTTGCTAGGTGACTTCAGTCAAGGGCCATCACTTCTGTGCTCCCAGTCCTCTCTTGCCCTCCTCATCCTTCCTCTGTTTAAAATGCAAGGGCAGTCAGACTTGATAAGAATATGGATTTTATATACCCAACAAGGCTTTAATCCTGATCCATGTATTTCTAGTATTCTTCCTCTCAGGAGTGTGAGACAGAGGCATTTGTTACGTTATTTTACTTCCTTACTTGCTCTGGAACTTCTCTGTATTCACAACTCACATTGATAACAAAAACATTGCTCTAATTCTACTTCAGCAGCCTTTCAGAAGATAAAAACTGATCATTACTTTTACGGTCTGGAGGTAGCACTATAGTTCCATGACTAACTCAGTGCCTTTCTGCCCTAGGATGCCCTCACAATCTCTCCTCCACCTCCAGATCTGTTTTTAAAAGACAGGGCTGAAAGCTTCTTTCCTATATATATATGTATGTGTGTGCGTGTGTGTGTTTACTGGTTGCTGCATGGCTACTGAGCCCCACCCAGAAGAAATCTCCAAAAAATGTGAAAGCAGTACTCAGTATATCGAAAGCTTCCTCTCCTGCTTTCTACTTTCCTTTTAAATAAAAAAACAAACAAAAAAAACCCCCAAAGAAACAAACCTTCATCTGTCTGGATTGGGTTAAACAGCATAAAATACTAACTTCCACACAGAGTTGCACATGCAATCGCAGCTTTGGTATCTATTTTCTGGCATAAAAAACCTGGGTCTTGAACTAGCACCCCAGACACAAAGCTTTTTTAGTTAATTTCCAGTTTGCAAAGCCTCTTATTTTAATATTTTTGATACAAAGTTAAATGTTTTTCTTCAAAGTGCCTAAGGACAATGCTAATTCTCTTTCTGAATTTGCCTCTTCCCATTTAGTTATCTTGGTACTATTCATTTTTAAAGGCTTAAAGTGGAGTTTATGCAGCATTAGTATTCATAGGCACATGCTAATTTACTCTTATGTTCGGGTAAGCGAGTGTTTTTTTTCAGACGAAACAGAGGGGATTAGATCTAGATCACTTGCTCCGAAGAAAAGTTGTAGCATGCCTCAACTTTCTATCCTTTTCCACACAGCATCAATAACTAAAACTAGATTTCTTATTCCTAAAAAAAAATAAAAAATATATATAAATATCTGCTGCAGTATCGGAAAGGAAAAAAAAAAGCATTCTGGTATGAGAAAGTCACAAAGTCCCCAGCCCCGCCCTTCATTCTCCTCCCTTCTCCGCAGGGACGAGGGATTTTAACCACTGATCCCTCATGCCACTCTCAGCTCCTCATCTTTGCACTGCTGTGGAGGCCCTGTGTGCACCCCAAGCCCTTGGTGCAGGTCTGGCTGTGGCCACTACTGCTCCGGGAGGTGAGCTGGCCAGCTGGCCACCATGACACCAGAGCCAAGGGCAGTGCTCTGGCTGTCCCTTGTCAGCTCTGGCAGTTGGAGGGAAGGTAGTGGTTTGGGTCTGCCCCAGCCAGCCAGAGCTAGGGGGGCACCCCCAGCTAGGGGAGGGGAGCATGAGTAAGGTCAGCATGTCCCTTGGCTCAGTTTCACAGCCACAGAAATTTGCTTCAATCTACAAATGTGGTTGAAGGAGAAACTCATAACAAAAGCTTTTTATAAGCGTTCAAAAGCATACTGTTGGAGAGGAAACACTGCATTTTTGGTTCTGTTTTCATTTCTCAACTCAGATTTTAAACCTTATTGTTGTTAAGTATAATAACATTTGAAAGCAAACCCAAACTTTCATCACTTTTCCCTATATTTTCTGTTTGGAAACAAGAGAATTACCTCACCAAAATCCATTTACGTAGTGAATTTGATTTGGAATATGTAATCCTCCACGAGATGATAATGCAGTTAAAGGGACATGAGTGGATGCCCTGTCCCCCTCTGGAGCAGCTGCGGGACGTCACGGAGCCAGCACTCATGTAGACCCCAGTGCACTCCACAGAGTCCGGCTGTGGCACTGCACAGACATGGACAGCCCAGAGTCACCCCTGGATCACTTTTAATGTTCCATTTCTTCCTGAGGCCCTCCAGCAGTAAAGGCAACACTGAGGGAGCACTCCAGGGAGGATGGGGAAGGAGAAGCAGGCAGCTCAGCAAGGTCTTCTTCAGACCACTCAGTAGGAATGGCTAGGGAAGAAAAGGTTTTCTTCCAGGCACAATTTTTTCCCCAGTCACAGGTATTCACTATTAAAGTATATAGGATGTTTCTTTCCCCCTCAGGAAGAGGGACATGAAATTATTTCAAGCAGTCAGAATTCACTGTGGGGTAAAAACAAGCAGGTCAGCTGAGTACCTGCTGTTACTTGAAATGTGTAAATATGAACAATTTCTATTCTTATGAGACCATACCAATGCTATTTGGGGGTGCTGATTGCCATATCTCAGGTCCAGGATGACTTACAATGGTTACTTTATATTTTGCCCTAAGTCTGCCACTAATTTGCATCAATGGAAGCCCCATAAACACGTGGAAAGGATTGTCCAGACAGTAACTTTATACTAAGTCAAAAAGAAATGTAACATCTACTGAAGCTAAAGAATGACTGCCTGGCTAGACCATCAGGACTTGAGTCAATTAGACATCAAGGTTACATCAAGATGAGTGCATCAAACAGTGAGAGGATGCAGTCCTGGGTATAACAAGGCAGCCATCTGCCCCAACAAACGGATACAACTTTCCCTGACTGTTCTGGCCCATGCCAACCAGTACTGTCTTAAAAGATGCCCAGGTGGAATTCCAGAGGATGCACATCTGTACCTGGGATTGCTTGTAATAAGCAGTGTGTGTGCTTCACTCAACTCTGGAAGCTAAGAGGATTTACAATCAAAGCTGCAAGCTGTTCCTCACCACTTGCCCCTGTGCCTGGGAACACTCTGGGGCACGTTTAATTGTATCACCTTGTGTAACTCAAAGGTCTGTTTTCCCCTGAGACTCTAAAATTATAGCTGTTGCTTGGCATCAAACTTTAAGGACATTGCACTGCTTGTTTTATATCAAGTTGCAATACGATTTATTGTATAACACAAACAAAAGTAGGGGCTGCAAAACCTGTCATTCCTGAGAGAGGAAATTTTGGTTTTAAAGCTGTACAGACAAATTCTGGCACAACATTTAACCATCATCCCTACCTGAGCCCTTCACAAGATTTACTGGATTTGCTCCTCTGAAGTCCTCATGTAAAACAAGATTTTTAGCACACTCATTTTCTACCTTGGAATCAGGCACTCAGATCTTCAGATGAACAGTACTCACCCTTCCATTTGTTTATCAATTTGAAATATTTCTGCTTGTTTTTTCCAGGTGTTAAAATTGTTCAGTTTTAGCCCTGGATACATTCAAAGTACAGCTTCCTGTCGACTTCAACTATTGAGCTTACTGTAAGGCAATTCTATCAGAGGCATTACATCCCTCCTCAGCCTCATTTCCCTTTGCTATTTTCCTTTTTTTTCCTCTGTTCCTTTTCCTTTCCCTTTCCCTTTGTCTTTTTCCTCTTTTTCTTGTTTCTGTCTCCTGCTTCCCTTGTCTCTTTCTCACACAAGTCATGGGGCGCTGAAGGCATCAAATGCATAGGATCACTCCAGGTTGCTGTATCCAGATGGAAATAGCAAGTAAAGGGAAAGTTTTGCTCTTAGTTTTGTTCACATGTAGTCTTGGACTCAAGCCCAGGAAGGACAGATACCACAATGACATCTGATTTTCTATTAACTCCAAAAAATATGTTTTTCGCTCATCTTTCCCTTAAAAATGTACAATCTCCCTAGGTTGAAACTTCATATCATATTCAGGTTTCTAAAACAGAAAAGTTGCTTTAGGGCAGGCAGGTGCAGAGAAAAAGCTGGTCCTGTGAGCATTCACAATGGCACTACTCCTTCCAGGATTTCTCTCCAGCAGCTGGGATTTGCCTGGAGCCAGTGAAGCCCCACTTTTGGGAACAAACTGGCTAACACTGATGTTCTTGTTTAGGTAAAAAAGGCCCCGGCTGGTGTAAAATAAAGCATGCAGAAGATTAAAATGCATAAGGAAAAGGAAAAAATAAAAGAAAAACTGTGCCCTTTAGTGTCATTGGATCTGCAGTCCTGCCGGCCTTCAATGTTTTACTGTGAGTTACATGAAATACTTTGGTTAATGAAATATTCCAACAGCGGCTAAACTGGACAAATGCCTCAGGTTTTCTGTGGAAGAACAAAAACAATATCTCAGTCTTTCATGCAGCACAGAGAAGCTTGAAATCATCGCCGTCGGGCAGAGGAACAGCTTTCAAACCAAGAGGCCTTTTCTCCATTTCCCAATTTGTGATTTCTGAAAAGCTTGCCATTTCTAAACCAGTTGTGTATTGCTTTGGTCTCTGCTTGTGCAAGGCTGGGAGCTGCAGATCCCAGCAGGGAACCCCTGTCATGTCACTTTGCATATGAGTTATGTGAATATTTCTGTTCATGAACCTGTCCATAAGTGAGTGGAAACTTAAGCTCCTCAAAAATTGGTGTGTCACATCCTAGCGGACACAATAATCCTCCCCAGCTGACCTCCTCTGATCTGGGAAAGCTTATCTCCATAGGCACCCAGGGCCCAGTCTGCCCTGCTTGGCCATGTCTCCTAACTGGGGCTGAGGAACAGAATGGACCAAACATGCTGTCCCCTTTGTAAACTGGTTTAATTGGACTTGAGTCCTTAATGAACTGGGGCTTCCAGCTCTGCTTGTTTAGCAAGGAGAGCTCTCTTAATTTCTTATTTTGGCACACCAGATTTAGTGCAGATCTTTTAATTTAAATGTCAGAATGTGAGCAGTAATTTATTTCCATAAAACAAAAAGCAATAAAGTCAAATATATTAAGCTCTGGCTGTGAGAGCTCAGATTATACAATTTATAATTGTACAGAACACAAAGAGCAAAAAACTACCCACCAGAGGATGAGTTATTATCACTCACTTAAGCATTTGATTCAGGGGTGGTGAAAGCAGTTGCAAGAAAACAATGAAGAAAAAATTAAAAAATGAGAAGTCAAAGCATTTGGGACACTGAAAGGCCCTTAGTGACAGTCAAACATGTGGAACAGGAGCAGCTGAGGTGTCCCTACACCTGCTGGCCTTCCCAAGCCCCCCTCTGCTACTCCTCCCACCACTTCTGAGGCTTACTCTGACCTCCCATTTTCATAGTGGTTACACTCCACCTATTTTTGTATATGCCTTACACCCTAAAATCATCACACTCCCTGACAAATGATAAGGAACACAAGGGAATAAGATGTTGCATTCTTTCCAGCTGGGACCATATTTTTTCAGCAGTCAACACCTGGGATAACCCAAAGCTGGTCCTCATTAAGAGCTTATTGGACACCAGTGATAGCATCACAGACACAACTGTGACACAGGAATTCAGATGATGATGAGCTGAATCAAACTAGAATGACTCAGTGAAGTTAAATGGTGAAAACACACGTGTGATGGGAACAGAATTATTTTGTCTGGTACCTGTACCAGAACTTCTCTGAGAATTTGAGCTCTGATCCCCATTCTCTCAGTCTAGCATATCCATAAACTGATTGTCAAGTAATGACGAATATCTAAATCATCCTGGCACAACCAAGTATTTGGAGAAAGCATATAAACATCAAAGGGCTCAGTAAAAATGTACAATGGGTAAAACAGCCTCATTATTGGTATTTAAGTGACGGAGGAGATGTAGAACTGAGGACAAAACCACCAGAAATGCTATTTAGAAATTCTGCTTTATACCACAGCTCGAGCTATTACAAAAGCCAGAAGCAGAACTACAGAAGCCAAAACCTGGTGGCCACAAACCTTTTGCCAAGCCTCCTCACTTTCATGGCTGACCCTTATGCTGTGTGCTGTGGAGAAGCTAAGGACGTATTTCTCTGTGCATCTTTCCTGGACAGTGAGAGTCACCTGCAAAGTGACTGAGGGTGCACTTGATCCTCTCATCCAGATCATCAATAAAGGTATTAAACAGGGCTGGTCCCAATACTGTGCCCTGGGGAACACCACTACTCTGGCTGCCAGCTGGATGCAGCTCCATTCACCACCCCTCTCTGGGGCTGGCCATCCAGCCAGTCTTTAACTCAGCAAAGAATATACCCATCCAAGCCATGAGCAGCCAGTTTCTCCAGGAGAATGGGTGCAGGAAGGGTTTACTTGGTAAAAGGCATGTGCTGTGCTTTTTTGAGATGGGAAGGGTACGATCTGACACAACTGCAGCACGTGTGAGGGCTTATCAGGACCAGGAGGACAGGGTGCTAAATTCTGGGACCTCTGTGATTTCCTTTCTGTTTTACTTGTAATAGTCTGGAGGGCTTCAAGAGTGGCTCTTCCAGCAGCACTTAATGCCCTCACTAGAAGGCTTCATGGAAGCCTGAGGAAGTCCTGATTAACAGTATTCATGCTGGGCCAGGGCTGGGGCGCTCCCCTCCTTTTTGCTAACCCTTAATGTATTCATTGCCTTATTTTCATACATGCTGATTGAATAGCGATTTATTCCTCCGGCGCTAGGATAGTCCCTCCATACTAAATGTGAAATCTTTATTCTAACCAATGTCTAAATCATTGTTTTCTGGCGGCGCAGATCATGTGGCACAGATTATTAATAGCTCTGGTCTCTACACCACTTGACACGGCGCTCCAGCTGTCATTCTGCTCCCTGGCTCGTATGATTCTTGCACTGGTAAAGTGCCAGGCCCGGGCCGAGCCCATCAGTCACTGTCACCCACCACCCAGTGATGAATAGCCCCGCGAGCGCCGTGGCGAGGCCCCGGCTCCCGTTCACACGCGCCTGACTTTTCCCAACTCCAGCACGCCAGCTGAGGCCGGGCCCCACCGAGGTGGGCCGTGGCGACCTGGAAAGACCACCCCCCCACCCCCCCACCCCGTGCCCTGGATTAGTTAAAAATGAAACAAATCCTAATGCGATCATGTCACTAATTATGCATTTAATTCAGTTATAAGGAGCTAATGGCTCCCTCAGTGACAGCTTTTACTGCTAAAAGGCAATTCATTCCTAAAACTGAGAAATCTAATTACACAAAATGCTTCGTCCTAATCCTTTCAAAGAATAATCTTATTTGTAGACATTAACATCCCAGATGCTGCTGCTGTTTGTCCATTATGACAGTGTTTGTCCTGAATAATGTATAAATAGCTCTTTCTGGACAGTTGCATGTCACTAAATCAATACAATTTGCTGCCTTCTGTTACATTAAGTCAGCCTGGGCAAGCTGGAGAAAATTAACCTTTTGTTTCCCACTCAAAAGGGCCTTTGAAATTAGAAACAAGAAAAGGTTGGAGGGCCTATGGGAATCATGAGGTCTTTTTTTTTTTAAACCCACAAAGTATTCAGCAGATCTGCAGGGCTGGTGATGGATATATCTTCAGAAAAATTGGCTGAACATTTCCAGGTAGTGGGAGAGACACAAAGGGAAAAACTGTGTTATGCTTTCTTGTCTATTCCTTAAATGCTTCAAGTTTCTTCTACAGAAGCAGCTAAATTGTAGTAGACTCTCACCATAGTGTTTTGTTGTCAAGGGAACGATACTGCTGCTAAGGTGTTCCTTAGCAGTTGCGGTAGCTCCCACAGCTAGTGAGATGGGAAATATCCCCACGGAGTTGCTCTCTACACAAAAAGCCCACAGAAGACCCTAGAGGACAGAAAGGCTTTCTCTCATGTGATATGTAACTGAGAAGATGAGCTGAGGGTATGTAGCTTTGAACACAAATACCACCAAGTATAAATCTGGATTTCAGCGTATTTGCCCATTGATCTTATGTATTAAGAATTAGCTGCCTGCACCTATTGTTGCATTAAAGTAACCAGCTCTGCTCTAGTATTAGTACAGGAGTTCCAAATTTCCCTGTGATGTCCTGGCAGTATTCCAAGGGACAACCAAATGTCACTGGTATTTCTGAAAGCCTCAAATATACTTGTCTTTAACCATAAACTCAAGTTGCACTGAAACCACTCTGCCCTTGCCAGGGACCAAGAGAGCAGCTGAGCAGCGCTCAGAACAGAGAACAGATCATGACTCTGAGTGGAAAGGAAAACATGGCTCCTACCAAACCCATACTTCACCTTGAAGTAAGTATGAAGTGTACATACACGAAGTTCCACTGCAAAGTCATTAGGAAGCTAACTTACTGGAAAAAGTCCAATGCTGAGAAATTATGTCCAAGTTCCTCATAGAATAGAGCTGACACCTTTAGCTCTTATTCTGTCCCCAGCATCCATGTGTCTGTTCTGTAAATTTACCAGCAATGTCCCTGATTTTGCTGGCTTCTTATAACAGCACAGAAGAAGCTCTGCAAGCAGCAGGATTGGTGTGAAATTTAGGAGTAGTCTGCCATTCAGAAAGTGCAAAGTGCAAATTAGAAAATGCCATGTTTCCGCATTGGTGGTTTGAGTTCTGACTTAGTAGGAAAAGCTTCCATGGCTAATCTTCAGGGCACTGTAGGGGGTGAAAAAGGGAAAACAGACCACAGCTTCACTTGCACAGAGGCGCGTATCTGTCTCTTCAATGCAGGCTTGCACAGAGGTAAATGCAGAAACACACTCCTTCCAAGCACGCAGCTCTAACAGACACTAATAGCAAAAGTCAAAAGCTTGCTCTTGGAACAAAAAATCAAATAACAGTCTATTTACCCAGAGAAATAACAGTACAATAAAGCATTCGTGTCTGCCATCCTGTGAAAAGCTACATGAGGGAGCTCCCTGAGGCTGCACATGCACAGCATAGCATTAGGAAGAGTCCTTCGCAAGGCGACAGGGCTATTCTGAATGCTTCCCATACAAAGAAACCACATCTGGTGGCATTTCTGACTTTACTGCTGCTCCAAAACCATTTTCTTTCCATTTTCTCATTTTTCATATGATTATTTTCTTTTCCATGTACACCTGGGTTGTTTCATTTTACTCCTCAAGAAAGTCTCATGGCACGTTTCTCCTGTGAGGGCTGCAGTTCAGGTCTCCAGGACTTTTTGCCATTCATGGCTTTGTGGATTAAATTATGACAGCTGCTTTGCTAAACTGAGCTTCTCCTTGCTTCCTCATCCTAATAAGAGATCAGATCCAGAGAACTACCAGCGAAGCTCCCTTCACCACCCTGCATTGCTGAATTGCCATTGCCTTCCATGGAGATGGATGGTCAGATTTGCAGAGGTTGGGGGGATTTCATCCCTTTGATATGGGAAGTTTCCTCTGGAAACACATGCTGCTGAGGCATGCACAAATCTGGCCTCATAGAAAGACAAAGTCTTTTTGCCTTGTGCCAGTGGCATCGACCTCTCATCCTATCGCTTGCTCTGGCTCTGACACCACACTGAAGCAGGAGCTGGAAATTGTGTGTAGCAATGGTTTTAAACTAATTGCATCACTACAGAAAACATGAAATAATTTCTTTAGACTCCCTGCTGTTACTGTTATGTCGTTAGGAGGACATAGATACATAGTTATGTCAGGTCAGCATTTTTCACATGTACTAAATGTATTAAAAAAAATATTCAATGTATCCATTTGAATATTTTTAGGGGAATTAATTGTTCAAATCTAAAAAGTTTATGCCACTCTAATGGACTACTAATGGAAGAAGCTTTTAAAAAAATCTCTGCATTGTTCTGAGACCGGACTGTGACCTAACCACCAGGTATAATATGTACCAATATCTATCTTCCACTGTGAAATTTAGATTGCAAATCCATTATGATAGAGTCTGTGTCTTTATGTATTGTGCGCTGCTGAGCAAGCTCACAGAGCTCAATAAATAATAAATGGTAGGAACTTGACCTTGAATATTAAACGTGATCTGAATGATTCTTCACCCAGGAATTTGGGTTCATTTTCCCCACAAGCTTTGTCTTGGGGACTGAGATGCAGCTATGACAAAAAAGCAAAGCTAGCACTGTCTTCTGGCTGGGCTCAGTTTGATTTGGAGCTCCAGCTGTTCTCTTTTCCAACAGAAGCAGGCGGACAGTATGTCCCAGTGGCTGGCAGGACATGTCAGCTCAGATGGTCCACCACTGCCCACCTTACCCACAGAGTCTCCAGCTCCCCTCTCAGATGGCAGGTGCCTTATAAATGAGCTCACCCAGGGCAGGAAATACAGCTTCCCAAAAGATGCCTTTCAGATCCCTAGGCCAAACCAATCTGATGTGTTCTGGCAAGCAAATAAAATTAGTAAAGCTTATTTGCAGTGTAAAACACAGATCTCTCATACCTCAATCAGCCACAGAGAAAAAAAGGCTACGATTTTCTCAACTGAGGACCAAGTATTTAAGATATTCCTTGAACACACACTATTTCCCTTTGATCATCTCAGAAATAATTACTGTGTTGGTTAATGAAAGACAAAGATCAAAAAAGCCCCAAAACACCCAAAAAAACCTACCTCCTGATCACAGTGGTTTGAGTGGTGCCTGGAACCTCATTTACTTACCAGGATAACTGTTAGCGAGTAGGCCACATAGAAAGGGCTCTCTTACAGCTCTCATGATAAATAACAGTTCCCTTCTGCTTAGTCAGTAACTGTTGGTTAGTGCTGGATTTAGTTTTCATTTAATCAAACAAATTGGACATCACCTCTGGTTATCTGCAAGAAAAGAACACCAGCACTGGAAGATGCAGAATCAGGAAGGCAAGAATAGAAGATTATGATATAGTTTCCTTCCCAAATAAGTCACGGGTCTTTGAAAGACCTTTTCAGTCATTAGATGCATTGCCATTGCTTTTTTTGCTGTAGAAAACATTTCTGGAAGGAGTAAAACATTCTACCCACAAAAGAGATGAGGACTGGGGATCAGAGTGTGACACAGATGGGCTTTAACTGCTCCTGGGGAGGTGAGAAGCTTACAGTACGTTGCTCAAAATCTCTTTGGATAGCAGATTATTTCACAGAATCCCAGAATCATTTCAGCTGGAAAAGACCTCTAAGACCATCAAGTCCAACCATTAAACCAGCACTGCCATGTTCACCACTAAGCCATATCCTCAAATGCCACATTCATGCACCTTTTCAACACTTCCAGGAATGGCGATTCCACTGCTTCTCTGGGCAGCCTGTTCCAATGCTTGACCAGCCTTCCAGTGGAGAAATTTTTCTAATATGCTATCTAATATGCTATTCTCTGAACTATGTTTTACAATACGTGGTTTAACCTCTGTGGGGAGCTGCCCTCTGTTTCTGAAAGACTGAAGCCTGCTATGGTAAAGCTAAGGGTTACAGGACACGGGGAATTAGAGACTTGCAGCAGAAAAGCAGGCAAAGAAAAGTGGTACATTGAGAAGTTATCATGCTTCCTGGTTAAAGAGTGCATTGTACAACTGAAATGACGGCCAAGATAAGGGAACTCCCTTTAATTATGTGAATCTTTGATATTTTGTGTGCAAGTTGAGAGTCTGTGGAGCTAAGGCAAAGAACTAAGCTCATCCTATCAAAAGGAAACACACAGACTTGTAGCCTTCTAGGGTGCACCTGTACCCAGAAAAAAAGGAGGAAAGAAAAGGAACAGATGAGTTTCTGATATTTCCTTCAAAGCTATGATTTTTTTTTCCAGAGCAAGAGAGGAGTGGTGTCTGAGGGCATACCTGTTGTTACTACTACACAATTGAAATGAGAAATTAATATTATAAAACATTTCCTATTACTAAAAAATCCGTCCTATTTTTGTGCTGTGGAATAGCATCCAATGGAAAAATGATCACGTAATTTAAGAGGGAAGGGAATAATCTCCTTATTCTCTCCCAAAATATACCTATATAAATTGGCTGAGTACTGCCTACAAAATATGGCATCCTTTCCAGTTGTATTTTCTAGAATTCTTCACAGTTGATACTGTTTTAAGAGTCTGTGAGCAAGAATTTCTTAACAAGAACAAGGACAAGAGAATAAGATTTTCTTGACAAAAAGAAAACCACACACTCAGTATCTCTTACCAGGATGGGATAAACAGCCGAGCTATTGAAAAACTATAGATTTTTGTAAGAAGCACTGTTAAAATGTAAAATATTAAATGTCACATGATTGCTTACCAAACAATCTCTGCAGCAACATTTTCATTCATGCTGAAAACAGCAAGATCCACACACAGTACTCAAAGGCTTTGTCCTTTGGGATTGCCATTTCAGGTACACTGGTTGCACTGCACACCCAAAACAACAGTTACCTTAGAGGTCCTTTGAGCAGCATCTGAAGGTGGCAAAGGAAAAGGAAAAGTAGTGTCCAGTAGCCCCATTAGCTCTGCTTCACCCCTTGGTTCATTGGAAAGTTTGTGTCTGCCTGAGCAGGCTGGTGTGGTCAGGCAGAAAACACAGCTGAGCAGCAGGGCCTGGGCACCCCTCCATCACTGTCAATAAGTGAAATGGAGGGCCCTTACATCATTTCATTTACTATTTCAATGATTACATAGATCATTGCCTTCTCATTGTTTCAGTGATAGATTTAATTAACTTCCAATTAATCACAGAGGGTGATATTTAATGCTCAGCCCTGCACTGAGCACAGTGTCACAGACCAAAGAATATATTTTGAAGGCTTCAGTAATCAAGAGGTCATGGAAGATAGATGTTCTTCACCAAAAGAGAGAGAGAGAAGATAAATTTGTGTGTCCACTCCGCTCTGGCTAACTGTTTTAGGGTAATTGTTTCACGTCCACATTATACCTTTCCTAAAGGTCCATCCATGCACAAAGCTAGATAAGAGGGAAGAAGGGGGGTAGGTAATAGGGTCATATTATAGAGACTTCATAGGGCTATAATTCCCATTGGCAGGCAGCAGCAATGTTTCCAGTTGCAGTGGTTAAGGCCCCGAAAAATGGGCAGAAAGAAATTTCCTGTAAAGATAGTTCTATTTAGATAGAATGGCTTAAAAATACGAAACTCAAATCAATGACAAAAAGGAGAGTTTCATTATACTAAGGGTGACTACATACAGTGCAAACTCTGCATCTCATATGTTGCCTTTCTGGGAGCAGGGTGTCAACATTAGGGCATCTGCTGTTGGTCTTTTAGAAGAGGTTCAAAGGACTTCTATTAGAAAAAAATTCCCTATTATTTTAAGCAGAAACATTTAATTGACAGCATTTTCCTGATATATCTAGTGAACAAATTTGAGGTGACTGTGTCACTTAAGAAAATACTAGATGGTATGTATAACAGATATTTTTGGACATGCAAAGTAAGTTTGTTTCTTTTTACTCTTTTGACAGCATTCATTTTAGGCTTTTGCCTGAGACAGTGCCCAAAGGTACTTCTGTAATACAAACAGTGACCAAGTGACCAAGGCTGAGAACTCTCCAAGTTGGCTCTCTGACCTGGGCAACATCTGAGCAGTTCCAAAATTTCCAGCTGTGCAAGTGGGAGACATGCTCAGCAAGGCCAGAGCTCTGCCCTGAGAGCCAGACAACTTCTCCAGCTCCCTAGTTCGTAAATTCCCACATAGCTAATATGCCCCAAACCCCACTGCAAGAACAATGCTGGTGACTTAAAAGACTAATGATGGGGTCTGAAAGAAAGGACAACAGCACTGAATTAAGGATGAGGAGAACCCAGAGAAGCTGGAAGGAGCAGCAAGGAAGAGGAGACAGTTGTGAAGGGAGAGAGAGCACCAGGCTCTGTCTGAAGGGGCTAGAGCATTTGTTACAAGAGCCACAAGACATTTCAAGAAGCCCCTGAAGAAGATGGCTTAGTCCCTCCACCCTGCCAGAGCTAGTAAGGTAGACTGGTGCATTTGCAGAAATGCAAAGAGCTGTTGGTATAGGGACTGAACTTGCCCTGAGCATGTGGTTGGGATGACCTAGTCCATTCTTGGTTGCTCCATTGTGCTTTTTTCTGGCCTGAGTAGGGTCCTGTGCCATCATGTTCTTCTCTACCACCAGAGACATGCTGCTCACTGCCTGCCTCAGCTCCAGACCTGCACTGTAGAAATAGTCACGAGAGAGATGGAATGTTTTCACATCCTCACAACAAGCAAATATATCCCATAAGGATTTCTCCCATGCTGGCAGTCCTGGCTAACCTGACAATGTGACAGTAAATTCAGCTGTGTGCATGTGTGTGCATGTGTGAGTGGGACAGAAAGATGGCAGGAAATCTTCTAACAAATGCAGAGTATAATTCTTCTCTTTCCTTCCCTATGGCTAATCTCTGAGTGCAAAGTAATTATCTTTCTCATGACTTTAAATCTCTCTCTCTGGTATATTCTTGCCTGTCCAACATGACTTTACAACTCCTTCATCTGGCACACAGCTGGCGTGCCTCACGGTGGATTCCTCTAAAGAGTGATTTAAAGTTGCTTTCCATCAGTGTAAAACTAATGAGCAAGAAACATCTTGACACATGGTAACTGTAAGCAACACACTTGGTCAGCTGTGTACAAGAAAGACACCCTCACTTAAGGCTTTCCAACTGTTCTCTTACAAGCACTCACAAGGCTCAAAGCCCAGGATGCTTATTTATTAGTATCTTCACTTGCCCAGGTGTCTCTTTTCAGATAGACACTCCACACTTCTAATGCAGCTTCCCATCTGGAGTTAGTTTCTTTCTCTCGCTGTTCCTAGAGAGGCACTGGAACCTATTGGAGTTTTAACTCACAGGACATGCTCACTGTTTTCAGTTTTTCTAAAAAAAAAAAAAATCAACCCGAAGCATTTTCTTTAATATTCAGTACTGTAGTATCTCAACACCTTGTCCCAGCAGCATGAATACAACCACCCTGCTAGCTTCCCTCTTGTGGTCCCAGATTTACCTCAGCTGAACTGAAAGTATTGTGAAATTATTTCAGATTTACCAGGCATATGTGAGATGAGAATTTTGACTCCATCTAATTTATCTTCATTTTCCCCCCTGTGAAACAGAGAAGTCTGAGAAGAAATGGAACCTTGGGTCAGCATTTTCTTACACAAATAACCTAAGTGAGACTCCAACCAGGATCAAGCCTCTAAAGGAAAGCATTCCCGTTTTCTTCAATTTAATCTAAATAGATGTTGGTTGTCAGGAGTTTCAAGAATTCAGCTTAGTGAAAAACCACTGTCTTTATTTAGTACCTGGATGTGATTTTGTGGTTGTTTTAAAAAACATGAATGCAGCTGTGGTGATATATACTCACTCACTAGTGGAACTAGCTGTCTAACACTTGAGTGTTTGCAACTCCATCCTTCAGGAGCCAAATCTTTCATATCCAGAACTTAAAAAATGTTGACTTTAACACATTTTAAACACAAAATCATCTGAAGGGAGGGAATATCTTTTTCTCATGTGTGTAAGACCACTAAGTAAATAACAGTGGAGTCATAAGAGCACTTAGGACATGGCACTGTCTTGGTAATACACAAGAAGTTCTGCAACTTGGCTAATTTCTTGCTTTCTTCCCTCTCTCCAAAGGCTATTTCCTATTCCCAAACACAACTTCCTGACTCTCAGATCTGTACAGACCTTCAGCAAACGGTGCATCCTCTGTGCTCCCCTAACACCATGGGAAAAATGCTCTCTCCATCCCTCATTTAAGTTACAGAGCTGGCTGCAGAGAGCAGTGACTTGTAATTATATCTAAACTTCTCCCACCCTGTGACATCTTAGTCTACATGCCAACCACAGCACTCACCACAAAATTGCCAAAGAAAAATAAAGATCAGCTCCTCTTGCATTTTAGCCTTTCTACCCCATTACAAGGACACAGTACGAGCACTTCTTCAAGAGGCTCCATCAGCACCAAACAGACATTAAACATGAAGAGAGAAGGAGAGCACACGTACCTGAGTGTGTGTGCACCGCACTGTCCGTGAGCGTGTTCCCTTAGTGCACTGCTGACAATGGGAGGGAGGTCTAGCAGTGAACCTGGAGTGGAGGAGTATGCATAACTTGTTACTTCTATTATTTTTAGCAGCAGTAAATGCAGCCCCAGACCACCCACCCATCCGAGTGGGAGAGCCAAGTGTGCCTGGGGCTCTGACATGTATTTCTGTGTCAAGGAGCCACCACCTAATCAAGAGGGGGGGAAAGAAATACAGGAAAGTGGTGCAGCATGGTGAAGCCACTTCCTCACTTGGCAAGCCTGTGATCAGATTGAATATAAAACCTAGGATTTCCAGTGTCCTGGCCACAATCCCTCTGAAACAGTAAGCATAAGAAGGTAAAGGCTTTGTTTGTCAGAACCTAAAAGTAGTTCTTTAGGTACTTTCTAACAAAGCTAAGTTACTGCTTCCTAAAAGACTGGACAAGACAGAGCAGTTATTTGTATTTTGTACAATCCTACTACCTAGCTTTGTGAACAACAGTATTACCAGGTACAGTAGTATTCCCTGGAGGCTGGGTATCCACCTGCTTGGCAGAACACAGGCACTTCCCTTCCAAACAGCAAAGGCTGAGCATCATGGTTAGGAAGATCCAGATGTGTAGAGACATTGAGACACGTCCATGTGTATCTAAACAGAGGCACAAAAAAAGTGCTGAGTCGTCCAAAGTCATGAAACAGTCTGTGGCCAGTCTTTCCCAAGTCCCATCCTTCCACTCAGCACCCTCCTGCTTCTTGTTTCCTTCCACAGAGAGGAACAAGGAGCAACCACAGAGCCAAAACAGAAGACATAATTTTGGACTTATTTTAAAGAGGCAGTACTGGATTTTGGATATGCCTCAGCCTCACATGAAGGCAGACGGGGAACTGCCGCACTGAGTGGAGTTCAAGACCACCATGGTAGGAGATGCCGTTTACAAAGATCTACCCAGTCCTGAGTTAAGCCTGAGTTATTTTGTGACACCGACTAGGGTTCTTCTCTGATGAACTTTCTTTTTTTTGTGGCCCAGAGACCTACATGGTGTGTAGGGATAATTCCAGGTCATGCTCTCTGAAGGCAGATTGATACTTCAATCAGAAATGGAAAGACCTGTGTTTGACACACATGTTGTCAGTGATGGAATCTGTTGATGGAGCTGGCACACACTGAGTGACCAAGGGTGGCAGTGAAGGCCCAGAGGGCTATGGGAGGCCCACATCCACCCTTGCTCTAACTCCAGGCAAACCCTCATGACAAATGCTTCTGAAAAAATCTGAGGTGGGTGTGGAGCCAGCTGCCTATCTCTCCATTTACTTTCAGGAGTTATAAAACACCCAGGGTTTGAAGAAGACATCTGTAGAATTGAAGAATCCTGAAGATGCAGGTAGTGAGAAGAAGTGACACAAGACCTAAGCAGCTTGGACCCCAGTAACCTGGAGGGTCTAGGTTTGAATCCCTCTCTCTTTTTCTCTGTGGATACTGGAATCTGCCTATTCTTTGGATGAATACTTGTTTTCCATTAGCAGTTAAACACCCTCTAACCAGAGAGAGCAGGCTATAGAAGACTCCTCTTTTTCCAAGATGCTTATGTTGCAGTGGACCCTGGCTTTGCAACATGCAGACCAGGGCAGTGTGCATGAGATGAACATGTCACTCCATTTGAG
The DNA here is from genome assembly GCF_025592945.1 of Manacus candei. Taxonomy (NCBI): domain Eukaryota; kingdom Metazoa; phylum Chordata; class Aves; order Passeriformes; family Pipridae; genus Manacus; species Manacus candei. The sequence goes on along the minus strand of NW_026138076.1, from coordinate 40,997,504 downwards.
CTGCACTTTTCTGTTCCTTACAAAATGGCTACGGATCACATGGGGGCAAAGTCCAGGTGTCATAACCAATTTGTTTCCTTTATTTGGTAATTTCAGAGACTTCATAAGAGTAGGGCCTATCTGAATGGAGTAGAAGCTCAGAAAGGATGTCAAGATGAAGGAAAAGGAAAAAAAAAGTTTTAATTCTTTGGGAAAGGAGAGAACACTATATGTCCAGTACTGGAAAAACATTTTGGAAATGGATCTTTAACCCGCCTAATTGTCTTGAAAGAGATGAGTACCAGACTGGCACTGATTCTCAGCTCATCAGAGATGTCCCTGCAGATCCTGCTCATGGGGGTCCCACCTGGGCTGCTCCATGACTCCAACTGCCTGCCTCAGGGATTTGGTCATGATCAGATGGATCTCCTGCCCACATAGGGGGCTCAGCTAAACCCACAGTTTAGACATGCCCATAAGAGTGATGGATACCAGTGTCCACCAGTTCTTTCTCTCAGATGGTCAAGTTCTCAGCTTAAGGTCCCTCCTGGTATGGCGTGATGCTCCATTTCACCTCCTTAAGTATTTCTTCCCAGTTTGGTATCCAGCTCTTCCTAACTCTTGGAGTTGAAATCACAAAATTAGGTGTGCAGGAACCTAGGAGGCTTCTTTGCTCCAGACCTTCTTTCTAGTTCCCCCAAAACCACTTACAGTGTTCATTGCCACAGAGTCAAGGGCATTTTTACACCTGTCTACACTACTGGATGGAAGCTTTCGTTATCCCTATCACCTTAGTGTAGGTTCCTTGTAGTCTTCATAAGGTGCAGTTTTGCTTGACTGCTCCTTGTAACTCAACAGAATTAAGACCTTTTACACTGGTGCATTTATTGTAAAAAAAAAAGCAATATATTTCTATGTAATTATGTGGCCAGCCCCCCTAGCAAATAACAAACAAGTTAAGAGGGCATCTGTCGACACGGTGTCTTGATGGATTTCAGTCTTGCAACCTCTGCGTCTCTGCCTCTGACTGCATCAGCTTATTTGGCCTAATTAACCTGAGTTTTCCTTGCTCAACAGAAATCATCCCCATGAAAAAGTCATAGCTTGCAGATTCTGAGAAAGGTTTTTCTGTTTTGAAATATGAATGAGAACATGCCCTGGGCCATCTGGCGCTGGCCTTCGTAAATTCCAAAATGGATTTATTACAAATTAAAAAGGAATTTTGGAAGTCCATTTTTGGGGGGGCTTATTCTAGTGTTTACAGATAGCTTGAGAGTGCAAAACTGTGGTGACGTGCAGTCAATATTTGAACAAAGGTGTGTGTCCCCCAGTCTCTCTCCACATCTGGTGATTAACCCTAAGGGCTGGGGTATTAGTGTTGGCGTAGAGGAGTGGATATCATGACTTCTCAAAGACACTATTTTCCTCACATTAAAACAAATGTGAGATAATTAATGTCTGGGCATCATTTGCTGACACCCATGGAAGAAGTCAGCGGGACGCACTTGAACAACTCAAAAAACCTGGTGGTTTACCTCAACTGGTTCCTGTGGCATGGATGACTGGGTGAAATACCAGCATGCTCCACATTTACTGTTGCTGCCCATAGCTAAGGTGTAACCATGCAATGTACTGCAGTGGAGACATACCTGATTTGCCACTAGCCAAAGCAACCACAGAAATGGGAGCAGCATGCCAAATGCATGTGATGCCTAAGTTAGTGCAGTTGGGCAGGAATTTTTAGCCTGAACACCATGAATATTAGTGGAATTGCACTGCTAATGAGACCTGAGAAAGCACCTCCATGTGGCAGTGTACCAAACTCCTCGGGGAGCTCAGCAGTGCACATGACCGCATGGCATAGACATCCCTTGGAAGATGCTCTCAGGATACTTGTTTCCTACAACTTGCTGGAAATCTGCTTGTTTTCCTGCAGCTTGGTGACACTAATCTGGCAACCTAGCAGCAGGCACTGAGTGTTAACATCTGACCCAGGAACAAGAGTGGATTTGTTTCTCTGCCTGCTCGTTGTCAGATGAGAGCAGAATTTGGCCCTTTGAGTGCAAAGGAGAGAAATAAAGATAGTGGGAAACCAATTCTCAGATACTCTGCTGCAGGAGTGAGAGCTTTAAGCTGGCAATTTTAAAAGCACAGCTCTGTTAAATAATCCAAGAAATCGGGAAAGCTTATCTTCTAGTCAAAGAACAAACTCATTTCTGAGTAGTGTCATTCACTTGGGAATAGTGCATATTTAATAGAAAAGAAATACCTACAAAAGCCCAGATGCAAGATTTACATTCAACTGAATTACAAAGCATACTGAAAAGAATTGCTACATTTTGCTGGAAATCTTTTGCTTTTAGCATTTGTGAATTTAGGAATACTTTCATTTTAAAAAAGCTTTTACTGAAGCATGGTTATCCCTAAAAAAAATGAAAAAGCAAACTTGCTGAAAAAATTAATTTCCAGTGGCTCTGCTCTATTCCCTTAGGTCTTTAAAAATCTCAGATTGAAATGGATGAATATGCAAGTGTCACTTATTGACGGCCTCCCACAAGCAGTGAAATCCTTTGAAATCATTGTGGAGGTAATTGTAAAAGAAGTTATATGCATAAAATTACTTCTCTGGTGCAATACGGATCATAAATCAGTTCACAATCAATCTACCCACAACTATTTCAATCTAGAAGATTTAAAAACATATATCTATACATAGGAAACCAAAGTTAAACGACCAGTGACAAAGGGACATGTGACTGAAAGATGTATTTTTTCTTGCTGTGATACAGCATGTAGGAGCTGGAGAATATCTTCATATTCATTGAATTAGTAAGGAAACTCACTGGCTGATGATTTCTTGTGATACTTAGTTACACTAATAGCATGGTGAAAATGTTTGGCCAACCCTAGCCAGAGTAGTTACTGCATTAGCTCAAAGGAAATGTAAGGCAAGCATGAGTGACTAAATAACAAGATCCCTGGATTTTGTTTCCCCATGACCACACTAATGGTGGCCAGATCTAGGCTTCTGCCTCTCTCCGTGTCATGAGTGAATGCTGCTGATTACACCTGATCCAAAACCTGCAGGTGATGCTAATCCACATTTTGACAACTTCTGCTAACAGGACTGGACAAGGTTGGGATTTTTTTTGTCCTGTAAGACTCTACTTCTAGGTAATCTCAGAGGTATAACACAGTATTCTTTTATTTTTCCCTTAAATCTCTTTGAGAGTCAATAAGCAATCCATACAGAATCACTGCTGCTTTACCTGGTCATTCAGTGTAACGCTGAAGTTGGTTTAATGAGCTGGTATACAGGTGAGGAAGAAGGGAAGGAATCACCTGGAGTTGAATCAGACAACCTTGGTGATGAGGGAAAAGGTGAGTTTTTCCAAAGTTGACAAGCACCACAAACAGCACCAATATGGGCTTGAGACTATTTTCCTGAAAATCTGTTAAATATACAAATCTCTAAAAAGAATATGGTCCATCTAAGAGATCTGCACTTGGAAACACGAGGAGTTTTTTAAAATTCGCAGAAAGGAACAGTGGGGTGGGCTGAGATGAAATGCAAAGAAGGTATTTCCCTTCAGGTCCATACCCAAATTTTATTTTCTCCTAAGGAAAAAAGCCTTTTAGCAAATGACTAGATCATTTGCTTAATTTTATAAGTAGAAAAATATTTGAAAAGATGAAATAAATATGTTCAGTGGAGCCTGTGCTTAGCAGAGAAAGAGACTGTGCAAAAGGATATTTCCAAGGGACAATATGAGCAGGCACTGAGCAGATTCTAACTGTGTTCACATGCTTACAATAACAGTAGGTGAAATACATTATTAGTGATGGTTGATGTTGACTTTTACATTTTCCAAGGGTAAGGTTTATGAGTAATGAGTCCCATAGTAGCCCCATGTTACAAGAAATAACAGTATTATAATATCAAAGCTGTAACTAGAGCACAGAGGAGATTGCAATATAAAGCTGGAATGGAATCACGCTCACACGGTGGGTTTTCTCACCTCTGCTTTAAAGAGATTGGTTCTAAATAAAAAATGAGGACAGTAGCTTTTCACCTCAAAAATTATTTGGAAAATTACCTTTGGTCTACCTAAATTTTCCCATCTTGTTTGTGGAGCAGAAAGACATCTCCTCCCTTTGTCTTGCAGCATGATGGGCAGCACCACCAAACAGATGCCATCATGGTGCACCGAAGCAGTTGCAGTGTCTTAGGCAGAGGGAGCTGGGCTCACGTCCCTGCTCCAAGTCAGTGACGGGGTCTAGGTCACTTGGCTCTTTGGCCTGTACTTTTAAACTTGGATGCTATTTTTCTGCTCAAAAATAGCTGGTCACTGCTTCTGAATTCTCAGGTTGAAGGATTTTTGCTTAATAAATTCGACGGGTTGCATTGGCCACTTGGGCCAAGTGTAAAAGATTCCTGCCCATGGCTTTGCAGGAATTTCTTGCATTTCCCATTTCCAGCAAACATCTCTTGATGTTTTCAATACATGTTGGTGCCCTAGAGGGGTAAGGATGAACATTTATGTTATGTGCCTGCAACATATACTTCTAGAAAGTGAATAACCAATGTCTTAATAATTTTAAAATCCTACATTTACTTCTGTTCCAGGGGGTCCTTGCCTTCTTTTTTTTTTTTTTTTTTTTTTCCCTGCTAATATCTGTAAATTATTCCTGGATATTTGCTTTTGTTGACTTGAAAGAATAAATCCTGGGTCTCTTCCTGCCCTGCACACCCAATTTTTATTTCTCTTTCTTCCTCTCTCTCTCAAATTCTTTTTGTTTGTCAAAACTATCTTGATATTTAAAGAGTTAGTGAGGATAAAAAAAAAGAAAATAAATTGCAATTATTCTGCAGTCAATTTTTGAAAGTTGAGACAGTTACCAAGATTATATCTGTTATAGGTTAAATTATATGCTTGCATGGAGAAGCCTTTCTCCGTTCCTCTTCATGCAGTGTTAAAAAGGAAGGCAAAAGGGAAAAAACAGAGCCCAATCTGTTTAAAGTTTTCAAACCCAAATTTTCCATCTTAATCAGAAAAGGCTTGTCTGATTGCATTATAAGATTTCTTGTCGAGAGTAATCAAAATGACACATTCCTGAGAGAAATATAACTTTAAAACACAGTCCATAAAAATGGAGTATATAACATTACTGACACTGCAATAAAACATTCACAGGAATGGTAAGATACTCTTAGATTTTTCTCAGCATTATCAACAAGCCTCTTATGATCTCCACATCATGGGAAAGCTGAGAAGGATCATAATTAATTACCTCTGTGCTCTATTTATTTAACTTGCAGATATAACCAGGTCTGCTGAAAATACAAATCATGCCCACAATTGATGTGACCACGACAGCAAATCTCAGTAACACATGTCATTAAAAAAGAAATTTATAAAATCTCTTTTTGCTAGTAGAGCTTACTACTTACTTTTCAGCCCATCAGTTTGAAGTGTATGAAGGTTAGATGTAGAGGTGCTAGGGCTGGCAATTTTCTCACTCTGACTCTCCCCAGGCGAGAAGAGGTGCAGTCCTGGTCCTGGGTGCAGTCTGCATCCTGGAGGATGCCCAGAAGGGTACTGTGCAGTGTCAAACTGCTGAGTGCAAGCTCCAGAACTAGACAATAGAAAGGCAGACAAAGTTTGGTACAATTTTATTGAGAGAAACTCCCTTATTTTACAGCATGTTACAAATGTTGGTGTTTTCCTTGGGAGCAACTGAACTATAAAATAAACTCACATGTTCTGAGGTATAGACTGGGATAATCTGAAAGCTGCACTTTCTGTTACTGCTTTTAGACAGCAACAGTCCTGCTGGCTTCAGCAAGTTTAGAAGTTCATACTTTTCCCACTTCTTTTAGAAGAGTGCTTGCATGAATATCCATAGCAATAAAATACACACTTCAAATCAAACAAAACCTCCAAGCCAACTAAATGCTTCCTAGTGCCGTTGCTCCATCACCTGGGCAATGCTCCTCATGCTCCACAGAACTCAGCCTTCAACTAACTGCTCAGCTGAATAAATAAATTCTTTTAGTTCACTATTTTTATCTTGTGTTCATGTCCATTCCCAGAGATCATTCCTCCTCTCCTGCTACAGGGCTTTCACAACGCCTTTTTGCAGGAGGCCATCAGAGCCCTGACCAGCCCATGCCAGGCTTTCCCAAGGGCTGCCCCTCTTTCTTCTTAGCTGTCTTCAGGAGACGAAGGCAGCAAAATACATACAGCTGGTCAGGGTGGTACATCTTTTGCCCCATTCTCAACATTTTTGCTTCTATTATTTTAAGTTTCCAGACTTTAAAACCACTTAAAAAAAGGTACTGGAAGCACACCAAGACAGGATTTGACTGCTTTGCATGATTTTCCCTTATTCCAACTCAGAGCCTACCTAATCAGATCAAAATCCTTTGGAAAGAGGTTGAAACTTCTGCTTAAACCGCAACCACCCGCGACAGGATCAGATCAGGCACCTCTGACAGAGTCAGTCAGTAACTGCCCCTTATAACATGTCCTGCTCCGACATTTATCTCCTTGGCACATGTTAAGAGACCCTTACTTGTGAGTCCAAAGACTACATGACTTTTGATTTCAAAATTTTGGTGCCACAGGTATGAAAGTAATGAGAACACAGGATTTGCCCAGCCTTCCAGTCCTCATCAGCCACCTCTTTCCAGCACCTCTCTTTCTCTTTCTCACACCCACATGCCACCATTCAGGGTGTATTTCTCCAGCAGCTCCACATGTACTGCAAAAAGCACATAACAGCTCAGGCAGGGGAGGAAGCAGGGCGATGTGGAGCTGGTTTCATTCCCACAAAGGAGGCTGTCTTTTCAACAGCTGCAAACATCACAAGGAAATTAGCAGGACAAATTAACTGAAATACTACATGCAATTCATCTACCATTTCATTTGATTGACGGGCGTATCCACCCACTTACTATTACCCTAATGAAGATGCCATAAAAACTCTTAGTTACTTAAAAGCCAGTAATTAGTACAGTTTAAGGATGTATAAACTCAGGAGCTGTCACATCACCCACCCAGTGGGGTAGCTATTAGTGAAATGGAAACAGGGAAGGCCTGGCATGCAAAACAGGAGCTGTGTGATCTGAATAATTCAACTTTTGTGAGCGGTGGCACACGGCAGAGCCTGATGGATATTCCCATCGGTAAGAGAATCGCCTCGTTCCTGCTTTTACACTGCAGTTTTGGGGCAGGTTTGGCTCTACACAGAATGTGCCTCTCTCAGCTGCTGACAGGGCAATCCAGAGGCACCGGCAGAGGGATCGCCTGCTGCACTGACATGTATGGAGCTCGGGCAAATCATGCTGTTTGAGGCTTAAGCTCTCCATCAGTGAAGATTTATAAGACTCTCTCTTTTTCTCAACCATTCTCTCTGTTTCTTGGCAAAAATGAGTTAAAAGCACCTGTCAGTAATCTGTGGGTTTATCATCTCTTCTGAAAAAATCAGAGTTGAAACTTTCTATGAGAAACTGCCCTTTCAGCAGCAGAACTTCCAGGAAAAACAACTCCCTTTCACCTTTGAAAAAAAAAATATCTCCAAACTCACATTGTTCCTGTTTTTTTAGTACAAAATTAATTTTTACTTTTGTCCAGCATAATGGGGACTTGCAGAGTAAAACCATTCCTATAAACCCTGCCCTGTAGTGACATTATGTGATAACTACACCAGTGCAATAGCTTGTAATATCAGAAAAAATCATGCAGACAGACTGTTACAGCCCATCATGCTAGAAGCAGGATAGCTCTCAGCCACTGTGGAGAATTTTAGCTCATTAAACCAGATGGTGCTGGTATTAATTTATTCTGAGTCACATTAATTTAGTCCACCCATTTGGTTTACAAACGAAGCCCACATCAGTTCTGAGACCATGACAAGCCTGAAACAGCAGATCACCCTGCCAAAGTGGGGTGATAGCTCGCTGAACACCCAAGTGCAGCCTTGCTACAAACCACAGGTGAGTGGCTGCTGTAATGCAAACTCCTTGTCAAGTTTACTGCAAATTCCAAATAAAAATAAAATCTCTATACCAGAATGATTCTGAACACTTGAAACATGGATCAGCACCTGAATTATTCAGCTGAGCTCATTCTCTTTTTCTCATCAATAAAAGTGACAGAAGTCAGAAACGGTGCTTTTTGAAATAGGTCAAAATGTGGTTCATTGCCAACTCAGTGTATTTGTTTTGATTTTTTTGTATGAGGGTTTTTTTTCTCCAACATGACTAATATGGAACCACAAAGATCTTGCAGAATAAACAAAAGGAAGGTTGGAGGTTTTTTAATAGAAAATTTCATAGTGACGATTAGCAGGCTGTGGAACTTTTACTTTACAAAGACACACTAAAAAGGAAGTGGCTGTTTATTCAGTTCCTGGGAAAATAACTAAATGCTGGCTGGTATTTATTCAGCTGAATTATTAGAATAGCATTTGCTCCTATACTTAAAGTTGTGTCAGCATTTCCATTATGAAGCTTAGCACTTAAGAAAATCAACCCAGAAGCAAATTGGTTAATAAATAAAAATAACCCAAATAAATCAAATTAGCTTTTTATAAAGTTAAATTGCTTTTTAAAATTCTGACTATTTAAAAAAAAAATGTTGAAAAGAACAAAGAGACGCTAGTTTCAAACTGTACCAGAAAGCCTTCAGGATGCTTTCATACTGATAGATTTGTAAAATGTCCATAAAGAAGCAGTTGAAATTTTTTCTCAGTATGTATCAGAATAAAGACAAAATTGGAAATTATTTCACTGACAATGTTGTCTATTTGAAGTTGTTTTCCTATGTAAGGACAGAAATGTACTTTTATTTTGAATTTGAGATAATTTCTATACTTTTTTTGTTAGAGGCTAACTTCCCATTTCAGAATTTCAGTGAACTGAATGTCTGGATAAGGATTTTGACTAATGTGATTAAAAAGCCTTTTCTCAATAATTAGGAAAGGACAGTTTCATTTGAAAGATATTGACACTCTTCCAAATATTTTTAAAATCATAATTTTCAGTCACTATAAAAAATTGCAGGATGCTTCTACTCCTGCAATATGTGTGTAACCACACTTTCATTACTATTAAATTGAGGCTACTCTGGTGGGCAAAGTTACACACTTGAACACGTTTTTGAAAAGTTTTAGTCAATTCCTTTTTTTGTAAGCAATGGCTACAAATCTCAAGTACTTAAATTGCTAAATCTCAGTGTACAGAAGGATCTTAGCTAGAATTGCATATGAGTTTTTCCACACCCAGAAAACAACAGCACTCTAACTAACCCAGGGGCAGAAGGCTCAGCTTTACAAATTGTAGAATTCTGTGGGGAGCACGGCCCGGATAATCTACTTGTTTTTTGGGATGCCGGTTCGTTCACTCCAGGCATCACCAGCTAATCATGCAGTCTTCTCCCTCTTCCTCAGCCACACGTCCCACCACCTCATACTCCTTAGTGGGAGGCACCTTTTCCTTTTCTAGTAATTAACTAACTTCAGATACCCCCCATCATGTTCTCCTAGTGATATACCTTCTTTTACTGATGCCAGCACTTCTTTGCCTTGGTATGAACTGCCCACAGACTCACACCCAGGACGAGAGAGACAATCCATGGATGTCGCTGTGTCAGCATTCCCCATCACTAGCTCCAAACCAAAATGCAAAAGCCCTAACACTTGTAGTTACAGAAAGGTTCACACACAGGACAAACTCATTGTGCTGCCACAATATACACCCTGTTATTATTGATAACATTATTATATAACCTAATGCAAAGCTCTACCTCACCGTTCACGGAACTGCGTTAACAAAAACATTCGTAACATTGGTCCTGACATCCTTGGGATTACATTTAATGTGTATGTGACCTGAAGCAACCCCCTGGTACCTGATCATGATGCTAAGCTGTTTATTTATTTATTCTCCCTTATTTCAAATGGTGAAGATGATTAATGCCGCTACCTTTGCTGCATTCACCTCTGCTTTCTGGGGGCTGTCCTTGAAGGACATCCGTTTAAAGAAAATGCTGATAAATCTAATCTCTCCTTGTCAGGCTATGCAAATCGTGACTTTATCAGAACCTTTGAATACCTACTTCATAAGTGTGAAAAGCCACTGGAAGAGACTCCAGTGGACACAGCAATAATCCTTATAAGAAAAAAAAAAAGGACTCCTATAGCCAACACTAGTGATGTAAAACAATACACCTTTGAAGGATATGGCAACAGTTCAGATCAGATAATAGAGAAGTTAAACACAAGTGGGAACCTGGAAGTTTCAGAACATCGTCTTTAGGATGTGGAAGGTATTTCTGGGGAAACATCAGCAAACCCACACATTTTAGACAGGCAGCAACTCCATATTCAATAATTTTTACTGCAAGATCTAGAGGAGTATTTAATATTAAACAAATGAGCCAAATTTCACCATTTCCTACTCCCACCCTCCAGTTCCTGGAGACTATGATTTTCTTGGATGGTATTAATCCATCAGAATGATTCACCATACAGTTCCCATGAATAACCTCTGGTCTCTACAGATTTTCTCAGAAGCTTGGTTAAAGACAGTATCCCCTTGACTGTATCCCATTTATACATTTGCAGGGAGCATGTCTGAAGTTTCCCATGGGATACTTTCTATCTTTACTGGCACCCTCTGCTCCAGACTCTGAACACACTTTCTGCAAAAGCATATGTTAGCTGCAAAATCACACAGATCTTTACCAAACATCCATTTGCAAAGTCATACTTTGGCTCTCAATACATTCATGGGATTGTATTTCAAGAAACTTATATTAATTTCTGTTTTCTATACGTGTCCACGGGCATGAGTTTAAGGCAAAAATGTAGCTACAGTGTGCTGTCATTTGCATTGGGAAGGCTTTTTCAAATGAAGGAATTCGGTATAATCTTCAAAAAGCCATCAGACTAGTTGAACTTGGTCCTCTCTGGTAAACAGCAGTGCATATTAAAGAATAAGTGGCAGTACTATTGGCACCACGGTGGTCCAAGCACATAAATGAGGTGAAGGTAGCAAAATACAATATCTTTTCCAAGTATGACTGAAATTTGTCATTGTTTCTCAAGTGTGTTTGCTGTTCCTAGGAAAGAATAAAATATAGTCTCCCTGTTGCAAATTATGCCTTGCTTGCAGACGAGACATCTCCTTGTACAGGCAGGGCATAAAATGCTTTTTGCCTTTATTTTTCTCAACAGAGAACAAAGGGAACAGTGGAAAAGATGGAGGCGCAAGTTAATTGCTCCTCAACTGGCTCATGGTTACCTCTAATATATACTGTAGCTTAATGCAGCATACCAGTTAGGATACAATATAGAAGGAGCTGTAACTGCAAGCCAAAATCTGTTCCAACCCAAACAAATTTAATGCTGGGTTGCATATTTGGTCAGCTAAATTGTGTCTGTGTTTAATTTGCACATGTCTGTGTGTTTCTCCGAGTCAGCTGAACTAAGAAGTGAGACATTATAAGAAAACCTGCTCTTCTGCTATTCCCAGGTGAGTCAAAAGGTACCATCCAGACCTTCAGAAAAATCCATTGGGTGAGATTTCCCACTCACTTTCCTTTGAGACTGTGGAGGTCCCAGATTCGTAGATCCTTAGGTGGAATGAAAATGAGAACTTGACACCTGAGCAAAAAGTTCACTGACCCACAGGGAGGCAGTGGAGGTGACCCAGAGCTACATGCCCACTTTCTCAGAAAAGATCTTCGCACAGGGCTGAATGTCACATTTCAACCCCTGTGACTTCTGTCACTGACACTTACCAGCCTCCAGAGCAACTGCTTTGCCTCTCTGTTTCTTACAGACTTAGTTTCTAAGCACCAGGCTTCATACATTTGAGGCTTTGACTTGTTATTTCAAAGAATGAAATTACCTGTCAGGGACATTTGCCATATAGTTTTACCACCACAGCAGAACTATTTTAAATACTACTAGATTATTAAAGTTCTCCTTCAGGAATACTTTAGAAATAATTTTGCTGCCCTCTAGCCTACTGTTGAAATCTCTCTAGCATGCTGGCATTATCCTTCAGGAATGCTTCTAAAATAACTTTACTCTCTTTACTGTCCTTTTCATTACTATTGAAATCCTTCCAGAATGCTAAAGTTAACCTTCAGCAAGATGCCAGAATAACTTTCACATTCTGGAAGGGTTTCAATACTGATTTAAAGGATATCAAAATGCAGTTTTATGTCTTTTTGTTTTGTTTTGTTTCAGAATAAGGATTGTGGTGGCAAAATACGGATATATGAACTTCACTATGTTGTGATTTTTGTTTATATAAACATGTATAACCACTGAGTCTGCAGTAATAGTGGTCCTGGAACCCAGAAAAAGTTATTTTTAAAAGGAGCTTCTAAAAATTGCCAAAGCATGAACTGAGGTGACAGCAGGGAATGTGGTTTTGTTTGCTTAATGGACCTGCAAGTAAATTCTGCTGATCTTACTCTGACAATGAAAGTTTTGAGGGCATGAGCTAACTTCTTTGATTAAAATGAGAAAGATCACAAACCTTTGCCTCAAACTTTGACTGAACCCAAATTAAATCTATTTTGAGGTGTGAAAAGTTCCTTTTGATTTTTGCTGCTGTGCATGTCTGGTTTCAGCAGGGGGAAACGTTCAGATACTGCAACAAAGACCGTGTTTGCAATCTTTCCAGCTCAACAGAATCAGAAAATCCCAAAGTCCTGGGAGACATTTGTAACAAACTCATGAGCACTTGAGATAATTTAGCATGTCCTGTGCATCTGATGCAGAGCACTTTCTATTCTCATTAATTCCCTTGATTCAGATCCCTGGTTTAAATCAGACAAACCATGTATCAACCCAAGATTCCCCTGGTTGACCTACAAGCAAAACGAAAAATTGTACTGCTTTTGTAAACAGCAAAAAGATTTCTACTTGTGTTTGGTGGGGTGAGTGTGGTGCAAGCCAAAAACCCACTACTTTTGCCATTTGAATTGAGTACCAGTAAAACAAGAAGAGGACAAGACTCCGAGTAGCCCTCAGAAAACTGAGAGGCATAAAGGCATCACACACCTCAGTACACTGGTACCTGACTCAGCCTGCTGTTTTTTATGGGACCGATTCTCAGGCTCATCACCTTCCCAAAGAGAAAGTGCCTTGTGGAAGGCTGTAGGTACCAAAAGGCAAAAGGCAGCTCAGCATCCCTCCTGAATCCAGCAGCCTCCACAATAGAGCCATTATTTAGGAGCAAATAATTCTGGTGGTTGCTGGCATTTTCATGCTCTGGCATGCAATCCTGGCCTGGCTCAAGTCTAAAGCTCTGACCAGAATCAAGAGAATAAAAATAAAATGATTAATGCCTAAGCACTCACTTAGTGCCTCCATCTCTCCATCATTAGATTTTTCCATTTTTCTCTTCAATTGCACCCACAGCTAGTGGGGATCAGCTAGGACTGTGGGGGTCACTTGCACTTCTCAGCAAGAAGCCGAAAGAGTTTTGATCTAAAAGAAAATCTTCTGAAAAGATTTCCTACTGTGTCAATAAAGAGTCTTATTAAACTTTCATAAGATATCCAATGATGTTTTTAGAATGGTTTGTCATGAATGGAAGCCTGTAGCTAAAGCAATATACAAATGCATTGATGTGTTTTTTGTGAACACCTTATATGAATATTTGTAACAATACTACTATGCAGCTTAGAAATACAAATTTGAGGAACCTGATCACATTTCCTCTTTCTGTCTTAGAATAAAACCAAGAGTGTACATTCTGTGCAGGAGAGTCAATACGCTTTTCCTCCTCTAAAAACCTATGGGCAACAGGGTTATACCCATGTATGAAGGTCAACCCCAGGCACAAGGTTGCTCACTGAATAGTCAAGCTGCTCTATAAAAACCCACATAATTGTGCCCATCTCCAGCATTATTGTGCTTTGAGGCTATATGAGCTCATTTTAACTGAGAACATGTCTGCACACAGGCAAAAGAACACTTACAGCAATGACCAATAGCAGATGTTTCAGTATAACTAGCAAGGGCCTGCTCCTGCAGAACTCTTGAGCAGGAGCTGAATGCTAAGCACAGGAATGAGACCTGGGGATTAAAGTGAGAAAAAGTCCCATCTTCATGCAAGTGCTTTGCAGGATTAAGGTCTACTCGACATAAAGCAATGACAGGTTCTCCTCTCCAGATCATGAAACTGCCTCTTGGATTCAAAGAGGACTTGCAATTGTTTGCTTTATGTCATAACAAGTTTATTGAAATACTGAAGACAAAAACATTTAATCTTTCTCTTGTTCAGTATTGCATCCCTGATTTGTTTTTTACAGCATTGTTGCTGGAAAATTTAGAGTACAGTGGTAAAAGCAGCCTTGATCATATTCCCCATCCCATCACGTATTTACACTCTGTCCCAAATTTCCAGTTGTGAACACCAGCTATTCCTCATCACAAGGGGATCTTTACTACAACAAAATATTATTTTAAAGCCATACTAACAGTAATTGGAAGCAATTGAGTTTTATCAACTAACACAAACTGTGGGATTTCAGAGTTGGATTTCAGCTGGTATTTTAATGAAGTGTGCGCTAACAGCACAAAATCTTCTGTCACTCCAGCAGCTGAGTTTCATATACAGACCTTTGATAGGGTGACCATGTGTTAACACTCAGATGGTTCCAGCACATGAGTGTACACACCAGCAGTCCACAGATCCATCACCCAGGTCAATTTTCTACCCCCCTTCCCCATCCCAGTGAACGATCCAATGCGGCGGGTACAAGCTCTAGTTCAGGCACCAGAAAAGCTCATTGCAAAACATGACCTTTTCTCTTCCAGCCCATACACCTCCCTTCCTGGTGTGGCATCCAGTACTTTCTACTTGTGTGTGCATGGTTACAAAAGCTGTTGTTTGCTGTGAACACCAGCCACACTGGGGCCAATCCTGTGTCCATCAAAGCAGAGGAAAATTTTTCTGCTAACTGAAGTGGGTGACTGGATCTGTCCCTCACATTGACACTGCAGAGGAGACTAAGTTCTGGACCTTCATCAGCTTATGGTGTCTTTTAGATTTCAAGCTACTTGGATCAAACCTGTGAAGCAACCTGATATTGGTTAGAAATATTTCACTGTGAGGTCTTCACTGCAAATCTTTCAAAGCATGTAGAAACCTTCATGGGAAGCAGGCATTTTAAACTCAAAGTACTTACAGGAAAGAGTCAGGAACAGGCAAAGTTCTCATTGATACTCAGCAGGCTCCTGCATTGATGAAAAGAAAATGTTCCAAGCTTCTGTGTGGAATGTCTAGAATTTTGCACAAACATTTAAAGGTATATTCCTCATGACCTCCCCTCCCCTTCCAGTTAAGCAGATGATTTCATGTCATGGTTTATACATTCTCGCAAAAATTCAGAGCATGTATGATCATGTCACTTTGGGTTTTTTTTATTGGTTGGTGAAACAACTGGTTAATATATTCAGTCTGCAAAGAATAACAGTAAAATTATGTCTTGCTAAAGCTAAAAGTTTCATGTATTTCTTCAAAGGCATCGGAAAGCACACAGCCTCCTTTAAATGTGTCTGTTTCTTCACTGAGCATAAACTTTATCATTTAACTTTAATTTCTGTGGGTTTTCTCCTCCAAACCTCATCTTGACACAAATCAAAAAAACCAACTAGACTACATTTTGATGAAGAATAGACTTTCTTCTTTAAGCAGCTGATCATAAATGATCTTATGAACCTGAAAGTGAAGATGTACTACCAAGCTCATCAGTACAACAATTTGATTAACTTGGAATTCATTATCTGTAGTATTGCTACTCAGATAACTGCAAATTAAGCCAGAGAAAAGCAGAACGACTTTGCTCAAGTTTAAGCTTTGCTCTTTAAAAATGTGAGATCGGTGCTGACGATGAGCTACTCAATTGAATTATCTTGTAATCTGATTAGTTTAGAACACACACCTACTACAGCTATCTCAATAAGCATAAATGAGGCAAGAAAAACTCCCTTTAATTTGTTTTGATGCCTAGTGTCCCAACCTGTTTTAGGCTGAAACAGCTTTCTTTTACCTTTCATGAGAGACACAAATAAAGACAGACAAACCTGTACAGACTAACAATGTAAGTTTTCTTATACTAGAAGTACTTCTGGTTTTGACACAAGAACTCTTGAGAATGTTTCAGGTATCAACTCAAAGAAGTTGCAATCACATATGTTTTGAGCCTCAGTTACTACAGTATACGTGCAATAGGAAAATATTACTGAGATTTATGTCACTACCCTGCTTTCCTTCCCAAATATACATAGGAAGAAGGAAAGTTATTCTCATGCAAATGCAGACAATACAGATCAAATCGGATGTCTGTTGTCCTACAAGAAGAATTTGGAAGATCAAAGAACTCAGATCAGTTTTTCCCAGGAAGAGGGAGATGTTCAAAGCTAAGTGGGTGGATAGAAAAATTTGAGGAAGCGTGAACTTTTGCTCAGAAAATTTAACAGCTGAGGGATGGTTGGAGATATAGACCAGCAAGTACAAATACTCGATGCAAACAAGCATTTCCGGCTGAAGGTTGGACTAGATGATCACAATAGTCTCTTTTTGTATCCTAATCTGCAAGCTATGTATATTCATGCAAATACAGGATTTGCATGTTGAACGATGGTAGCAGGAGTATACAAATCAGACTCTATAACAGCACATAGTTTAGCACACTTATTTATAGTAAGTTGATTTCTAGTGCTTTTATTTCCTATGTTGTGTCCACAAAAACATAACACGTGTGGCTAATTATTTCAAACGTAGCCAGAGGAAATTATTTTTGGACTATATATTAGTATTTTTAGTACCTTTTGTCCCACTAACCAGGAATCGTTCTGTATTGTTTATTTCAGTGGGATACTCTACCATTTAGCAGTCACAGTACAGCAGTCAGCTGTTTTCAGCTTCTTTTGCCATGACCATATTTGTGCCAGGTAGAATATACTAGAAGATACTTAAACAACAACAATTATTTCTGATTAAATAATCTCTTCTAAAAACTTGGTTTTTTTCTCCTTGTGATTGCACAGTGAGTTTTCCTAATTGTCCAAAATTAGTTAATGAAATAATTTCTTGTACATCAGTGACTATAATGTGGTATGCAAACAGCGTGGGTAAAATGCAATCAGTGCTTTAAAGAATGCAATCTTGGTTTTAGTCTTTTTGAAAACCACTGTAGCTCTTTTGAGCAGGTTCTTCTGTGAATAAGAGCCACAAGAAGACAGGAAAATGTTTCAGAAGGATTTCAAGATTTCTGAAATTTGTTTTATTCTGAACTGGAAAAAATGTCAAAATATTTCTACATTTCCACATAGGAAAATAGTAACTGAAAATCAGTTTAGGTCTGTTCAGTGAGATTTTTCCCTCAGTAAGTTATTCTTATTCTTATTCTTATTCTTATTCTTATTCTTATTCTTATTCTTATTCTTATTCTTATTCTTATTCTTATTCTTATTCTTATTCTTATTCTTATTCTTATTCTTATTCTTATTCTTATTCCTCATCTGAAGAGCAATAGGAGCAAAAGAGGAAGGATATTTGCTATAACCTGCATGTACCCCTGCAGATGAGTGAGATGCAGGAGATATGATTTTAACATAGAGAATAGGCAAGGGCAGATAGATTTCAGAGACTGTCCTGTGAGAGGTACAGGTCAAAATAAGAGGACAGCAAGAAAATATTTTAAGGTACAAGCTTTCCATGTTGTTTCATATGACAGAGTTTTTTATTGCATGTTTTCTGCACAACAGCATCAGAAGCATGTAACGTCTGTCAGCTGTAGGATGTGCTTCTTGGTGGTCTGCAGAAAGGTCTTTCAAACTAAAAGCAAAGATTTTTCTCTTTGAAGAGAAAACTTTTGCTTTGAAACCTCTCAATTTCTTTTAGAAAATCATGCTATTCATTAATCATATGCTGTAATTTTTATGGGAGGATACGAGTACCTGGATACAGCTGATATATTTCTTAAAGGAACACTTTAAAAGATGAACAAGAACAAGGATTGCAATGCTTAGGGCTTCTGTAACTAGTTAGGCAGATATTTTTCAGTCTTTCTAAAGCAAATTACTACATGGACTTTACTCATAAAACAACTAAATTCTCCAACAGTAAATTCCTCAAGAGAGGGAAAACAGAAGCAGGGAAAAATTCTATAAATGTATATTATCAGCTGTTACCCACAGGACATTTAGAAGGTTTATGATAACAAGAGCATCAAGTTCCTAATATTATACTTGAGGTCATGATAACAAAGGTACAATTAGACAAAATACATGCATTAAAAAATAAAATTATTCTGTAAAAAAAAAATAGAAAAAGGAAGAGTTCCATTGCAAAAAAGAGGCGCAACTTAAGGAAATTAAAATAAAAATTACATTGAAATAAAAGCAAAGATCATGATAAAAAGAAATATTTTACCAAAGAGGTACCAAACGGTTATAATTGATAGCCAATAAGCTTATGATAAAGTTATTCTTTTCCATTGCAGAAGAAAATACTTGTTAATGAAGAATAATGCCTTGAAAATGTGATGTAAGTGCAGAAAAGTGGTGTTTATCTTTGGCTTGTGATGCTGACATCAACAATAGAGTACTCATATTAACCCACTGCCCTTAAAAATAAACAGCAGTGCACTTTAATCTTGGCGTTTGTACTTTTATCTGAGATTAGTCCCTCTGCCTTGTTGAACTACAATTAAAGGGGGAGAAAACATGTAGAAATTAAGCAAAAATTATGAGTACTTTTTAGAGCACAAGAACTTTATTAAATCCTCGTTTAGGCTATTATGTCAAAACATTTCGAAGATGCATGAAGCCCCTGTGCCATTCCAGCTTTATGACAACAATTATTTATGTTCAACACTTAAAAAGTATTTATGTTCTCGGTGTTAAATATAGTCCTTGCAAACACAGCTCTGGATGCTTGCTTCTCTGCAGTTCCTACATATTTGTCATTGCAGTTTTGGAGGGGGGCAGCCCCCAGACACGTTGACTTCTTCAGACCTCCATCCAGCACTAGGGAAACTAGTGTGAGTCAGGTCTTTGATTTCAATTGGAAACAGATCAAGACCTGAATTTGGTGATTAAATGAGTGCTTGGTTTTTGCAAAGCTCTCCCTCGGAGTGGAATTCCCCGCAGGGCAAGGGGTCACAAGGAGGCCTGAGTGTGGTGGTGCAGGTCCGGTGTCTCCCAGCAGTGCTTACAGGCTGTACACTGATGCATTCCCATATGGTATTGAGCAGTTCCCATCTCTGAAGAAGAAATGCCTTTTTTCCTGCATGCCTCTTTCCTGAGCACCCATCTATCCTCTTGGCAACCTCAAAGTCCCATTCCTTCAGCAGTGAAGAACAGGCAGAAGCCAGGAAGAGATTAGATGGAGACTGAGCTGCCCCCCAAATATGGCCATTGATGGAAACAAGGAAAAGCTGCAACACATGCACTGTGCCTGGATCACAAGCAGGATGACACAAATTCCTGGGTTGTCATTATTTCATTGACAGGCCTGGATCAAGGGGTTTGCTCATTTGCTTGTGATTCCTGTGTGCAGTGCTTATCATTTCCATTTGTTGCAATGTGGGTTTGTCCTGCCTGCCTGGTTGGTATGTGCTTTACCCTGAGTGATGGTGGCCAGAAGTTTGCTATAAAATGTTGCTGTGAATTCTTCAGTTTAAGAACTTATCATTGCTTTACTCTGAAGAGACTCTTAAAGAAGAAAGGTCATTTTTCTGTGCAGAGCTGCTTGAGCACTAAATGCATCACACACAGCACTGAAACACAAACAAGTTACAATAAGTGAGAGTGAATTGATCAAGAAGGGATGGCAATGTTGTGAAAAGTTCAAGACCAACATCTCTGTTGAACACTAACTTCTATGAAAATGCTCCACTGATATCTCTACCCATTTAAATGTGGGGGAAAAAAGGGAGAACAAAATAAAGGAATTACTTCTTCCTTTACTCTAAAAATTAAGAAAAAAGAAACAACTCTTTCAATACAAAGAAAGGAATCTGAAAAACATGCATGTCAGTTAACAAACAATCTGTTTATATCTGTTCACAACTTTTGGACCACCTTAAATGCAGCCTTTTCAAAGAAAAGTTTGTTCCTCTCTGCATCTCCTGCACATTGGAGTGTCTAGGTGCTGTTATAAAACAGCATATGCACTAGGCTGTGTGGAAGTGAGCATCGAAAAAGACCACCAACCTCTATCCTGCCAGATGGTTATAATTGAAGACTGTCCCTTTACTTTTTACCAAGTGGTCAGAACCTTTTTAAAAAAGGTTCTGCTTTATTTTGCCAGAACACAAACGCCAAACATCAGAATCATTGCTGTACCTGTGAAGTTTCAGAGCTGAGAGAGCAGTGAGGGGAACACTGGTTTGAAAACACATGTTGATTCTCCTTAGAGAAGCGGGATGACAGAGAACACAGAAAGAAAAACTTTCCCCTTAGCAGCATGTGTGTCAAATCTACAAGTGTCTTTCTGGGGTGTTCTGCCTTAACACAGATCCATCCATGGGGTCAGATGCAATTTAAGAAAGTCAAGGACCAATTGAGGACAGAACATGCTCACCACACTAACACTACCAGTAAGACAGAAATCAGTGATCAAATAACAAATGAGATGGTGAATGGAGATGACTATTTTAAGCCATCTGTTGGAAGAAAGGAAGGTAGAGGAAGGAAAGAGAGGAAAAAATTGTCTTTTTGCATGTGCAGAGCAAATCTGGGACGTACTCAAAGGGAGAGACTTGCTGTGTACTATTGTGATTTCTCTTGAGGATTGAAGTAAAGAGGTATGACTTTCAACATTAAAAAATCAAGCTTTTTAAGATGGATTTAACTGAATAGTAGCCCAGATATTTGTAATGTTGGTGTACTCAGAATATCAAGTAAATTTGAGCAAGATCCTCCCATCTAGACAAGGGTTAGTCAAAACCAGCCTGGAGGTTAGGATGTGCAGTGATCACTTTAAAGAGTTTCCTTAATTCTCTTCCACTCTGCAAGACAAGGTCTGCAACATGTTGTGAAGTACACATCAAACTCAGGCTTCTTGCAACCTGTGGCTGGTAAGTCATGAACTCCAGGAGCCATCCTGGAAGGTCTGAGGAGCTGTGCTATATCCTTGCCCTGGGAAGCTGGTAGTCACATGGGATTCACTTCTCTGGCAGTTCTAGCATGCCATCCATATACTTCCTTTCATTTGGCTGGCACCAGAGAAAAGGGCCTGGATTTGGTGAAGAACACATTCCACACTCCTCATTGGATGTGTTGGTAACCTTTGTTCAGTGCAGGGCTGCCCATGTCCTGCCAGGAATGTACGTCATGGCCTTGCACTTAGTTTATTCACATGGCATTAGCTCATGGGGCCTTACAGAGACTTATTATTCCCCAGATAGCCCAGTTCTTACTACTTGCTTATTTTTGGCAATTTCCAATTCCTCTTTGCATTTATCAGGAAACAGGTGAGGAGATGGGCACCCTCTAAAAGATCTGTCTTTTCCTGTAAGGCTAAAAAACTCTTTGGAGATGAAAATACAACAGAGAAATGATGTTTCATCTCCCATCAGCTAAAGCAGGAGGTTTACAGCTCACTAGTCATCTCTTGAGAGTTCAGAAAGCTGTGCATGAATATGTAGGTATGTGCAAAACAAGCAAAGCAGATGTTGCACTAATCTCTACTGGGGCATCTTAGATCACAGAAGCTAACCTATGGTATCTTTTCCAGCTGTCAATTTAACTATCCCCTCCTCCCTGTGAAAACACAGAGCTCTCCCCTGCTGCAAGACTGAACTGCTTGAGCTTAAGGAGTCAGCTGTGCTGACAGGGCCCATCGCTGTGGCTCTCCATGTATCTGGGCTGTGGGCTCTGGAAGCACAGCTCTGCAACACCAGGCTACCAGAGCCATCCCCCGAGCATTCCCACCTTCAGAGCTAGGAACATCCCTTTAGCCCTGAGCCTTCCAAATGAGGCTGCTGCTACTAAGCCCTGTACTTCACTTGGACTACACTGAGTTCTCCAGTTAATTCTACTTCAGAGTGTAAGAGAATCACAAAGTGTCAAAACCTTCTAAATTTATGAGTTACAACTGCAAGACTTGTACCACTGCCAGACCCACACCTCTCTACCCACCACATCAGCAAGATTTCCGGAAATAGCTAACCCTTTTCCCATGTCATTTCACTGGTAGAGAAGAGCCATCAGCTTTCTGTGTTGGTTGAGGCAAAATACGGCCTTAAATCTCACCACATTTTGCATCAGCTCTCTTCCTGGCCCAAGTTCTAACTGGGCAAGGGCAGAGCAGCTCAGAAGTGATCTGCCCTGTTGCGCTGGCAGGGAGGAACTGCTGTCAGAAGATTCCCTCAACTTGTTACTGTCAGGGAAAACACAGATGACAAAAGGAAGGATTAAAGTTGCTGGCTACAGAAGAGTCAGCTCATATCCCTCTCAGCTCCTGCAGATAGTGCCAATTTCCCTGTAAAAGCAGATTGCATGATAGTCAAAGCTAGAAGCCACCACAGCTTTTAGTAAAATACAGTACATCACTCTGGTCCTCATTCATGCTAATAAAAGCAAAAATATTTTCAATCAAACCAAAGCACAAGTAGCCCACTGAAAGTGAGAGCCCATACTTAATATCAGAAAGCACCACTGAAGTTGCACTGGAAATGCAATGAGAATACAGCCTGATGAGGTCCCTCTATATTTAACAGTTTTTTAAGCTGCAAGATGAGAAGAATGACTGTTACTTTGCTCCATAACACACACACACAGAGCATGTCTTTGATAGCTCAGTGAAGAAAAAGGTTTCATTCTTCTGTAATAAGGATATTAAGAAAAATCTGGCAGCAGACAGCTGCTTCCACAAACTGCTACCCTGACACTGTTCTCTGACTGATGATGCTGGCTAATGATAGTAGAGGAACTTAAGAAGGAGAAAATCAGTCAAAATATAGAAACAACTGGAAACAAAATCAAAGATAAATACAGACTTCCACATATTTTTAATATTTGTGTAGGCATTATCTCCACTATGAAACATGAATAAGCTCATGAAGGAAAGCACAGGGAATCAGATCTAGAAGACACTGGGAGCTGACTGCAAATCCCTTCTGCTCAGAAGTTAGTGCTCAGCCATCTCTGGCTCCTCTGAAAATCTCAGTTTGCATTTAGACACATGCTGAGTCACTATTCTGTTTCACCAGGGTTAGTAATGAGATCATGTTTTATGTTTCAGCCTAAGCTTTAGAAAGAAAGAATAGAATAAATAGAGAGTGATATTATCTTCCTTCAGCACAGGACACTAAGCAAAGAGTTTAGTACCTTCTGCTAACACAGTTTCCTCTGGCTGTTCCTTTGGCAGCATGGTTTCAGCAGCAGAGATGACTGACAGCTATGCCAGACATTTGTGGTTTTTTTTCCTTTCTACCTGATTCATGTAAGAGCTTACAAGTCCTGTGGCTGCTGACAAACTAAGAGAAGCAATGGGAGCTGAAGATGGAAGACTTATGTTTCCTAATGCAGAAGCCCAGGAGTTACTTCCCAAGAACTATCAACATTACAACAGCACAAGGCAGTCCCAACTGACATTATAGCAGTCAGCCTTCAGGCATGCAGGTAGGTGAAAGAGTCAGCACTTCACAAGAATGCTTCCTCCTGTGCTGGCTCTTAATGGAAAGTTGAAAGGTCTCAATGCATCTGTCTGCTGCACAACCTGTACAGCCATTGCCCTTGTGGCATCTTGTGTGCTTCTTTCCAGGATGAGACTGTGAGGCTTACTAGCTCTGTCCTTCTGTCTGCCCTCACACCTTGCCAGCAGGCTTCTTATCAAGGGAAACCAATGTGTCTACCTCCAAATCTGACTGGCCTATACATTGCAGACATTGTGCTCCCAGCTCTTTAAAAATCCAATCAAACTTATTCCATTTCAGATGTAGCGCATGACTTGAGCAAAAGCTTTATTGCAATTCCATACTGTACTGTTGCTGGGATTTGCCCAGAAACCTCTCCTCCTTCCCCTCCATCCTATGAACATAAGATGGTAAAAGCTGCTTGAAATTTAAGGCCATTGAAATGAGGAGGAAGAACTTGATGGCTTCAGTGCAGCAGCCCATATCACTGTTCAGGAAAGTACCCACAAAAATAGTTGCTTGCATGATTATGTTTTCCTTTCTAAAAAATACAGCAAAAGTCACAAGGCTGAGCTTCTCCAAACAAACAAAACCACACCAGCAGCATATTTGCAAGGATATGTCCGTTTGAGTATGTGACACTTCTCTTGTATCCAGTGTCCACTGAAAGTAACAAATAGATTATGGTTTCTTTTTTTCCTCCAGGCCTAAGTCAGAGAAGCTAATAATTCGAGGAGCTGGCATTTTGTGACTCACTTAGCCCAACCAAGGCAAGCATAAACTGTGCACTAATGCAGATGTTTGAAGGGGAAAAGAGCCGTATTTTCTCTGGAAGAGAACGAGAAAGTGACAGCCATAGAGATTTAAATGACAGTGCGTGGCATTAGGAGCCACAATTAAAAGTCATTATGGGCTTCACAGTAACAAATTATCATTGCATACTACTTCATCAGGAAAACAGTAACAAATTAATAGATAGGCTAGCGACTAAAGTCTGGCAGTAGAAAAGACCAGAAGAAAAAAACAAAACACAAACAACTCTCTGATCTCCAGTGATTTGAAAAGGAAGGTAAAGAAGAATCCTAGACAGCTGACAAGTGCTACCTGGGTATTGCTAATGCATCTAATCCAGTGCAGGAAACTGCGAGCTGAGGAAAGGGCAAAATTCATCTGGCATTCCATGTTTTTCTGCTAAGGCAAACTCAGAGTTTAAAACAGGAGTAAATGGAGAAGCTGCCCTTTCTTTTGTGCTCTTTCCCTCTGGTTTACAAATGGTGGATCACATATGGTAGAGATCTTATAGCACCTTATAGTACCTAAAGGGCCTACAAGAGAGCTGGAGAGGGACTTCTTACAAGGGCATGGAGCGACAGGACAAGGGGAAATAGTTTCAAAGTAGGTTTATATTAGATTTTAGGAAGAAATTATTTACTGTGAGGATGGAGATACAACAGGTTGCCCAGAGAAGTTGTGTATGCCCCATCCATGGAAATGTTCAAGGCAAAGTTGGATGGGGCTTTGAGAACACCTAGTGGAAGGTGTCCCTTGCCATAGCAGGGGGGTTGGTACCAGGTGATCTTTAAGGTCCCTTCCAACCCAAATCATATGATTCTATGATTCTACCTCCCTGTGTATCAAAACTTGCTGTGTCTGATCCACAGTCATGGAAAACTTGTCCCTAAAACCTGCTTTGAAAGCATCCATACTGCAGAATCAAACAGGTCCAGGAGACAGCCTCCACTGGTTTTTGTACCTGCACCTGTGTCTTTGTGCAAGGACTTTACAGAAAACTCTGTATAGCTCTAAATAGGGCAAAGCACCAAGAGACAGGTCACTGAATGTGGGAGGTGCATATTGATAGCTGTTTGATACAGCTCAGAGTAATATAATTTATCTAAGTGCTGTTTTTTCACGTTTTATTATTTCCAAGTCTGGAAGCAAGTAATTCCAGAGAGAGAGAAGTTTTGTCCCTTAACAGATGCCCAACTACTTGACATAATATATAATGAGAATGATACTAAAAATTATCATTGAGGTTCTGAGTAATTTAGTAATGAGTCATACTGGCTCCACATCCTTGTGAGGTTCCTAAAGGTGATCGTGAGTTATTTTTATTGTCTGAAAGTCATCCTTTATTGAATAAGGAGAACACAGGTATCTCCTTGTAATGCTGGAGATGGAGACTGAGCCCCTGGATGGCTGACATTTGCCTATCATTCAATCCCACATCACTGATCTAAAAACTTGCACCTGGAAGTGATGACAAGTTACTCCTGTTGCTGGCTGAGCTGCATGGGTGGGCTCTGCTCAGTTCCTAAGTCTCAGTCTAAGTTTCTACTGTGAGCAGGGGAATAAACACACCAAAAAAAAAAAAAAAAAAGGATGGACCACATCCAGCTGAATGTCACCAAGACTAGGGCTATTACATCATTGCTGTGCCTGACTAGAGGCCCTCTTCTTCTATGGGTGTGAAAATCTCTTCCCTGGAGAGCAAAGAATTGTTTAAAAAGGAAATGGCAAAGCAGAAGAGCAGATACAGTTTCTTGCTAACAGTTGGTATCCAACCCTTTTTTCTACTGTTTGTTATGTGTTCTTGTCCTTTACTGATCAATCTGAGTTATGGCACTGTAGAACCTGACACACAAACTCCTCGTATGCTGTAAGCAACTACTGATACAAGCAAGATTTGTATTTGTAAACAGACAAAAGCATGGATTAATTTGTTTCAAAACTAGAGATTTGAATTATTATTTTATATACCTGAACAGTAACCAGCAGCTCCTTCAGAAACTGGAGCTCTGCTGTAACAGATGAGGTTGGATTATCCAGATTTAAGATAATTAAAGGTTTGATGTAAAAACAAGAGCTAATCATAGCAGGTTTTGTTTCTATTCAGTACAGGAATTTCTAGGAAGTATGTTTATTATAGGACATTGAAAATAGGTCAGATGAATTTTACCTTGGGAAAGCCCAATTCATTCCGGGCACTGCCTAAAAACAAGTGGCCTAACAGCCACCTCAGGTGCAAAATACCACTGTGGCAGATGTCAGAAAGCTATCCAACCATATGATCATGCAACACACGTCTTCTCTGGAGAACTTATCTTTTACACACATGCATCCAAAGAATGAGAAAAGAAGCACCATGCTTAGTCTGGCCCATGGACAACTGCCCTGCTATGGTTTTCCTGGCCAAGCATCATATCTGAGATCATACTTTTTGACCCATTGATCTGCCATCAACTTCTTTGCCAGTAGGTCACCACCCTACAAAACCTTCCTTGGGGGGAAAAAAGCCACAACAAACAAAAATCCTCTTGGTCAAGGAGCTCAGGAGTGGATCCTTGAATTTCTCAGGACTCGATGTACAAAGATCTTTCATTATATCCATAATGCATGCTCAGAGGACTTCATAGAAGAACAAGAACTCACAGCACTCACCACCCTTTCACACTCATGTAACACGTGCAGAAAATGGCAAAACATTGTTATGAGTGGCTCCTAATTTTTCTTCCATTTTTTCGTACAATTTGGCCATTGTATTAATTTAGTTTTGTTTAAGGCAGTCCTTACATCAGAAAATCTCTTCCCCAGAGCCAGCAGTTTCTCTTTTCTTCAATATATAATTAAAAACAACAAAGGTAATAACAGTATATAGGTCTAATATGACACTTGTGGCACATCTAGAAAACAGGAATTTCAATAAAAAGATTATTAAAGTATATTAAAGGTATGAATAAAAAGAGTAGAATCTTAAAGCGAGATGACAGCAGCTGATATAATCAGAAATAATTATTAAAAGGTTATTACATGATGCTTATAACTTTGCCTAAAATATCAATAGAAAAAGAACCTAACCGTGGGTGTTCTAACAGCAGGAGTAGCAAAAGACGTATATTGACTTAAAACTAAATTACACCATTATAAACTTAAACTGTAAAATGACAAATCAAATTAAAATCACTAACTTTGTTAGTTAGCACTCTACTACTGAATTTTGTACCTGTGGGAACCTGAAGTACCTCCCCTTGTTAACTCATTTGTGAATGTACCACGAGCAGAATTCCTCCTGTGCCCCCCAGAGCATTTATGCTGCCATTTTCTGTGAGAATCTCTTTGCTCTCCCATCTCAGAGAGCTTGCAGAGCACTCCAGTAAAACACAGTCTCCACATCAGAGGCAAGCCACTGGCATGGCAACATCTGGAGAAATAAAAATAAATAAATAAAAATAATACCCCCCTCATCCACTCCCATGCCCTTGAAAGTAGTGTCGTTCTCAGAAAACTGAGCCTGGCAAAAACTCCTGCCCTCGTCTCCTCCGAGTTCCTCCCCCTAGCTCCCATCATTCACACCCAATGTATTTATTCATTTTATCAGGTCAGAGAGCAGCATTTGGATTATTTCAAACAGCTAACGTTAATCATCAAGACCGAACTTGTAGTTTTTACATGGTGGGTCTGTGCTGAGCTGTGAAGCAACTGCCGCAGGCGTCCAGCGTGAGCAATAGGTTGAGTGAAAGCAAGATCATCAAAGCCCAGGCTAAGTGTCACAGAAATGGCTGCTCAGCCTGAGACTCCGATGGCCCTTCCTTTTCATCTTTGTTTAAAGCAGAGATGCTAAGACAGAAACATCTCTCTTGAGCCATTCAACACATCTTCAATCACACAACGGAATGTCAGTAAATACGAAATATATTTCCTCGCTATTCGGGTGAAATCACTGCAGTGTAGTGACTGCAGATATGTAGGCATCAGCCTATTTTCTGCATGCACAATTTAAGGTGTAAATTTTGCCCTTCAGTAAGGGGCATTCCCTTTGTCAGTATGAGATTACTTTTCATTACTGAGTTATTCAGATATAGTGTAATCTCCTACAGAAACATTCCTTTCCCTTCTTGTTTCCCTATTTCTGAAATAAAGGCTATGCTGACTGAAAGAGAGTTTGTTTGCCAGAGGAAGAAACAACACTTGAACTTGGCCTCCCAGAAACAACTTTCCCTAACATGGAGCCATTCATTTTCTCATTGCAATAGTCACATCATCATATCTCCCTATCTTTCAAGCTGCTCTTCATTTTGAGCAGCCATCATTCCAAATCAAGCTTCAGAGCACCAGGTGGTCTGATATAATATTTATGGGTTTCAACCTTTTCACTAGCTACTCTTCTATACCAAACTACATATAATAAATACAACTTTGCTCAGGAAAACAAATTGAAACTTTAAACAAATGTAGCCTACATTATACAGAGGGTCAGAGAAGGTGTGCATAATAGTCCCTTCTGGCCTGAAAAATCTAGGAATCTATTAATTTTGAAATAACTGCATAAAATACTACACTCCAACCCTAAATTTTGCAGTAAACCTTTTCAAATATTAATGAAAAGCTGTGCAGCTGAAAGAGGATGATGCCCTTGGATCCTTGGCTAAGGGATGTTTGCCAACCTGTCCTGAAAAAAAACCCCTCTAGTTTCTGAATGAAGAGAAGTAATTGCCTTATATGCTAGAGTAGGGAGTAATGAATGTATTAGCTCATTAAAAGAACATCATCATAATCATCTACAACACCACCACAAAACAACCAGGACATGTTATGGTCTGAGTTACTTACAAAGAAATTAATTAAAAAGCATAGGTGAGACATCTGAGGCTGCAAAGGCCTCTGTTTCTTTGCTGTCCCAGTGTTTTTCTGGGTGTCATGTATGGATGGAAAATTAGCAGCTTGGTACCAGCAATGGTGCTCTCTTTCACAAAACTCCAAGCATAGTAACAGGCCACATAAGCTCTGCTCTTACATGGACAGTATCCAGCAGGGCTGGCAAAAGACCTCTGGCACAGACCAACAAAAGAGCAGTCCAGTCACTCCTGTTAACTTTAAAGCCCTCCCCTAGTCATACCTGGAGTTGAGGATGCCACCACAACAGCAGGTGAGACCATAAGTAATGCAGCAGCATCGGCCATGAGTCCTCCCTTGGTTGTGGTTGTACTTGCCCAAGGAATTACTGCTCCTCGACCGCTTCCTGCTGAGCTGCCACTGCAACAGCTCTCTGCTCCATGCTGGTGACTGTGAAGGACTTGAAATAACAGTTCTTTGATATTTAGGGTGAAAACTATTAGTGGGCTTTCACATGAGGGAGAAATGGAGGTAAGGATGCAGTAATCACTGTGAGGAGATCAGGGATGAACAAATGGAAACCAGGTGAGGGTAGGTGCCTCCTCCATCGGTATGTGGCTGTAGCTGTTGGATACAAACAGTGCATAAGTCCAGCCTTGAGGATGCAGCCAGCCAAATTCCTGTCACAGATCAGAAACAGAGGAGTGAACACAAACACACAGCCTCATGATACACAATAATCAGCAACACACAATAACCAAAATCTAGCGAGCTGGGTTATGCAAGGAGACAGTCTTCTCCAGGATGTTTTGTTGACCCTGCTCTCCTTTCTGTGCATTCACAGATATAATCTTTATTGCAATATATGTTTTTCTGTTTCTGCTCACTTGGATATGCACAGCACAGAGCTGCTGTACAACAGTACTCTCCCATCCCAGATGCTGCTGTGAGCTCTTGGTAAGGGTGTGTTTTCAGACATAACCTCTACATGCCTAGCTCTATGCTAAGATGATAATTTTTTTGTCTCTCATCAGGCTTCTGCTAGTTCATTCACATCTTTGAGAAGTAGCTTTTTCCACCAACCCTCTTCTCCTTTTACGAAGGTCACAGCCCTCTTTCTGACCACAAGTGAAGGTGTCTATGACAGCAACCAGACAGGACCCTGAGGAATTAGGCTGAGGTGCATGCCACTCTTCAGAAGTACTGGTGCAAATCAGGGTTGTGTACTCTGCTGGGCTGTTTGGTTCTGAAGTAAGCTATTGTCCAGTTCCCATGGGTGAGCCAGCAGTGCATATGTGAGAAACATCCACATGATAAGCTGTGTCTCCTCTCTGAAACACACCAGGGTGGTTTGTCTTTGTACACGTGGAGTCTGGGCAGATAAAATCTGCTGAGCTAAATTCCACCTCTGGCTCTTCTGGAGACATGTTGGAGACTAGAGTTGCTGGGGTTTGCCAAGGTTCTTTGTTCTTGGAGAGGAGGTTTACTTTAGAAGTTGAGCATAAACAAACCAAAATTACAAAAATAGCAGCAGCAGCTGCCGCCATCTAAAAGTTCCTTTGCTTTTGACTCGACCACATTTGAGCTAGGCAAACATGGAGCAAAGTTTTGTAACACAAACCACCAATAAAGCAACTCAGTCCATGAAAGTTTACATGGTGGATTTGCTGAGCAACTCCCAGAGAAAAAACAAGGAGTCTCAACCCAGCCTTCCAAACTCAGAGAATGCCTGTCAGCTCACACAAGGCTTACCCAGGTAATTGTCTTTCCTCAAGACAAGGTGTCTGCCTGGAGGGCTCCCAGCTCAGGGACAGCCAGATCCAATAAGAGAGGTTCTTTCCCTGCTGCCCCCGCATATTTGTTTTGTAGCCACGTACAGAGTGATGTGAGCTGTCAGACTGCTTGAGTGGGCTTGCTATTAAAAAGACTTTTAAGAGGATAGCCAAGAAACATAGGAACCTTAAAAAACTTTTGCAATAAAGCCCTCCCACTTTCCTTCACTTTTGGCTAACACTCTTAGCTGCAGAAAAAGAAGTACATCACATTTCTTAGTAAACACATCTTAGTAACTTAAAAACGTTAGGGAACAATACCTCCCACTTTTCTGAAACAATTAAGAACAATAGTGAGATTAACATTTCTGAAGAGTGCCTGTGTACGCAGAACGAGCTAAGGCCTTTAAAAAATTTTATAACAATAGGGAAGCAATATCCCCCACAGTGAGACTGAAACTGTCTTTATACCATGAAAGAATAGAAACTCTCCTTTCCACTGATGCATCTCCAGAAGTTGATTCTTCTTCCCACAGTTTGTTCTGTCTGTATAGGGGCCACACACATCCAAGATACTGTGTCATCTGGGACAGAGCTGCTGCCACAGCCTTGCACTTTTGAAACCTCTATGTACACAATGTTATGTGTGGATTTAAACCTTCCCTGGAATTTTCAAAGCAGTGAGCATTTACCTGCATGTTTCCACAAGCTGCTTTAAAAACAGACCTTCTCAGCTGGTGTGGAAAAACTCCCACAATTATATTGTGCTGCAGGCAGAGACTTCTACCCACAAATCACATATTCATTGTTCAAGGCTTGATAAAGAGCAGTGGTGGACCATAGGGGTGAAATAATTATTTTACTTTGGCAGAAATTGCAGAAAAAGGGTTCTTCCTCTTCTGTCAAGTAATCAGATTATTCTCAGTATATTCAACTTGTTCTTTTCCTCAGTACCCTTTAGAAACAGAGTGAAGTCTCAGCTAACAACAACGACAAAGACCTTGCTGGCTTCACTTTGATGAGCATTTATTTTATCTATGCTCCCAGCAAACGACCATGGAACCCCATCCCATGCCAATGACAACGTGTTATTGGATGTCCTGGAAAGGAGGGAAGCAGTAAGAAGGGAAGCTTGAGGTGACATGGCATGGCCTTAGAAAACATACAAATAGTATTGCTATTACAGTCTCACCCTCCTCTCATGAAAAAAATAAGATAAGAGCTGATCTGGACAGGGTGTCAGTGAAAAGTGTTCACTGCAATAAAAAAGTTATACAAAGAAGAAAGTGCTGAATGGTACTGAATGTGCGTCCACAAAATATCTGGAGGACCCTATAATAAAATAATTACCCTCCCAACTCCCTATTCACCTGTCTGCAGGGATGGCTCCACCTAAAATAACTGTGTTGTAACTAATAATTCTCAGAGGCTTTTGAGGGCTAGTATTTCCACTATTATATATTCTATTCATTGCCTAGTGACCAGCACCCACCATAACAGTTACTGTACAAATGCAAAACAGAAAAACCTTCACTGCCAAACAGATCATAAGCTGAAAAGAGTTAATAACTTAAGCCCAGAAGCCATCACAGACTAGTAACCTCTACACACAAAGTCTGAGGTGCTCTCAGACTCGTCAACACAAATTTACTTATTTTGAGCATCACTAGGAAATGTTTTCTTTCATGCTTTCAAATTTTGGGGGAAAATCATTATCAGAGCATTTTTCTTTTAAAATTCTGCATGAAAAATTTCAAAACAAGAGGCTTGTGATGGGATGTATGGAATCCACAGTGATGTATGTGACTGTCAGAGGCCCTTAGGTGCACTTGCAGCCCAGAAAGCCAGTTGTATGCTGGGCTGCATCAAAAGCAGTGTAGGCAGCAGGTCAAGGGATATGATTCTGCCCCTCTACTCTGTTCTGGTGAGACCCCACCTAGAGTGCTGCATACAGCTCTGGGGTCCTCAGCACAGGAAGAACACTGAGCTCTTGGAGTGAGTCCAGAGAGGGTCACCAAGATGAGTAGAGGGATGGAACACCTCTTCTATGAGGAAAGGCTGAGAGAATTGGGATTCTTCAGCCTAACTGTGACCTAATTGTAGCCTTTCTATCCTTTTAAAAGATGGGAACGTTTCCCTTTTTCCAGTCACCTGGAACTTCACCTGACTGCCACGAGTTTTCAACTACCATGAAGAGTGACTTGGCAACTACATCAGTCAATTCCCTCAGGAATCTTGGATTCATCTCACTGGATCCCATAGACTTATGTATGTTCAGGTTCCTCAAGCAGTAATGAACCTGATGTTTATTTACAGTGGGAAGGACTTTGTTGTCCCAGTCCCCATCCTACTGTCTATCTACTCGAGAGGTGTGGGAAGAAACGCTGCCATTGAAGACTGAAGCAAAAAATTCTTCAGTACCTGAGCCCTCTGCTCATCTGTTGTTAGCAGTTTTCCAGCACTGTTTATCAGGGGGTACAACTTATTTGACCTTTGTTTTCTGTATCCCAGTAGAAGCCCTCCTTGTTATTATTTGCGTTTGCACATTTTTTCCCAAATGCATGAAAAAAACCCCAAACAAAACAAAGCCAGAATGGTCATATTTTAGGCAGTTGCACTGTTTCCACATTTCTCTTTCCTTCAGCATGGGTCCTAGGACCTAATTTACCCACTTTTCAAGTGCTTGTTGCAAAAATTAGAGTTTATGGACAGTGGGAAAGATGCCTGTTGGGCTTTGTGTGTGTTTGTCTCTAATTCTTGCTCTAAATAGATACATAAACAGAGTAGTACGCATGTGCAAAGAAGTCCATAAAAGTATGTGCTTACAAAAGGACTTTAGATGTCATTAGCTGGGGATAACAGCTTTGGCCACAGGAGGGAGGTTTCTTCTTCTTCTTTCCCTGCCTCCCTGCTTCCAAACATTAGTGTGTCACAGGAAAAGAACAGGGCAGGCAAAAAATGGATGAGGCATTGGTTTCTCAGCTGGAACCATAAACTATGAATGTAATGAGAAAAGGGAGAAAGAGTCAAGGTTACTGGAAGTCAGTCACATGTTCCTGTGTTTCCTAGCCTCCTCCTTCCAAACAGGCTCTGTATTATCTGCTTATCCTAAGGTGGGAAAAAGGGGCACATCTGCTGTATTCAAATTTGAACACAGCCTACAACGCTGTATGATAGATTCTCCACTAACACCATCAACTGCCCACATTGCTAATTGCAGAGGCTGCTAATCTGCCTGAAAAGCCAAAATTATATTAGTTTTCAATAGGATTTACATACATTCAGCCTTATTTCTGCATCAGCCAGCAATCACAGTTTAAACTGTTGAACATGCAGCTTGCTGTAGGCCTAGGTAATATTTAATACCATTAACAATGCACTTCCCAATAACCCTCCAGATCTCTTTACAGGGTGATCAATTCACTAGACTTGCTGTTCAGCACTAGCTGTTTGCCCTCATCCTGGTAGCCCCACACCAAACATCACCCTAGTGCCCGATGCCCCAGCCCAGGCAGAAAAACTTGGTGTGAGTCCTCTGACGAAAGAGTCTTCTGTCTGTCACTGCAAATTCGCTGGAATTAAAAAGCATGTGATAAATTAGAATGTGATAAATATCAGTGTTCAGAAGATGGCAGTGGCAAAAGCCTGGAGAGTGGGCTGTGTGCTGTCTAGTGAAGTATCTGCTTTTGTGGTACATTGGCTGAGACCAGCCTATGCCATTACCTCTGACCCTTCCTGACCTTTGTAAAGTTGTGCTGTGCAATCACAGCTGGCAATGAGATTTCACTGCCAGAGTCCACCCTCCAAGTGATGCACCAGAGGAAGAATAAGGTATCCCATGCTCCTTAGAAACATGGGTTTTTTCATGCCCAGTGCTGTTCTCTGGCTAGTTTTGGAGTACTGATGGGTCAAACACACTCCTCTCCTGTTGGTGGCTCTGTGGCACACAGCATTCTGTTTACATTCAGAAGCTGGTAAATTAGGGATGGAAATGCCATCTGGAGTGCATGGATGATATGCTCATATCTACTGTCATCAAAACAAGTGGAAAAGCTTTTGTTTTCTTGACATGGAACAAAAGTTGATGTGACTTTAAAAGGTAGGCTTAAAACTAGGCAAAACCACAAGTGCATCTTTGAGGCAGAGCCAGAACTGGGCTGCCCATGCAAAACAGGCAACAAACACAAAATACAGTTTTTATGGGTATTCCTGTGAATTGCATATGAGTATTCCTGCCTATGAACCCAGTTGTTAGCATTTTCATAGAAACAGAGCATGAAAGGTTACATGTTTGTTCACAGGGAAGCCATTATAAGTAGATGAATCAGGTGACTCCGAATGACCATTTCTTAATTCTTGTGCACTATTCACTCTATCAAATAGTTATTTTCATTACCAGAATGATTTAACACAGATGATCTGCAGCAACATGGTCATCCATTATTATATCATTCACTCTTCTTTTTCATTGTCTTGGCAGAAAAAGACACACCTCTCTCTTTTCCTTTAAGCATTTTATACTTTTTTATGTTATTATACAAAATATCAGAAGAGAAAAAAAGTCCAGCTTTAAAATAGAGCTGTCAGCATTGCTTTACCTTGGTTTTCTACCTCTGTGTTCAACTTAATTGACATCAAG
This sequence comes from Manacus candei, assembly GCF_025592945.1. Lineage (NCBI taxonomy): Eukaryota > Metazoa > Chordata > Aves > Passeriformes > Pipridae > Manacus > Manacus candei. Next base: position 40,961,820 of record NW_026138076.1, on the reverse strand, counting down.
TAAAATCAAGTTGATTAAATTACTTGAAATTAAATAATCAGAGAGACAGACGAGTAACAGGCATATATGCATATGTTCAGGCAAATATGGAGAGAGGTATAAGGAAACCTTCAATCAAATTAAAAAAAGAAAAAAAGAGAATTCAACATGTACTGATTTGCTGTAATACATAGCAGTACTTAGACAACACAAGAACATTTTCCAGCCAAAGCTCTTACTGAACATTACAAATTATCGTGTTCTCTCACAGGTGGGGAAACTGAGGCTCAAAGAACTGAAACAATTCTTTCAAATTCATCAAGGCAGTGGTAGAGATGGGAACTGTACCCAGCTCTTGTGCCTCTAGGCCTCAGGGAGTACTGAGTGAGAGCATGAAAGAGGGTGAGGTCACAGTTACACAAATTATTTTGTCATTGCAGCTAGCAGCTCTGACTTAGCCTCCTTTTTTTGCTGTGCTTTTAGAGATCAGAGTTAGGGACTGGCTAGACGAACTCTGAATGGGAGGCTGAGGTGACAAGGCTTTCCCACAGAAAGGAGCAAGAACAAGCAATTAGAAGACCATCAGTGGGCATTCCTTTGACCTTTACCAGAAATTACTAGCATGAATGAAACATTTTTTTTCATGTTTATCCCAGGTTTAGCTCCAAAGCAGGTAGACTCCAATGTGCAAAGATGCTAGCAGGACACTGATTTATCCAAACAGATAAGAACTTGTCTACAGAAAAAGTCATCATGGGTGCCACTGTATTGCTGGGATTCCCTGCAGACTCAATGCTCTACTAGGACACCACTGGCATTAGACTGTACAACAAACAAATCCTCTGTCCACCTGACTACACTGCTGCCGAGGATGTCGGCACAAAAAAAAAATAGAAGCCCTTAGAAATTACAGTAACATTTATAATGGAAACAATTTTAGCACCTTCTTTTCCTCCTGATCAAAACTGTGCTCCTTTGTTTTGTTCCTACTGCTATTTGATGAATAGACAGTTGTCAGAGTTATTTTAGACAGAATTTTTAGCTCTTTAAGAGAGATCTCTCACAGAAACAAGATGTCTATCACCATCCAATAACACAATTTACTTTGTTACCGGAGATTTGAACACCTCTTTGATGGGTCCCTAGCCTCAGGGTGGCTGGGAAGGTTTGCCTTACAATCCACTACAGGTAAGTCCATCATACAACTGTAATCAGGTCTTACCTCTGCAGATCTGTGAACTTCTATCGAACTTCTGGCAGGTCTTGTGACCAGGTAAAAACCACGCCTGGGCCTGGACTTAGATACTGGAGTTACTGCAACTTGTGTGCCAACACCCCAGCTCCCAAGGAGTAAACCTCCTTTTTCACCCTGTGTGCCTGCATCCAAAAGCAGAGTGATAAGCGGTTTGGGGCAGTGCAAACTAGATACCAGCTGACCTTGGAGTTTAGGAAAAATAAAAAGCAAGTGAAAGGCTTCCTCCATGTTTCTTTTTGGCTGTATTTAGTCAGGCTCCAAGAGCAGATGCAGCTCGTCACTTCCGAGCAAGGATGACTTAATAAACTGCTTGGCACTTTATCACTGCCTCAAAGTCACCCCACCGTTTTAGGGATGCCCAAACAGATTAAACATCAAAAACAAACATGAAGGGCAGTTCAGTGAGCTGCAGCTTGTGTCAAGACCGTAAAAAGAGGTTTTCAGATAGTCCTTCGGTTCACCCAAAGACACAAGGGGAGGAGTTAGGAAAACAAAAGCTGATTAAAAATAATCAGCAGATTTGAGCCACAAGAAGCAAATATTTTTCTACAAGAGAAAGACAACAGGGCCCTGCTACCTAACAAAAAAGATCCTTGCAACTACATCACATCATTAAGGAAAACTAATGCATTGAAGTGAGAGGGGAAAAAAAACCTATTACAAACAGAAGAGGAAAAGTTGGGAAATCTGAGAAAATGACAGGCTTATATTTTACAGCAGCAGACATGTGAAGGCAAGGGTTATAAGGTGTGGGTACATAAAATAAAACTATATATGTTTGAGTGAACATGGTAAGAAAAGCATCAAATTACAACACTACCTAGCCTTGCAAATCCATACTGGTACCAGTAGCTATATCAATCCCTTACAAAGACAGTATTATCACAGCTGTATTTGCTTTCAGTTCTTTCTGCCTCTTCAGGATTTTTATCAAGCTGGTGGGACTACCCACATAGTACCAGTGTTACTGCTAAAACCACTGATATTAAATATGTTAGAGTGGTATTTTGCATCAAGGGGCTTGGTATTTTTGCATCAAGAAGGCAGCAAGCACTGTGGCCCCAGAAGGGCTCTTGTACTGAAGGAGGACATAACTAAGAACAGGAATTTTCCCCTGTTATGTAAAGCAGCATGTCAGACTATTGTGTTACCTCTGATCTTGAACCCCTGCACGCATCTCTATTGTGTTACCTCTGATCTTGAACCCCTGCACGCATCTCAACTCCTCGGTCACCCATATTGCCCAGGCTTTGCTTGTGACTCTGGTTCTTTCCTGAACTGACTCCTTGTTTGTAAGGTGGTCCAGTTTCTGGCTGGCCTGGTTTCCACTCTACCCCTGTAAGAACAATGAGCATAACTAGCTCCCAGCCCTGATATCTCCTGCACAGTTACCAAAGGCACAGAAGATGTTGGTACTCCACCAACATGCACAATATCAAATCCATTCTCCAGAGCCAGTTTGGACCAATGCTAGAAAACATGCTTCTACAGCATAAATATGTTATAAATGACAAAGCAGATCTTCAAAACTCCTGAGCCACCACTAACTTCAGTAGCAATGGCTTTTACATGCTCAGAAGTTTTTTAAAATCAGAGGTGCCTATCCTTCAGACACCCACTGGTGAAACATGTGCGAGGCCTTTAGGAAAGTTATCCACTAATACTTCAAGTGTCCTGAAATTCAGCCAGTGAAACTCCACAGTCTGCCCTTGCTCCAATTAAAAAATTGTGGGATGCACTGGGAACAGGTTTACTCACTAAATATTCCTAAAAGTGGAAGAGGGGTGTAAGGCAAGATAATGTTACTGCAAGTATCAATAATTGCTCAAAGCTGTACTGAAGTTTGTATTTTATAAAATGAATCAGTAAAATTTATATGGAAGTGCATTAGTAGCAGATAGGGACTGTATATATTGAATTTAATACTGTGAGATTCTATACCTACCTGTCTTTTCCTATGGACATCCCCATTTATAGAAGTAGACACTGACTTGGAGCCCCTGTGCTCAGGCTCAGATCATTTAGGTGAGGCACAGAAGAACCTCTATAAGGTTTATTAAAAACCAGACATGATTTGAGGCACTGTGCTGTTAAACACATACCCTTCCTAGAACTAGTTCTCATTATCTGGCAAGGATTTCTTTCTTTCAATATCTCTGGGCAGACAGCAATATACAGGATATTCATACAAACTCTGGAGTATACTACAGGACAGGAGGTCAACACATTTGGCATAGGATAAAAAGATTCCTCATCACAGGTCAGTGGAAATCCACCAAGTTACTTTATTGGGCTCTGTGTAAGGCCCCATGTAGACTGCCAGATGTACAGGTCAGACTTGCATCTAAGCAGGTCTTCCACACTGCACCAAATAACTCTTCTGAAGAAAGACCATGGTGTTTAAAAGCCACATACTGGGAAAGCTGACTCTCACTGGCCTAATGTTAAAGACTGTAATCCTAAGAAATAATTCATACATCAAAAATTAAGACAGATGCTGATTTGCTTTTAAAAGCACACTGTACAGTACACACTAAAATACTCTGAATGACAGTAATTTATACACAGAGATAATGATTGCTTTTAAGTGATGAGTGTTAAAGCAACCTATGGCAGAAAACCTCCCTGAATTTATGCTGGCGGGCAAAGAAAAGAAAAAAAAAGAAAAAAGTTATTCACATTATTTAGGATATCTTCATCTGGTATTTACTGCAAAATTACCGTAACACTTTGTACAGAGCGTGTGTAACTGGATGTACTCGAGGCAGTACAGCAAGTTTGGCTTGGAAAGGAAGAGAGCTCCCTTTCTGAGAAAGCCATCCCGGGTCATCTGCCTTCCTGAGTTGTAAACCTTCCTGACTGTCGATGTAGACGCTGAACTGCTTCAGCAAGGTGACTGAATTCAGGGCTGCTATGAGGCTCATGAAAGCACAGAAACCCATCAAGGGAATCCAGGGCTGCCTTTCACTTGGCAGCAGTTCAGTTACTTTGTCATCATCTGACTGGGCACCTGTCTCATCTGATTAATTTTCTTTTTTTCCACAAAACCAACTCTCTATCTTCATCTGTGAAATTTGAGGAAGTTTCCACTGTGTATCCTGCCTAGCACTAAATGTCTGTGACACCTGCCTGTGACCTCTGGCAAGGCTGTTTGTGCTACAGCAGCTGCAGAGGTGCCAAGAGACTGCCACGAGACGGCAATGTTTCAGAAGTCTTGTGCTCTGTCTGGACAGACAGCGCTACAGCTTTCAGGGATACATGCTGTTTTATGTTAAAGCCCTGGAATAATTCACTGACACAGAAAGAAGACCTCCAGAGAACTAGAAAAGAAGAAAAAGGAGAGGCAGTACAATTTTCTGTTATTTAAATTTGGTTGTTCAGGCAAAATTGTGTCATCTGTCTCACATTCTTGATTGTAATGGTCACTTAATTTTCATTCCTTTCTTTTGCAGCATTGGTGTCAGTGAGTTTTGCCTGAAGCTGTGTTATATTGCAAGCATGTTTGAGATGATTTGGGCTGCTGTTGTCTCTAGATAACATTGTCAGAGCTGAACATGTTCAGCCCTAAAGGTGAACAACAAAGCTTTTGTAACAGCATATTTTTACAACTGTAAATGATCCCAAGTAATTTAGAGAACGTGGGCAAATGCCCGTGTTTAATCAAGAGGGTGAGGTGCAGGCAATTGAACTATGCCAGCTCCTCACCTGGCATCAGAGCTTTTCTGCATCTGCACAGCTGATGTGTAAGGAGTAATCCAACCTGAGGGGAGCTATTGGCCTCATGCATTTGCAGATTTTGCTCTGCCCTCCTATCAGCAAGTACTCCTCACAGTGACAAGGCCTTTGGGCTTTCCCACCACAGTAGCGCTGTGCCTGAATGCAAGCATCCAAAAGACCATCCATTTCATCAACTGTATGTCGTTATGAAGGGACAAACAAAATGTTCAAACAAGGTCTGGTTGCAACCCCCTTTCTAAGTATTTAGCAATAAATTGTTTTATTTTGGACCTTTTAATTTGGATGAAACAGGATATTTCAACTAGCCCTTAGGAGGGATTATGCAGTTCTGGGAATTTCATGGCACTGCTAGGTTTCAGTGCTGATGACAGTCATCTTATCTGCTCTGCTTCATCTGGGGCCAATGTTTGTTCCCTGGAAAGGGGTAAAACCAGAGACTGCTGTTTCTTCTACCTTTAGCCACTCTAGAGAAGAGGGCTTGAGATGTCCAAGCTCAAAAGGATAACAGGTCCAAAGATAAAGCACTTTAAACAACACTAACAACAACTCCTAAAAAAAGGCTAAGATCTTAAACATGAGGGCACTGAAGCAATACCCTCTGAAGTCCATGGAGAGGGTAATAGATTATGCTGTAGCTTTTAGTGGTCCAACCTTTATTGCTGTTGAGGTGTGAGCCAAAAGCAACAGTTTGACTTTCAGCTTCCAGGGAGATTGTGTGCTACTGGCAGTTAGAAAAACCATAGGATTGCTTGTAGCTACGCACCTTTGATATGAAATTGCTGGAAGATTCACGGCACTATTTTTAAAGTTGCTTTTTGGAGCAACTTTTTGGAGCAACGTTGCTAAACGTTCAGGATTTTGCTTTTCTGTCTGTTAAAAAACACATAGCTTTTTTGTTTTCAGCTTCCAATAAAATGAGCATATTTTCTTGTGTCAGGTGAAGCAGATAATTGGTATGGCTTGTACTGTTATCAATGAGTTTCAAAAATGACCTTTCATCATGATGGTGTTTGGGGAGTTTGCCATTAAAAACAAGTGTAAACAGCATAATCAAAGCTCTTGCTTCCTGCCTACCTTTCTGCCAAGCCCTTTTGCATTCTAAAGCTTTAGATTCTTTCCATTATTACCCAACTTTTCCATTTATGCTTGAATTGTTTAGTAGAATACATGACATACATATTAAACTCATAGCAAACACAGAGCATGTATATTCAATAACTATAAACCAGACCTTTTTCTGCATATGAGCTCATTGCTTATGCTTGTCTGGTATATTAAAACATGCATTTCTGGGAAGCTGCAATAAAATAAAGTTTAGTAAAACATACTTAATCACAGTGATAAAGAAATAAAGTTGCATCTGGAGTGAAAGACCATTCTTAGTAGTTATGGAGACAATTATATCTTGCCCGGTGAAACAGCCAGGAAAGTTTAAACACAATATTTATCCTAATTATTTGCATAGAATTTAAGAAAAATTAGGTCCAAATTCTTTTTGCAAGGCAAGAACCATTTTGGCAAAATTATTTTTGCTTTCTCCCTCTTTTGCCTGTCCCCATAAAGAAATACGCAGGCACCCTCATAGCTGTATGGCCTTTTTGGAGGGATGCCCATAAGGTCTTGGCCAACTGCAATATACATCCTAGCCCTTTTCTGTATGTCATACCATCATATATGTAAAAACACTGTCTTTCCTAAGGCCCTGCCTTTTCCCTGACCCCACTAGATACTCACAGCTGGGGACAGATCGCATGCACAAGCACACTTCAAACACACTACTGAAGTCTAGCTGGCTGGTAAAAATACATACCACTGCAGAGTGGCTAGAGAAGGGCTAGGACTGGAACAACATGGCTCTAACACTCATCAGTGACCACCTCTGGAAAGATCCAGGTCTGACTGACACTTGGTTTGCTTCATTGTAACTGTGCTGGGGTCAGCACTCTGGATTTACTCCACATTTCCAACAGGGTTACGGAGTTGGGCCTTGATCCTCTGACGACATCTCCCTGCCTCAGTGCCCTGCTGTTATTTCCTAGCACTGTACATTCCCTGACGATCCACAAATCAGATGTGCTTTTCATAAAGAAATAATAGTTTCAGCCCCGATGCTGCAAGCAGTCTATTTCTATCGGGACTGTGGTCTGACCCAAGTGAAATAGCCTATTTCTTGTCATTGCATCACTTAGAGACAATCTCATTTCTTTGGGGGAGCCACTGTGTGTGGCACACTGAGCCCACTGTTGATGCTATGCAAAAGCAAACAGTACAGCACACTGGCATTCCCTGCTGGGGAGCCCTGCTTCCCATGAATGAGATGTGTTACCTCTTGATACAGCAAATTATATTTACCTCCAGTTTGCCCATTTTCAGCCTCTGTTTCTCATTTTCTCTTCTCTTCGAATCCGGTGCCTTGCAGTGGTCTGTTCCCATTCCAGTGTCGGGCTTAGATCTACACTTCACAGCTGCCTGTTGCTGGTTTGTTCTGTGGGCCTCCTTTTGGACAGATATGAGTACTTTCTGGAAGGAGATAAGCACAGATACAATCAGGTAGCTACACCCATTAAGTATTTAAGCTATTTGGCTTAAATCAACTGACATTGCTAGTGGAAAAATAACACTATTAGGAAGACAAGCACAATATCAAACTGGCTCTATGTAGCTTGGGCAATTTAATGTTTACACCAAGTGTAGAAGTGACAAAGATGCAGTGCTCCTCTATAAGCTAACCTTGCCACAATGCTGCTGTAAGGTACTATCCTCCCCTTACTCTGGCAGCGATGGAGATGTTGAAGAAGAAAACACTTCCTAAAATGAGCTCTTCAATCTAGCCCTTCACTGAGTCACCACAAATTAAGACAAGTATTCCAGTGGAATATTTCTTATTACTAGTCATGTGCTGTAAGTCCTGCAATTTTCTACGAATGGCAGTGCTCAAACTGCAGGATACAGGCAGTAATAAGGTGATATGTTTGAGGTATCAGCACAAGGGTCCTTTATAACTGTTTTGGCTAAAGTCACAGTCATTAAGGCTTTACCAAGCCTTAATGTCAGTACCCCCTTGCAAATCCTGGCTTTTAAGTATTCTTTTTGAAGTTCAGCTGTGCCAATGCAGTTAGCTTTCAAAATCCCATTCAAAGTGGCAAGTGCTTATTTGTGGCTTTCTGGTTTATTTACACATGAACATAAGAAATCTCCAGATAGAAATCTGAAGAATTACTCTAAATGTTTATAGATACCAGTAAACTGAAAAATAAAGATACATCTGTTAACAAAAATGCCTTTTCCTCCCCTACTTTCATAATAAGAATTGAAAAAACTTTCATTAAATTAGAAAATTTTCTCTGAATATATTTGAACTTGTAGTTTATGCAAAAAACCACTAAGAAAAGAAGAGTCCAACAGAAAATACCTTTTGAGATAACTTGAGTGACTTGAAACAAAAATTCCTTTCTCAGACCTGGCACATTGCACTCATATTGGGCCTTTAATTCACCATGCAAGTAGGATGTCTGGGCACCAGATGACAGTCACATGTAAATTCACCAAAAGAAAAAGAAGTAAAGTAAAAATTAAAGACAACCTTGGAGAGCCACTGGTGTTGACTCACTGGAAGAAAGGTCACAATGCAAGACAAGCAAATTTGTCTCTGTACCCACAATACCAGGAGTATGCAACCCTGGATCTGGACCCCTACACAGTGTGGAGTCTATCTGTGGCCAAAAAACTACCAGCAAAACAAATACATTTAGATAAGTTGGAGGTTTATTCCTTTAGATGTTTCTTTTGGAAATAAGATGTATTTGGTGTTCTTTGAGACTAAACAAGGCAGATGAATGGCCTCTGAGGTAACTGCTTAAACCAAGTGCTGGTTTGTTGGTGGCTTTTTTTTTTGTTGTTTGTTTGTTTGTTTTTTGTTTTGTTTTGTTTGGTTTGGTTTTTTTTGTTTTGTTGGTTTTCTTTCTGTTTTTTTTTCTTGTTTAGATTATTCATGTAATTCACAAGAAAACTTTATGAAATTGCCATTCCTGTTCTGTTTTTGAAAGATGTCCTTCACCTTGGCTTTGGGAAAGTGCTCCCCTCAAAGCATTCCCCAAATATCAACACACCTGGTTTCAGAGGGTTCTTTGCAATTAATACATGATCCAAACAAATTATGTTACAGAGTAAAAAATGGCACTTTCCATCATCTCTCTCTTGCAGAAAGGTGACCCTGAGGTTTAGATGGAAAGATGCAGACCAAGCAGCAGAGTGGAAACACGAGGAACTCCTTAGAGTACAGTTGCCATGGGACACTACTGCGACATTCCAGAGCAATAAACATATTTCAATTTTCATACTTTAAATATTGAAAATTTTTATTTCCCACTATTCCAAATCACAAACACAAAGAAGTCTTTGTCTCCAAGGAAGAAGATCAGAAAGGAAATATTTTAATATAGCTTCAGGTAGAAAGATTTTGTTCCCAGCACTGCTATCGAAACTGGATGTTTCATTTCATGTTTCCTTGCATTTTCTGGATCTCATAAGTGTCATTATCTCTGTTTTTACTATCAGGAGACTGGAAAGTTTGGTTCTCAACCATTTGTGTTTACTGTTTTGCCCCTCCAAGGGAAGATTTTTCAGCTTACTTCCAATATTTACGGTCCCTTCCTGCCATCACTGAACAGAAATAATGAGTGCCTGACAGCATGAACGTCACACTGCTTATGGAGACTGCTTTCATTGGATAGCAGTTTGGAGTAACATATTTTAGAATTATTAAGGCCTTAGCATTCCAATAAAAGATAGTCTTCTTTGTACTCTCAGAGTACAAAGACCAATAACACCAACACCATAATAGTTAAAACATTACCCTGGCCTGACAGAATCACTTGCTCACAATCTGCAATGCTGTATTAAAATGTTCTTTCTATTTCCACATACTTTACAGGTTATTTATGCTTAATTTAGGTTTGGATTCATAAACTGCAACCACAGTGACACTATACCTTCCTTTCCTCCCTCCTCCTCCCACCTCTGTGGGCATGAACCTTGATTACTAGCTTCCTACTCTAAAAACAGCGAGGCTTTAAGAATCTTTTGTGCTATCAGTGCTGTAGCCACCTCCCATGTTTGCTAGCTACTACAGAGGTGACTATGGACTTGACCTCCTGCTGCTCCCAGCAGGCACTTGCTGGTGCATGAAATATCACAGGAACATGGCTCAGGTTAGGGTATCCTTGTTGTTAAGCCTGCTAAATGTTGCTCTGTTATCCCATTTTATAAGCAAAAAGACTATAGCCTTGGGTGCAATTATTACACCTCTTTATGTGGCCTTGAGTGGGTGATTTTTACAGCCCAAATACATCAAGAAAATCACAATTATATCATGCCTTTCATTTTGGAGGTGCCGTGGAACTGACGTGAGGCAGAATGGTGAAGCACACTGCAAGGGATCTGAGCCTGGATTCCACAACTACTACATTTTCCTCAGTAAGGCTCTCGATGGGTTGGTCAGTGTGATGCCGAGGGCCAGCATCCATCCATTCACTGACACTTACCCAGTTTCTGTGTTTAGACTAAAAGCCTCAGCTACCCTCTGTGCATATGTGAAGTCCCTAGTACAAAAGAGGCTTTGATCCTCTGATCCAAATGAGACTCTGATCTTGGTTGGGGCTCATAGGTGCAAATGCTGGAGAAATAATAACAGATGGAATATCACAGTGATATATTAATTACCATATAGAACCATATAGAACTAATAGGAGAACATTTCTGGGTAAAGATCTCATAAATAAACCAAATGCGAATGCATAAATAAGTAGAATACAAACACATAGGGCTATTATAAGGGCAGATGTGTGAAACTTTTTTTGGTCTGTATGTTAAGCAGTCCTTGACATCTCTTTTAAAATTTATATATTTACACTGGCAGAAGAACAATCCTTTCTACCTAAACTACAGAGAGAAACCTAAAACATGCTGGATAACTTTACCATCAGATCTATTTTGTCTTTCTTTTCAAGTATAATCAAATTCTTTCCCATGCCTACCTGCCCATTACATTTCTGAAGAACTACATGTTGCAGTCTGAGGAAGGTATTTGAAATCATATGCATGAACTGAAGGTAAAAAAAACCCCAAACCCAAGTAATGTCTTCCTGGAAGGAGGCATTATAAATCATACTGGAATAAAAAAACTCAGAGAACAGGCAAATCTTGGTCCCTACAGAGACACTGGGTTTTCTAACACTGGTGTATTTTTCTCACTAATCTGTTTTGTATCAGAGGCTCAGGGGACACTGTTTAAAGGTCAGCTGGAGAAAGAAAACCACACGGTACCCACTGTAGAAGTTGCAAGGACAACCCAGACACCATCAGCTTCTGTGCACAGGGTGCCAAATGAGGTCACAATGACTTCAGCACAAGTATCAGCATAGAGGCTCCAACTCACTTCAATATATTTCAAGAGGAGAGGAGGAGTAGAGAAACCTGGGTCTCTCAACTCCTGTTCACTTGCCTCTCTCTATCCTGGATTTGGGGTGATCACCTCAGCCACAGCTCTCCTGAGGCTGGCTGGCCAAGTTCTCACCCTCAAAGCAAAGGACTCCTTGTGAGGAGTCTGATGCCTCTGAAGCATTGCAGTTCAGACAGACACTCACCCACGTCTGTGCTCAGCAAATATCCATGGAAAGGGCAATCCCATAACCCTGCTCTTACTCTTCCCTCATATGTCAATAATTTCAAGCTCCCTCCAACTCAACCAAGAATCTACCAGGTAAGCAGTGGTGCAGAGTCATACAGACTTTGGACTAGGGCTAGTCTGTATTTAACTAATGGACATTCCTCAAAGCAGGGGTTTCCCTAATATTCTAAAGCAATACTCTCCTTCAATTAATTGCAAAGCATATATATTTCTTTAAAAAAAGAACTTCCTTAAGCTGTGTAGTACAGTGAACAGGCTACTATCAACAGGGATTTTCAGCTCTGGCAAAGGATTTCCATTATATCTTCTTGTCCTCTATTGCTTGTAATTTTCCTTAAGTTTCATTTCACAGGCTGACATTTTCCAAGCTTGATGTCTACCCAAAAAGAAAATTTTTTTGAAAGCTGAAGAAACTTTCTCTTCAGTTCAGCAGTGCAGTTTTAACAAGGGTTCCTCACATAAGCTCAGTAAAACTTGCCTCACTGGAACCAAAACCAACACACATTTGGGTGCCTATTGCTGCAATCATGATGCAGAGAAGGGACAAAAGAATTATTCAGTCTAAGTAAGACTGTTGGACCCAGAAGGCTAAATTCTTCCATAGTGTAAGCCCTTGCAACATCCCCAAAGCCAACAGGATTACATAGTTTTCCACCCAGGCTGGGTGAAGCCTGCTCCCTTCCTGCAAGTGAGCAGCTCAGACTTTTTTTGCATTGCTCTCCATGTTATTTAAAGATTTGTTTTTTGTAGCTGGCAGGCTCTCTCTTTGAAGCCTTCAATCCACAGAGAGTGCCCCTGTTGTGAGTTTAAAATGTTTTTGTGCCACACAGGCTGATGGTCCCTCCACATGGGCTCCATGAATACTCCCCGCCCCCCTACACCTCCTCCCTCACACATGCACTTCTCAGCTAAGGTCTCACCTCTCTTTTCTTCCATTCCCACCATTGCACAACCTCAGGCAGAGCAGTTGGCTGCCTCTGTGGCTGCCAGCAGTGCAGAAAACGAAGTGTGATTTTGGGAAGGAATGAAGGGGGTGTGAGTGGAAGGTAGTATACATGCTATTTAGAAAACCACACAGATGTAAAAGAAAGATTGAAGGAAGAAAAATACCATCCTCATCCTCACAGAACAAGACTTAACTGCTCTGAGAGCTGTGTGAAAGCCAAGTGTCATAAATGAAACAAAAACAGTGAAAAAAGAGGACTAAAAAGGCAGGTCAGGAGAGGTCTGAGCAGAATTGGGAACACGTAAAACCAGAGGTGCTCTGGGGGTCTCCCAGAGGAGTCACAAGTCCTGTCCTGCAGAGCTGCCCCAGATGAGCCAGCCCCCAGAGCAGCAGCCCTGCCAGCCTTCTTGTTGGCCTGCTACAGCTGTGTCCAGCTGCACAAAACTGGCTGAAGAGAAACCCAAGCCCTTACTGGGTTCACCACTGAAGAGGAGTCAGGACCAAGGAGAAGCACCAGTGGAAGAATCTCTTCATTCTGGAAGATTTTGGGGAGCAGTGCTCTGTTTCAGTGGAGCAGAAGAAAAAGCGCTCTCCCATACCATAGCTCACTGCACAAGTACCTGTAAACTCAGGAGGGCTGCTCCAATATTTCAGTACTGGAAAGGCAGGGGGACTGACAGCAAGTCCTCAAATCCGACCGGATCGTGAAAGGCAACTAGAAGATAGATATTCTCTCATGAGCAATGGAAATGCAGTACCCTTTTGTATATCTGAAATAAGAGGACATTGCTGTCAAAAGGTAAACCCTGTGCAGGGAGAATATGACTCCAACAGAGATTCAGGACGATCATTAAAAAGCAGGTGAGTTTCTATTTCTAACTGCTTGTCTCTGTACTTTTTTGTCAATATGCCATGCTTCAAAAGAAGTAGCCCTTCCTCCCTCACAGACCTCTGTGCTCTTTGCTGGGATTCCTATGCCAAGGCTCCTGGTCAGAGGCAGCCTGCAGAAAGAGCCATACAAGGTCTATCTGCTTGGTGCTGGAGGGCTCTGCTTCTGGAGGTCTCGAGGGTCCTGAAGCACTGTGTCCACGGAGAGGGGGTGACATGTCCTCCACTGGCTCTAGTGGCCAGCTGTTCTTCCTGTCCCTAGGCCTACAGAATCATATCCTAGTTACTATTTCTGCAGGGTCTTTTGTCTCAGGAAAACAGATCAAGAGCCGTTCTTGTGCCAGCTGCAAACCTGATGGACTTTCATCAGGAGAGGGTGTATGCTTACACACCCCACTCCCATCCTCCACCTCCAGATCAAACATCCCTCCAAAGATGCTCCAAAACAGACTGACAGAAATACCTGAAAGAGGTAAGAGGACATATCTTACTGGCTCTGATCAGGATCTTAAATTCCTGAGCAAATATTTTCTTTTTTTTCTCTTTGGTAAAAAGTTTTCCCCTGGTAGTACTTGTTCAAGTGAAAATCACCACCTTGCTATGTTTAGAGGAACGGACTCTTTACAGCGATTAATTATGTGCCCTTTAACCACAAGCCTTCACCCAAATGTGTGTTTGCCCTATGGGAAAAGTGTGCCTTTTTCACACCTCTCATTGTAAACCAGGCGGCAACTCGAGCTGACGACAGACAACAGTGAAAACCACCTGCTCTTATTCAACAAGACATATCACCTCAACACTCCCTTCCAACAACCCTGCTGGGCAAATAGGAAATAAGGATCCTATGAATGTATTTAATGGAATAAAAAAACCAAAACCAACACACCAAAAACTAAACACGAAGCAAAAACATCACGCTACAAGTTTCAAGATTAATAATAATGCTTATTCACACTTTTCCAGTAAATTCAACACACATTGGGAAACAAAATCCCTCTTTGTCACAGGGAGAAAATGGTTCTCTTATTCATGCACATGGGATAGTGATCTCACTTGACACTGAAAAGAAACTTAGAAATTACTCACACTAGGCTTGCTGTACAGTAATTTTTACTCAGTATTCTGCTTTGAACTGTCCCCAGTTTGGGGTAAAGATCAGGGTGAACAATGTTAAAAATAATTACCTTGCTCATTCTGGACCCAGTCAATTTACTTATTGGTACAATTGTGAAGAGGAAGTTGTTAATAAAGAATCAAATATTTCTCCATACTACAGGCATGATTCTCACTTCAAACTATCAAGAGGAATTATAGCAGGGTTCACTCAAAATGAGAATGTTTATGTGAGTTTTTTCTCCTTTTCTATTGCAATGCACTGGCTATTTTGCTCACACAAATATTACGGTGTCAGATTTTATCACTAAGAATTTAAAAAAAAAAAAACAACCAGTGTGTCCTTATTACAAATCTCCTGGGGCTGTTTCTGAGCTCTCTGGTGCTTCCAGGAGCAAGTGGAACCTTCTGAGCTTCAGAAGGGCTCAGCAGCCACCAGGTGACATGAGAAGGGAATTGCAGCAACAGGAAAGTTCAGAGAGACAAGGAAATAACTTCATCACACTGAAGAGCTGGGGTTTTTTTGAAGGTGGATGATGGGTACGCAGGAGGGAGCACATATATGGAAAACACTGAAGCACCAGTGCCCTTATCAGAGAGAAGGTGTATGCTAAAGGATTGTTGCAACATGAAAAATCCAATGTACACAAGACTGTGTCTAATGATTGTGTAATGAGATTATGTTTAATGACAACCTATTCTGTGCTGGTACTGCTTTTTCATAGTACAGTTTGAGTTGGGAGGGACCTTTAAAGGTCATCTAAGTCCAACCACACTGCAATGAGAACAAATTTAGGAACAAATCCTTTAAAATTCTTGAGGCTCCTAGAATTACCTGAAAAAAAAATTTATTTCTTTATGTGTGTTGTCCTTACATTTTAGATAATGGCACTGATGGTCTCTTTGGTAACTCTCACACATTAGTTGCACTTGCATATCCTCCCCATATCATGGCTCCAGAGCAGAGATCTTGCACCAGTCAAGATGTTTTTTATTTTTGTTTGCTGTAATGTTTTTCATGTCAGTGAACAAGGTAATGATTTTGACCAAAGGAATTACATCTGTGGAGCCTAGAAAGCAACTGCATAATGAAGGACTGAACAGTCTGGAACTCTTTAGTCTGGAAAAGAGATGACTGAGGCACATGACAAGGCTGACAAACCTGAGAAAGTAGTCTGGAGAAGGCATGTAGGAATCAACAGTTTCTTCTAATACAAGAACTCAGGACTGAAAAATTAAGGTATGAGTCAAATTCAAACTAGACAGAAAGAAATGGCTTTCCACACAGCAAGTTGGAAACATGAGGAACTCCTGGGGAAAGAACAGGAGACAAGAATTATGAAAAGGTGCCAGATAGGCAGCTAAGGAATATTTAGTGGAAGTTAGTCAGTAGGCTAACAAGAGGAGGTTTATGAAATCTCTTTACTGAGCAAAGGATGGGAGACTATTGAAGGGTGCTACCCCATCTGTGCTTGCCCCTTTTAGTTATTTTTACCCTTCTCAAGTGCCTGTTTGTGGTGCATGGTTATGACTTTCCAGCTTGAATTCTCCTCTGGCACATGATATATCTTTAGATACACATAGTCTGAGTAGAAAACAAGAGTGGAACAAGGCTGCCCTCCATGGAAGAGTTGCATAAGGAAAACCACAGACCACTCATGTTTCTAGAGTAGAAGCCAGCTCTAGTGGGATGAAGGCATTATGTTTGCATGAACTGATGTGTTCCTCTGATTCACACATCCCATGGTCAGTAAAATGTGAGCTCTTTGTGAAGATGTAATATTCATTTGTGACTGAAATGTGTCTCTGCATTTAGCTCCACTTAGCCCTCTTCCCAGACAGAGAAGTCACCTGGATACTTTTTTTCTCCTCTTGTACATATTGTGAAATGGACACTTGAAACACTGCATCACCTATACCACGTTAGCATTGCTCCTTTGGACAAGAGCCACCACACGCTTTCTAGTGCTGGGGTCAGGGGCCTCAGGTTTGCCAATTCCCAAGTCTTAACTCTGTGATGGAACATACAGATCTCTGCTCCCACCCTTCTAAGTATCAGAGCTCATAACAAAGAACCAAACTTACAGAAGTATAAGAAGACAGCTCACAATAAGATTCCCCCCCCCTTTTTTTTTATTTTTCCCCATCCCCCTAAACAGTGGATGAGAGAGAGTTGCCAAGGCTTTCGCTTCTTCCCTTGTCAGCCTTTCAGAAGCATACTGTATGGAACATTAACTTGAGAGGAACTCAAACAGATGCTTTGCTTAAGCAGGTTCTCTTGATCCTGAACCTGGGAACATTTGAGTTAATGGGAAGTAGTTAACACTTAGGCTTGATGAAGTGAACACAGCACTTTATGCTGCAAGTGCAAAGGAAGATCATGCAATCTCTAGGACAGTTACTCCACTATCAAGGTGGAATAATGTACGGGCTCAGGCTGCTCAGATTTTCTCAGTGGAAGGAAAGAAATCTCTGCTTTATCACAGTAACAAGAGCAAAAGTTTAACCAGTTTTTCAGTAGCTGCAGAATCTCTCCTTGATCAAACCTGGTACTTTGTTTAAGTGTTCACTGTCAGCTGAAACACCTAGTGCACAGGCTGTGTGCTTTGGTAGCAGCATGAGGAATGCTTAGCCAAGTATACTGATGCCCTCTTCCTTACACTAACACTGACTTATCCAGCTTTCAACAGGTCTCATAGCCTTTACGTACCTCATTCGTCAGCCTAAGACAAATAACACCAGGTTGAATTCAGAGGACCTCATGGGGCTTAAGAGTAGTTTGTAAAAGCATGTTAGACAAACTTAACCAAAAGACCTTTGCAGCTGCAAATTTTATTAATTCATTAGGCCATCTCTTATACCATAAAAATGCTGAAGTGACTGCTGCTATGGTTTTTTTCTACTTAAAATGCAAGATGAAAAGTGAAATGTCTAAATTTGCTTGTGAAGACAGGGTAAAGAAGTGATAATTTAATTCACTTTACGAAGAAAGAGGGAAATTCATTGCCACTGAAAGAGCTAAGATCAAGTAACTGTGTGCACCTGCTAAATAGAGTGGCTGAAATTCTGCACTACAGCACAACACTATTGATTTGAAAGAATTTGGTTCAAGTGCTGCAAAAACTGCTAAACAGGCAAAGAATAGACTACTGCTCCAAAAGCCATTGTTTCACCTGAAGTGTTTTCAGAGGTGCAGTGCTATCTGTCAACAATGCACAAATAATGGAGAAGAGTCACAACATCTAGAGGGTTAATGGAAAAACTGAATCCACAAATTCAGTGTGGCATTGAAGTTCCAGGATAGTAACAGGTTCATAGGAGTCTCTAAGTGACAGTTAGACACATTCCTTCTAAGAGACTTTCCCTGAATAGGACATAAAACCAAAAGCATTTCAAAGGTGAATACTCACAGGAGGCAGGAAATTTTCTTCCAGCTGTATTAGAAAGGCAAGATGATTTTATGAACATTTTGCAACTTGCATGGCAAGTGCAGGCAATTTTCTTCTGAGATGCTGTCAAGCCAGAGAATCTCTGAGTAAAACAGTGATGACAGCTGTGGAACTGCCCTTCCTGGTACTCTTCCCTCAGGAAATCTGAGGCAATTTGCAATGAGGTTTAAAAGAAAAATGCCCTCTAACTCGTATACGACAGCTTCTGTAGACTGCTGTGTTTTTCTCTTCACATAGATACTATGGATTGGCTAGGGACCAAAGGAAGATGAATCTCAAAAGGATAGAACCAAGCAGTTGCCATCTCTGTGCTGGTTCATCAATGGTTAGAAATGAAGGCCAAAAATAACTTCAAGCCATGTTTGTTGGTCTCCTGATGCCGAAAGAATTATTAGACACTGACATGGTTCACAGTATAAAATAAATTCATTCTTGTCTTCTATCTACAAAAACCTTCCTGCCTTTCAGGCTGCTGGGAAGTAGCAGTATTTGCCACAGACACCATTCATTGCATGCTACTCAAACACATATACTACAGGGAAAAAAGGAAGCAAGAACTAAGAGGGGAAGGAGAAACCCCAGGGCTGCCTTGTAGTCTTGCAGTTCCCTTCCGATACAAATTAGTCACACAGTGTGGTAAATGACTGCTTCCTAGCAAAACATTAAGCCAAACACAGAGAAGTCAAATGACCAAAGTGCTGTCTGGCTTTGGACTGAGAGGTAGTAAATGTTCATGATTTCTGTAAGAGAGAGAGGCTGAAATAATGAAACAGTGTGTACGATTCTCCCTTCTTACACAGTGGAAGAAGACTACAGACTATGGAAAGCCACTTCCTTGAGCATTAAGCCCATCATTTTGCTGACTGCTTTCTACATGATACTTTGTCAATCCTGTGCTTGTAAGTCTGCCTGCAATGTAAGCCATTCATCTTTACTTTGTGTTCAGGATATGATACCATCGCATGCATTTCTTGCTTGAAGTCCTTCTGACTTTGAGAACAATTTGCTTTTACTGATATGAAAAGGTCAGTACTTTATATTCTTACTTTGTTATTGGTGGTTACCATATATAACATCCTTTTTGGAGATAAATGAGTGGTTTGATGACCATTATACCCATAAAACTCTCACAAACTTTTCCAGACAGGAGAATGGGACAATGAGGAGGTGTGGGAAGGGGCTGAATCATCCTTTCAAACAAGTCTCCAAAAAGCTGGTCACTAGCTACACATTGGGTGACCAAGACAACATCATTTTATAGGTGTACTCAACCCCAAACACCTAGAAGTTTGCAATATCCACAGTTCATTTAAAATTGTAGCTTGAATTTGGTAATGGTCAGCACATCCGTAGGACAGCGATCAGTACAGGTGGCCAATCCTCACTACCCAATCCAGCCTGATGAAATGTAATTAGATTGATTTCTTCTCCCCCAAAATCACTCCCTTTGAGAGTCATCTCTCAGAAGAGTTCACTGATGCAATTTGCTGGCACTCTGTGGGGAGCAAATATGCTTCTGCTGCTTGTCACTAGTACTGATTTTTTCTCAATCACAAGGTACTGTTTTCTAACTTGAGTTCTAACTCTTCATCAGTTAAAAGACTATAGAAACCCCAAATTTTTAAAGATCTTATTCCAGATCATCCTTTCCACTTCTCCCCTCCTTCCTATGTATAAAATGACCAACACTCACTCATATTCAGCTAGAACCACATAAATATGCATACAGATTGGAAACACCAAGCAGCAAGAATGGGAAGAAAATGAGAGAAGGAATTAAGTCAAAGTAGTTGAAGCAGTAAGATTTTTTCTCAGTTGGAAGATGATGATAAAGTTTTGGTAAGACTCATGAGGTCAGAAGAGGGATAGAGGGGTGGGAAAGTCAATTACACTGAGCTGTGGAAAATGAAGTCTATTTTGGCAAATACATTTTGGCAGATGGCAGGGGACAATGTGACAAGCTGTGGAGGTGAAAAGATTATTTTAGACTGGTAGGCAAGACCTTGGCATGGACACAGAGTTTAACATGAACGAGTAGGATGCCAGCAGATGTATTACTCTGAAATTGTTGAGACTTTCCTGTAGAGGCATCAATGTTCCAGCTAATGCATTTTCTTGCAGTCTAGTTCTTCCCTTCCTGCAGGAAGCACAACCATGTACTCCTCTAGTTGTGTCTGTGTTTCCCTCCCAACTCCTTTGCAGTATGTACCAAGTTGTTGCTGTCTGTACCTCTGAACACAATTCTGGGAAGGAAATATTCTGACTCTGACAGCACAGTATGGATGTTAACAATAGGTGCTTGTCTGTACTTGCAATCCAACGATGGACTCGTGTACTTCTTCTGAATGGATTTGCCTGATCAGAGTTTCTGTGTTAAGGTCCCAACAAGTATGTTTGAAGTTGCTGAGAATCAAGACACAAATGGATCCACAGTTCCCTGGGTGTCTGATCATGCAACTCAGCAACACCAGGAGGTAAAGTATTATCAGTGAACTTAGATGCAGTGGGGTTAAGCAGGGGAGGGTTGGCCAGAAGCCCGGAAGTTCAGTGAAGGAGAGAGATGAGTTTCCATGGGACACCATAATGTCATTATGAGTTACCAAAACATTACATGCCATACTCAAAATTACTGCATTAAGGCTTTTCTAGTGCAGTGTAAATGGTGGAAGGGGGGAAAATCTAGGGCCATTCCTTGGAACCACAGACTTTCTCATGAAACTATCACTACTTCCTGCTTCAAGGCAGCATGTCAATACCACAAGCAAATACTCTCTGGGTGCTTTAATTTGACCGTTCAGTATTTAATCTAACCTAATACCAATGCAAAGGCTCTCTCAGTAGAGGTTATTATAAACAAGGCTGAGTCAAGTATGCAATTAGCCAATGATTTTTGAAACAAATTTGAGAGCTGCCTCTTGCTCTGAATGTCCCCTTGGCATAAAGGCTTTCAAAAACTGCTTTTTTGTGAACACATGGAAACAAAGATCAGAAGAATACTTTAATGCCGTTACAGGCAGTTGAGCAAGGCAGAAAAACAGAAAATGAAACTAAATCAACAGGGGAGCTGATGCCACACAGGCTGTGTTCTGTGCAGCCTGTGAGCTGCACCAAAAGAGCCAGTTATACCCTGCCACAGCAGGGCGTTAGCAACATCAAGCATATCAGCAGCACTGCTAATTCTGAATCAGATATAGCATGGCTTATTCTTCCATTGCTAATGGAAAGAAAGCCTGAGAAATCATCACATCTTCTCCAGTAACATGTGCGCGATCCTGTTGCTGCCAGCAGGAATCCGCAACTGAACTTTGGACCTCTGTCCCCCTTCCCTCAGAAAGAGGAAAACATCTGAATAATGGTGATTAAGCCAGAAATTAATAGCAAAATACTCATCTGTAATGTTGCCAAGCTCGATTTTTATACCTTGTGTATATTAGAACCTCTCTCTAATACTTTAACCACTTATGCTAGAGAAATATCCAGGTGCTGCAGAGTTCATCTCAGGTCTCTAATAACACTGGTAAATGGAATCTCTATTGATTTCGTGACAGTGCTGGAAAAGGGGGAAGTCTGTCCAGGTTGTACAGCAGGAATTGGAACTGTCCACCTTTCCACGCACAGAGCAAGAGGCATGCTTAGATCATGCACCAACTCTCTTCTGGTCCACATATCCAAGTCCTCCTTCCATGGAAATGAGAGGTGGGAAACAATGAGTGCAGGGCCCATTCACATTTCTCCTTGGTTCAACACTAGATACACAGCCTAAGTGATTTATCCAAGGTTATGCTGCAACCTGGGATTATCCACAGACCCAACCAGAGCTGCTTTCACCACTGGACAATGTGACCTCGAGTACAGTTATAGAATTTTGCAGTAGAGATCTATTTCAACTCAGGTTTCCCCAGCTTAATGCATATTAAAAGCTGAGAAGGGCTTAGGTGGATTTTTTTAATGCAGGGACCCTTTCTTGTTACAGGTGTCCTGCACTATTAACACATCAGCACACAGTGAAGCTTTGAGTGCAGAGGTCCTCAATTTTTTTGTCAAACAAAACCTAAAGCTATAACAGTCATCACTGGTTTAAAATTGTGTATTTTTAAAAGGAACCTGTTATAAAAATATTCAAGTAGGAGTAGCACCTTTTTTTTTTTTTTACAGTAATCTGGCCCCTTTCCTTCTTTCTCTATAAGAACATGGAATTAGAGTAAGCACAGTATATCAGTCTGTAATATTGTGGGTTTAAGAACATAACCAAAACACTTGGAATGATATTAATTCAAGTACATTGGACATGCCCATTCACTACATTTTTTTAACCAGTTATATCCAGTCTTAAAAGCTTGTCCATAAATTCAAGGGCAAACCTTCCTAATAGAAAGCTACAAGGATTTCCACAATCACCTCAGCTTGTTCACATACATCAAGTTTCTCAGCTTCATATTATGTTAGAATAATTTGGTCAATATTTTTCTTACATTATCTTAATTCACAAAGCAGAAACTGAATGACAGTTCAATAGCATGCTGCTAAACAAAACCTAACCTTTTGTTATTTAATTAGTTGCATAATTTTTTTATAAGCATATATTTAACAAGATGATGTCTTACTCCACTTCCTCACAGGTAAATCTATTTAAGAAAAATACTCAAGGTGATTTTTCCAAGCATCTGAAACTACCTGCTAGGTACATTACATGTTTTTCTAGAACCCCTGTGAAGATTTAAACTACATATGCTTCTTTTCCCAGCCCTTACCTTCCCCACATGGAAATCAGCAGGTTTGGAAGTAGTTTTAAGGACCGTCTCTGCTTTGGAGTTGCCTCCACAATATCTGTTTTGTGATATGCATCCAAAGGATTCGTGATTCAGGTGTGCACTGCAGTCCTGAATCACTTTCTGTATCAGCATATTCAGACCATCTTCAGCAGCCTAATGAACTTAAGATACTAAAACTAAAATGCTCACATTAGTGGCTGTAGGGTTTCTAGCCTTAGATGACACAACAAGGAACCTTTTGCAGCGTCACATAGTTGCGATGCAGGTTTCACTAGAGCCAAGATGCAGAAAAGGCTGACAACAAGGGCATTGTATGGACCGCCGTGCCTAATTTTTAGACTAAAACTTCAAAAATCTTTTAAGTCCCCATAAGGCAGATTGAGGGGAGATGATTCATTTGGGCATGATTCATTCATGTAAAAGATGACATACAATTAACACCATTTAAGACAGTAAAAATGTCCACACCAGGCTATGTGACACAGTAACAACTGGAAAATCCTGTTCTTTGAGTAGAGCAGCTGGAGCCACACAGGACACCCTATCCATCTTTTTGGGGAAGCAAAATCTTAAGCTTTTGGTACTAGAAGATTTAATTTGCTTTTGTGGCTACACTGCACTGCACATCATTCAGTAACTGCATTAAAAGCAGTTCTACTTTCTATCTGCTTTCCTGCTCTAGTTCCCTACATCCCCATCATCTATTGCAATGGAAAGGTCGGAGGTGAATATCGTTAGGAAGAGAGGATACCAGATGGTACTCTTACCAAATTAGCATTTTAGAGTGAACTGGGACATCCTCTTGCTACCAGAGCCTCAAATGCTCTTAAAAATCTCAGTGCCAATGGCAAGGTCATTGTGAGGAGCCAGCCATGACTGCCTCTTGGCAATATCCAAACAAGAATCTTGATTATGGTGGTGGTGGTGGTGATAAGAGGGAGTCAACACGTTGCCAACCTGTGATACTGTACTATTGACAACTGTTTTTTCCAGGTGTCTGGTGAAAGCTGTGAAACACATAAAAAGACTTGTAAAAAATGTTGGTGTTCCATCATCCCATTTTTCCTCTATAGTTAACATAAAGAAATCAAATAGTATGTGGGAAAACACACATGGAAGATGACCTAGGGGAAGATGCCAAATAACCTGTTACTGAATGTGTCCTGCCATGCAGATATCCCATGGCATAGCAGCCATAGGACCATCAGAGCCCAAAGCCCACATCATCAATTGCCAGGCAAGATGTGTAGTGCTAAACTCAGGGTTTTCATTTCAGTTTAAAGATTTACATAACAAAGGAAACCAGGAGCAACTTTGGATATCTCTAGAGGTAGAGAAAACACATGAAAAAAATAAAACTGATTGCATTCTTAAAAAACAACAAAGAAACCGCTCAATGCAAGGGCAGAATCGGCTCAGTTTTTGCACATTTCTTAATGGAGTAGTAGGTCATGCTCTGCAATGCCCAGAGCACTAAGAGAAAACAACAGTTGCTTTTACATTTGACCTGTGGATATGCAGGAAAGAACATCAGCAGAAATGTTGCACTCCTGTTTAACCACAGTAAGCAAGATATAGCAGAGGTGATCAGCTTGTATCAGCTGCAACCACTGTAGTGAAACAACTTCTCTCCCCTTTAAATAGTTCATGTCGAATTAGTATGATTATTGGATATTATGATACTACAAATAACAAAATGACATCATATGTAACACAGGAAACCAGAAAACTGTTTAGCTTTTCGAAGCTAAAGAAAGAAGTAATAACAGACGTATAGACTAGCTTATGTGTGACAAGGCAATGAAAAACAAAGCCTGAAATAAACCAGTGCCCAAACTGAAAAACACTGTTAGGAGGCTAACCTGAAAATTTCTAGTAAGTTAGCATACACAATCGTTTATTCAAACATTAACTAATTGTATCTATCTGGATCGAGGTTGATCAGAAGTTTGTCACTTAGGCAGTTTTATGAAAATTTGCACCTTTGTTAAAAGCAAAGCATTTGATAAACATACAGATTGTGACAAAACCCAAAGCTTTAAGAATATTCAGTTTTTAAGTCTCAAACAGTATTTCAGCTTTTTTGTTTGTGTATTTCTCATGTGATCTCATAATTTTGTATTTGGCTTGCTGAGTTCTTCTGTGGATGTAGCTGGAATAGCTGTTCACATTCCCTGCTAGGTATGATGTTTTGCTACACTTGCCCAAAATGTAAGCGTGTATGTTTGTGTTGTAAATAAGAAACCGACAGTGGTTTTCAGCTGTATCCACTCACTTTCCCCACTCCAACTTTCCCCCACCCAAGCTTTAATTCTCTTTACAAAGGCAGCAGTTTGCCAGAACTAACACTTCTCCCATCTCTAAAAATGTTACACATATCACAGCAGTACCACTGTCAACAGTATCTTAAATAATGCCCTTAAGAAAAAAATGCTCCATATTAGCCTTTCTAGGATATTTAGCAAGAAGTTGTACCTTAAGGCTCGAGATAATAATCACTTCACCGTTCACACATCCCACCCTGCCTGTGATATGCACAGAATTAAGGGATTCATGAAGAACAGATGATGACCCCGCACAGGCTGGGGGTCTGCAGCTCATGTCCTGATTTATTACTCCATGCAGTCACCTCTTCTCCCCTCTGCAACTGAGGTGCAATGAAGGGGTGGTTGCTTTGCACCACCCATCCCACTGTAGGATCAAGTTGTGGCCAAGGACTAACCTGGGCTTGGGAATGTGGCAGAAGTCACTATGCCACAGTTGTATATATGTATCTTATTTGCATGAAGGAGCTGAATTAAGATTATATAAGTTAATGATGCTCTGCCTTTTTTGAACGGTTGGTTTTGTAGGATTGCTTATGAGCTTTGGAAGGAACAGGCAAGCACAAATGATGCACTCAACTGATATAGCCAGTAAAAAGGAAAGGTAGAGATGGACTGTCAATCAATGATCCTGAAAGATTTCAGACCAGGTACAATCTCATACGGCTGTGGAGATAAACATCATATTCCACCACAAAACCATGTTCCAAGAGACTGCCAAAGGTGAGCGTTAAACAGCAAAATCACAAAGCACCAAATGAATCTATGCCAGTGGCCACAAAGTCTATGGCAGCCAGGCTTTTTTCATAGCAAGAGGTGCCAGCAATACTCTGCAGTGCAATGCACTCTAAGGCTTAACAACAAGTCGTTTTCAATTATTCCAGTCTATTCAATTTATCACCATATGACCTCACCCAAAAAGAACACAAAAAGCAAATCCAGCATTTATTTTGGTATGCTTCTCATCCCTTGATCTCTTCCCCCCTACCCTTTCCAGAAATTGCCAGCACAAGTGAATACTTGCAGTGTTTCTGTTCCGTAAATGGTTTCATGCTTAGCAGCAGGCACCAAAAAGGTTCAGTTCTTGCTCTGATCCTGTGTTTATACTGAGCTGGAGGTGATTTTAAACCATCTTCCATATTTGGGGTCTACTCAAAGCTAAGTGACCTAAGGGCAACCTACTGATGCTCCATCTCCTATGTCTACAGAGAGGCCCTTTTGAGCCTTGAACATGTAAAGAATAGCTGTAACGTGCTCCCTCTCCGCCTTACAAGACTCAGTGCAGAAACTCTGCCCTGCATACCTGCCCAGAGAGCCACGAAGTGGCCTTACTGCGACTGACAGGCCTGGCAAATAGGAACACAGAGAGGGGGAAATCCCATTTCCCTTTTCAGGCTTTTTGATAATGGACTGCATTGCCTGAAACAATGAAAGTCTCCCCTGAGATGCATCACCATGCTAAAGGAATACCCTGATTCCTCACAAGGCTTATGTGTCCTTTGTTCTGTGTCAGTAAGTGTCCACACCACAGCAGTGAGCTGAGCAGAGCGGGGCAGACCCATGGCAGGATTGGCCGGCCACTGGCCTGTCAGCCCCATGGAAATGAGCAGTCATGCCTCAAAAGGTTGTGCCAGTGAGCAGCACTGTGAAAGAAATGACAAATTGAGAAAAATCTTCCTTAATGGATGGTTAAAAAAAAAAAAAAGGTAAGAAAAGAGAGAGGGGCCACTCGAGACACCTAAAGCTGTTAATAGTGACAAGAGAAGAAGGGATTTCTGGTTAATCAACACCAAGGTCAGAGTCTTGTGGAATAAATTTCATATACAGTGAATAACTCACACAGAGTGATGGC
Organism: Manacus candei; assembly: GCF_025592945.1. Classification (NCBI taxonomy): domain Eukaryota; kingdom Metazoa; phylum Chordata; class Aves; order Passeriformes; family Pipridae; genus Manacus; species Manacus candei. The sequence goes on along the minus strand of NW_026138076.1, from coordinate 40,934,816 downwards.
ATGTTTAGCATCAACTCTTGGCAAAGATTTGTTTGCTTAATGACTTTTCTCTTTTTTTTCAGGCCAGCAACCTTTGACTGAAAAGAGTTTGTTAAAAGTGCTAAATGTCACTAAAAATGTGCTGTTAATCCTCCTCATCAACAAATGTTAACCACGGAGTGATAATAAAGAGAAAAAAGAAAAAGATGTGGCTCCAATCAGGATTATGCCTGGTAAGTGCAGAGACCCCCATGACTCTGTAACAGGCGGCTCTCATACTGTTTCTCCAAATATATGTCACCATCCCTGATTTTGCAAAAGTGCTTTGATGTTCGTTTGCAGATGGATACACTGTACTTTTCCTTTGGCTTGCACAAACAAAGAGAGGCATTTTGGTTTTCTCGGCAAATACTGTCAGATGTTTTATGCGCAGCAATGAAAATTAAGTAAATCTTTGGTATTACAAATCTTCACTTGAAACAAGCTTGGCTCAGCTACTGGTGGACACAGAGAAAAAACATGTAATTTTTTTCTAGATAAAGAAGTTTATAGATGTCCATAATGTTTTGAAGATCTCAGCATTCACTGACTTTAATGATCTCTGTGGAAGCTATTGGGCAGCAAGAGTTGGGAAAATGAGCACATTAAAATGGCCTTGAGCTCTTTCCAGATTCTGACTTTTGCTGCACATATCCCTCCTAACTCTAAATCTTCCCATTGATCAGTGTAATTAAGTTGTGAGCAACTATTCTTCTCAAGCAAAGTCTGCTGCTTTGATTTCATGCTGAAGGAGCACATGAGCCTTCAAAAGCTTGCCTATTCCTAGTAGTTCAAGTAAAAACAACAAAACCTCACATCTAAGAAAAGTTACTGCTCTCCCATCAGTGCTAAGTCTGTGTTCTACTTTTTCCCAAGGAAAAGCACCTTGCAATCTCCTCTGTCTATAGATTTTAAGACCAAGCAGTAACATTCTCAGGATGCCTGAAAAAATTCTGACTAACAGTAAGCTTCACAGAGTTGTACATTTTAAAAAGTACAGTAATTGGACCTTGAAATTAATAACTTTTTCATATGTAGGAAATATTAATTTTTTAATTACTTCTGCTAAAGCAGATTTCCTTATTTTTTCAATTAATGATTTTGCTAAATAATTTGTGTTTCAAATACCTCATTCTTTTCTTATCATATATTACAAAAATAGGATAGACAAGTGTGTTTAGATATATTATAGATAAACCTATGTATAAAATAGCATAGATAGATACAAAATAGCCTTTATCTCAGTCTCTTCAATGTCTGAAGGCTGTTCAGAGTTGTGCTGTATTTCTGTAACATTTATGGATACAGGAGTGCGATTTTTTTTTGCCATTTCTGTTGTGTTTTCCTTCAGTGTTGAGTAATCCCGTTCCTTAATATCCTGGAATCTGGAGGAAATTACAGTATAGTTACACGTATGTTTGTGCAAGGTTTTCTATTTTGTTTTTTAATCGGGGTTGGAGTAATTTTGAGACACCTTTACAGATCCACTAACACTTTGTTTTACTTTTGGTTTTATAGTAGGTGCTGCTTATTGCAGCAGTTAGCAACAGTGAAGCAAATACAGCAATTTCTTTCTAGTGCAACAGTTTCTCATGTTCCACAGTTTCAAAACACTTGGGAAAAATGTGCAAGGTTTGTGAACCTTATGGAGCATTGCCACTGAGGTGAAATGGAAGGCATGAAGCTCCAGCTCAGCCCCACAGAGCTCCCTTTTTCAGAAGCTACTCAGATCTTCCACAGCTCCTTGGTGGAAAGCCTACAAAATAGTTCATGGTTTTACGAGCATTGCACAAGGTGTAACAGACTTTTTACACCACAATTTTAAAGGTATTACTTCTGATCTCATGAAAGCATGAAACAGTCCAATTTTTTAACCTTCCTGCTGCTGTTCAAATCAAGCAGGGATTTCAGTTCTGTGCCTATAGGTGGTTTTGAGCAGTTTCCACAAGCATTCAGCATTACTATAACTACAGTTGGCACTATTTGAAATTAATTATATCTAAGATTCCAGCAACACAACCTGGAAAGACTGTGACCCATGGAATTCAAAACAATAATAATTCCACTTGTTATGAATGGGAGTGCCACTTTTTGCACTGGTTTCCCCACCCCAAACAGAGTACAATTTTAATGTTCATCTTCTTACTCTGCAGTCATCATGCAAATGGTCTTATCTCACTGAGCAGCTATATCCTACTGCAGTCATCCTGGTGCTGACAAATAAGTAGAGCTTTGTTAGCATTTGGGGCAGGATTGGAGAAATTCTCTCAGAAAAAGGATCTAACTATAATCATTTATGTTGTCTCCATTCCCTTCAAAATACTCTCAGTCTGCCCTGTTTTCAGTAATAAAAGCAAAGTTCTTCCTGAATTTCAACAATCTTCAATAAATTATATACATATACAAAGACTAAATGAGTTCATCTATGACTGTAGTTGCATAGTAGAAGAGAAAAAGGAAGGCAGGTAGGATTATTTCTTCTTTTAAATTTGTAGGAAGGGGTAAGTTAATCAGTTAAGTGGAAGCAATATTAGTATCTTCACAGAAATATGGATTACCTCAAGATCTGGGATGGGAACCATTTGGGCTTGAATTTTTCATTTACTATAAACACTCCAAAGCAAAGTAGACTCCCAACTTTCAAGAAGCTTCATTTCACAGTGATACATTTTTTTCTCTCTCTATAGGTTACATACTATCCCTTAGCACATCAGTCTTTTCCAAAGGTCAAAATAAACAGTTGTTACACACAGGCATTATTAGCCACTCACTTTCATCTGCAATGATAAACAATGAAGATCAGGAGACCCCTGGCAAAGGTCTGTACACACTCCATTTCAAAAGGAAATTAGGCTTTTGGCATAATTTCAGTAGTTCTGTATGTTCTAACATTGCTTTTTGGAGTTACACTCTTTACATGCACGAAACCATTCAAAATTCTTGAAAATATAATTCACAACCTCTCTTATTACCACTGTATCATCCCATCTTCTCTTACTTATTAAAACTACACATATATGTGTACATGCCCCTAAACGTACTTTAGTATGTGAGCACACACTCATCTATATTGTTTTATACTTAAATATATATTGCTTTTAAATTCGTAACGTAGATGTGACTGAGAGGATCTCTGGCAGCCAGAAAATACAAAAACATTAAAATAGCTTTTTCTATTCAAGGAGGGTAGAACTTGATCTTCTCTTTCGGTATAAACTCAGGGCAACTCTACTTCAGCTGATGAAGCTTAAGCAGTTTAGAAAAAGAAAGCAAGTATCAACCTTTTAAAGCATGTTTGTCTTTTCAGTAGTTTTGAGCATTTTTAGGTCTCTTGAACCCAGACAGGCCGTCAAAGGCTAATAGTCATGATTCTGTTGAAAAATATGTTTAAAGTAGGCTAAATCCTCCTTTCGCGAACTTCAGAGGTGCTGAGTACTCCTGGTTCCTGCAGAAACTTGTGGCAGCTCCAAGGCAGTTACCATCATCTACTTCTCTACTCCCTGAGTAGGGAGGGGCATTCTCCATTTATTCTTCAACTTTTTGTTCTTCACAAGAGTTGCAAGGTAAAAAAGACGTGAGAAATCAGCACATCACATTAGTTGCACTTAACAAAGACATCCCCCAAACCTGTCAGATATTCAAAGGGCACATTTCTTTTCTACAGATAGAACTAGGAATCCACAAAATTCTTTCATGTGTTTTCCGTGTGCAGCCAGCTGCTCTCCCAAAATATCCAGCTGTATTTTGATACACATGACAAAGAAACTAAACTGAGGGAAGGATGAAAACTTCCCCTCTGCTCTTTAGAGACATAGTTAAGGACTTGATTTTTATATTGCAATTCTTTAAGTAAAATAATTAAATTAAATCCTCTGCACCTTGACAGAAATACCAAAGCATAGAGTTCTCAGTTAATCCCATATGGACAGAGGAACAGGATGGGCTTTATCACCACACACTGTTCAACAGGAATAAAGGAGATTGTTCTCCATGTTCATCCACCGCTCTCTCATCAGATGCCAGGAAATACTTAAAGAAGGAACAGCTATGCTTTCACACTTGTCATGAGCTCTAAGCATGCAATTATACAAACTCATTTTTGCATGTAACAGACCGTGTTATTCCTATAGCTACTGAAACCTACATACAGGCAAATCTCACTGGTATTTTCCTTCTCGTGCCTTTCATGCTGCTGCCAGTGTTAGCCAAATTGCTCACAAGGCACTGCAGAAACTCAAGAGAATTTGCGAGCAAGTTACCATTTGATACTAGGGAGTCATAGCCATTATATGGCAAAGCTGGGTCCCATAGACTTAGTAAATAATTTGCACACCAGCAAATTATAGACTTAGTAAATAATTTGCACACCAGCAGGTCCACTGCAATACCAAGACTGAAAGGGCTTTGCTCTCCTGCTCTTGCTGCCCTTCATATCATTAAATGAAACATTCACGTAAGGTATTTAGGACCTGCTTGCCAGATTGCAAAGGTAGATGTTGTTTTTGGCTCTCCCTGCAGAGCTGAGCCCTGAAGTGAAGCCAAGACCTGTAATCATTTGCCTTGGCTGAAACAAAAATAAACACCCTGTACTGTACACGATTCTGAGGTAATTACTGCCATTAGATCACAGCCTGGAAATGAATTTTAAACCACGCAAAGAGATTGAATACAAAAAACCCCTATGTTAAAATGATGTTAAATGTCCAATTATAACATGTCAAAGAAAGGAGGACTCAAAGAAGGAACTTTAGCTCCAGCCCACCTTGTCGGATCCAGCCTCTGCAACCCACATGGTGAAGTTAAACTCTTTCTTGTTAGGGGATGACCTGCAGGCCCAGCAGGAATGGGTCAGGTGCCCCATTTGAGGCAATATTGCCTTTAGAAAAATAGAAACTTTCTTCCTTCAGCATTGCTTAAGGAGTACATTACGTCTACTGTGTGTTCCCCCATCTGCATTCTTTAACTTCGCTCTGATTGCCTACCTCCACTTCCACACATCCGCTTACCAGCTGAGTATCACCCAGTCCAATCTCATTTCATCCAATTAACTGAGACTTCAACAGCCCTAAAAGGGAGACTTTCATTTCTTTGTAAGGGTCTCTAGAAAAGGACACAATACATAGGGAGGGCGAGTGGATTCCATGCTCTGAGTCAGTTTGGTAACCCAGGACAGCAACTTTCCTGTAATGTCATAGCACCTCCCCATTTCAGTTCAGCTTCACTCTTCACTGTTGCCAAGGAGACAAAAGCCATCCTGCATTCCTGCAATCACCAAAACCTACCAGGCCCCAAGGCATGGAATGTCCACAGGAGTCCATGAGAGCTCTAGACCCTGACTGCCCCAGCAGGAGCTGTCCTGCACCAGGACTTCCCTCTGAGTCCCCAACTGACCATGCCATGTACTGGTGCAGCACTCAGAATTTCCCACCAGCCTACCACCAGGATCACATATAGCCCTGGCTCTTCGAGTCATGCTTCTGAAACAAGTCTCTCCTACAATCAGATTTGTGAATTGCTGCACCATTCTAGCCTCTAAAGGTAACAAACAAACAAACGAACCTGCTTTCGGGTTGTGTGTGAGGTGCTAGGAAGGGATTTATGGTCCAGACTCAGCTGCCATAAACACACTGTGTGGCCACACCTGTGAGACTGGGACGCTGTTAGCTGTGTTTGCCTTTTCCTTGACCTTGCTGTTACTTTGAAGACACCAGAGGCTGCTGCTATCAGTGGCTTCAAGGTCCTTCCTTAGACTTACTGCCATTGACTCAGTGACAACAACACGATGACTTTAACTTCTGATTCAGAAAACAGTCATTCAAATAAAGGATATACTGACAGCCCATTAACTACAGCAAAGATTGTTGTTGCTGCTACAGTTTCAAAGAGACCTATTTAAAAATAGATTAAGGTCTTGGAAACCTCAGCTTATTCTGCCTTTTTCCCCTCTTCCCTGCAAGACAAGTTACCAAACCAAAGCTGGCATTTGCTTCCTCCCTGATCTAGTTACAACTTCATTATAGCAATATTGGCCAGCAGCAAGTAACTTATTAAATAAATGTCCTTTAAGTGCTTCTACCTGGATAGTTGATTCAGATAACGGAGAGATAGAGAGAAGGGCCTGGCTTGGCTCTGCCCACTTTCCACCTACCCTTGTAGCAGCAGTGCCAGGAGGCTATTCCAGCTTGCCAGGCATGGGTGAGCAGCATCTCCCAGTGCTGCAACAAGAGGAGAACTGATACGAGCCTTTTAAGGCCACATCAGCTCTTTATAACAATCTCAACAAAATCTTTAATCACATAGTCTTGATCCTGTGCACTTTGACAGATGTAACTTTGTGGAAGATTTATTTATCTATTTATTTGTTTTTACTTTCTCAACAAAAACAGCTTTCAACCTCCACAAATCATTTTTCAACTAAAACGATTTTATGATATTTTTACCCCCCTCAAAGTTGATAATGGGACCCAGGAAGCTGCTCTGCCTGCAGAAGGAAGAGAGCAGAAGACTCAGGATAGGGAGTTTGACACCATGTGTCACCAGAAGGGTGGTGCTGGCTTGGTGACAAGAGGAATAGATATTTCTTTTAGTCAGAAAAAGAATAAAAAACTCCAACCTTCTGAAACAAATGTTCCATCTCAAGTGCTTAAAGCAAGCAAGGTTAGCCAAAACCACAACACTACAGGCTTCTGGGTATGGCCGGCTCTTGATTCACCTCTTGATGTGGCTCCAACAGCATTTAAAGAACAGTTCAACATTTAACCAACATACAAAAGAGTGATTAGGACCATCACAAAATGCCAAGAGACTTAGCACCTGCCATCATGATCATTAACTACACAAATCACCGCCACTGCCCTTTCCCCCCACCTCTGCTATGGGAAGCCACCACCAGCAGAACTGTTGAACACAAATAAAGTTTGCAGAAAGCAGGTGACTGTTTCTGGCTCTTTCACAATGATGTGGCCAGAGAGGACTCAGCTAGACAGGATTGTTTGTTTGTTTGAGGTGTTTTGTTGTTTGAGTTCTTTTTGAACTTTGAGGGATAGATATGCTTTACAAAGGGATTTGAAAGAAAATCATAGTGGGACTCAGAATATTTGACTCAATTTAAGTGTACATATATGTATATTAAAAAACTGACATACACACATTTATGTTTACCATTTCTTGAGTATTGTTTGCAATGAACAGGTACTTAAGTTCTAACATAGTAGAACAGTATGAGATAATGCTCAAAGTTCATGACACACATCTTAAACTACCAGATTAAGACCGATGGGGGGTTCAGAATATCCACACACCAGACCAATGAGCATGCTGCTTATGCCATTTCAGAAGACCCCATCTTGGTTTCTCATCAGTATTTATTTCTCTGCCCAAGATCACAAGCCTTAAACATATAGTCATCCAGAGCAGAACACTTGCATCTGTCATCAGATCTGTGAGATATGAAGTTTATCAAATCTATGATCCATCATCAGTCCTCCCCCTTTTCTTTCCCACAGAATTTCAAAAGTACAATAAAAACTTCAGGGTTTTATATTTTACAAGGATCATTTGAGGTAGTCTTGTATTAACTTTGATGTTTGCCTCCTTCAATGATGTAATATACTGAACATCTACTTCCTGAACCAGGAATTTTGCAAAGATCACTGTATTATTACAAGAATGTTTACTTGCCATCTAACCTCACTTTAAACCAAACATACAGTGAGTTTTTCCCCTTACAAAGAGAAATTGTTAAACAACCTTTCCACAGGCCTATAATCAACCCTTTAAATCAAACATGAATAACAGACTTTCATTTATCAATTGATCCACTGTTTTATGGTGGTGGTTCTTTTCCCCCTTCGCTTTTTTGGGTGCAGCAGATAAAAGACTCAGTTGTACTATCATAGGCCATTGCTTTGTAACTAAACTCTGCATGAGAGAAACATTCCTCTTTTTTTTTTTTTTTTTTTTTTTTTTTTTTTTTTTTTGTGTTGGGGAAAGAGGGAACAGAAAGAGGGAGAGTTAAGGTTTTTTCCTCCCTTAATTTTCCTCTTCGGCTTAAGCTTTGTTTTTGTCATTTCGAGGCTTTGGCAGGAGGGTAACTGTGGTGGCTGTTGTTCCTATAAAAATCTTTGAAAGCCATTGTGTAGCAGGTCAAAGAGAAACCAAATTAAAAACTAACAACTTTTGAATTTCAGCAGCCAAAGTTAATGTTGACTAAGAAGCAAAAAAGAAGGGGGAGGAGGAGGGAAAAAAAGTGGCCCTATGGAAAGCAAGGGCCAGCTGAGAGATCTAGAGGACGGCAGGCTCTGAAGGGGCAAAGCTGCTCCTTTTGATGTGGGAGGTCTGCAAGTAACCTACTGGGACACTCCCTGGGCTATCTCATTAACCATGTCACCAAAGCCCCCCAAGGTCCAGAGAATCATAACATTATCTCTGACATTACCACACAGATACAAGGTTCCTTAGGCAGTCTATAAACATGCCTGTACTAACCAATTCATCGTGGCTTGACACCCCTGCAAGAGCTGGATGCCCTTTAGTGAGCCACATGAATTGCCCCAGTCATTCATCAAAGTTTCTCAGAGTGCATTTCACACAGCATTAAATTTAATTAAAGCAACATTGACTGCATTGTAATCCTCTGGAGGCTCTTTGTCAGAAGGAGCTGGAACACTTTCTACTTAAATATCTATTGTTTAGGTGTGCTTTTTTTTCCCCTTCCGTTGTCTGAGCCCAAGTGATTTGCTGCCTCTCCCTGTTTTTTATTTAAAAACTCATATGTCATGAAAAAGTTCTGTCATGCAAACAGAAATCCCAGCCTGACATGACAAACAGTTCAGCTCCTAAGTACTTGTCTGTAGTTCTGTAGATGCTGAAGAATATAGAAGATTGTTTTAAAAAACTAACAGACATGTAAAAACGCAACCCTCGACACACACGAATGAAGATCAGTAGCAGAAAGTGTGTGAGCAGTAAAAGCTACCTGCTTGCCAGGACACAATCCCTGTGCATGTCCTCCTGCTTTGGTGGACCAGCCATGGGCCGCTATCACTTTCCATCAGTGCTGTGATGAATGGTGGCTCCAGTTGCACTTGGTGCTCCATAGTCCTTTGTCAAGACCAGCGGTTGCACCAGACCCCCACATCAGTGCAGGGCTCCAGCAGTTTGCATTTGCCTTGGTGGAGGAAGCATCAGGCAGAAACCAATTCTCTAGGTCTCCCTTTCGCTGGATCTGTTCATTCACATTGGAATCCCATTGGTTTCATTTACCTTGTGTGTTGTTGATCCCATCTAGATCAGCATCAAAAGACAAGCTTTTTTCCCCCATCCTGCTAGCTGCCTTTCTGCCAGCCACCAGCAATCTAAAGCCTCACTCTTCTCTTTGGGGGGATATTAACCTGGGAGAAGATGTGGAAAACCAGCCACACAATTTTCAGTAACATAAAGATTATTCCAACACTGAATTACAGTGAAAACTGATGGAAACAGAATTTTGCCCAAGTGGAGGCAGTTTTGTGCCCACTGTTCCTCCTCTTGACCAAGAGCAGCTTTTGAGAGCCATTTCTCCATACGCAGCAGGCAGAGTGAGATCATATAGCTTTCATAAACAACAAAGGTGAAAACGTCCTTTGCTGTTGCAAATGCAAACTGCAAAACAGACTAAGGAAAATCTACCTTTTAACACAGTCCTGCAGTATCTACAGTAATATTTGTGGTTAAACCACTGATTTTGCTACACTACCATCTCCTCCCTCTTATATAACTTAGGTTGCTTCTGTTGTGGTGGTGGTGTTCTGTTCTTCCTGTTACCAAATCATCTGAAATGACAAAGACAACTTCTCAATCTGCCTACTACGGAGCAGCATCCTCCTTGCTTTATTCTCCAACATGTAATCCTTCTGAAAAATCAACCTCGTTAGTATCACTGCAGTGGCCTGGGAGTTTCTGATCTTTCTTTACAGTTTTATGAGGAGGGTAGAATAGAAAGCACTCACATGGCCATCATTCACAGTTATCAGTAGACAATAAAAAAAAAGTATAGTTTTGTATTTCTCCAAAGAAAAGCAACTAAGCGATTCTGCCCACAAAGGGACATGCTTAGGCCTCAAGGTTTCAAAGGACCTGACAGGGGGGTCTTGGGAGAAATTCCGTGTTATGCTCAGCCAAGATCAATGTTATTGTTTATCTCAGAGAAGTATTTATTTCCAGTTCTCAGTACTTCTCATGGCTCCTCATGTGAGATCCTCTGCTGCCATGCCGTCATGGAAATGGTTCCATAAAATAACAGGAGAATCAGATCATTTTCTTTGCAGGATGCACTCATCTATGCCACAGATACATGGACTTGGTGCACCATAATGCTTATCATCTCAGAACTAGTTTGTTACTGCTTGCCAGGTCTATGACTTAAGAGAAGACCTAAAAGAGACCAAAGCACTGCCCAGGTCCCGAGCCTCATGGCACACCCTTCACCCAGGTAAAAGTCCATATACAGTTTAGCAGAAGTAATACAAATTCAAAAGCAAAATTGTATTTCAAAGGTGTAGGCTGAGAGCTTATGCAAGTCTTCAGCTGTTGAGAACTGAAGAAACTTTACAGAAAGCATGGAGAATTGTCAATTGGCAGCTCTGGAAGAAACAGCCTCTGCTCTCTATCTCTCTATGACTCTGCCCTATAGCAAAAGGAAGGAGAGCAGTTTATGTAGACATAACCAGATTAATTCAACCAACTCAGCTTCACTGGGGTGTGAACACCCCCTTTTCCTTTTTTCATACACACTCACTAACTGAGAAGAAAACCTTACTAATGCAACACACTAAATTCCCCCCAGAAAACCTTTTTCAAAATGAACACTTTTGCTTTAGAGAAAGACACAGCTGAAGAAAAAAAAAATAGCCTCTATTCTTTAATAGCTTTGATGTGAATTTTGCCTTTGAGTGGAACAGAGCTAAACACAGAGCTGAAATAAAGGTACAAGTCCTCTATGTCTCTCACACACAGAGGCCATCAGATAGCTGTTAGTGCTGCCCTGGGATGCTGCCATCTGTGGAGCCCTGCATTAGTTATGCACGGCACGCTGATTTTACTACTGTAATTGCACACATATTCACACCCCCCATCACAGCCTCGATGGTAAAACTTGTGCATAACATTATACTTTGGACGACCTCCTGCTGACTTAGAAAGAAAAACTCTAACTTTATTCTATTCTCCCTTGGTATTTACTTCACTTTCCCTTTCAAGCTTCTCAAACACACAATAAGCTTTTGATTATCAGGGTTTTAAGTGCTCCGCTGGACACCCAGTGTGTATTTATGAATGGAATTAATAAAGAAGCAATCTGACTCCATCAAGGGAGCATTTTCAGCTACTCTTAAGCGTCACTGAGCAACACAAGTAGAAATTGAGAGGCGCTAGAGGCCTCCAGCCTCCGTTTTATCCATTTATTAAGTCACACCCAGTAAAAGTCTTAGAAATTAACATTTGTCATATTGGGATCTCTGTACAGCCAATTCATTTAATGAACTGAAAAAAGTATTAGAGGCTGCATACACAAGTAATCCAAACTGTAAAACTACTTATCTTGCTAAAGAAAACCAGCAATATTACTGCTCTTTTGGGCAAATCATTTTGGCTTAGGTTTTCTCCCTACTCCACAGAGATTTTTCAAGTTACATTTTCACCTTTTTTGTTGCGATTGTCAGTGAATTCTCATAGAGCTACTTGAAGCCCAGATTGCAGGTTTCTTATCAATATATCATGAACTCGAATGAGTTGTCCCAAAAAGAGAAAGGAAGAAGGTGGGGTGGGTCTGTTTAATCTTTCCTTGACAACACACACACACTGTCCTTAACATTAAGGACAAGTATTTTGTCCTTAACATTAAATATTAAATGCTCATGAACATTTAAATGGGTGTGTTTATACACATACCTGAAATCAAGCTAGTTCTGCTGCAAGACACTGTCTAATGTTCTGAGAACAGCAGCCTACCCTCTGCTAAGTTTTTTCGATGCATCAGAAATCGGGAAAAAAATTGAAAAGCAAAAGGGAGGTTGGGACATTTCAGGTGTAGCAGGTATCAAGGACTAGTTCAAATCTCTCTAAAGAAAAGTGTTGAGAATTAAGATTTCCCAGTCTGGATAAGGAAGAGTGTATAATCCTTCCAAGGACTTAAATACTTGCTCTGTCCTTGTGCCTACACTTCTTGTGCAGGAATGAATGTTTTTTCCTACTGTGCTTGGTTGCTACTGTTTCCCTAAGACTCATCTCCAGTCACCTCCCTGCTTTTTTTCCAGTAAAGGTGAAGTTCAAAAGGCTCCTCACAACAGTGACATGCATCTGGTGTTCAGTACAACCCAGTTACAGCTCTCGCCTTGGCTACTACCTTTAAAATGAGACTACACATAAAAAAGCAGAAAGACAGCAAAACTATTTTGTTCTGAAACCAAATAAAACCAACCTCACCCTGAAGCAAGGGCTCCAGCAAGCAACCATAATACAGTCCTAAAAATTCATAAATACTCAGATGAAAATTCCCCCTTCCTTGTGTCACAGCAGCTCTGTGCACTCAGCAGCTGCCACAGGACCAAGGGTGCAGGTGAGCCACACTTTACCAGGCAGGAGCTTTACAGTGGAAGCAAAGCAGTGGAGGTACTGCAGACCTTCAGCTGTTGCTTTACAACATCAAACTTCCTTAGGTTTTAGCCAAGATCCCTTTCTTTATCACTTTATAGGGGAGGTCATCTCCGCAAGAAGTGGTGAACATTTTTGCATCTGTCACTGTCAAGGCACCTGCATCCTTTGAAACATCCAGATCTAGAAATTTAATGTTTCTTTGCATCAATTCCAATGTCACAGCTATATAACAATTGTGTCTTAGGAATGATGACCCAAAATGTGATGTGGGAAGACTAATAAAATTGTGGTATTTTTATGTATATATTTATATGTATATCTTTAACCAATATAGTCAAACCAAAGAGGACATTCTCCCCAACAAGAACCACATTCAGGCCTTCCCTTACACTTTTTCCACCTAGGGAAATCCCACTCAATTTGCTAAGCATAACTTGCCTAGAAAAGTAAAACGAGTGTCCAGCCAGTCCGTCCTCTGCATCAAACCTGTGACAGCACACTGGATGGTCTCCCTGACAAAACCCCCATGCTGCGCAGCCACAGCAACATGGCTACCTCCTGACTCATTGTAAGTGCCCAGACTAGGCAAACAAGACAACTAATGGCTATTCAGGCAAATTTGGGCCACCATGATGGGAAAGGTGCAGAGGGAAAACATTATGACCCGAGCTCTTTTGAAACAACCTGACAGTTGATAGATGAGCATCCATAAAATGACAAAGGCTCCCTGTGTTAAACCCCTTGCTACCAACATCTTCTCCCTGGGAAACTAATTACCCTATACTGTCAGTGAAAATATTATTTTTCCGGTAATTATTTTCCCTTTTCAATGACAAAATGACCACAAAAAGTCACCCCACATCTAATTTTTGGCCATGCTTGAATTAACAACATCATGCAATGTTGTGCATGTGATTTTAGCTCATTTAGCTCCACAAATCTATGGAAACAAGTAACACTAAGCAAATTCTGAAACACAAGGAGTGTGGTTTTATGATGCCGATTTCTACTTGCTGTTTGTGGTGCCTATACTGTGAAAGGCAGTGGAGATAGCAGTTTATCTCCAGGCTGCTGTATCAGTAGTGAGAGAGGAGTAAGAGTTGGGTAGAAGCTGCTGAAGGCAAAGGGCTATCTATCAAACCACATTTTTAACAAATAGTGCATGGTGCAGTCTTCTTCCTCAAGTGCTGAGTTCAATTCCCTTTGATTAAACTTACATGTAAATTTGTCTTTACAATGAGCATGTGTAAAAAAGCAGAGAGGGTCTAATCCAGCTCTCAGGCATAGCTAATCCTAGCTCTTGGGAGGCTCAAGATCCAAACCCATGCCAAAATTTTGAGTGTTATTTGACTTGTATAATGATCTGATTTACATGCTGTAAGATGTACAGACCTTGGAAGCTGAATTTGGCTCCAAAAATTGTTTCTAAGACACAGGGAATCAAATTTAGGTGGGTTGCTTCTGTTTTGGTTTGGGTTTTTCTTTTATTTCAAGCCATTGCAGAGTCTGCCATATTCTATAACTTTGTGGAAATAAATAACACTAAGCAAATTTTGAAACTCAAGCCTCAGATAATTTTTTACATGCACTAGTGCTATAAGAAAATAAAGTTCTTTTTCCACAGGAAAAAACAATTGATTTGTTTACTCAAAAGTATCTGCTCAACTCAGATTTTTAGTGCTACTCATGAGGGTATCACATGAAAAATGATTTAGTATAACAATCCAGCATCTAGCCACAAAGAGATATAGGCAAAAATTTCCTAATTGAATTGTCAATCCATTAGACATTAGCTCTCCTGAAATAAAAAAACAAAAACACAAGACAATTTAAAGGAGAAGCAAGGTGTCCCTCAGCTAAGTGTAAAGTGGGATTATGTTGAGCCACAGAATTCCACATTCAAGAATTATGCAAACTGTTATGGACTAACAGCCTGTGTGTGTTATTCAAAGCTGAGAACTCTGAGCAGCTGAGCAGGTAAGACAGGCAAACCGAAGTGGTTGACCAAACCAGAGGGAAAGAGCTTCCGAGAGGAGTATCTTTTAATTGCTGACCCAGTCACTGCAGCCACGAGGATCCCAGTACACATAATTAACTATTACTCCAACTAATAAATGATAAACCCTGTCCGCAAATCTTGCTTTGATAAAAAAATACACACACGGGGCTACTTGAAGAGGCAATTAAATTATCAGTGTCAGCAAGCAGTTTGGTCTGGTTAGAAACAGTCAAGGTCAGAGGGAGCCTTCTGAGTTCAGTTCAAAAGTTAGTTCTCTCAAACAGCGTGACTTGAAGCTTTCATATTGTTAGCATAATTTGACAGTCTGGGATCTCCCAGTTGCCGCATTTCATGTTCAAGTTGTTATCAGCTTCCCCTGGGTAACATTATCGTCTCCGGTAAATATTTTCACATGATCTGCTAAAGACAAAAGCCTCTGTTTTCCCGTATAATTTCTTCTACATTGCAAAGCACATTGAAAAATCACCATTCTTACCACCTCTGGGAAAAAGCCTTATTTCTTGCTAGAGCTTCATTCAGCAGGGAACAATAAGGAAGAAAAGGAGAAGAGCTTCTCTGTTCGTTTGATTCTGTGCCATCTTTGCACAAGTCAGGATGCAAAATAACTCAAATAGTAAATGTCACACAACTGTGCACCACAGTAAGTGAAATAATACTGTTTGCACAGACTTATTTTTAGTGGAAGAAATATCTGCTTTTCACGTTTCTTATGAAATGCTATTACTCAGGTATAAGGATCTACTCTGTGTTGATTATGAAAAAGCTTAAAAAGTAACAATAAATGCTCATTTGAAATGTCTCATCCCTAAAAGTAAACGGACAAAACACAAGTTACTTAGGTAAATATGCAATATAGTACCTGTAAGAACAATCATCCTAGAAAAGAGAACCTGTTTAGACAACCAAACCAAAACCCTGTCAGTTCAATCTAACTTATTCTTCACTTCTCCAGCTACAGTTTCTCTTTAGGAGGAAAATTCAGTGGTCTCTAACCTCATGTTACAGTCCTGCTCACCAAGACCTTACATCTGTATGTGGCAATTCATTCTTTTAGCTCACACTTGTCAAGGGTTCTGGATCTGACAGCACAAGCCCTTCTTCAGCAAGGTGGCAAGAGTCAGCTGATGGGCATTGCTAGTGGGGAATTTAATCTAAAATAAATGTTACATGGAATTTGCTCTGTTAAAGAAAGGCCACCCAGACAACTACAATGTAAAAAACAAATTTGATTCTCTGCTTATGCCCATGAGCCAAGAGACTGGTGTGAAACCACCAAGTCAAGCAACTGCAGAATGGGTCTGAAGCCCTTGTATAGAATTCAAATGGTGATGAAATGCCAATGCCTGAAAGATTCATTAAAGTTCCAAGGACAGGTTTGTCTTTCTTCACTAAAACTACTTTGGCATTTATTAGTTATGGCGTTTATTCAAAAGAGGCAAAGAGTAATTCAACCCAAGGGCAATAAAGATTTTCAGCCACACAATACCTTATCTGCTGCAACAAGAGTTACCCAGTTGGAAAGAGTGCCTAATCTTCTGTGTATGCACAAACACAGAAATCCAGAAATAGACCTTTGAGCTACAGACAGGTAAAAAACTCAAAACACTTCCCACAGTTTGAATCCAAAAACCCTGCTGCAGACATTCTTTCTGGTTTGTTTCAACCAAAAAACTCCATTAAGTCAGATTTTGCACTTTCTCTCATAAGTGAAAGATTAATTTAAAATTTATTTTCACTGAGAATTGAATGAGAACCTGAATTTTAGGGCTTAAGTTTCTCCATTTACAAAAGACAAGCAGCACAAAAGCAATAAAAGGAAGGTCAGATTGCATAAGGTTTTTAGCATGAGATATCATGTTGCACTGCACCTCTGGTAAAGCCAGATACTAGTTTCAACTTCAGCAAAATTTTTCACTTCAGTAGTGTAAGAATTTCACACATTGCTTAAAGTATCCATAACCTTCAAAGGAAAAATCAATGGAGACTTACTTCCTGCTGCCTGGACTGTAAAAAAGAGGTGCCTTTTCTTAGCCTGGTTGTTTGCCACCCCAGTAGAAAGCACTACAAATTGCTTTTTACAAGTCTTTTGATATTACTACCATTAAGACCAGTCAAAGGAAGTACAATACAGAGCCCTGTAATCAGTCATATTGTACTTTATTTAAGCAGCAACACACTTAAGTGGGGGTTAAGAGTATCCACTTAGAAGCATAGCACGATGCTGTTTTATTCTTCTGTGACAATGAAAATAAATCAAAGTCCAGTGAATGAAGCAATGTGACCTCTTCTGAGGAGTGCTGCTTCTAGCTAGAAATTGGTTATTGGTTAATCACAGCTTCCACCATGCTTCATAGCAGTACACAGGAGCAGAGATGACTGAACAGAAAGAAGAAACATGCCATCTACATAACACAGCTAATGTTATAGTTATCAGGGGATGAAGACATCTTCAAAGTAGACATGAACTGCTCTCACATCTTAAAAAAAATTAATATCTTTCCTGCAAACATTGCAGAGTCCATCATAGTAAGCATTACACAAATTTTAGTGACTATTCAACAGCAAATTTTGCCAGCATTACCTGTAATGATTAAAGTCACATTCAAGGTTCCAACATTAAAAAATACAGCTTTTACCTTCTCATATATGTCAAATACATAATTTACTCACTTTTCAATGCATCTTCACTGTATTAGAATTAGCATTTATCAGAGTAAAGCTTTTCCAGGAGTAAGACACATTAAACTTGAGCCGAGGCAAGGTTTAAAGCTCTCTTTGTTAAACAGTGATGCATGATACTGTGTACAGGTAAGTTTTGTAAAAAGTCACAATATGTTTCTTTTTGTCAGAAAGTTTAACCTGTTCAAAGTACACATCCTGTTTACATTAAATTGATTTCAAATTTTATAGCTATATAGATCCAAGTTACTAGGAAACATAAAACTTTCCTTTTCCTATGATGGGGGAAAAAAAGAGGTTTAGATATGATATTGTTCATGAAAATGCAATGGGAAATGAAAATGTAGGGAGCCATTTACCAGACTGGAAATTTAACAACTGGGCAGTGTAGTTCTGCAACAGGTCATGATCTCAAGAAAATCAACTAATTAACTTAGCTGGCAACCAGCCAAAGAAAATAACTTTAATCCTTTGGAACTTGATAATCTGATCTATAATCACAAGGGCAAAATCTGCATGTAGACTTTCCACCAATCTAGCTACAAGGACTATTATCCTAGCACAACGGGGAACTACAAAAGGCTGATCCACAGGCCAAAGCTAAATGTTTAAATATGTCTCCAATACACGTCTGGGAGATGGGATCTATTCCAAGAAAAAGTGACCCTCTCTCTGGGAGGAAAAAGAAAAATGAATCTCCAAGCCTTGGCAGGACTTACACATGTATTTCTGAAAGGTACCACAGCAAGATTTGGAAATTCTTTGAAACCATTTTAAACACCACCTGTGGCCTAGAAGCTAGCCTCTCCAAAGCAGATGGTTGTCAGTAGTCCTTGTACAATAAATAAAACTAGGTTTTGTGTTCTTTTTTTTTCAATAAAGACTGTATTAAGCAAGTCCTCAGAGTAAAATCTTCATTCAAGAAAAAAAAAACCCAAACAAGTCCAGCTATGTAAATTTTGTCACATGAAACAGTAAGTCAACTTTAGTTCTGAAGCTTAACTACCTTGAATGACAGGTAATGAAGTTTTGAAATGTTCATTTTGTTAAAGTGACTCCATGTAAAGCACTATAAATGCCTGGGCTTGCTTACTGTGCTGCTAAGCAATAGCTTGCATGCATAAACCTAACAATGCAAATTGAATAGAAGGTTCCTAGTGAGGGAAAGGGTTTTACAATCTGACACGCAATAGCTGGAAAACTCATGACCATCCTGCAGAGGAAGATTTTGACACTCATTATTTTCTCACCATCCAGCTTAATTCTGAAGACTCCATTCAATCTTTGGGTATCTCATCATTCCCCTTACCGCTGGTAACACTGGTACAAAAGACATGAGATCAGACACTCAGGCTGCTGCCCCTCTAAGAGTTTACAGCCCTTATAAAAGCCACATTTCAGAGATCAGAACGAACAGAAAAAAACAAGTACAAAATGAATTGGTGTTGGCTCCGAAGAAGCTATTTCTGTGCTCTTTGCTACTGTAAAGTCCAGAAAGCAAGTAGAGTTCACTGCATCTATGAATGGGATACTTCTACACTTGTATCTGCTGTAATTCCCACAGAGACAGAAAGAGATTATATTACAAAGGGCAATGAACTACTGTAGTAATTGCTATTACAAACTCAACAGAGAAGACAGAGTGCATAATGCTGATGAACTGGTGCCCTCTGAAAGTCATACTCTTAATTCCCATATTATTTAGTAAATCTTAATTATATCCAAGTGGTAGAAAGCTTTTTCAATGCAAATCATAGAATCATAGCAACTATTTAAGACCTCAGCTGTATAGTCTCTGGCCTTTCTTCCATAAAACATATTTCCATATATTTTAAACACTATTTTTAAAAATCCAGGGTCAGTTTCCTCTTTATTTTTTTTTTAAATTTCTCATATTTTGAGTTTTATATTCTGTTGTTGCTGCAGTAAAAGACATCACCTACCCAAAACATTGAAGACTAGAGAGCTGCACATTCATGATATCACTGGCTGTTAAGAGACCCAAGCGGGACCCTGAAGACAAGTCCTGGTATGCAGGTAGTGAAGGTGATAGTGGTTTTCAAATATAACCTCTTTAAATGGAGAAACAATATTTCATTACCCAGGAAATAAACTTTTGTCTTTACTCATTAACAGCATTCCTCAAAGATAACTCATCATTTACTCCTATTCTGTTCCTGCATCTGCCAGCAGCGCATGCCTAGGGAAGGCACAAAGACTTCTCCAACTATAAAATGTTACTGCTGTGTACTCTTTTTACCTTATGCCTAAGAATCACCAGAAGCAGCACGGGTGACATGAACATCAGAAAGAAAAGTAAATAGAAATCATGATAGGAAGAGTAAATGTTAACCCTCAGTGATTTAAAATACTCTTCATGTGATTTACAAATAATTGTCTCAATTTCCTTCTATGGTATTCATATATATATATGTATACATATATATTATATATATCATATATATTATATATATATGTGTGTGTGTGTACACACAGAAACTGGATGAGTTTGAAAGCAATTAAACACAGTGTGGATTCCTCCCTGTCCAGCATACATTTTTGTGCTATTGTGACATTAGTGGTAATAATCCCTTTGTGCAAAAGTCAGATGTGCCCGCTCCATTGCTGACTCAAGAGCACATGGAATAAATTAACCAGAACCCTAAAATCCAACTAGTGTGAATGAGAGACAATGAAGATGTCCTGCGAGCATCTGACCCTCCAATTAAAGGTCCCAGGCCTATTTCAGGTACCCAGGTAAAAGCTGTTTTCATCATCAGAATCATTCAAAACTCATCATTTGATATAACCCACTTTGTTCCATTTAACCTGCTGAATATGTTACTATATCTGGTACTTTAGGACTTCCAAGTGGAGCTATGGTCCATCTTAAGCATTATCAGAAGATATAAGACAGCAGCTGTTAGACTTACTGCCCTCCTTCTTTTTGCTGACATCTGAATTTCTCACAGGTCCAATTTGTAAACAAGTATTCCATCATTTCCAATGCACTGATACAGGAATTGCAGTTTTATACAGCAGACCCACATTTCTCTCTCTCTGGGCACACATGAAATGCAGTTTATTCTGGTTAGATTACAGGAACAGATGTACTGCATCAGACCCCAAGTCTTATTTAGTCCAGTACCCTGTCTTCCATAGCAGCCAAACAGCACAAGGGTAAGAGAAGAGTAAGGAACACAGAAGTGTTGAGTTATTTTGCATACAAAGGCATCAAAAAACTGGGTCTTAACAACTTCCTAAACCAGGGGTTACTATACTCATTTTAAAGCTGTGAAAAATAAGCCCTGGACTTGTTTTGTCTAAACACTTTGATACATTTGTTGTTTTACACCTACTGAATTCAATAGAGATGAGTTCAAAGAGGTAAACATGTATAACCTTTTCTTCTTTTTTTTAAACAGAACACATCCACCAAAATCTTGCTATCAGTTAATTTTCCTCAGGTGACAAGGTAAACAGCTATTCTCTCTTTGCCTTTTTCTCTCCAGTCTGGAGTCTACACATCTCTCTGATAAACCCCACTGAATAACAGGACAAAACCTACATATTCTGATTTACAAGAAGGAAAAAGAAATTAAAAAAAAAAACAATAAAAAATCCCCCCCCCCCCCGTTAAAAAATTCTCTTTGGTTTAACCAGCTTGCTCCCGATATAGTATCCTCTGAAGGAAGGCTACATATTCATTTTTCACAGAATCATTTAAATGGATTCTGCTGCAGGACAAGTTGTAGATTTGGGGGGTTTTTTGTTTACCTTTTTTATAAGAAAAAGGTAAATAGGAAGACGAGACTTTCCTTCCATTAGGAGAGCTGAGAAAGAAAATCCTTGGTTATTAGGTAATTCGTCTCAGGGTTGTCCACCATCATTTTGCCTCTCCAGACCTCACAAGAAAAAAAGGCATCTTAGAGCAAAAGAGAAATGCTGGTGGATGTCAAACATTTAGAGGAGAAGATCACAGGCGGCAGTGGAGATGGCAGGGCTGTGAGCAGTGCCAAGAGCAAGTGATGCATAAAATCATTAAATGTGAAGGGCCGGGCAACAGTGCCTAGACTTATCTGGAAGTTTAATCAGAGAGAAGAATTGCAAAAGAAAAGAATAGAGATGGCTGAAAGCTGCAAAGTTATGTGTTTGACCTTTTTATAACAAACTCCCCATTCTCCCCCCAGCCACAAAGAGGGAAAAAAAGAACAAAAGAAGAAAAAAAAAAAAAGGAAAAGAAAGCCCAGGTAATCTCAGTGTATTCTTGTGCTTATTATCAAATGAGTATACATTTATTTCTAGCTGGCTTTCTCAGGAATGCAGTTGTGACTAGTGTACTGGCTGACAGCTGTTTACTCAGTGTTGTCTCCACTAAGGGAGACCAGCTTTATATTCTTAGCTCACAGAAGATGCAGATCACTTGCCAGAAATGCTTGGACCAAGCAACACACGTCTGTAAGTTACTAGAACACTGGACAGGCTTTAGATATCGAAATTTTGCAAAAAGATTGAATGATTTCATGCCATAGGACCTGTAAGTCAGGCAGGCTGTATCCTTTCCCTGCCCAGTCAGTAGCTACTCTGGCTGGTTGAATTTCCCCTGATTCTTCAGACAAATATGGTGGGTTCTCAGTGGACTCTCACAGGCTGTAAAGGAATCCATGTTATCCTTAGAGAGGTGCAAAAAGCTGTCTAGCTCTCATCTCTGTTGAGCTCCCTGGGGCCACGCTGGGAAATAAATGACAAATGAGCTTTGCCATTCTGATCTTTAATGCCATCTTCCAGAAAGCTGGTCCCACTCAAAAGGAAGAGCTGGAGGCTCTTTAAGACCAAGTGGGACATGATATAGCACAACTTAGCTGAACTTTTTCCAGATGGAGGACGTGGCCTGAGACAGAGTGGCTTAAAATGGTTGCTGTTGAAATTAATAAGTGTTCTCAGTTACAGTTTTAGTGTTAATAACTGAAATAAATCATTGCAATCTGCATTCTGAGGAAGCTATTTCAGGTTCAGATCAGTGTTCAGCATGAAGTTGACAGTCCCATTTCTCCTTACGGAGCAGACGATGTCTCATGTGACAAACTGAAAAGCCACCACCAAAAAACCCCAGCATTCCCTAAAACTTATGTTTTAGCCCTCATTTGGATTTTAAAAGTCATCTCACAGCCTTTGACAGCCTGCAAGCAGCAATGAGCCCCCCCTCACTGACAGGCACCCAGCTGCGAAGGGTTATCTTCAAACATTCAGGGGAACCAAGCATGGATTGGGCAACCCAAGACAATTGTTCACACTCCAACCCTGGGTCCTGAAATGATTTTTGGTGAAGAAGGACCACCTGTGTAAAATAACTTCAGGAAAGGCAGCAGTGAATGACTGAGTCCTTACCACCATGCAGTGTAAGCCAGCTGCTCATGTAGCACTCAAGCAATCCAAAAAACAGTAAAAAGAGGAGCATGTATGTGTCTGAGGTAGTCAGTCATTTGTCTTTCCTCTGTCGATCCTGAGCAACATGAGATAGCACTAATATCATCAAAATTTTCTCCCTTGTCTAACATAAGGACAGCTTTTTAAGAAAGCTTGACTGCCAAGAACTCTCCTTATTCTCCATGTAAAATGTAGGGAACTGAGTCCTTTCAAAACTCTGGGGAAAGTAGGAACTGAACCTGCTCCTCCTTCCTTATTCATTCAATAATTTATTTATTTCCATGCTCCATACACTTAACACTTGTCTTAATCTTTTCCTGTTGGGAGAACTAGCTTCATAAAACTGCAGGCAATATGTTCATACAATGGTGTAGTAATGTTTAAAGAAAAAGAAGTGTCCTGCAGGACACCTCATGGTCAACAAGTCTTCCAGAATATAACAAAGGTGTAGAAAAACAGCTGACAGGCTGAAATTAAATTCTCTGATGTGGGATGTCTAAATATCCCTTTAAATGCTAATATTTGTCCAGACAGCCTGTTTTGCCAGTGCTCTGTTAGCTTTGACTCTTACTGATAGAGACACTGAAACAGCACTGTCCATATTTAGCTCCAAATCACAGAGACTGCCACTAATGCAACTAACAGGAGTGCAGGGAAAGCTGCTTCCCCAAACTCCAGCACTGCATCGAATAGTGACCATCTAGCCCTTCAGTAAAAAGGGTTCTCCTTGCCTTGCAGACTCAGAGCCTCAACAGCTGGACTGAAAGACTACTCAGATTCTTGTAAGAGAACAAGGTTTCTAAAACAGAGAACAAATAAACAATTTTTAATTTCTTATGCATAAATAGGCATCCAAGTACAAGAGTAGATTAATGAGAGTCACAGAAGTAAGTAGGACAACATGCCCAGCTTGTAAAGGAATTTGCAGTGTTGTGTTCCTCCTAATCTTTCACAGAAATGTGTGGGGATGCACAGATTGTGAAGTGTCCACAGGCTCTTTGTCAAGTGGCATTTTCATATCAATGGCCTTTGAAAGGCCTTCCATTAAACCAGGGATAAACACAAAGGGCTTAATCCCTCTTGCTTCCCCCAACATTTACACAAGTGGTTGATATGCAGCCTGGGGTATTTTGAGGAGACTGATTTGCAGTGACACAGAGTTAAAATTCAGAGGCTCACAGAACTGAGAAAGACCAACTGAGGCTTCTAGGACTAATAGATAGGATCTGCAGGGTTTATTCCTTAATATTTTGAAGGATCTTATGATACTACCACTGTAAGGGATACTCTTATAGGGACATGTTTGTTAATGTCAAGGTTAAGTTAGAGCTGTGACTCAATTTCTCCCTCTTTTTTTTTTTTTTCTCCTAAATACCACTATTTGACCACTCTTCACCAGCTATGTTTTACTTATTCTTTTGGGGAGTAAACTGCAAATCTAGTACATCTAGACTAAAAGTGTGGTTCTTTTCTTCCTCTAACAGGATAATTGGCATTACCATCAGTCCTGGGTACCAAGGTGGCCCCAAATCAGTTTTGTCTTCTTCTGAGGATGCTGCCCTGAGCCTGACTTCACATCCCAGCTCTGACCACAGAGCGCACAGTGGGCTCTGTTTGGTCACTGGCTCTCTTTGCAGCTGTGCCGATTGCTCAGTGGGGAACATGTCTGTTCTCACAAAGAATTTAACAAATTAACTATGAACAAAGTAGCCTGGAAATGACATAGATTAACACATGCTGTGTCATGCCAAGAAGCAGCTTGTCAGATTGTTGTTTTCACAAATCTGAAAGGAAAATTCCCAGGACCCCCTAAATATACGGAAACGTTTCCACGTTTAGCTGTGTTGGAAAAGAACACAGTCATTGCTGAGGAGAAATAAGAAACACACAGCCCAGAAAAAAATAGCGTATAACAAGACTCCTAGGAAGCAACTGTAGCACAACAGGATTAAACAGAGGGAAGAATCTGTTGTCTTCTTGTAAACTCTGCAACCAAAGGAGATGCTAAGGATGAATTTGGGGTACACCCGCATACATTCTGTTAACAAGCAGGGAAGAAAACCCAAACCTGAAAGCTTACAGATGTTTATCCCTCTTTGCTCCAAGTACCCTCCTAGCCATAACATGACATGCATGTCTGCATTAGCCCTCAGAGTACCTTTGGCCAGAACAGATCTTCTGGGGGGGGGTCAGTGCAGAACAGTCCAAATCTCTTCAAAGCAAAACAAACAGATGAACCAAAAAATGTGTTTGGCGTAATATGAGACAAGGTAATTATTAAGACGTACAAAAAAATTGTCTACTTTTTAAAGGTTTAATTAAACATATTGACAGGCAGAGAAAAAAAGTATTTAAGCAATGCACTGCTCAGAAAAAACACGTTTATAAATTATCTACTACAATATAGGAGCATGAAACACTTTTTGAAAGTGCCAAATCAATCAGACTGAGTTGAACAACAAATACATGATTTATAAATGTTTTGACACATGCAAAACATTGGGTGACCATCTAGTCCACTGCTGAAATACTCTGGACTCTGACAGAGAAACAGAGGTCAGGGCATGGACTGAAAATCACAGCAAAATACTGGGAACTGTTCAAACTGCAAACAACTCTGATTCTGTCCAACTCCTAGAAAAATGACATGTTTAACTGATCTTTCAGAACAGTTTTTCAGCAAATGATAATACATATCTTTTTTTAAAAAGTGTATTGTAAAATAAACACTCCCTATCAGTTCTGAAGGCTTTTCAATTGACAAGCTTTAGCCATTAAGCAAATGTCAGCCTAGACCCTTTTTAAAAGCAACCACTCTGTTTACACTTCACCCTAATTTCAAGCTAGTTGTATTTTCTACCTCATTGTATCTTAACAAAGATTTTGAGTTTCTCTCAGGCAGGACCTGCTTTCACTTTTTCTATAGCAAGAAATGGGGTCTTGAAACTGGCATAAGGTGGGAGTAAAATGATTTGGTTAACCACAGCTATTGGTGTAATGATCATACACTCACTACTGACATGGAGTAGGATGAGGAGTAAAGGGTACAAATGGAAAGAAGGGAAATTTAAGTTACGTATTAGGAAGAAACTTTTCACTATGAGAGTGGTTAGACACTGGAACAGGTTGCTCTGGGAGGTTATGCATGCTCCAACCCTGGCAGTGTTGGAGGCTGCCAGGCTGGATAAGGCCTTGAGTGGGAGGTGTCCCTGCCCATGGCAGGGGGGGCTGGGACTAGATGATCTTTAAGGTCATTCCAAACCCTTAACATTTTATAATTCTATGATTTCGTGTGGTTTTACAACTGTCTGGTACTGTTCAATGCTCTCCAGTTGGTTCCTGCTGCAAAAAATTCATGCAGGGTTATCTCAATTTGGTTTACATGACCCCATGAGAAAGTTCCTTAAATTCTAAAACACCTGGTAGTGCTACTCCTAGTATAGTAACCCCTTTCTAGCACATCAAAAGATGGATGTGAAAGAACTGAAAAACACCCTGAAAACAACTGGGATGATGCAAGTTTAGTAAATCCATCTATTAAGAGAGAAGTCATTGGGTTGTTTTAACCTAAAGGGATGAAGGGAAAGAGAAAAGTCCAACAACAGGAAAATGCTTTTGTAAAGGTGAAAGGAATCATCTGCTCCAGTAGTCATTGTTAATGGGATGAAACTGAACCAGATTAGCCTGCAGCAAGAAAAACTCATCTCAGATATGAACAAAAAGTTTCCAACAGGAAACAAGAACAAGTTGCCATCACCAGCAGTCCTGTACAATAGGTTAGGCAGACACCTGTAAGGGATCTGTCTTGGGGCTGACAATTTGGCTACATCATCTCCATGGGCCCCTTGCAGCCCTATTTGTTTTTATGATTTTACTAAACTGAAACAAAAAAAACCCAAACGATCCTAAACAAACAAAGAAAAAACATACTCAAAACACCAAAACAAAAGGGCAGGGAATGGAAGAAATCAAGGCAACATCTGATGAGTCCTTGAAACCATCAGTTATGGATGATGGTAGCTGTCACAGCAAACATGATCTTTGAGTCTTGAAATGCAGAAAATTCAAAATATTACCAATGCTAAGAATACAAGCCCACAAGCTCAGTGTACAAGGCAGCAGGATGCCAGGTGAGATGGCAGAAATCCTAGTCTCTGGGGACCTGACCACTTGACTAATTACCTCTGATCAGCAGGAGCCTTTGTTCAGGATTTGGCACACACATTCTGCACTGAGTGCCTGCCATGACTCACTGATTCTCCTCTTATTTGAAAACCTCACTATTAGAAAGTTTTTTAAGCAAACAAAAGCTAACACATCATTCCTCAAAGTCCTTCTAATTCTTCATTAATTGGGAAAAAGAAAAGCACAGGGGTGTAGATTAGCCTGTCCCAGTCGCATTGAGAAGCTAGATTTGAAGTAACAGCTCTCTGCAGTAGCCATAACTGCTACCAGTTCAATTGTGCTTTATACTAAGTTTTACTACCCACAAGTTAAAATACACACAAAGATTTGAGAGCAGATAGGAGCCCTCTGCCACCAGGGCCCCCCTGGCCCTAGCAAAAGCCCCCCATCCATGGGGCTGCCTGGGCTCAGGAGCTGCCCCACGTTAGACACACCAATATGGCTTAAAGCCCCTGTAATCAAGTATTTTAAATATGCTGGTCACATACTATTAGTTTACCTTTTGGCCACATACCATGCAGTTACAATCCCAGAATTTGCATATCAAATGGTGATTTACCACCTCTTCTCCAAAGATAATTTTGAAATAAATGGGTTTACTTAAAGAATTGAAGGTTTCTCCTTTCAACAGAGATCAGAGGGTTTGACTCACCTGTGCAGCTCAGAAGACTCCCATCAGTACAATGAATATCTGTTTTCATCTACCACAGTATTTGATTTCAACACACAAAGAAGCAATATTTTACACTGTCTCATTTATGCAAGGTGAAAACAAATTTATTTTGATGGTGATAACCTGCAGTGTTAGTTTTCCCTTATGAATGAGAAAGCTAAAATTACTCGGGAGTGCACTTGGTGCATGTGTTCTCTGAACTTATTTCTTGGCTTTCATTATGAAAGAGGTGAAGCGGAGAAACCGAAACAGTTGGGAGAAGGTCATTTTGATGCTTTCTTTAATAACAACTCCTACCCTTGCTGTGGCTGTAGCAGCAGTGCTTTTTTGTTTTGAAGGGAGGGGTGGCAACCAGTGGTTGCAGATTTATCTTTTCTTGTCAAATGTAGACCATATTTTATTTCACAGAACGAGGAACAACACGTCACAAGTGTTACTACAGGCTGAGGGCTTCTCAATTTGAGGAAAGCAGGGCAATTTCACAGGACATTTCAATCCAACTGCACATTTGGACTATTAATGTAGAAGTTAATGAAAACAAGGTCTAAAAAATAGGAACTAGCAGTGAGTCATCATTTTAGATATTCTTGGATTGAATAATTTATTGTTTTCATCAGCCTGTTGTCAGAAGAGAACACTGTGGTACCCTTTAGAGAACAAATATATTTTTCTAAGAAAATGAACATCTACAGAATCCTAGTATGGGGAAAACTGAAAGGTAACCATTTGGAAAGGACAAGAGCAAAGTAAATTAAAATTTCATCAATTGCACAGTGAGTTTCATCTGACAGCTGTATCTGATATTAGTCCATTTCCTGATGTATTTGAACTTGCCTCTTGAACTAACAAGAGAAGGTCATATGATGTGCCAGTGGTAAAAAACACTGGAAATACAGAGCTGCTCTTTGGCTTTCATACTGTTCATCAGCTGATTGTGGCCTCTAAAAATCCAACTCCATAGCTATCAGTTTGATCATTTGGCCAGTTTGCAGACAGTTTTGAAACATGTTGAAAGTCTAGAAGAGAAGACATGTGAGAGTGTGTGATTTCAGCTGGCCAAACCTTTCTATCTCTAAGTAGAAACAATTTAAGAAGGTATCCATCAGTTCCTACTATGGTTAAACCTGAATAACCAGCAGACATTATTCTTAACAGTGCCACACATCAAGGCATTTGAAGAAGTAGGCTTTATTCCTTTCTAGACTGCCAATATGAAGGCTAAATTAATGACGTACACTGGAAAAAGACTGCTGCTGATGAGATGGAGGAGACAGGAGATCAGTGATGAGAAGCTATCAAAGTATGTCCTTACACCTCTTACTATCCTATTACTTGCTCATAGTACTCTACTCTTAACATAATATCACTGCACTGAAATCCATGGCAATAATCTTCCAGCAATCTGACTTTTCTTTTACTTCTTGCTGCACAAAAAAAAAAAAGCGTTGGTGATGTTCTGCAGCTCTGCTAGACCAGCTCAGGCCTGACCACTTCCACAGCCCTCTTCTCCCACAGTTTCAGCTGGGATCTCTGAAGAGACGTCCAACACAGACTCCATTAACTGTGACAGTAACAGCTTTCAGAGGGAGGCACCAGGCCTGCCAAATTAATTTCACATGGGTTAGCGAACACTGAGAAGGAAACAGTGCTTTCTCATCACTATCCCAACATCTGAATTAGTGAAAATGATACACATGGCAACACACAAACTGCTATATCCAATGAGTTCAAACACCTACATGCTTTGGCACTTTATGTTAGCAGCCTCTTTTAGCCATCTCAGATCAAGCTGAAAGAAACCCTACCAAGGAATAACATCCTTGAACTTCCTACTACAATTCCAATGCTAAGAGACTGACTTATACTCCTCAATGTGCAGATTTTGATGCATTTTCAAAACTATAATTTAATTCATGACTAATTATCAACAGGATTGGAAAATATATTTTAATATGTCCCAGTAACCCCTTTGAATACACAGACTGTTTCTCAAGAATCCCCCAACAGCACAGCACACCACCAGGATAGAGTGAATAGTGTACCTACCTAAACTTTTTGAAGAGTCTTTGAAGCAACAGGACAGGTTCTCCACTGCCTATTTGAGAAGCACCTGAAGTTTGAGGTTTATGTTACCTTGATCAAGACACTACTGCTCAGGATTTTTTCCAAAATCAATAAATGTATTGCTGCAAAACGCATTAGGCTTTCTAATGGTGTAAATTGACTTAATTCAATTTATATTAAAAAGGAAAGTGTAACTTTTTCTGGCTGACAGTATCCTGCTATCTCATAGTATTTTGCACCTCTGCTAATGAGAAAATGAAGCAGTATCCCAAAGCAAGATGTCCTTTTTCTTTTGTTCGCATTAGCAATGCAGTTGGATTTCAAGGGATGCTGAGAGCATGACTAGTAGGTTTCAGTTTTTATCTGCT
This sequence comes from Manacus candei, assembly GCF_025592945.1. Classification (NCBI taxonomy): domain Eukaryota; kingdom Metazoa; phylum Chordata; class Aves; order Passeriformes; family Pipridae; genus Manacus; species Manacus candei. The sequence continues at coordinate 40,904,749 of NW_026138076.1, read as the reverse complement.
ACACATAAGATGATCATCCTTTGCAAGACAACAGGAAGCACGTTTATCTGAATGCATTTGGTATAGGATGTATTGGAGCCTTTTTCGTGTGTCCCGGGATATGCTTCAAACACACACAACAAGGCAGAAAGAAAAGGAACAAAAGAAGACTTGAAAGAATGATTAAGTGCTTCTGAATTTACACAGTGAAATATGGACAGCTAAAATGTCCCAGCTATTTGCTTCTCTTCACCTGGTGTGCTGAACACCCCTTGGTGTGGGGAGATTGAGTTGTGTGTGCTTTTAGCCTCCTTGGAGTACCAAGGAGAGAGACTTTCCACAGAATCTCTGTTTCCCAAAAGAAAAAGAGTATCTCATTAACGTATGATTAATAGCCATTTGTGAAATAATTAATTAGTAATTTTCACAGTCAGTTTTAACAATATACATGCTTTTGCCAGGCTACAGGTTTGTTTTTAAAAAAAGGAAAAAAAATAGAAAAAGGTCCCTTCTCATACTCAACCCTCTAGAAAGAAGCAAGATGAAATAAAAAAAAAGAGGGGGGTGGGGGGGGCTTTGTATATTCTAGTCTTCTCCGATTTCATCTGGTGTGTCTTTAAGAACGACATCGCTGGAATGGAAGCTCTCTAACATGATTGATAGCTTCTCCTGCTATCTGCAAGTTGAAAATTCAGAGAATGGGTATTTTTTCATAGGCCTCGCTGCTTATTGGTACAGGAGTTATTTCCACTTTGCTGCAGAATTGATTTGCAACACCGGTATATGAGTTTGTATATTCTTCTCACCAGCCCGTCATGAAGTATCACTCAGCAAGCCGTCGGTGGCATGATGGATTGTGGGAATGAGAGCCTCACGACTTCGTCTGCCATCAACAACTGGGATAATTGTCATTAACTTCTGCAAGTAGTGGAGCATCTGCATCCTTGCTCTGGATGTCTGCATTTTGCAAAGCATATTACACAGCAGATGTACAAAGCACATACCTCCATGCTAATTTAATTTCATTCCAAGCAGGAAGCCAGACACCTTCTCACAGAGCAAGCTGTCTTACTCCTCAAGTAAAAGAGCAAAAGGGAGGCTTCTGGGTTGCATGTGAGGTTGTTCTGATTCACAAGGTGTTGGCAGGTTGCTGACCTTTTCTGTGTTTCAATTAATCCTTCGTCTGAATATGAACCCTGTCACAGGTTTGTTTATGTTTTGTTGGGGGGGGTTGTTCAGGTTTTTTTTAATTAGTTTTGGCTTTGAGGTTGGGGGGTGTTGTTTATTGGTTTTTTGGTTTGGGTGTTGGAGGTTGGGTTTTTTTGTTTGCTCATTTTTGGGTTTGTTCTTTTTGGCTTTTTTTGTTTGTTTGTGTTTTTTTGTTTGTTTTGTTTTGTTGTTGGGTTGTTTTTTTTTTTAAATAAAGACCATTGATTTTTCACAATCAGCATTGGAACCAATATACAGTACTTCCAACACCACAACAAGAACCATCACTCCATTTTTCTTCTGGACTGACAATTCTTTGTTGGTGTTATCCAGGCACTACCAACTTCAGCAGGCATTACAGCAAGTGCATTTAAATACAGGATTAACATCAAGTATGGATTTATGCAATAGGACATTAGTCCTGCCTCATGTGAGGCTGACACCTAGTTTCTTTGCTGCACAGAGGGCTGGGCCATTTAATGTGAAGGACAGCTGTTTCAGAATAAGCTACAATTCTTTTGATACATGTCAGAAGAGTTTAAATCACTTGTAGAGACTAGGAAACAAGTACTGTTATTTGTCCCCTTTACAAGGTCCTTGCATTTGCAAAGCAACCCCTCTCAAAACATGAAGCAAGACAGACTTAAACATATGCTAATAAACAGATAAGCTGATAGAGCCAGTTCTTCATCCTTTCCTCTGTATGAGTGCCTTGTACAGAACAAAGTCAGCATATTAATCTTTTCTGTTTTTCTCCTCCACTACCTTGGGATGTGCTTAGGTACAAATCTAAGGACAAGATCTCATATTTCCATGCTTACACTACTTTCAAGCAATATGTTTTTCTCTGCAGCAAATCTGCCTGATGACTGATGTGGCATAGCTCAAAAGTTCCTGCTCTTAAGTGTATCTCTAAGAAACTGCACAACACACAAGAAATATTTTAAGTGGTAAAATGTTATTCCATTACCCTGATCACAATGAGAATATGCCTACTAAAATTAATATTTTACAAAATTATTTTATCCTAGACTTCCACAATAAAATTCAAAAATAGTACTCATGGTCCTAAGCTCAAAATCAAAACCATGTGGGTGTCTGTGATATCTATATCCTTTAAATCTTCCTGCACTAACATTCAATGCAATTGCACAGGATGGCATTCCTATTTCTAAACTTGTATTGACAACAGAAGCACAAGTGGAAAGTACAGGTGACCAGAGCACTGCTACTGGATCTAACCTCAGAAGCAAGCATCCTCCCACCTTGAAACAGCAGTGTGTAAGTGAGAATACTGTTCAGTTCAGCTGTTCATGCCATTCCTTATAAGAACTCTGTTTTTTAAGTGCCAATATAAAAAATACAGATTTCCACCCAACCCCTAAGGCAGATGTCACATAAATATTTGCCCTGTTCATTGGACATTACTCTGCACCAGTAACACAGGCATTTTGGGTCACATGAGGAAGAAACACTGGATTTATGTAGGTTAACAAGCTGTTCACCCTCAGAGCAGTTTCTTCAGGTTAAGACTGAGACATTTAAAGCAGGATGTGCCCTTCCATTAATATTAGTGGGATCAGGATTGTCAGAGAAAGAAGAAAATTCTTAGGTTGCCTGGCTTTGACCCATGTTTCATATTTTCTGTGTGGAAAAGAGAGATCATTAGCCTGACATCTTTGACCAGCAGTAAGCAAATTTTAAGTACACATCCACCCATCAATTCGTTCAACCCAAGAGGCAAAGGAAAATTCTTTTTCTCTATCATCAGTACAGCACATCAGGCTTAAAGATCTCTTTACTCTTACATAGGGATGTATTAAGTAAAAACTCTCAATTCTCACACAAAGCAAATGACACTTCTGGAGAAAAAGCTAGGGAGAGGAGAGTAAGCCCATTTGCCATGTCAGCACTAGTTGCAGGGTCCCAGGGGCCTCTACTGTAATGGGAGGAGGAAAAGGCTTCAATGGTGAACTGTCAGTAAGGGCAAGAGGGTAGGTCATATGCCAGAGCACACGTAAAGACATTTGAGATAGGCTCAAATCTAACAGAGAGAGGGATCTGAACCTGAACTCCTCCAAGCTGCCCAATTACTTCTGTGGTAACTTGGAGGGTTTATTTAGGATGTTGCTGTAGAAGGATATGAGAGACTACATTTCCAGCAAGTACTAGCACTATATAAAATCACATAACATTATAAAAACAACAGACAGATACCTGCACCTTTGCCTATTAATGATGTGTTAACATTCTGGAGTGGCCCAGAATTCTTAATGAGCATGCTGGCCCATGCTGAAGCATACAGCACAGTAGATGCATAAATATGCTGAAAACCAGCCAGTACTCACTTGTTCCTGTCCAGTGTAGTGGAGTCAGCCCACAAACATGAGGTTAGTTTTTTTTTTATTTGATTGTTCAGAAACCTGTGAAGTCTCTCTTCATGACAACATGCAGCACAACTGTCTGCAATGGGCTGCAAATTAAGGGACGATTTAAGATCTACATTCAATATGAGAAAGACTGACAAGAAATGCAGACTACCAGCTGATGTGAATAAACAGTTACTGAAAATGAGACAGTGTAGTCAAAAGAGCTCTGGATATTGCTTAAGGCTCAGACAGGAACACGGAATACCAGCTAAACACAGGAACTTGGAGGTTATTCCACCTATATCTAGAGAAACAAGCAGACAGATCAATGCTCTGGCTACAAGTGACCTTTTTAGCTATTTAAACATGAACTTCTATTAGCATTTGAGTACAAATTGTCTTTGTAAAAGAAAAATATTTGTAATTTATGTGAAAATAATCACAGAACTTCTGCATCTTTCTTTTATTCTGTTACTCTCTGCAGCATGTAGAGTCCTTTTTCAGCTTCATCCCAAATAAATGCCATTTGACAAACCCTTGGAGATGAAGCCCTAAACTCCTTTTCATAGCTCTGATTAATGCCCTCCACCATAGAAATCTCCCACATTTCACAAATACTGAGGAAAAGACACTCTTGGGGTAGTTTCATCCATTATGAGGCAGAGTTCAGCCTGGGCTGAGGAACTGCAAGGCAGACTACTGCCCAGCACAGGCATAGGGACTATAACTAAGCCGAATTGCACTTACTCAGTAGCAATACTCAAAAAGGTGTGAAAAGAATAAAGCAAGGCAGAAATATGAGGTTTTGATTCATAGTCCACTCATTAACAAAATTATATTTCCTTCATCAGGACCAATTTCTGTGCATTCTGCCACAAAAAAAATCAAGACAAAAACCAAAGCCACCTCTTTGGTTGTAGCCTTTGTACCGAAACCATAATCTTAAAACAATACTTATCCAGAAACTATCACATGCAAAAAAAGAAACTTATCAGAAACATTTCTATGAAGTCAGTCGTGCAGAAAAAATTCCTTCCTACCCACATCAGGACCTTGTTTAGTATATTCAAAGCATTTGCAAATCTTTGAGTACGTAGATATCCCATTAACTGTATTTTAACTGTGTCCCCAGCCCATGCTAAAACTCTGACCATACCCAATAAGCTTCCCAGTAGAAGCCAAAAAAACCTCCATAGACAGGAATAAAAACCTGGCAGCCTCAGATTGCATGCATCATCACAGCATCAGCAGCTGCTTCCTCATTCAGATGCAAAACAGTAAATCTTGGAGTGCTGCTGCACACATATCATGTGGTTGGGAGGAAACCGGAAAGAACAGAAGACTTGGCATGAAAAATGAGATGCTGACCAGCAGAAAGTTCCTGCCCACCTAAGAAAGCTTCAGCAGTGTAATAACTGCTTTCCATTCTGAGGAATTTAGGAATGCCTGAGTAGCTCAGCCCATATGAGCTATTCTGTTTGTACTCAAAGCTGTCAACATCACAACACAGCCCCAGTCATGCAGCACATTCATTCTCAGCTAGAATGTTTACAGAAACATTCTGATGCAACTCAAGACAAGTGGCTGTCAGAATACCTAAAAGTGTCCTGCAGGTGCTTTTACGTGCAGGTTTTAATTCAAGGAAAGTTGTATCCCCTTTGGGCTCAAAAATCTGGCACAAGGCCACACACCAACTGAGATGCTCAGCTGAGCAGAGGGAATTTTCATTTCTTCTCTCTCACTGTAACTACTTAATAAGAGATAAAACATGGTGATCCGTGACAGAGCAGGAGCAAACACAGAGGCACAGTTGTGGTATTTCTTGTGTGATGGATTCATGAGATTGCAAAGCTGATAAACAATTCCATATCTATTGAAATATCAAGTCAAAAAGTTCTCTATTTTAGGAGCTGATTTTAAAAAAGCAATTCTATTATCTTTCCTGTTGGATGAAGTGTGTCTCCATCAGGCACCTTACTAGCATTCTGACTGCTGCTGAAGCAGCCCCACTCCTATTCTGTGCAAACCAGCCCTGGCGTGTTCTGCCACACCAAGACAAGCTTATAAACGGGGTGTGACTATTGCCAGTGACAGGCACAAGGGCACACTGTACTTCTGATAATATTTTGCTTATGCATTCTATCTTTTTCCAGGCAGCATTATTTCTGCAAATGAGAAATGCAGAGACATGCTTTGGATCCCTGAAAGGTGGGTGATGAAGACAAAATGTAAGATCCAGATGAACAGATAGTTTGTGGTGTACATTCATACTTCCAAAAGGCCCTGATGCTCACCTCTGTCAGGGTGAAGGCATTCTTAAATTAATAATGGAAAACAAAAGTATTAGGAAACCCTAATATAATGATATGGTACATTATCTCTGACACTCACTCTTAAACAATACATTCATGTGCTTTCAGAAAATTAATTCATCATAAACCACCATTTTAAAAGGAAATATTATAATTATCTGGTTAACCATGGTAACTTTCAACAATGCTTTAAGTGCATACTACAGTACTTCGCTGGGTAGAAACAAGTATACTTATCTAATTCAGCAAGGTATTAAGGGTATCTGTCTGACTTAGGCACAGATGAGTAGGTCTCAGAGTTAATGCAGAGCATCTGTTTTTATGGCTTAGCCTGTGACTTGTGATGGTCCCTCCTTTGAAGCTTACTACCAATGGAGTAATGGAAACCTTTTCATCCTTTAAAAGAAATCCCTAGAATTGCAGAGAAAACCTGATAGCCTGTCAGAGTTCCTCCTCTAGAGCAGGGTTTTCCTGTGGTTCATACTTGTGACTGAGTAGCATCCAACAACCTGTGATAGCTGGAACACACAGAACTCTGTCTGGCTTGGCTGCTACTCCCAATCCAGTATCACTGCTACCCATCTGCCTCCATAGGGCACCATCCTCCCCTAGGGGGAATCATCTCTTTCTGTGTTACCTCTGGGAAACCCAGGTTACAGCAACTTTACAGCTTCAGGGAAGTGCTGACAGGAAAAATCCCATATATTTTATCATGATTGAAGATACTAAAGTGCTGAATTTTTTCAGTAGAGAGTCACACTGGTTTAATTTTTAATGGATAGTTGACTTTTTAGAGATCTGCACCATTCTGGATGATGGAAGGAAAGCTATTTTGGAAAGGCTTTTTCAAAGCCTAAATTCTAGAACACTGTTACGACTTCCCAAAATTTACATTCAGACTTGGACATGGAGTACCAGGTTCACAATCCAGACCATAGTACAGACCAGGCTACAAAGGTCATGCTACAGTTAGTGTCACCAGTCCCCTTCCTGCCCATCCCTTGCAGAACACAAGTAATATAAGTGTTTCTTTGGTTGATAAAACTTCCTGCATGCTGAAAAACTCTCCTGCTTTACTTTTGCCCATTCCTCAGTCCCTCCAAAGCACACATTCAGAACAAAACATATTGAAAAAAACCATGAAGTTATTTCTACAATAAATCCCACTAGCAAACCTCCAAGATCTCCAAGTAACATGATGACGATGATATGGCAGGAAGCCTCTGCACAGTGTTAAACTTACAGGCTATATTTTTTACCCAGATGTGTAAAAAGCTTAGCACACTACAGTTCTGATAAGATAAAGTTTTAATTCTATTGTTCTTTCATACATTCATATGCCTATTTGGTGTGTGCTATTCCAGTGACATACGTCTTTCCAGATGTTAATGTTTTATCTTGCCTCTTTTTCCAGTTTTTATCTGATCCATTTACACAAAATGTACTATAAATCCTCCCTCACTTCATATAGTATATCATATGAGACACCCTGATAAACATGCAGATACAGATATATGAAGGCTAGTAAATGTAATAGGAGATTTAGCATGCTACTTGTACAGATATGCTATTATTCTTAATCTTGTGATTAATATGGACTAGCACTACTGTACAGATTTATTTTTGACCATATGCTCTTTAATTGTCATTGCTTCCCCCAGTTTACCCCCTTGCACATCTGCAGCATGTGTGGGCTGGTGCTTTCTCCTTTCGCCTCGGCAAGATGGGAGAACAATTTCTCAGCTGGCCACCACGATGAAGAGAGAATTCCAGGAACCCTGTCTCCAAGGAACAATCAAAGTAAAATAAAGTTTTTTTAAAACTGAACAAACAGAGGGTGGGAGGGAGGAAACTCACTGTCATTGATGTTCTTCATCTGCCCGAGCTCATATTAGCTGGAATATTGTTTAATTGTGAGCCGCTAATGTGCTGCCTCAAACAGCCAGCTGTTGCTAGAGCAAATGGACCCGGGGAAAAGACTTTCAAGTCCAAGAGCAGATGAGCTTGTAGAGAATGTGAAAAGACTACCGCAGCTCTCACAGTGACAAGTCTTACTGATTTAAGAGCCTTTTGACTGTAAAACTTGGCTAAGATATAATTCAGTGGAGACGTTGATTAATTTTGAAAAGATTTACACTACAGTTTTAAATGAAGCCCAAGTTAATTAAGTGTCTTCCTACATTACCACAGAACAGTTCCTCTAAGCTATTTTTCCCCCCTTGTGAACTTTAAAACTTTAGTTCAATAATCTTTTTCCTCAGTCCTGAAATAAATATAAGAGAAAAAAATATATATTGGTGAAGCAATTTTCAAACAAGTTCCAGATTCTTGCAATAGGTACATTTTAAATTTTTTTTTCATCTAAAGAAAAAAAATCTTTTGAAAGGTAAAAAAATTAAACACATTTATGTATTTTGTTCAATTTCCAATTAGTTATAGCATTTATAAAACCTTCCTTAAATGAGACTTCTCTGTGACGAGTGCTGTAATTTTCTATGCAAATCAGATTAATAAATTAAAGAAATTTGCCTGCATATAAATGAGAAAGCAGTCAATTTATGTACCTAATAATAACTTTAAGCCTTCTCTCTGTGAACTTTGCTAGGAATGTTTTTCATATAGACAGATTTACAAAAAAACGGCCAGCTTAAAAAAAAAAAGTAAAAGCTTTTTATATCTGCCATTAAATTATTTATAAACTTGCTTTACAAAGGATCTTTTTATATGATCCCTAATGGGCAGAAAAAGGAATTGAAGCACAAGTCCCAGCTGTGCATGTATCTACATTGCAGTGTACCACAGATATAGATCCCGTGTCTTGTTTGGAGACAAGAAACACTGGGATGAGCAGTGTGGCACTACCTCCTTGCTGTCTCCAGGCCACATCAGTGAGCTTCAGCATGTTCACCTGGGCTTCACTTTCTCCACCTAGCAGGAGTCTAAGTAACCAAAAATTCAATAAAAAGCCAGTTGGTGTAGGAACCCATTCTCCCACTCCCTGATATCTTTTCATTCAAATCTTGCAAAAGCAAGTCTAGCAGTCACTTCCTCCAAGAGGGTAAAGATATCTGTTTCTTCAGAGTTGAAGTGAAACCTTTCCCTCTCTCTCTGGTCTAAACCAGAGGCAAGCACACAGCAATGGACCAGGTTCCAACCTGACAGTCCAGGTACCCACCTGACTCTCAGTGTTGTTGCACCATTGACTTCAAACAGCCTAAGCCTGTTGACATGACCTGAGAATCTGGTCATACTTCTTTTAAATTTATGAGAAAATCACTAATATTTTTAGTACTTGTAACGAGATGCATTTTTGCTGACTTCTGAAATAAAAACCGTTACACCTTACAAGCATTTGCCATTAAGATGTTGATTTCTCCTTTCTCTGCCTCTGTCGAGTTTAAGTTTAAATACAAAATGCCTGAAAACAAACAAACTAAACAAGTTAAGCAGCAAAGAAAAGAGGAAAGAGGGATAACAACAGTGAACAAGATCCTCATAAGCTATGACTAATTGCAAAGTCCCCATTCAAGGGGATAGGAATTTTGCCTGTCTGACAGCTCAGACCCCTGCCATTCAAGTTAGACAAGGAGTCAGGTTAGCTAAAATTACCCTTTTGATTCCAGCACAGACCTCTACTGTGGTCTTGTCCAAGTAACTCATAGGTGTCCTTAAGAGCCAACAGTGGTGCTGCTATAACCATAGTGTTGCCTGCCCCAGTAGGGTGTAAAGAGGAATCCACTGTACTTCTGGTATGCTTAACAACTGGTACAGTAAATCTTCAACCACATTGATGAACAGTTTGCTGCTTTGATAGAAATACCTATTTCCACAAGTATAACTTGCACCTGAGTATCAACTGAAGATCGTGAAGTCTGCCTGGGGAAAACAGGTAATGGTTGGATTGGGTGGCACACAACAGGTCCCCTCTGCCTTTTACCCTGATCTCACCCCCTTCTTTAACTCCTTGCACTAAGATAAATTCATGACAAGCATACGTGAGGGTAAATTGTTGTTGCACTTCTTAAACTTTCATTTTACTCAGTTGTAAGTGACAACAATAAGACACAAATACCAGAAGCATCTCTGGTGTTTTAGTGGTACCTGATTGTTTGGTTAGGACTCTTCACTGTTTCATAGGTTAATAAAGATGAGCTGAGGGAGATATTCATAGCATGCAGACTACCCAAACCATGAAATAGAAGTATAGATACAGCCTCCTTTATACAAGAATGAATGATGGAGGGGCACAGACAGGGGACAGTGACAGAAAACTTACTTGATTATTTTAATTTCCTAAACGATGTGAGATCTGAATGGGTGTTTAAACTTCATATGCTTTAGCATTTGTCTGAAGCTATTATCTCGTTCAAAGCTTTCACCTCTGTGCAAGCCAAAGAGACTCTGATACAAAAATAGTGAGATCTAATCAGAGTTTATTGCTTCTGGTATAAGCACTGCTATAGGGTTTTTTTATCTTTTTTATTAGATTTACAAACTTGAGCATCCATATTTGGGATCAAAAGGTGATTCCTGCACCCTGTGAAGAGTAGTAGGCTGGATTTCTCATACAATAAAAAACCTTTTCTTGTAATTTGTTGGAAAAATAGGTGAGTTTTCATTACTGAAGCAGGGTAAGATAACTTTTCCTCAGATTATATACAAATTGATAATCTCTTTATCTAGGAGGGGGCAAGTCCCTATACCTGGACCTCTAACTACAGTTTCACTGCAATCGTACAGAGTAATCCTATCACTCTCATAGGGGATAGCACTAGGATTGACTACAGAGGAGAAATCTGAAATTTAGGGAAATGAATTTGGTAGCACTAAATCACAAATGCCCCATATTGCTTAATATGCTTTGCCATATGTGACTCAGTCTCTCCTCAGGGCACTTTCATGCAACACAGTTCAACTTACTTCAGAAGAACACCTTTTGATTTACACGTGCAGAGAAGAGCATCAGATTTCCTACTAGATTGGCTCAAAGTGCCAGGACCAGTCAAGGAATCAAGTGATGGGGATCAGCACTCTCACATATAGCACAACAATTTGTCCAAAAAGCCAAAACTGAAACCAAACCTCAGGTGACTGTAAAACTAGAGTGGTAATTTAAGATATAAACCAACACATTTCACTGTGTTGCGACACCAGGCACCCAAACACCACTGAAATTCTTTAACTGAACCGTTTACACCTCGCACATGCTCAAAACCACTCACTTAACCTCTGCTGTGGCTCCCAGGCTTGCCTCACCAACACCGGTAATGAGCCTTTCCAAATCTGCTCGAAGTAGAAGTTGTAGTTATACAGAAGAAAGTGAGAAGACTGTGTGCCAGAATAACAGTGGTGATTTTTAATTCTGTTTTTTTGACAGAAACTGATCCCATGGTTCATAGGCAGAAGCAGTGAACAGCAGTGAATATGAACATTTATTCATATCAAGTGGAGTGGCACAGAGCCCTGAACAAGTTACTCCACAGACTTCCTTTTGTCCATTCTGAGTGATGTACAATGCTGGCTCAAGGCTCCCTCCACTCAAATGTCCCTCACAGCTCACTCTCGTATTTTTGAAGTTTCAGAAATGGTAGGAGAAATCCATTCTCTGGGCCAGCCTTGTTTCTTCTCGACACCTGGCCTTGTTGCTAAAGATCAAGTTAATATTTGGGTTAAGCACTACCAAGTCTGTTTCTAGCCAAGGACCTTTTCTTAGATGCCTGTCCACTGCCTCCTGGACACACTGATTGACCCCTAAGGAGATTCTGGGGGAAAGGACAGAGACACAAGTGCATTCAGCTCTTAGATGGGTCACTGTTTATTTTCAAGAGCACATACTCTGGTAGCCTGAAAAGATTTTAGTAATTTATGAGCCTGCTTGGACAGAACAGTTCTGAGAGTCACTGTCCTTTACTTAGTGCTATTTACCTGATTGTGAAAAAGTATTTTTCTTACAGGGAGATTTTACCCACCATAATTAATTGTGCTATTAATTTTCTTGTCTTTATGTCTTCAGACTTGAAGTCATGTTTCTAGAAGAAACAGTTAAAAATTCCTTCAAAGCAATAAAAGTATTACATAAAAAAATATGGAAAGCAGATAAGACGGATGTTTAGCTCTTTAGGGTCAGACAGCCACAAAAAGAAGGGAAGAGAGTTTTCTATGAAAATTATATATGCATCAGTTATGTCTGTACATGGAAGATATACTCCTTTGACACTGCTATATTTGTAGTATGCTCACGTTTGGTTTTCACTTTTGTTGTTTATTTTAAAGGTGTGCTTTGTACTAGGGTTAAGTCTGCCTAGGGTTAAGAAAAATATATTTTTTTTTTTTTTTTATTGGAGAACACAAGAATATCCAAGCTTCTGGTAATAGTTAAGGAGACTAAACTCTTTGCTGAAATTTTCTAGATGTTACTCAAGGTTCCCAAATTTAGTTTTATTAAATCTCACACAGTTACCACTAAGTCACAAGTAACATGGCATAGGCAAATAGCAATAATATGGTCTAATATCTGTGTGTTTAGTCTGACTTGAATCACCAAATTACTCTTTTTCGGGTCTGTTTGACCTGGGAGGTTTGGACCTGCAAGCTTGATATGCAAAATTTGTTTCTTAATTCCTGCACTCCTTTAAAAGTTATTCATTTAAATAAAGAACTTGACAATAACAAAGAAATGGAAGCAGAAAATGTTGGTTTGGTGGAGGGGTTTTTGTTTGTTTTTGTTCTGGTTTTTTGTTTTTTTTTTTTTTTAATTTAAAAATGTAACTCTTTTAGTGAGGGTTTACAGATAACCACCAAGTACCACAAGTTGGCATATCAAGGTAAAATAATGGCAAAATATCATTACATTGCCATCTGGTGACAGCAAAATGGTTTATTGAAATAGCCAGACAATATGACCTCTGCTCCTGTAGTAGATATACACATATCCATACTGCGCAAACAACTATTTAAACAGGACTGTAGTCCCAGCTGAGTGTATCTGCAGGGATAATTTCATAATAGTACACTTTTCAGTCACTACACATCACTTCTCTTTGTGCTCACCCAGTGTCCTTGAAGTGCTGACACTGCAAATTCTTTGGAACAAAAATGGTCTATTTTTTCATATATATGTATACATAACATATTACACACACCATATATACATACCTATGTATATATGACGTGTGTTTGTATACATACAAGCCACCCCCTTGTATCCATGAAAGTGATGACCAACTGGCATCACAGAAACCTGGGATCAATCCTTCAATATTTCATATGGGAAGCATAGGCCTGAACTTCTCAGTAGATGTGAGCTTTACCGTCACCTTAACCCCCAGTCCAAGTACGGGTGCAGTAGCCAATTTTAAGCTTAGCTGGCCATGTCAGATGGAGCCAACCACCAGCCTCACTTGCCAGCTGGAAAACTCAACTGCGATGCAAGATATGCCAGCACTCTTTACTGTGTGCTCAGCACCACAGCCTGGATCCATTTCCAAAAGCCATCAGGACCAATGGGAAGACGTCTTTGGGCACTGACTCATGTCCTTCGCAAATCCATTGTAGTCAGCCTCCTACCCACATAGGGCAACACTGGCATTAGACACAACAGACATCCCAGTGATTCCTGCATACTCATAGCAGGCCTTCAAGAAATTAAAACCTATCATCCCAAACCAGACAAATAAAAGAATCAAACTTCAGTAATAACACAATTAAGGTTTCTCCAAAGTGGCTGTCATCCCCTAATGCATATTTAGACAAGTAGTGAAAGCCCAGATGCATTATGGGATGATAAAACTCACCTTGGAGGGACTTAATGCTTAATTAAGAGGACGAACACTGCAATAAATGCACTAATGAGATAAAATCACACTAATTCCTAAATCTTATGGAGCCAAAGTGTCAGTCTGAGTTTTAATTAATAGAGTTCTATATGGGTTTCTCAGAAATAATAATAAAACATTGAAGTAGTAAATCACATCTGAAATTCATCACAAACTTCTTTCAAATCCTACAAATTTTTTATTTAGGATTTCACAGTTTGCCCAGTTCCAAAAATGACTGGCCTTTTTCAGATGTAATTTCATGCTACCGCAGCACATTCCCTTTAAATTATAAAACTATTTTATTGCTAGTTTAGCACAACATTTTATATGAATGCTTACCAACACTTCTTTCTCTCCCCTTCCCGTTCTCTTTCCTAGGTCTATGAGAGACACTGAATCCGTCCATAGCACTTGAACATTAAGCTACACACAGCCCATAGCTTGCAATATTTCTCCTAGAAATATGTTATTTTCATCTTCATCAACCTAACCCCCCCAGCCCAATGAAACGATGTTCTCTTTCCAGCCCAAGGGCCAGCTATGTTCACTGGGACACACTGCAATGTGCCTTTCTGCTGTGGTCATGATCAAAAGCCTAGCCAAGTCAACAAATTGGGTTTGGAATAGACCAACCAGCCATTGGTTCACAAAGTTAGTTTATGGTCACCTCTCCACAGTTCCTTACCTTATTTGCTGGCAAAGCTGACCATGTAATGTGTAGCTCTCAGCCCTTGTGTATGGTACCGTGGGTAAGGTCAGTTGTCCTGCACCTGCCCTGATATTTTTCCCGTAATTTTTCACACAAAACTTGAATTGTTTCCTCCATTTCATGATGCTCTCAGGAGATTCATGAGGTAGTTATTACCCATGAGCTGAAGGCCGAGATCATGTTTCTCAGGCAGGGATGGTCTATGCCGTTAGACATGGACATTTCAAGCTCGGCAGGTGGACCAGGGAGTGCACCGCAGGCGGGCAAGGAGGATGCCAAGGGCTCTGGACCCCTGGTGCCCAGTGTCACCTCCATGTCCCTAACACTAGGCTTTGTCACCCTCTAGTGGGCTACAGACAGAGCTTTACTGTCCCATCAGTGATGACCTGCCTCTGGACCTCTGAAGACCACTACGGAGGCTTAACCTTGGGAGTCAAAGTTTCCAGGTTCACCACCCACAGGTGACTCAAACTCTCAGCACTTGCAAGTCTTCTCCCTTCTATCTTCTTTTTCACAAAGAAAAAACCCAACTAACCAAATAAAAAGACAACCACAAAAAAGAACCCAAATGAAACAAACAACAAAGCCCCAAACAAACACCAATATCCCCAAAGCAAAGGCACATCCCAAAAAACGGCAACCTGTAAATTGTTTATGAAGCGGCAATGAAGAAATACTAAAATTATGTCAATGTATACTGCTGGAAGGTACAAGAGTATGCCAACATTAAACTTTTATGTATGTATTTATGTATTATACATGCACTACTCAGCAAATCTATATTAATTTGGAAAAGAAATAAATTAATATTAATATACACATTGCACATATTAAGCAGATTATGACACGTTTTTAGTCTATTAGCACACAAAATGTGCAGCACTGCTCATTACTTGATGCCCTGAAATGCATTAAAGGGGCTAGGACTCTGTGAACAGCTTGAAGGGGAATACAAACAAGATTTTGTCTCCTAAAGTAAATGCATCGGCAGGTTTCTCCAAATAGTTTTCTTATTTTAAAATTATTTTTTAATTCTGGTCTACTGGTACAATTTTCAATGCAGTAACTTCGGTTTTGGGTCCAAATTTTCTTTCTGAGTATCTAAACATGCTGAGAAACCTTGACCTTTTTGTCTTTCATGCATGTAGGTGCAAATGCCTGACTTTTTAGGGCAACTTCTTTAGATAACACCTCTAGCTATTACATAGGCAATCTTTTCTGACTATCTTATTTCATTTCCACAACCAGTGAGCAGTGAACACTGAGACAGAGTTTAGGGCTATCAGGTGATATAGTTCTTTGCAGCACACCAGGATTGTTCTTTCACCCCTGATTCCCAAGGCCAATATTAACATGCACTGCCAAAAAAATTGGCAGTAAAAACACTAAGCCTTTTTACCTTGGAAACGTAAAATCGAGAATAAAAAAAGAGTTGATAAGTGGGACCTATTAACATCATTTCAAGATTAGCAAATGAACCAAAGCCAGCAATCTTTCTACTTAAAAGCTACCATCAGGACTCACAAAATTAAGCCTTTTTTTCTTGTCCTATTTCACGTTGTTATATACTTGCAATAAAATAGCAACTGGAAACTCCATTTAGGGATTGCATCTGCAAGCTGCCAACACAAAATAATCATCCCTGTCTCAAAGATGAAGTATTTGTGACCTAACAAAATTTGATGAGACTTCCTAGTTTTGCTCTTTCACGATGGCAGAGATCCCATGAATGTATGCGATTTCAGAGCATATCTCACATTTCGATTGCACATCTTCTAGACCTTCGCCCTGTCTCAGGTTCACACCAAATCTGAGTCTGTACAGAGAGTTTTCCACCTTGAAGTCTTGGGTTACAGCTCAATGCTTACACAGGACCACAAACGGTGTGGCCACCTACCAACTCAGCAGGTAACCAGATGAGCACCATGTAGCCAAGTCTGCCCAATCAAAGCACAGAATGGATGAGCTAGAAAGGAGCAGCACTGAGGGAAAAAAGCCCTGTCCCCTCTGGCTGGCTGTCCCTCTGTGGGACATGGCAGCCCTTACTCCTGGCTGTCAAGGCGAGGCAGACACTTACAGTGTTTGACTTTATCACAGCACAGCCAAATCAAATGCACAGCCACTGCTTCCTCAGATGTCTATATTTCATTTAAACTGGGATAAAGCAAAGAAACTGGAATATTGTCTCATCATGCATTCTAAATCAGCCAGGGTAGAAAATAATGGGGAGTTAATCAGATCACTGAAACTCTAATTCACTTGGTATTGATCGGGCAGATTCCTAATGGGACGGCAGACCAATTTCAAATTACAGTAAGCTGACTTATCCTGGAATACCAATGACCAGCTCCTGAGAGGAGCCTGGACAGTCCATGGGCTCTCCTCTCATTATGGCACATGCTTGACTGAATGCATCAATGTATAATATGATGCGGCATTTGGCTAATTAATAGGAGATTGATGAAAGGTGCAGTTTTGAAAGCAGAAATCTCACTTGAATAAATGTGGGATGAAGGTCCCTGCAGGGATGAGGTACAAAGAGCCTTAGAAACAATTACAAAAAAGAAAAAAAGGAAGATGGGAGCTAATGGAAAGTAATGCAATTAAACAAGGTTTTTCATTATAATAATCGGAGGCTTCATCACTGAAATCTAATATATGTTGCATTTAACCCTTCACTGTTTTATTTATAATTTATTTACAAAATGCTTTGAATTATGACCATAGTAAAACAGACAGTCTATCCTGAACTGCAAGAAGAGGGAGCCGGGGAAGAGTTATCTTCATTACATTGTGCTTCCGCGTCATTAATTCTTCCTCAACAAACTGTTCTTGATCAAATCCTGCTGTCTTTATGCAATGACAGGACTAAAGAGCTGCAACTGTGGTATTTTTTCCTGCTTGCCAGAGGCACTAGGGTAAAATGGTACCTTAGTTGCTCTTCAGAGCAAAGGATGTCTTTGTCATGTTTGGGATCATATCACAGAAAGTAAGTTGCTTTTAGTTCCTTTCACAAAAATTTATACACTGTAAATTGCATGCCATTTGTTTAGACTTCAAATTATGGTACTTACTGCCCATTTTTCCTATTGTATTTTAAAACTACATCCTCACTATCATTTAACAAGTATGTTTAAACACCTCTGTGTGCACTGAAGCCTGTGTAGACACAGAGTGATACCCAGTAAAGGACTGTCCAAAGCCTTTGTGCTCCATGCTGGCACAGCCCACTGGTTTTTGCTCCAAGACACAGGGTACACTGCTCATGTCATTCAAGTAATTCATTACAGGTAAACAGAAAAAAAATTAATTATAAAAGTAAACAAATTTAGGCATGGGCAGGGGCTCCCTCTATGGTTTAAAGTCACTGTTAGGTACTCCTACAGCCACAGCAAGCAGTGCAGGGACAATTTAGTCTTTACGAGAGCAACTATTTTGCCTGAAGCTTGGAAATGCAAAATATTATGATAAATGCATACAGTGTTTTCAATTACTGGCTCATGTGACTGGAAAATGAACTCTGACTTCTGAAAAATAGAATATATGAACTATTCAGACCAGTAGTTTCAGGTACTTATAAAAAAATAACATGTAGAGTATGAGTACTTTACTAGTCATTCACTTCCAAAAATAGCCATGATGTGGCATGATCAATTAGTTCCCTGAGGCACAGTCTGATTTCTACTTTCTGACTGGATGTTTAAAATAATTTTCCAGCCAAGTAAGGTACCATGTAGTGTTTTTTCAAAGACGTTCATAGAAAAGTTCATTAAACTGTGTGGTGACTCCTAGCAGTCTTCCAATTTTTGCCATGTAACGACCTACCTCTTGTCGTGCTGCACGAGGTCTGTGTCACCCCTTTGGTGTCTGGGAGTACTTCCAGGAGAAGGATTTGTCCTTCCCTCCTCCCCAAAAAGAAAACAGTAATCCAAGCTGGAACTGTGCCAGGCTTCTAACACAGAGGAGAATTTGGAGACAGTATGTATTTCCTTCTGGGATGGAATTTAACTTGCTCATCTGCTCTGGGCGCAAAGATGATAGCGTAGATGCAAAACCCATATATATATATGTGTATATATATATATATGTGTAGAGATATACATACAGGTACATACATACACATACATACATACACTTTGAGATGTACCAGCAGAAAACACCGCAGTTCTTTGTGATGAACCTGATGGTTACATTTTTTTTTATTTTAATCCTAAATTTTCACTTGTTTACAGTCACCTCTAAACTGTGTCCATGAGTCCAAAAGTACCCTTAATCACCACCAGGCAAGGCAGCACAGTTGTAACACAAATGTGCTTATTCTCTGAGGCATAAGCACCCAGGAAGGGTAGCAAGTTGGCCATAGTGAGAGGTGGCAATGACAGAGCTGAAGGAGCGCTGAGATCCCCCAGAGAGAAAAATCAGAACTTCTCCACAGCCTTTCAGTTCACATCTACTGGTTTGGCCAATACCCCTCTCCAACACCCCCTAATCCCATACCAACCTCCCCTAAGTAGGTGTTAACTAATTGCTAAAATCTGGTCCTTAAAGACCCCTCAAGTCTGGGATTATTTGGAATCCAACTGCCTGTGGTTTATTTCTGAAAAGCTAAGTGAGACAGGAAGGCTGGTGCCATAGCACCAACACAAAGGGCAGAGGTCCAGCTGTGCTGCAGCAGATTTCCGGGGAGGCACAGGCAGAAGAGACTGCACAGTCATTTGGGAATATCTCCGATTGCTTTTGGCATCGTGTTTGATGCCAGGTTTCCCCAAGCAGAGGAACTGTGAAGCAAAGCTAATGGGGCAGTTGTCCTTAGAGTAGTACGTCGTAATAAATCCATTTGTGGAATCACGAGGCTGGCAAGTCATTAACAAACAGCAGCTTCCACTTAACCTAACACACAACAAGATCTCATACCAAATTACCATCAACATACTTGCTGTTTACATAAATCCCTTCCCTCAGTGCATTTCCCTTGTCCTTTCAAGCTATCCAAATTAAATCCTCCCTACAGTCCGATGCCAGCAACCAACTGGCAGCTGCTGACTCTAAGGGGACAGTCTCAGAAAAAGAGATGATGAAAATATGCACTTGATCCATCTTGACCTTCTCTTTGGTTATGCTGCTACCTGACAACTACCATGAGCATAAGGTGGAAGACGGTGCTCAGAATGCTCCAGGTATGGGAAAGTAAATTGTCATAGTCCTAAAAGCTGTTTTACAGGACAAAAACATTCAGTTCTTAAAGGCAAACAAAAATAGAAGAAACATCACTGCTGCACTCACATCCAGCCTTAGATGGAGGATTTGTAGTTTTTCCTGAGGGTGAGATTTGACTCTGGTCAAAAAGCCTTCACACAAAATTCAGGGTTAGAAATTCCCATTTTAAAGAGGTTGATAAAGTTGTTAGCTTTGGATTACCCTCATTTTTAAAAAAAGCTGTTTACTCATTTCTGCTGTATTTTTAAAGATTTTTATGCAGTATTTCCTTCTCTCTTTCCATCGTCTTTATTATTTGCTGAACTTTTCAAGTAATTTATGAATATACATGAAGGCATATGCATTTGGTGACAGTTTTTCAATAAAACATTAGAGAGCTGCATTCAGAACTGCTCAGTAATGAACAAAATGTTTCTACTTGCAGCCAGAGCACCAGGGTGAATGGAACTATGCCAATGCTGACTATTTTTGAAATAACTGACCATTAACGAAGCAAGTTTCCAAAAGCTCTGCTCCAAAGAGGTTGAGACATGCAATACTGCTGAAACCTCTTGCCTAACTAGTGGGGTAGAGAAACATTAAGCCATGTACACCAGGAATGTTTCTTTGCCTGGATTCAGACAACCAAATACGTGAGAAGCTTTAAATAGGTACTCAAGGAGCACAGAGAACATTAAGGGAGATACAAGACACACGTTCCCTTCACAGTTGGTTTCTCATGGAGTTCTTCATGGAAAACTGGAATCATTTTAGAAGGATTGACAGCAAAGTAGAAAATTGTTAATAATGTAATGTGGCACCTACTTTTGGAGTTCCACTTATTCCGTGCCAGCTCAGTGCAGATCATGCATCATCAATGGTTGTTTCATCATTTGGAGCAGAAAATCACAAAACTCAAAATACCCCTGATTTACCAGAGAGGATTCAGAAATGCACATCAGTAAGATGTGCACAATATTGAGAAGGGTTGTCCTCCAGCTTTTTTGGCAAGATTTGCTCTAAAGGAAGAGCTCCTGCCAAAACAAACATCTCCACCCACCCCTCAGCAGGAAAAGTAGGAAAAAAATCGTTACTGAAGACAGACTTTTCCTACAGGAAGACTGACCTTTTAGTCTGTAATTGATGGGCTACAAGAAAGGTTGAAGAGAATGCCACTGCATTTAGAGGGTTTCACGGCATCCTCATAAACTTGGATATTGATTGCTCTGCTCCAGGAAGCCCTGGAGGAGACATGATGTTAGACTTCAGCTGATGCTGACTCTTTTTCATAAAGCTATATACATCAGCTAGAAATTGTTATTCATGGATGTTTTAGCAAGATAGTGGTGTTTTCAAAACTGCACAACCACGGACCTAGCACTTGTCAGTGCTGAACAGAAAAAACACCAAACTATTGCTGTTGGCCATCTGCTGCTCATATTCATGACTGAAAACCAACAAGGAAAAAAAAGGGAATAAACATTTCAGCCTGGGATACAACACAGTTTTTTTTCCCCTTGTCACAAACTAATCTGTGCAGAAGTGGAAGTGTTTTAATGTTTTACATTGCCTTGCAAATACAGAGTTTTCAAGTCGCCCTTGAATTAAAAAAATAGATATTTTTCTGGGTGAAGCCTAATGTTGTTTCATATGATCAACCACCCATGAAAACTTTAAAGGTCACAAGAGATATACAGATTATACTTACTGTTATTGTAATTTGAACCAAGAATATTCAAATTCCTTATTAAACTGGGGAAGGGGGAAGACATCAAGAAAGCTTCCCCTCCCATCCTGCCCACCACAGAGTGAGCAGGTGTGGGACTATTATCAGACTAGGGTTTGCCATACCTCAGTGACTGGCCCAGTCACTGGTTTTGCAGGTAGACAACACTGAAACCTTCTCTGCAGGAGGGAAGCAACAGGTCTCCCAAGGGTCTTGAAAACTATC
Organism: Manacus candei; assembly: GCF_025592945.1. Lineage (NCBI taxonomy): Eukaryota > Metazoa > Chordata > Aves > Passeriformes > Pipridae > Manacus > Manacus candei. The sequence continues at coordinate 40,883,207 of NW_026138076.1, read as the reverse complement.
AAAGATCATAGTTTATGAAGACTATACACAGCCAAGTGAAGCTTTAACAAGCCCTTCTACAAATGAGACATCAGGAGTTAAAAAAGAATATCAGCAAGCTTCCAAAGCACATGCTCGTTTGGGTTAGGGAGTTGTTTTTGTGGAAAACTTCATGTTTTGTATCCTGTGATGGCACAGCTTTGGTGAGGGGGGATCTCAGGTAATGTTGTACTCTTCCTTGGGTACTTTGGGTGGCCCTCTCAGTTGAGACATAACCACATCACTGCCTTTGATCCTGCCGTCCCATGCACCAACTACCCAGTTGGTTGATCCTATTCTTATTTCATCCACTGTTTACATGTTATCTTACCAAAAGGTATTCAGGGAACAACAAACTGACTTTGCTTTCAAACCTCTATAGGGTCTAATGCAGTAGCAACTTCTGCTGCAGCATGTGACCAACTTTAGGATTTTTAAATAAATCCCACTATTTTATCTTAAGAAAAGCAGTGTTGTGCATTTTCCCTTACCACATGACTGCAGGAACTGTGATGTCTAAGATGCTCAGCTGGAATTTGGGTAAGGGCAAAAATGAACTAAGTGCACCTATCAGGTAAAAAGACAGAGAAAGAAAAGCCATGACCATTTTCAAGCAATTTTTTGTGACTTCACTTGAAATTTCCCAGCACTTGGCATCCCACCACATCCCCTGCCTCATTTTAAGTCAGTCTGTGCTCTAGTTTTCCATCATCTGTCTTCATCTCTCATCTTGATGCAACAAATATGTACACTTGCGACTAAATACTTCAGTGGGACAGATTTCCAAGCTTGAAGTTAACTACCCAAATTTATCTATGCCTCTTGGATCATTTTATGTAAACAGATGATGGAAGAAATATGACTTTCTCCCCTCTTAGGCTGAGCACATTCTACTGTGACAACAGAGCACTGAGTATGCCAGATGTACATGAGCGCAAAAACGCACAAATACATCAATTGCCACTGCCTCCCACTACCTACATCCAGGCACACTTTGTAAGTATCTAAGTATTGATTCCCAGAATTTCTCCAAGGAACGCCAAAAATAATAAACAAAAAATAAATCAAAAGCAAAAGCCTCTTTCCATTATGTATTAAATATCCTTCCATGAAGTTAGAACAAATAGGAGATGTATATAGAGTGCAACGGAGACATAAATCTAGTGTCGTAGTAATCGATTTCTGCCTTGTACTTTTATTTCCAGTAAATAATGATCTTCAGATCTTTCATGGTGGCACTACTGTAAAGTCTGCTAAGGGAACACAGGCAGTGTTTCATCTTTGATATAACCAACAATAACGCCACTCTAAAATCATTACACTCACTTATTTCCTGTAGCACACTGGTAACAACATTTAGCAGGATCAAAGGAAATTTACAGAGGGTATCCCCTCCACTAACCTCCATCCAATCATGGATATGATCAATAACACATTTTGTATTGTTCAGCAGCGTGCAGAAGGTACAGATTTCTGCACAAAATGATGCAGCTGTACATTTCTAGTCACTCTTCAGTTTTCTAAAGATCACTACAAGCAGAAGTCATGCCTGGTTAGGTCAATTATATTTAGAGACACTTCTTGAATGTAAATTGAAAGCAGAAGAAACTTCCCTAACCAATCTTATTTTCACAAAAATATGCATGATGTTTTATTGCTAGTGCTGTGCAAAACCCTAGTGTTCTCTTCTTCATTCAGTCTGAAATAGGCTTTTTGATTTGGTGCATGATCAAATGAGCCTATCAAGTTATAAACTACAAATAAATTAATTAAGCAGCAACCATGGATTACTATTTACATCCTTCAAAAAAACCAAACACCAACACAAAAAGAAGGAGCCAAAAAGAAAAATTAAATTACTTTGAAGTCAGTATCATAATCACCACACTTTCCAATAGATCATTAAATGCACACATTTCATGACTTGGCATCAATTGAGAGCAAAATGTCAACCTTAGACACCAACAGGTTAATATAGCAAGTTAAAAGAAAAGTCCTGAACAATTTGCCTGTGATTTCATTGAATACAATCCAGGATAGCTGCTCATCATTCTAGCCACCATAAAGAACAGGTGAGTCCATCTCATCTAGCTCGACATGACAAGAAAAGAAACATTTCTATTAAAGCCAGCTCACTTCAATGGTCAGTAGACCAGTAGAAAACAAGACAAGGCAAGGTTTGTAGGTGGAATATCTCTCTCATTTACTTTAATATACTCATCTCAGATTCTAATCAGACAAGGAAAAGGCACCTTCTCCCCATCACTGTTACTCTTCCCACTTAAAGCTCTCAATTGCCTAAAAATACTATTTCAAGTTACAAAACTCATTTTGTCAAATCTGAAAAAATACTTGTGGATTTACATTGTCAGCATCCAATTTGGACAGTTAATCTTTAGCTGAACTTGTCTCCTAAAGATAATATATCCTAGAGATAATATACTAATAGAGATAATAGACACAATATACTTGGCACCTAATTTGCCGATATTCCACTACTGCCATTTCGCTTTTTTCATTTTGAGCATTAATTATAAAAACAATATGTTTTAGTTTAAAAACAGTTTAGTTTAAAAACTAACCAACTCACATAACAAGGATCAAACAGCTTTTTATACACAGGAGATTAGCTTCACTCAGACGCAGTAGGCTGTTCCAGAGGTACTGTTATCAGAGACAAAATCTATCCTCAGGTATAACTAAGGAAATGCAGATATGCATAAATCCAACTTTGAACATAAAGCACTGGAACAGAGCTGAGCTGTAATATCCAAGTAGCCCACCTGAAGTCCTAGTTACACGCTCTCACCTGTTTAATGTGCTACGACTTTGGTGTCAAGGCGATTTCTCAAGGCAGTCCAGTGTTTTACACTTGTGCACTTTCACAGAAGAGAGGTTTGTCCTTTTCTTCAATTTCTTTGGCCAAGGCAGCAGCTGTGGCAGGACAAAATGACAACTCTGGTGACAAGTCAATTTGTTCCTCCAAGTGCTTGTGAGTGTAGGAACAGCAACTGGTGACCAGGTACACCCCGAGAAGCCCTACATCAAGAGAGATCAGCTCCCCTCTATTACATTAGTATTGTAGCAATGGGACCCATTACAAACCTTGGAGTTCCACGCCAGCTAATAATTCCTTTGACAATAATTGCCACAAACAGAATTTCTTTGTAGACTTTGGAGTTTTCCTCTGAAACACAAGAGACCTCAAGATGCGTAGCAATCCTGAGCCAAAAGAATTTAAACATTTCATCTTAAGGAGATGTTCTGAAGTTCCAGGCTAAAACAGTTTATAAAGGTCATAAAAAATTAACTTATCTTGTTGACTGAAGCTTTTTTTAATGCACTCCAAGTTACAAAGGAATCACAGCTGGACCCTTTAGGTCAATGGTACACCATATTTTTCTCACATTAGCAAGGATAGCAAATATCTACATTTGGATTTTGCCACAGCAGTTGGCTCTGATTCATTAGTCTTCATGACTGAATATAAAAGCACAGAACTAGTTGGGTAGGTATATTTTGTACTTGTTTCACTGAATAACCTTGCAGTTGTTTTCCACAAGAATTTAATAAGAAAATTGCTGAGGCAAAAATCATAACTTAGGTTTAGTCAAGTTCTTTCTAAGCTCTTAGAAACAGTACTCTGATTCAACATGCTCAAGACCACTTAAAAAAGCTAGAAGGACAATACTTTGTCTGCAAGAAGAGACTTGGTTACAGGGGATGCAATCTAATGAGCTGAACCAGCAGGTGCACTTACATAGATCTATTAGATCCCACATGGTTAAGCTTATGGGGGCGATCTTCTAAAATTCGTTTTACTTTTTTGTGCTTTTCAAGATTCCCAACTTAGAGTAAACCTATTAGAGATGACATCCCTAAACTACATCATCATTTGTAGGAGAAGATTTGAAAGCAAGTCAGGCCTTCCAAGGATGTCATTAAGGTTGTTCTTTGAAGTAAATTGAATTCTCCGCATCTGTATTAAGAATGAGATCCTTGGTACTTTATGATATTACATTACTGAGTAGAGTGGATAAAACCAGAGTTTTTTTCTACATTACCTTTTTAAGCTGAATTTTTCCCCCACTTTGATTAAAACAGATTCCCATTACCCACATTGTTTATTATTATTCAATCCAGACAAGGGTCACCATTCGCATCCTCCCTTCATCACAAAGATGACAACAGAAATCTGACATGGTCCTGATTTCCAAGTGCACTACAAAACTCTATGTCAAGCTTTGCTTTCCTCCAAACAAAGCCTTTAATCTCTGTTGAGGAACAGAGGTCTTGTTGGTCATGAAAAAAGGTGCCACAGAAGATCTCTTGTTAAAGTGCAGATGCCAAACTCTTGCCTTCTGAAACAGTAGTAGAAGAGGAGAGTGGGCTAGAAAGGAGGAGCCTGAAAATGTATACGTATGGCCAGCTTCTGGAAGAATTTCAAAGCATTCAATAAGGTTGTTTTTTCAATATGACCATCCCCGTGGCTGTACCCTCCCAGTAATCACAACAGTCATGTCCTTTGTACAAGTCAAAATTTATTCCATGGTCATAATTGCATACAAGACTACCAAAATGTGTAGATCTCTCAATCTCTGAAAGCACATTATAGAGCTGGGTGTGCTCAGATATCACCATTATTAACTAGATCGTTTGTTTAAACAATCCTGAAGCAACTAAAGTTTTATTTGTTCTTAAGTGGCCCTGTAAGCCATAAAATTTTGGATGTTGTTCAAGAATATTTTCTATAAAACAGAGAACCACACTTTTTGGAATAAACAAATAAAGTATTTCAAGGTAACTGCTTGATCTGAATGGGAAATAATTTAATTTTTTTAAAATTAAAATATGGATGTACTCTATTGGACCTGATCATCCTAGTGTCAGCTGGGATAGAGATAATTTTCCTTCTAGTAGCTGGTACAGTAGCCATAACTGTGTTTCGGATTTAATAGGAGAATAATGTTGATAACACACTGATGTGTTGGCTGTTGCTGAGCAGTGCTTATCCCAAATCAAGGACTTTTCAGTTTCCCATGCCCTGCCAGTGAGAAGGTGCACAAAAAGCCAGGAGGGAGCACAGGGAGAACAGCTGATCTGAACTGGCCAAAGGCTCTACTATAGAGTGTTATGCCCAGCAGGGAATTGGCTGAGGAAGGTTAATCGCTGGTCAGGGACGAGCTGGTCAGCAGGTGGTGAGCAACTGTGTTGTGTGTCACTTGCACTTTCTTGGGTTTTATTCCTCTCTCTTTTTGTTAACTCCATTTTCATTAAAATTATATTCTAATTTATTTCATTTATTAAACTGCTCTTATCTCAACCTGCACCATGGGTGGTTGTGAGCAAGCAACTGAGTGGTACTTAGTTGATGGCTGGAGTTAAACCTGGCATGTTGGATTAAAACTGTGTTAAATACTGGTCAGCAGTGATACTTAAGGGAAAAGGGTTACAAGCAGGATGATTATATGCCATATTAGCATTACAGATAGACCACAATCACAGTTTACAAGTGATACGTCCTTTCTAGTTATTCAGCAATGAATTTTCTTCGTGAAGAATTTGATGGGACATTTCCAGCAAGCTTTAAATCTACAAGAAAGGAGCTTGTGGACAAATAGAAAATGTAAAAGTTGAAATATCGCTCTTCATATAGACTGATAGTCTACTTTTCTTTTTATCGACATCAAAAGTGCTTTGGGACCCCAACCCAAAATGCTGAGTCCCTGTGAAGTGTGGCATGACACAGACATCATCCAAAGATGCTTAAGCTAGGTAACGAGTTAAGTGTGATGAAGCTGTTACCTGCATATTTCACAGATGGGGACTGTATGGACATAATTACACAGGAAATCACCAAAGTTTATACAAAAGGTCTATGGCAGACCTCTGACCTCAGTTGAATTTCAAGTTGAAGCTCTCCAGTGCCTTGTCTGAAAGATTCCCCCATCCTCTCCTTGTAGCCATGATAGCTAGGCCAAAAAGGCACAGATTTTCATCAGTCTAACAAGATCTTCAACTTGAAAGAGTTCAAGGAAGGCAGTATATAACCCACCTCTTTCTACCAGGCAAGAAACATGAAGACAGTTCACTGCTACACACTATTATCATATCAATGCCATACTCAATTCTACAACAGAATGAAGTGACAGACATTCATTGAGCTTTACTTTCCTGATCACTGGTTCTACAGCTATAGGAAGACAAACATCTCCCTAATGAAAACCAGACTCCATTGCAATGTAACTTTGCATCAATATGAAGGAACATAACTCTCCTTATTTTTTACAGGTCCTGGTATTTGATATCTGAAACCTTTTCATATAATGAATCATCTATTGGTCCAAAGATTAACCTATGCCCTCATTTTATTAGGTCACATCCCTCTTGCAGATGCAATCTCTGCCAACTACAGTAACTACTTTGGTAAGGTAAGAACTTAAGATTAAAATGCTTATAATAAAACTGAAGATGAAGAGAATAAGCAAGTGATATCACCACCCATCTGCTCAAGAATATCTGGCTAACTTTCCAAGTTCCATCATAGATGATGACAATCAAAGCAATAAGTTGCCTAGGCTCCAATTCAGCCAAGCACTTTGGCAGGTGTGGACTCAAAATACACAATTAAAAGCATTCCAATCCATCAAAACACTTAATTTGTACTTAATAGAGGAAAATGAATAAGTCCTATTGACTTCCATAAACATGAGTAAAGGATAATTAAATCAAAGTGAGCTGATGTATCAAGGTCACACTGTGGAATCCCTGACCTTTCAGAATGTTTTCAGCACATTTCACAGTGAAAATGCTCACAGAAGGAAAATGTAGGTGGCTAACAGTAGTGGTACTTTAAGCCTGTATAGTAGCTGCCCAATAAACGGCTTAGGAAACAGTTATTGAAATGCATGACTGCCCATGGGGCAGCAGGAAAACATCACACACATTACACAAGCAATGTTATCCATTGCACAAACTTGGAAAAAGTCAGGCAAAAAGCTTCAAGTGATTTGGAAATTCACTCTTCAATGCATTATCAAGTCTAAAAAGACTGTTGTCATTTTATAATTCTAAGTATATGCCACCCTCTGGGTTGGATCTTATTTTTGTCTTATTCAACTGTTAATGTCTTAGGTGTATAAGGTTATTTTTATGCTTCTTTAAATAATAATAATAATAATAATAATAATAGTAATAATATATTTTTGTATACCCATAACTCAGATTAACAGTCCTTACTTAAAAGAAACGACTTTGAAGTCATTTAGAGTTCTGTAAGGGTGACATACAATCTTCACAAGTGCCCTGTATGTTTTAAATGAAAGTAACTATTGTTTAATCCTTGAAAGCAGGTATGCTCCTGGATGCTTTCAAAGTATAGTTTCAAACAGCATTTTAAAAGTCCTTAGGGACCTTCCAAAACTTAGATCTGGCCATAAATACATTTTTTCACTCATGAGTCCCTCTCTACAACAGATCTCTTCATCTTTCCAAGGGATCTCATCAGTGATAATTGAGAACAGATTTCAGGCCTCCTAGTGAAATCTGGCCTTATGCTCTTCCTCAACACTTACAGTAGTACTCATGTTCTGCTTTGCCAGTTTTTTCCAGCAAACAGACCCTCAATACCATGGGCCTTGTCCAGCATTCAGCTTTCAAATCAGAATGTAAGATCTGTATGAACAAATTAGAAGGATCCTACAAAGAAAAAGTTGGTATTAGCTAGTCTGATACAGAATTCTTATTCTGATACAGAATGCTGTAATTGTAATTGAATGCTGTAAGTAAAGATTACCATTTAGCACCATAATGATACAGGAAGAGAGAATTCTAAATACCTGAGATGTATCACATGAGATTTATAAGACTGGGAGAAGTCCAAATGTCCAAGGTTTCCAGAGACAATTTTGACCACAGAGTTTAGCATCCAGACCTTATGTTAGCTGACAGGCCTGCAATTAGCTGGAGTCTAGTCCTTGTTTTATTATTCCATCTTTAAAATGGGAATTAGCCTTTTCCACCATCAGGAACCTCAGTTACCACAGTCTGTCCAACATTTCAGACAATAACTGCAGTGACATCAACCAGCATCTCAGCATCCACAGGCACATCCTATCCCATTCGTTCCCAGAAACTTGTCTACATAAATATGGTAGCCCGCCTCGCTCTCTTTGGATCTTAAACTCTACCAATTCACGACAGTGCAGCCAGCACAGCCATTGGCTACCATAGCCCCTACCAGGTCTTGGTTACTGTTAAGAAATAGATTCAAGCAGAGGCCCTCCTTTGGAGAAGAGGAGTTGAAGAAAATCAAGGTTTGATTTCTTGGTAGTTTGTGACTGAAAACTGTGTGCTGCTTGTTTGGAAACAAAGGCAAAATTAAACTAAAGAATAAGTTGTTAAGAATTATATGCCTTCTGTTAAATTATAAATTATACTAGTAATCAAGTGTTAGGTTTTAATGCAGTGGTAGGTTTTTGTCCAAGATAAGATTTCTGCACAAGTGAGTAAAGGCAAAGAAGCCTAATTTCTGATGCTAAAGGAAAGTAGGTTTAATAGGTTATTACACATGCTGTCACTTACTATGTAACCCACAGTTTTCAGTTGGAACTTAGACTGAAACTGGATCACCAATGGAACTGTAGATTTTCTTGTCCATCTCAAGAGTTATTGTTTGCACTCTTATTATCACAACCTGGAGTCCTGCAAATCTGGGAGGCAGATCCTTGCCAAGTACAAGCCTGCACTCATGCAAGGAATTCTTGTAGGGTACCCCCAGGCTGCATCTGCTGAGAAAAAAGGATGAGCTCCAAGCCTTAACTGAAGTTGAGGGGCTACAGCGAATGCATGAGACCCTCACTTATTCAGGCACACAAAAAAGCCCCATCTCAATCCAGTTGAAACACAAGTGCTGTGAAAAGACTTTACTGGTTAACTAGAAACTCAGCATCTCTCCAACAAACTTCAGGCTCACAAAGCAACCAAGATTTCAGCAGAGTTTATGAGGAACAGTGTTTATGATTCACTGGACTAAAACAACCACCACCACGAAGAACTTAGGAAGAGCCATCTGTAATAAATAGATGGAAGAGCAATACCCAATAGCCTGGCTCCGGGAGAAAGCCCTGCAGAGGAATTTGTACACTGTTGAACACAAATGCATTTGCATGTTCAAACAGAATGTATTTATTGCCTTCTAGTCCCTTAACTTTGTTGACCTGGTCCAGGCTCTGAATGCTCCCATGGAAGGTGACCTATTTTCAGAAAGGGTACCAAACTACCTAATCTTTTTCTTTCTGTTTGCGTTTTTATTCCACGATCATCTTTGCTTTGCCTTGTTTCATTACTCCTCTATCCTGCTAGCCTCACTGCTTATCTAAGGGAAAACTAAAAACCTCCAACAATTCCATCTCAGCTCCTCATAGACAGTGTATAAATAGCACTGGTGTATACTGGTTTGCCCAAACACGAGAAGGTCAGAAAAAACATTTTCTTTTGAGATGAAAAAAAGGAGGTAAAATCTAAGAATTTTAATAACAGTCTTGACATGAGAGCAACATAATACCAGCCTGAATTACACTTGGTACCAGACTCTCATTGGAAACCCTAGATTGCTTTGTTCCTGTCCCTGACATAATATTCAAGACTGGGTTTATATTTGCACGGAATGGGGCTGTTCACTAGAGTCCATGCAAATCAAACACTTGATTTATGCATCATTCCACTGGAGGGTGTAACATTAAATTTAATTTTGTAAGAAAAGCCTGAAGTGCCTCTACGCCTGGGGCTGACATTGTGAACTAGGGAGAAAGGTGCACAAGAATTCATTACTGTTTCCAATATGCGAAATGCAGCATTTGAATGAAACATTTGTCTCTTGTCAAAAGGGAGTAATGTCTGTTCTTTGTAAAAAATATTTCTCCCCCCACTTTGATTTTATCGCCAATTCAGCATATTGGGAGCTGAGGTTACAAGTGTAGTTCAGACTTGCAGTGGTGGTGCGATGAATTACACAGTGAAATGAAGAGACATTGGTTGGGTTGAAGTACAGCTACAGAGTAGAGATGATGGCGGGTCTGAATGCCTCCAGATAGAAGCACTTAATTAGAACAATTAAGACTAGCGCTGTTTTTTCCTGAGCTTATTCACTAGTTTCACAGAAAAGTCTTCTGTTGCCTTGATAGACTGTTTTCGTTTACCTAAACCTCCTCCTAGTGTTTAGTTCTGAAAACAAGCTTGAAAACACCAGGCAAAAGTTTTCCAAACTTCATGTCAAATCATATTCAAGTTAAACTTCTCAAACACTATTAAAGGGTTTCCAGTCTGCCTCTCAGCCTAGGCAAGGCATCATCAGACGAGCTTCAGTGAGAACAAGCCTTTCCAGTTAAGCAGCCTTTTTTAGTTGCAGATCATTAGGAAGTGTGTCATCCTCCCTCAAAGCCTTCCCATATTTCAGATATGGATAAAACAATACAGAGTTGAAGAGAAAAAGGTTGAAAGCAGAGCAAGAACTAAGCATGGTCAGCACAGAAGTTCTTGCTACACCACAGCATTCTTGGGTGCCACTCCCATCAAGGAGAGCAACAGTAGTCCTTCCTTTCCACCCCCATTTTTTTCCCTCCTTTCCCCCCACTCTGCTCTCTAGCAAGCTGAGCTAGGGCATCAGTTGCCCTAGCTGGGCATCACCCAGCCCTGAAAGTAGGAATTGTATTGCTACCAGAAAACCTGAATTCTAGCATCCAGTGGACATCATTACTACTCCAATAGAAATAATTGGTCACTTTACTGTTTTCTATTTCATCATTCCAGTGGAATAATTTCTTATAAGACTTCTGGTACAGTCTGTATCAAGTGGTATTAGACAAAGCCCCTGAGCCATTTATAATCATCTGGTCCAACAGAAGGGAAAGGTAATGGTACAAGGTAAACTAGCCAAGTGCTTTGGCCAGTACTGAGCAGTGCTAGAATTTAATTGTATTTGAATGAAGATTTGTATGGCAATGCAATTCTTATTTGATTTGCACACTCTGCTAAACTCAGAAAAATCATCCCTTGCTGTCTATTCCTAAGCCCCACCCGCTATCCTACAGCTGTGAGCAAGCGCGCATAAGAAAGTTAGGTTTTCTCTGAAAGAACACAAGTAAGTGTAATGCAGTTTTCACCCTATTTTCCTGAAGCAGGTTGTAAACTCATGTGTAGAAATATCTTTCAAAATTATTGTTATGTGTCATAGGTAAGTAAAACTTAATATTTGCAAAGTGGTTTGAAAAGTGCATGTGGTTTTGGCGTGTTTTCTCTTCTTGAAAACGATTACAGAAAAAGCTTTTGAACAGTTTCTTTTCTGTGCTGAAACAATGTTTTGCTTCAAAAATAATTAATATCTGAAGAAGTTAACAAAAATGAAATATTTCAGAGTCACAGGCAATATTTAACATTTCCCACAGTTCACTGTGGTTTGGTTCTCTGTTTCAGTAAGGGTATTTGTACCCTGGGGTCAAACCCAGAGAATTTTCTGATTTTTCAGTTCAGGTAACAAACCCAAGCTCCTCCACCCACTCACACAGCCCTACAGCCATGACATCCCTGCCCATTCTGTCCTGCAAAATCAGGCTTTCAAGGTCACTCTGGAGCATTCATGTCCCACGAGGCCAAGCTTCTGCATAAGTTGTTCAGCTTGCCAAACCTTGATAGACTCTTGATCTGAAATCTTGAAGCTATTTTCTTTGTTCAGCTAATGAACAGTATGGTGATGAATACACATAAGGCAAAATTGATCCACTTAATTCATCATTTGTACATATGTATGGATTTAAGCCCTTTTAAATGGATTCTGGGATTAAACACCTATGCCTACATTCACGAGCTGTTAAAAAATACCTAAGGGCATTGTGGTAAGTTTTGTACCTTAATTTCCGAAATTAAAAGACTGACCCCACGTTTAGCATTTGCAGTTTTTAGAAAACAAGGCGCATTTTGCTTGCTTGTTAATTACTGCCCATGCAGAGCTTTACTGCAGCTGTATGGCTCTGTTTCCTCTGGTCCCTGCACCCAACCTCAATGTAAGAAGTACAAAAAAAATAAAGAAAAAGAAAGAATCAAGGCAAAAACTTGTTAGCTACAAACAGAAGCCAAAATATTAAGAAAGGAAGAATAGAATGGCAACCCTTGGGGTGAAAATTTCATTCCTAGCTCTGTGTACCATTAACCCTGATTGTCTTTACAACAGTCCTCAATGTCATACCTTCAAATGGCCTTTCCTGTATCACTGACCTTGCTCAGAAACAGCTTTAAGTAAACTTTAGGCAAAGGAAGTCCTTATACTTCTGGAAATAGAATTCAAGAAGGAAGGCCCTAACAGGTACCTCAGTTATCTGTCTTCTGTTTAGAAGACGCCGATTTCCACAATCGATGGAATCCCCTGGTGATTTTAAATTTTTCAGTTTACTGAAAAATTTGGATTTTTTCTCCCCCCCCGCTTAAGTTGAAGAATTTAAACTGACCAAACTCTGATTTTGGACTTGTTTTTTTGATTGTCGCAACTCTGCAGAAACTGACCGAAACTAGCCCAGTCTCAGTCAGGTTTCAGACTGAGACACATCATACCAGTTGCTTCTGTGAGAACAAAAAATGATTTGGTAGTACCATATAGGGCCAGGTCAGACATTGAAAGAACTCATGATTTTCAACATTTGCTACTCATAGCATTTGCCTTGTCTTTGTCACTTCATTAAACTGTTTCTCTCTGCTAACTAGAATCATGAGAGAGTTTTAAAGCCATTTTTCCTTACAATCTATAGCATTAATAGTCATGCAAAGCAAAAGTTTGGACACCTGCTCCCCTTCTAGGAAGCCAAATAGCTACTGTGTTAACAGCAGGTCAACATCAAGCCTTGCAGTTTGTTTCTCAACCAACACAGGATATTCAAGCATCTGGAGGAGATGCACATGACAGACAAGCTGAACCCACATCAAATGATTCCCGAGTTATTTATTTATATGTTCCACAAAGGCAACAGACATGACTACCTCTGAAGCATACTTAATTGAGGAAAATGTTTTGATTTTAAACAGCATGAGTGAGAAAATCTAACACAGTTTTGGTAAATTGCTACTAGAGCTATTTTCTCTCACACTACTATTTGTTCAGTTCCACATAGCAACTTTCTCCTCTGTGATCCAGGTCTGTGTTTCTGTTCCCTGCTGAAAATTTTACCTGCCATGACTTGTTCTTCCTGCCAGGTCACTAGTAGTGTAAATGTGTCAGAGCCAAGAATCAACCCCAACAGATCCTGCTGGAAACTCGTTCACTGCTCAGGAATGAGCAGCTGCCCAGAAATAGCTTCTGAGACTTAATCATACCAGTGTTTCAAGCAATACCAAGTGCTGCACTAACTTTGCATTATCCTAGTTTCTCCATAGTCTCACAGTAAGTATACATTTCAAGATTACTATCAAACAAGTCCTCAGTCAATTCTTGTACAGTTCTTGAAAAACAAATTATCAGAACTTTGAGACCCCCTACCCTACCACTGCAGAAGCATCCACCTCAATGTTGCTGTTTGACAACATTTACACTGTGGGAATGGAAAGCCAGATCAACATCACATGATGACCATCTGACCTTTACTGCAAATACAGAATAGAGACTTTGCCTGATAAGGTTGACTTTCTTATCTCTGGTTTTATTCTCCCTCCTGCAACAGACCAATACTATTCCTGAGATACCTTTCATTCCTATCATAATTAAAAAGATGTGTTTACTAACCTCAAGTATGCCAGCCACATGTTTCTCCTTGCACCTTTTTGTTTCTATGCCAAATTTCTATTATCCTTATCTTCTGATTTGTATTAATTACCACCAGCTTTCCTTTCTTCCATGTGATGTCCATGTTTCTCTACCTGCTTTCAAGGTCCTTTTCTAAACTAGACTAATTTCTCAATTAGGATGCTGCCCTTCCTCTCCCAAATAATTGCTGGTGAGGAGAGAGTTGACAACTCAGTAAAGGGCCATTAAGCAGTTTAATAGTTTTAAGGTATTTTCCTCACATGCCTTTCAAGTTTGCCACTGGGCTACGGAGTTTAGACCCAGCAGGTTTAAATACTCTTGCCACATACCTGTCATGCACTAGTCAAGCTCCATTTTACCCTTGGGTAAGAGCCGTAAGGAGCTGAAAGCAGAAATTCCCAGTAAGCAACAGCACAAGGAAAAGGTCTCCTGGTTTCTAGCTGAAATCAGTTCACAGTTTATATCCATGGGTTTGTGCTGACAGTAGCCTCTTTTGCAGAAATTTACTCTCCTGACAGATTTATAGGAAAAAATGATATCACCTCTGAATACTGCTAGGCTAAGCAAGCCATGTTCTTTCAGTTCTGGGATGATAGTCAGATCAGTCCTTTAATTATTTCCAGGCATCTTTTTTGCACTTGATTCACTGAGAATTCATCTTTTCTGCACTATATCTGAACAGTATTGTGTGTCCTGCTTGATGTCTCCCCAATGCCCATCACCTCAGCGCTCCACAAATTGACATCTATCTTGGTTAGAGCTATACTTATTTCTCCTACAGCCATCTCACTTTAGTTATCCCAGAGCCATCCATTCTATCATTCATTCCCCTCCTTTATTGTCAGCCACCCACAAATTATATTTTCTCATCTTATTATAGGTGAACTCGATATACAAGGCACTAGGTACGTTTTGTGCTCTTGTAGAGCCATTTGTTGTTTTTTTTTTTTATTCCAAACTTCAGTACCTTCCTCTTCTGCTTTGTGATATCCCAGTTCTTCTGCTAACTCCCATATTCTTCTATCTTTAGCACAAGTGAATGTGCTTAAAATGTCACTGATGAAAATTTGAGCAAGAGCCATCAAAGACCAATCCTAGATGGGAAAAACCTTTAGCAACATTCCTCCAGGCTTTGTGGCTGCCCTGCCTTTCATCAGTGGCACATAACTGCTTCTCTAGACCCTTTGCACTTTGATCAACCCCTGTTGCTATCTGTCTTCACTAATCATTTCCCATATGGGAAGCCTGTTGGACATCCTGCACCTGCTAAATAGTCAACCTCTCCTATTAAAAACAGGTACCAGCTTAGTCTGTCACAAATTGTCTTTAATAAATAAATAATCAGTTTTGATCCCATTCAGCATTTTCATGCCATCTTCAATTACTTTTATATCAACTGCTTAGACTGTTCTAATTGAGGACAATGTAATTTAAGCTGCTTACAACAAAGCAGAAAACACAGATGTTACATCTACTGCTATCCAATCATTCAGTACTAAGGCAGAAAAATAACCAAGTCACCTTTACCTAATCAACTATTTCCTATCAGAATAAAGCCAAATATATGATTGTCTCACCCTCAGTGAATTGTCTGGGAACTATGCCTCCATACTCACTTAGAAATGGCATCAATATTTTACCACTTCATGGCTTATTTCAATACATGAAATAACCAACAACATTATTCCCACTGGAACTTCCTGTAAGAATGAGGCTTTAAAGGAGTTGTTGATTTTGGGTGATTCTTGTGTCTCCTCTTTATCTATATATGCCCTATAATGATATTTGAATCATCTACTCTCTAACTAAAATATCTCAAATAAGAGGAAAGGAGGAAGATAGAGATGCATAATGCAAGATACCAATCTTCCTGTTCTTTGCCTGATACTTGCAAAGATACTGTTCAAAACAGATACAGATACTCACAAAACTATTCTAGGAATTATGGTTTTCAAAATATACAAGCAATATAGGACTAAGAGGAATTAGCAGCAGGGTAAGACAGAATGAGGAGCAATATAATCACTGACCAAGATAACATATGGGTTTTGGTTAGATTTTTGGCTCTTGATCAAACCCAAAAAGTTCAGAAACTGAAGCATGACAAACTCGTGCTATGGATGAAATTTGCATTTTTAGCAGCAAGACCAAGTACCTCTAAAACCACTTCCTTTTAAACAGAAGAGTGCCATGTTCTTAAATGAAAGTTAGGTTGTTTTAAGAAGAGAAACTGCAAAGCAACACAACCACCTTGGGCTTGATGTAGGATTTATGAGTGTGCCTGAAGTGAAGGCCACACTCTTGCAACCACCAAAGGCTTTAGTAGTTTAGTTTGATCAAATGCCTCCTGAATGAAAAACAAAAAAAGTGAGAGTTTTCTTTTCTAGATGTCTCACTGGCAACAGCCTCTTACTGATTATTTTCTGTAGCTGATAGACTAGCCATGCCAGACTAGTAGTAAACACAGTTTATCAAAACAGGACATCAGAAGCCACTAACAATCCTTAGAAAACTGTTGGTTCCCAAGACAAGAAAGTAAGAGGAAGAGGTATTAAACAACAAAAGTCTAAGGATTAGGTAGACCACTAGTGAAAATTGACTCCTCTCCAAGTTTTTCATTTGCCAGCTCTTTACAAATGGAATTGGAGCCGTGGTTTTTATTTTTACTGAAGACAGCAGCACAAAACAAATCTATCCAGAAAGGCAGTAACAATGCCAACCATATACACCAGATCTCTCTATAGTGCTTTATTTACAAGACCGCAGTAGACGAAAAAGAACAGCCACAGCCTTGCACAACTTTGCAGTCTACATTCAAGTTCTCATCATATCACTAAGACAGTGGGGAACTTGACCTCTTATATTCACAACCTTCACTTTGATTTTTTCAGCAGTGGAGATGGTGACCAACTGTATCACCCAAGAGTTTCTTCAGTTTTGTACCACTAAGGATTTGCAAAGTACATATGAACTCAGTATATTTTATTTTTTTATTGCTAGGTGATTGCATAAGCAAAGACAGTCTCACACCTAAAAATGCCTAAGCAATCAAGGTCAAAACTGAGTACACTACAGCACCCTCTGCCTTATGAGAGACATCTTTCAAGTGCCTGTCTCTCACACAGGTTTAAGATAGACCCTTAAATTTCCATTACCAGAGTTTTCTCCCTCATCACTCCCTATCCCAAGAATTCACTGCATTTACACTGGTCAGTAATGCACTGGAGCTCATTATATGAATATTGATTTCAATAAGGAAATCAATACGCATGAGGTAGCAGCATTTCCCAAATGTTTTCAAAATTACTATAATTGAGACTTGGTTTTCACTCTTGTGCAGGGATTGTTGATATCCAAATTTCTGTTTATGAATTCCATGCCCCATTTGGGCACTTGTGCAGCTTTTTAGGGGCTATGCTTGCTTCCTTGTGAAGTCTACCACAAATCATGTCTCCTTTTGGTAAGAAGGTGCATCCTGTGAGAATTGCCCATGTAAGTCCCACTAACTCTACTTAGAGGTAGAGGAAGAGCAGTAATACTTGAGTGTACTTGAAACATTTATTGGGTTATTTGAGTTCTCCTTCACAAGACACTCATATATTAAAGTAGATGCAAAGCCTGATATTCGTTCTGAACCACATTTCATGGAAATAAGATCTTTTGGAAAACAAAACAAAACAAAAAAATCAGGTTTTTTTTAAGCTGACTTAAGTCCAGTTGCAGCTCCAAATATTAAATATGCAGTCATCTGAAGTCTCATGGGGAAGCAGATACGAAGAGTAAGATCTTCCTGAAGTTTTCCAGCATGCCAACATATTATTATTCTGAGATAGAAGGTATCCCGTACAGCACAGTCACATTTTCTTTAGCAGCGTTAGGAATGGACAAAAGTTAAATACCCTTTTCAATACTTTGATTGCAGTATAGAAACTTGTATTTCACCCTCTTTTTATCACCATGCACATGTCATTTAGCCCGGGTTTGAGCAGAAGGAGGTAGTTAATCTCTGTGCTTCCAAGTTTTTTAAAAATGCACATAGATTTACATATTGGAACTCTGAAACATTGCAATTCCTTAACAAATAAAGAATCATTGAGCAAAAAAAGCAAGAAAGGGACGTGCATGCTTATTAAAGCTTCCATCCCTCACAGCCCTTCACACATGATAAAATCCAGGATTTATGTGTAAGATTTTAATGAAGAAAATATTGCTGAAAACACAAAGCTTTTAGCAACCCAGAGGCTCCATGCCCTCTCCTCTAAGGAAATGGTATGAAAGTTGAGGGCACTCAGCATTTTGCTGGATCAAGGCTCCAGTACACACCAAATTACTACACTCCTGTGATACTTGAAAACTTTGGACATGTTTCCATGAGGACTACCAAGTGATGGCACAGCAGTTAATACCAATTTTTTGAGGGACAACTCAGTCAGTTTTTTTTTAATTTAGTCCCCCATAGATCAGTATGTAGGACATTTCCCAAAGACCTTTTCAATATAACAAGAACATGATATTTGAGGACTAAATTGTGAGGGACCAGCATTGCTCCAGTGAAGATTCAAGTGAAGGGCATAGGTTAAAGAAAAACTGCTCCACGGGTTATTTATGTTTACTACCTGCTCTGATAAGCACTGACAGGATGAGTCCTTGGAAGACATTTTACACATTTTCTTATTCCAATCTATCCAACATGCTGGATCCCCCTAGGAACAACCCCATGTGTTAAGAGGAAAGGCTCAACATTCACACTGTCTCAGGATGATGAACTAAATCACAACCTGGTTTCTAAATCACTACCCACACCTACAAGGGGATGGGTTAGGCAAACTCTGCCTGAAGCATACTTAGTTCAACTTTGTGTAGAAGCTGAGTAAGGAAATTATATGCCAGCTTCATAGATCCTAATATTTTTTACAACAAGCAACATTTTTCCCAGTGTGCAAGTCACTCATGGCTCATGAGGACAAGGTGGTGGCAAAGACTTGTGCCCAAATCTTGAGACTGCATGACAAGAAAAGTGAATTAGTCCCAACAGAACCTCTGTCATTTACAAAGCTGCATTTTTCCAGTGTTCAAGTTTTTTCATCTATACTGTGGACAGTTTCATTAGCTAAAGGATATTTATAAATGAGACTATAAATTTTTCCTAACCTCAAATCACCTGAAACCTTAGGTCCCACACCGACTTTCTGTGCAAAGGCTGGGCTTCTTCACTGCTGTGAAGTTGCTGGAAATTAAGGTGCCCTATGCAAAGGATTTGAATCCTGTTCAGTAATGGAATTCAATGCAGTATTAACAATCTCACTGGTCATTTCCACTGTAAATGTACTGGTGTGCTGCTGCAAAACCAGCAATTTTGTCTATTGAACTCTCACCCTTGAACCAAATTGTAATGAACACAGGCATTATGCCCACAGACCTAGCCTGCAAACAATAGGAACATTAAGCTAACTCTTTGAGATTTATGACAGACCTATCTGCCTTCTACATGCATTTTATAGGCATTTGCAATAAATTAACTAGTGGAGGCCAGCTCAGTGGCACAGAGACAGTATCATGCATAGCCAAGTAGTAGAACTGGGTATATTACAGGACTGGTCATGGTTCAGTGAAATGATAAGGGCTGGAGCTTCAGCTGCACAACTAGCCAGGAGTGAGGCAACCATGTATCATGGGGCAGCTCTCTGACTACATTGATAATGCTGTCAAAGACACTTCTTTCACAAGCAGCCTCAGGAAATAAAGATGAGGAGCAACGCTAGAATCCTACATTACTAAGTACAGTGACATTATTCCCCCAAAGATCACTTTGTCTGGGCAAGGTTAAATGATTCAATTTGGGATTTGAAACTTTTGTTCCAATTTTGATCATTTCAAGGTTGGGAAACACAGTAATACTAACTCAATTCAAGGGATAATAAATATTTGGTTTGTAGGAAGGAAAGACTATTGAGTTTTGAGTCATGCTATAGCCTAAAGATTTTTCCTTTTGAGCTCAACCCAAAAATAGAGTTCCTAGGACAAATCTTGAATTGTTAAGACATGAAAATTCCAGGAAATAAAAATTTTGCCCAATTATCTAGGGCTACAGGAATTAACCCACTTAGGTTTTGTGTCTATTTCCTCTGTAATCTTGACAATTGAATGTAGTGTGTGTTATTTCTACTTTACAACCATAGCTAGGAGTTCTGCTCTTGCAGGAAAACCACGTAGCTTCATCATGATCTCCTAGACCAACAGCACAGCAGCAATTCTGTGGGGAGAAAGGATGACTAGGACTAGGTTCAATGTTGAAGTAATTAAATGAAGTAATATGGTTTCGTTCACTGTGGAACAACTGTACTCTGAAATTGTCATTACAATGGTCTGCTACACATTACACAAACCTTCTATTTTCAGCCTTTCCGCTTTCCCTTATTCCTCCAGATTATTTTTTTAATCCCCTTGCATTGGCCTCCAGAGCCTGTTTGGAGCAATATTGTGAAGCAAATGACCAGACATAATGACTTTCCAAGGTCCTTGTGATTCCTTATTAACATTCAGTTAGCATAAGTCCTGACTTTATTATTGACTACATTGAATACACAATACACTGACCTCTGCCATCTGCAACTAAATCTCTTCCTGCAGATCTATCAAAGTGATTTCATACACAGAGGAAGTAGAAGAAAACAAAGCAGTAGCTACTTATCTTTTTTTGTTCTGAGGAACTTTAACACTCTGTGGGAAAGACTGCTTCCCCTCATGGTGTTTTCCATTAGTATTCCGTGCTTTTATTGCTGTTGCTAAACAGTGAAGTGTAATCTCAAAAATTCAGGGAAGAGCGGAAGTACTGTACAAAATCTCTCATTTTTAATTTAATCTTGGTAGACGCAAAGTAGTGACTGAGAAACTCAGCAAAACTTTGTTTTAAATACATGCCTTCAAGTTGCTTGTGGAAAAAAGTGTTTAAGTTACTAAAATATTGAACCATTTTCAGGTACCAAGCAAGGGTCACAACAAATTGCATGACAACAAATAATATCTATTCCACAAAATATCCAGGGAAATTTTTTTCTACTTCTATTGCTCATAAAGTATTTTTTTTTATTCCTGGGGCAAGTTGGTGCACAAAGAACATCACTTTAAGGAGTAAACAAGGTCATTTCTGTGGTAAACTCAGGTGCAAAGCATTTTTAAGCCATGTTAAAGAACTTGTTATGAACCAGAGGTAAGCATTTCATATCACTAAATGCAGTAAAAATCTTCAGCTTAAGCAGCTGAGAACTCAGACAAGACATCAGAGAGCCAGAAGTGCATGCTCCAAAAGTTTTCCAGTGCAGAGCTACCAAGGGTACTTTGTTGAAATTTTATGAAGACACAGAATTTGGTACATTTTTGCCAGAAAAGCTGGGGAAATACGTTCTCACACACACACTAACCTGAGGGGTTAATCCTCTATTTTGAGGAAGTCAGAAGTCATCCCACTCTGCTTGCTTGGTTCACAAGCAATTCCCTCCAAGACCTACAAAATCAGACACAGTGGATGTCCAGACCTCATCTCTACTATCATCTAATCAGGTAGCTAAGCCTACTCCTTGAAGAGCTCATGTTCAAGTGAAGCCACATTTTTGCTTCCAGGTGACGCATGGATCTCAGGAATTAGGTCTTGTTCTCCCCAGGTTCCGTAGAAACTTAGAAAAAGAAAAATAAAAAATCCTTTACAAACCTCCATTAACTATCCTAGAGGGGAAACTTGTATTTCATTGACTGTAGTTTATGCAAATAGGATCAGAGGAATTAACATATTGGAAGGAGCTGACATTTGTCCTGATATATTGAATCGTTAGCATGACAGAATCACTTAAGCTGGATCCACTAACATCAGGTTTCCTCTCATTATTGACCCCTGCAGAGTAGGCCTGACAAGTGGAACTGCTGCAAAGTTCATTAATAATGTGAAATAAATCAATTGTTCGGGAAATACTGAAAACGGATGACACTGAACTCAGACTTTTTGCAAATTCAGCACATACCAGATTCCATCAAGGACACTAGTTATAACAACGTCCTTTTCTGACCTATCTTCAGGAGCTATGCTTTACTCCTAGGCAAGCTCACAGAGATACTGGGAATGGTGCCATTACTGGAGTAATGCCCTTCACTAGAAAATGAAAAGCAATATTACCCTATAGACAGCAACACAGATAGCTGTAGACATTTTAGCTTACTGATTGACACCCTCAGCGTAAATTAGGGGCAGGACACACATTCCAGTGCCAGGCCTTATTTTCATCTGAAGGTGCAGGGAAATACACCTTCTAACTGACTGGCCAGGCTGTTTTCTCTAACATGGACACTGCCCAAGCTAACAAACACACTCTTTGCCTTATAACCTTCAGAGGTAAAAAATCCCATGCTCAACTAAAAGTTATAAGAAATAGACATATTGAAGAGAAAGCTGAAAATCAAGTTCCCTTGCTTGTGTTACTACCAGAATTTAGAGGGCCAAATGCTGTGATATTTCCTACCGTCAAGTGAAAAATGCAAAGCAAGTAATTGATTTGATTAATGCTGCTTTTTGTGGCTCACAAAATGCCCATGAACAGATTGAGATTTTCATTAATATATTCATGGTTCAAGTTTAGTCCAGTTTTGGATAATTTTTTCAACCACTTTATGGAGATGTTTAATTTATTCTGCAAGAACACAAGCTGGTAGGAAATATTTGACACATGGTAATTAAAGCAGAATGCATCTGAAAAAAGCTATTTGTGCATGTCACGTGGCATTACTAAGCCTTCAGCAAGGTGAGGCAAAGTAGAAGAGTACAGAAAAATCTAAGTTATGGGAGATCCTGATTAGATGCAGTTGCAGTACAGAGTCAGAAAACAATAAGAACTTAAGAACTCAAGCTTGTTCCTTTCATTGCAAATGCAGACTTACTAAAAAAACCCTAATTCCTCAGAACAAGTTCAGGTATTTTGGGGTAATTATAACAAATTTTCCTATAGCACATTTATGATCAGTCTTAAAATCACTGAAATTTTTGCATAAGATTCAGCTGCGGATCTTTTCCGAAGAGGAGTCAATAACAACAATCGTGTAAAATTTACTGTGTGAGGACTGAAAAACCACAATATTCGATCCTAAGTAGCCATGAAAGAAATGCTTTTAAATTCTATTTTAAAAATTACTTTTCCCAATTATGCATGATGACAAATCAAGGCTATGGTCAAAACCTGTCCACCAACTAAAATTTTAGGTTTAGGATTAGATTGCATTCCTTTCCACCTTCTGAGCTCCTACAGAGCTTAGAATGTGTACTAAGCTGAGCTAATACAATTCCTCTGCACAAGCTGGAACAAACGAAATGTGTGCAAAATATTTAAAAATGTGTCTTAAAGTGCAATATAAACTCTTTTTTCAGAAATCCAAGTTTTAATTTAAATCATTCAGACTCCAAATAGTGTGTGCAGTGGACTTGCATTGAGTAAGGAACCAGCATACTGGTGATCACATTTTCAAGATTACACTGGGCTCTTGGGAAGCTCTGTTCGCCTTTTTTTTTTTTTAAGAGCTGATCTTTTGCAAAGATTAGTCCCTGCAAACTGCTGCATCAGGAAGAGAGTTGCCAGCAGGTCAAGAGATGTAACTCCCCTTGACTCAGCCTCTGCGAGAGGCATCTTGAGTGTCGGGTTCAGTGCTGGGCTCCCAGTATAAAACATGCATCCACTTACTGCAGTGAGCCCAGCAAAGGCTCACAGGGGTGATGAAAGGACAGCTCACATGAAGAGAATCTGAGAACTGGAACTGTTCAGCTGGGAAGGAGGAAAGGGTGTGAAGCCAGGCTGCTCTGAGTGGTGCCCAGCGACCAGACAAGAGGCAACTGGTACTAATAAAATAGAAGTAAATTTCTTATTAAGGCAAGAAAAATCTTTTTAAACACAAGGGTAGTTAATAGTGTAAACACCTTGCTCAGAGCACTGGTGAAGTCTCCACCCACGCAGATACTGAAAACCCAACTGGATGTTGTCTTAGGCAAGCTGTTCTTCTCTTACCCTGCTTGAGTAGGGATTGGAGTGACCATTTCTAGAGGTGCCTGCCAGTCTCAACCACTCTGATTTCATGTTAGCAAATACAGTTCCTCAAAGCACATAACAAAGTTATTACATATCCTTTCCTATTTTTTTATACTTGACTTCCAGTTTTTCCACTTCCTTTCTTCCCATCCAGTTTAGGTCTTTTTGCCCCATCTTTTCTTAGTCTTTCCATTTCTCACAAATGGAAACAGATCTTTCAGCTCATAAAATTAAAACTCAGCTTCTATACACAGAAGCATTGTAATAGATTTAAGAAGAGCTAATTTGCTTATCCATCATGACACTGTCCTGCGTGATTATACAAGTCTTGTAAGTCTTCAGTCATATTCTTGTTCTAAACTCCAAGCGTGGCAAATGTTAGCATTAGGAGAATTTGTGAATCAAGAGCTGAAGCTACGGCTTGAATACAGCTGACATTAACTCACATCATTCTAATGCATTCCAATTCTGAAAGTTGCATATGAACATCTACAGTTGCCTCCCATGCAAATATAGCAAAGTACTCTCAAAACACAAACTTAAAAGGCACAATACTTTTTTAGTTGAAAAACATTGAGTCATTAGGAAGTCATCTCTCCTGTGCTCAAGGTCACACAAGCTGCTGATAGCAATACAACCCAGGAGAAATCTGACTTCCCTAATCACCATATATAAAAACCTTCTTGCCCTCACACCCTCCAGTTCTTTGGCATACTATCGCTATTTGAAGGAGTCTGCAAACAGGCCTGGAATCACATCATGACTGATGACTGTGCTGGTAAACTAAAGAGTAACGAAAACGTTCTTTCGTGTACAACAGTTACTGCTCTTGGCCTTTTCTTCTAAAATCTTACACTTGCCAAGGTTTAAATTATTGATCCTGTTATTCCCGTGCTAGCACTTTAATTTAGCATCCCCAAAAATGACAATTATGATACCGTCATGACTGTTGTGGTCTCTGCCATGGCCTCTCAGTCAGATTCTTTTCATTGGTTCATCATTCTTTACTCTATCGATTACTTCCGTCAACATCTTTCCTCCAGCTTGTACAGACCTGATGAGAACAGGTAGAACAAACACTGCAATGCAGAGTCAGCTGTTTGCTTGCAGATTTGAAAGGCAAAGCATTCCAGGAAGGTACATGGAGTGCTCAGCCAAGTGTATGAGCTTTTTCAGTATATAACATACAGAACACCCAATTATCTTACATCCTTTATGATGAGTAGGACAGGAATGTGCAGCTAAAACTCATCTCTTATTGCCCTCCTGGTATTTTGATATTACATTCTATGCCTCAAGAATTTAAGATTTGCATGTCTTTGTCACACACTGCTTCCTGAAACTTATATTTTAGAAAATAAAGACTTGAACTCCATGTTCCTGGTGCATGATTATTTCAGTGACATGGGAAGGTAAGGCACATACGGAGGTTGAATTGGGCCCTCTGCACTTCTCTCTTCTGACACATCCTGTATGACAAAGGTCCAAATCTGTTTCACTTTTATTTCTTCATTTGGCCACTACTGAGATGTAGATCTAGAAACTATGTCACTTTTCCTAGGTATCTGGTTTTACATAAATTCCCAAGACAAACTAAACCATCACCAGTGTTCATAGGATCATGCCATTGATTTATTACCAAATTACACACTTTTTCTAATAAGGCTATCTTCTTGCCATACCAAAGCCTGAAGTAACTATCTGAAATGTTCTTTAAAACTCAAAAATAAGTGTTTCAAAAATCATTTGCATACTGTGCTTTCAATCTCCTTATTTTGAAAACGTCACTGCAATTTATTCCCTAAGTAAACAATTTAGGAGATTTTTAGGAGACTTTTCCTTTCACCTGGAATTCAACACATGCAGCTGAAGCTCTCTGTTGAGCAATGCACCATCTTTTACTTCAGAAAAACTACCCGACTGTGCCAGCAACTTGCCCTGTCAGAAGCAGAGGAATTTGCTCCTGCTTTTTTGTTTCATACAATTTGAACCACTATAATGCCCTCTTTGCTAGTCTCCCTGAACACACAATTAACAGACTACAGCTGGTACCAAATGTTGCTGCTGGGATTCTGACTGGCACCAGATGGAGTAAGCGTGTAATTCTACTTCTGTCTCCATCATCCACTGCTTGCCAGTCCAATTTCACATTAGCTTCAAGGTGCTCTCCTTGACCCATACAGCCCTTTAAAACCTTCAATCATGCTTTCTCACTGATGTGATAGCCTCTTATTTCGTTTCATGCTGCTCTCCTGTAGCGCAGTGGTAGCTAAGGGTTCATGCACCAGAGAACTGGGCATGATGAAGAGTCTGAATAGATTATAAGGGGATAACAGCAAAAGAAAATGTTTTCCTCTTTATTAAAATTAAAAAGGTAGTTTAAAAAAGGATTTTCTATTAAAACTACGAAAAGCAACACGAAAGTTTGAGTATTGCAGACTTTGACAGACAATCTTTAGTGTGCCCCACATCCTTAAATGATGAAAAACTAAAAATAAATAAATAAATTTCTAACTAAAGCTGCATTATTCATATTTATAAAAAGTGCAATCTGCTCTGGACTGACTGTATTTTGATTTCATGTGGATTTCTTTTTATTGTTGAAGCATTTATACCAAAAGTGAAAGCACATAGTACAGTACTGGAGTACTACTTTCTGCACACTACTCTTTCACTTTGAGTCCCCACTTGAATGCCTCAGGGATGCTGCTGTCCAGCACGTGCCTCGGCAGGAGATTCATCCTTTCCCTTTTTAATTGATTCAATTTATCGTTTGAACTTATCTCTTGAATCAGTAGGACACATGGAGGAGTTAAAAAACCCCACATAGATATCTCAAAACCAGCTGACACATTTTATCAACAGTGGAAATAGACAGAAGTTGAGATTTTGTGTGGTCTTTGGAGCCTCCAGCTTTCCAGGGTATATCAGTTCAGCAGTGTCAATGTACAACATGACGCTGACAACAGTTACATGTCAAAGGCTACATGAAAAGCTCAGGATTGCTTTAGAAGAAAGCAACACAGTCATATCACAGCAGCATCTCATTCTGTCCAAAACTCAATCTGTCCCTCAGTCAGGACTGGTTGGTTCTGACTCTGAGAGGAGACTACCTCTCCAACCAATATACAACACGTGCACCACGCAAAGAGAAAACAAGAGAAGGTAGGAAAAGACTAAGGGAAGCATTAAGCCACCAGGATCCCATTTCAACTAAAATAAACTCTGGTCTCACCATACCTCCTCAGCACTAGTGGAAGTAGCTGTCTATCTAGTAACCAGCTTATTTCCTCAATAAAGTGCAATTGCCTTTCTTCCACAGGTTGTGGAACTGAGGCTCAGAGAAGGCCCCACATCAAAAGAACGGTACCAATGGAAACAAGACTCAGTGCTTTGCATCATAAGCTGCTTGTTAACTGAGTAGGCCATGTTACCTTTCCTCACCACTTACAAATATGTTGTGTGTGTACAATTACAATCAGCAAATATTGTGCCCAAAGTATCTCAGCTACGAGAGAACAGGGGTAAGAAGGTTAGGCAATGCTCCCAGAGGCTTCTGTTCACTCAGGAAGACTTTTTAAAGGTAGTCTACTTAACTAGAGTCCACAGTGGTGTAGAAGTTGCCAAGTTCAGTGAGTATAAAGCATCCTAGCATAGGGGCTTTCAGGGGTTTTGAGGCTTCCCTGCAGCTACAGTTTGCAAACTGAGCCAGTTTTATTGAACAATCAAATAAACTCCTGTCAGCTTTGGTAAGGATTTGTGCTCAGTTACGGACCTTAGAAATTGGCCTGAGTTGGCTGGGTTTTTTTCAATCATGTTATACAGACAAAACAGCTGCCACAATTGTAACAGCTGTCAGAGTGTTTCAACAACAGAAGACAATGAGAACAACCTGGCCTGGGTTAGGGCTAGCACTCCAGACACTCAGTGACTGCCTGCTGCTTACACAAAAATTATAGCGGCAACCATCCCTGACCTACTTGCTAACAGGATGAAAGCATTTGCCAGATCCAGAATGGCATAAAGCACCAATAGAGTATTCTGCACTTGAGCATAACTCCCTGCAGGTCCCCTTCAAAAGCAGTTAAATAAACACTCCTTATCTCATCTTTTCTATATCATTAAATTAGCCAACATAGTTCATTGTGCTACTATAGAAGTGGGAATGAGTTTTGCTAACTAGCTTTACTATAACCCACAGAGTCCATCTCATATACTAGAAGGTGCAGTTTGCTGCCATTTTGCCCTCACTGTATTTTTTAACTAGTAAACTGGTATTTTTAAATTCGTTAGTAGAGCCAGTTTTTGTTCACAATGACAACCAACATTTCAGAAGTAGCAAGAGAAAAGAGGTAACCCTGACTTGTTACTACATAAAATCACCAGTGCAACATGGTATGCAGAGAACAGCATGGTAGAGGACTGACCAAGAAAATCCAACTAAATGCCAGAACAGAACTTTGTAGGAAGTAGAGAAATACAGAAGGAAAAAAGTATGAGTATGGTCCAGAAGGTCTTCTGTGCAGTGTAGGGCCAAACAGCTCCCTGCAGCATCCCTCACATAGAATCTTCTCCAAGCTGCTGAAAAGGTCTTAACTCCTTTGGAATTAGCTCCATCAAGACTCCCATGACAGACAGGCTGCTGTCATGTGGCAGGTCCAGCATCCTGTTTCTGCTTACAGCAGCTAGAAACATGTCAATGAGCAGATAAAGCAGAGATGGCAAAACAGGTAGTTTCAGTTGACCAGGCCAAATATTTTCTCCAGTTATCTAAAGCAAATTTCACAGCTACAGAACAATTAATTCCATTTTATGTCAGTGTGAAGGAAACTTTAAATTGTCCCAAGGCTACAAACACAGAAATGGAGACATTAAGGTTTAGGCATGAGCCTGGACCAAGTACTGCTGGAAAATGGTACACAAAAACAAGTAGGCATTGTATTTGAAAGCAAAAGGTTGTGTGCTGAGAAACTGGTGTTCAAGCATCCAAGAAAGCCTTTATTTCATGACCAGGTAAACATACCATTGAATATAGCCAACAGTACTCTCAAAGAGCTGCAATGAGGATGCGCAGCTTTATAAAATCAGGGCAATCTGAATTAGCATGGAAATAAATCTAGTGTCCACAGACTGAATTGTCTCCTGGCTTCATTATCTCAATGTAGCTATGAGCCTCTCTACTCATTTCACCACAAGCATTCCCTCAACCTGGACCTTTACCTTGCCTTTATGCTTCTATTTACAACTGCATCTTCTTTTAACCTTCCTTCAGAAAAGTTTGCTTTTCACACACAGGTGGCTCTCTGCCTATCTTTAACTAGCAGACTTTATTATCAGTAAAACTCAAAAAGACAAATTCATCCTTTGTGCTGATGCAATTGACTTGTCATCTACTTTTACAGCTAATTAGCTCTTTAGTAGATGATGGTGGATGTCAGAGGTCATCTGATAGCTGATCGTGCTAAACTGACCGTAAATATTTCTTTCCAATTGTACATGATTGCCTCTTACTGCTACATTCTCTCTCAAATTAACATGGCACATTTAACCTACTTATTCAGAAGGAAGAGTATTAAGCCTGGATTAAAAAAATTACAGTTTCATAAGGTACTAGCACTCAGAACCAAATCTTTCACTGAAGACCTGACCTAGAAGGTGAGGATGACGGTGATATCTAATTAGACCCTGGTAACAGTGGTCCTGAGCCATGTTTTCTCTTGACATTTACAGCTTTCAGTTTCGATATCTATGGACTATGTATAGTGCATTACACATATTAAATGTATGTTGTTAATCAGTAAGCATCTATGCCCAGGGGATATGCACAGGACATGGTATAAAATTAAAAGTTTCAACCTCAAAAGGTGTACAAAATAATTAATTGGTAGAACTTCCCTGGGAAGCAACTAACAAGCATCAGTGAGAAACAATCCCCTTTTGCTGCATGTCAGCTTCGGAAAAATGAATTTAACACTGCTGTTCAGCTGAACAATTTATTTACACTTGTTGTGCCTTGGTAGAAATGAATATGGAAGACGAGATTCAGAGGTACCAACTCCTGGCTACCAGTCCTGGCCCAGTCAGACTTCAATATCATCACAGACTTCAGCAGATACACCCATCTTGTATTTGATGTTTAAATGACAAGGTTTCTTGTCTTCATAAACACAGTTACTTTTACAACAAGATTACACACACATATAAACTATACCTAAAATCCCAGCAGAAAATATTGTTCATGTCCGTATACAAAGTCTTTTCTGTTGCACAGCAAGCAAAAAAAAATCACTTGATACTTACCAGTAAAACAAAGGACAGAGTTTTATTACCATTTAAAAAAAATGATCCCTTTTTCAGGACATCAGAAATTTCATAAGGCTGAAGTAATTGAATCTAAAGAACCTAAACATGCACATGATTTTAGGAAAAAAAATCTAAACATAGGAAAATAAAATATTTAACTGGTAAAACGGACCGAAGCAGTAACAATAGTTTTCACCCAAGAAGTTTCCCACATTTTTTCCTTACTATATTTCAGCAATACCCAGCAAGGATGTAGAAAATATTTCATTCAGGGCCCTAAATTTGGCACCTAGAGCAGGGTTTCACTGCCTCTTCCCCCTGAGAGCAGACTCATCCATTCACCTTCATTTCACTCACGCATTTTTCCAGGATTAAACACAAAAGCTGTATGTGCTGTATAGCAAAAACATGCCCTTCATTAAGGGGAATGATGCTTTTCAACACCTGTTTGTGAGCTCCCAGCACAACTCCAAGAGGCAGCTCTAGTATTTTGGCAGCTGAGGGCTCCCAAGGATGCCTTGTCACCAGCAGTAGCTTTGCCTTCTGATAAACTTCCTTATACATACGTGCCTTTAACAGCAGCACCAGAGGGGTTTCTACACACCAACAAGCACTTTCAGGGAGCTGTTGGTGCAGCGCTGCTGGGAGGCACAAGTGAGCACCCTCAGGCTACCCCTGAACAGCACAAGGGGACAAGGCAGGACCAGGGAGCCCCTCGAGGCAGCAGGAGCCCCTGAGGGCCAGAGAGGCTGCTCAGGGTGGACAAGGCTTGCTCCCACAGGTTATTACAGCATGGCACGACCACGCAGCACCATCACAGCTGCATCTTGCTGTGAGAGACTCCTCACCCCAGCCCAATCAAGGGGAGCTATGAGCATAAAGAGCAGGGGATGGTACTGTGACTCCACAAGCTGTGCTGAGCAGCAGCTTTCATTTAATCAAATGTTATCTCCAGAAACCACAGCTGCAGCTGAGGCCTCTAAGAAACACAGGTTCTCCTGGGAGCCCTTTCCCATGCTTCAATGAGAACATCAGAATATTTGCCTGGGTGACGTGCCAGCAGTTTGGATTTGTACCTGGCATCTCAGCAAGTGGAAAGCCTGAGTCTGCAGGGTGAGGGAGAAGGACCTGCACTACTGACTACCCAGCTCTCCATGATAATCAAGAGCTCCCCCCTAAAAACCTCTCCTGTGTACACTGCTTGGATAGTTTTAGTCTAATAAAGATCACATTCAAGAGAACACAATGGGTAAAAAAATTGCAAAATTACAGTCATACACGCAAAAGACAGAGGAGAGGACATGTGTAAGACACACTGCATGAGCTGCTGTTTCTACCAGTTTGAGGGAGCCAGGCCCTGTTTTGTGTCACTGGATGATACCTATACAACAAACCCAAACCACAACACATCTTTTCAAGCCTTTCTTGGGCCTTAACTAAATAGAGAAACTAAAAAATAGTTATATTTCCTATTACATTTGATTATGAACCTTGTTTCTACAGTGCTTAGTAAAAACTATCTTATTTTTCCATAAACATGAAGTGAAAAGACAGTTTGTCTTGTGTTTTTAGCTTGTCTAGAGCCTCAGCAAATATTTAGCTCCACCGCTGACCAAAATGACTGCCAGGATTCGGACACAGAAGTTTAAGAACACAATAAAATATAAATTCTTTACATTATTAATAGACAACTGTCTACTTTCCTAACCTTGTATTCAAACCATCTTGTCTTTGAGCAAAGGGAGCACTACACACCGACCATAACCCATGCAGCCTAAAACAAGGCATTCAATTTCTCCCTGGCACAGCATGGGGTGCTCATGTTCCTTTCCTGTGATTCAACTTCAGATAAACTGCCTTACTTCAGGGACCATCTCTTCCAACTTGCCTGGCCAAGAGAATTATGTTGCTAGCCATCTAATTTTAAGGTGCATTTCATATTTAACTGAAAACACTACTATTTTTCTTGTTGTTATTGTGTGGGAGGAGAGTGGGAATTATAGATTATCTTGTGTAATGCTGCCCCATTTGTCAGCTGCGGTCAAATAGTGGGCACAATTCTGTAATTTTTCTCTTAATTTGATGCTCCAGCTGCAGGGGAACATGTAGATGTGAATGGGAAAAGGACAGCTAATTTTTCAAGAATAGTTTGGTAACATAGTAATATTTTGGTAACTCGCTCATACT
This sequence comes from Manacus candei, assembly GCF_025592945.1. Classification (NCBI taxonomy): domain Eukaryota; kingdom Metazoa; phylum Chordata; class Aves; order Passeriformes; family Pipridae; genus Manacus; species Manacus candei. Next base: position 40,850,852 of record NW_026138076.1, on the reverse strand, counting down.
AGCAATGTATTGCTGGTTCACAGTTAAATAGCTTTGGAAAACCTGTTAACAAGGATAAATTACTAAAATTTAAATATTCATAAAGTATAGGAGATTTGGGTTTGTCACTTACTAGAAGAACAAGCTTAAGTACAAATTTTTAGCTTCAAACACCATGGAGCCAGAACATCCACTGTTTTATATAAGTAATTCTTTAATATTAGATATTTCTGGCATTCACAGCTGCCTTCAGTGATGATAGCTTGAAAATAATTTTGCTATTCTTTCTGTATTAAGAAATCAATGCCCTTTTTTTATCATTTATCTATCGAAAGAGCCTCCTAATTTATTATCAGTTCATTAATGTACTGCCTGTTACCTTTCAAGATCATTAAAGAAGTTAAATAATATCTTAAACCTTCTTCCTCAGCATTTTGTCCCTTAGAGCTGTATTGTATATATGTGATTAAATTCACCTTACTCTTTCCAGTCTGATCACCCCTCATCTCTCCTTGGTTTTTCAAAAGGGAAAAGATTTGAACTACCAACCTTATAATTTTAAGTATTTTCTTAAAGTTTCTTTCTAAAATTTCTTTCTTTAAATTTCTGCCATTCTTTCTAGAGATCAGTCATCCTGCATTCATCAAGCCCTATGTCTTCTCTTCCTTTCAAGCAGAAAGAGGCTGCAAGATATTTCTAAGACGCCACCAGGATGGATGCCAGAGCCTCTCCAGACTAAGTTCCCTGGTTACTTTTGTGTTCTGCTTCAGTAGCCATCCAAGCAAAAACAGGGCCCAGTAAATAGAATCATCTCTCCACAGAAAGGACCCAGCTGTCTTCCCTCATCTTCACTGGATCCTGTGTATTTCAGTCACCTGTATCCCCTATGCTCAGCCACAGGCATGCATCCTCCACTGGAGGAGCTACCTCAGAGATGCTCCCTCTCTGTTGGTCCCCTCTGTCAGCTGAGCCAAGAGATCTATTTCTCTAGTTCAGGGTGGTGATTAGCATGTGATGCACTGGCTTCTCCTCACACACATTTGTGCCAATGCTGTATAATCACTGTTTCAGGATTTTTTTTCGGGTGATACAGAACACCAGTCTTGAGCTGTATTGATGCCCAAGTCATTTCTGCTTTTTCCACATTCCTTAGGCTGTGTTTTCAAGCTGAGTTTGTCATTCATAAACAGGACAATTTTTGTGTGTAATCCTAAACCCAAGAAAGCATCTCACTTTGTGTCAGCAGGACTTTCATTCAGTCAAGAGGTGGAGGCCCTTGTCTTAAATTAGGAATTACTTCAGTGATGAATGATATGCCAATTCTATCAGCTATGGATAGCCTATATTAGTTTATCACTAATAAACTACAGCAGTATGACTGTCACATCTGACTAAGAAGATGTTTCATCTAATTTGATTTATACACCACAGATCTAACTTCTTCTTCCATTTTTTTCCAGTCATTCAGTGCACTTCAGAACTCTTTGCAGACAGTCCATCCCAACTCACCAGTAGAGTCTATTATAAAAGACTAGGCTATTTTCTGACATTTCTCAGAATAAAGCTGCAATTTAATGCCAAACACAAGATTAAATGCTCAGCTCCAAGAATCAGGTTCACTCAGTGATCAAAGGAGAGTGCTTTAATGAATGAGATGCAATAAAGCCAAAGAACACCTTTCCAAGAGCTGGTTGCTGCCAGGACGGAATGCCAGTTTGTTGAACAATACAAATGCCCTGTTCTCATTTCTACCCTGTAACACACAATCTGGTTTTACTAATTCTCCCTATCCTGCATACCAGACAGCAGGAAAAAGACAAACTTATGTTCTGACAAAAAAACTTCAGCAGTCCTCAGCTCTAACTCGCAGGCTACTTAGAAAAGATGAGAGGTAACAATTGTAAAGCATCTCAGGTCAAGGTGAAGGCTAAGAGAAATCACTCAGCTGGAAGGGACTTGGTTTCAGACTAGGTAAAACAACTGTTGTTGATACATATAGTTGGATGGCAGTGTTAGTTATGTTAGAGATGACTTAGACTTTTCCTACCTTTGCTAATGGCAGGGTAGAGTAACATTTACAGAGAGTACCTCCTGTGCTAGGGAGTATTTCTGTATAAGTTGAGATAAGTGCCAAGGCATCAACTTCAGTAACACAGGGTAAGGCAGAAGCCAAAACTTATTGAGAGATAAAGCAAGCGATAAACAGCCATGGCAGAGGACTGACTCTACAAGTAGGTATTAAAAAACTCACTCTGAGCTAAAAGAAACACTGTATTTAAGATCAGTTACTACTTCAATTAAATGAGGTCAGTGATCACACAGCATAAGTCAAGATGCCAAACTACGTCACTTCCTATAGTGCTGTCCAACTTTTTTTTTTTTTAACAATACTTGGCTAGACAAAACTACATCATTAACTAATTGGTATGATGTATTCCTTTAACTCTCAAGCTTCTGTGCTTGGCAGACCACTCATAGCATTACAGACACTCATAACAGGAGTAACTTGGATCTAAATTTGATCTAAATATGGAGATTTATAACTGAATTGAAAACCTTATCAGTGGTGGATTTGTGAACTGTGATTTTTTTTTTTAAGGTAAGCAAGCCTTATTTTCACATTTCAGGTACATCATTCATACACAGTTCAGTTATAGTACTTTATACAAACTAAGGACTCCAATGAGGAACAGCTCTTCATTGCATACTGAAGACTGGCAAGCACATACTTCTGCATGGGAATTGTCCAAGGAAGGGGTTGCAATACAGTCATTGCAAATATTTCACTGTTCTTCCAAGAGTCACCTGCTACTCTGCTACCCTAACGCACTCAAACCAATCAATGTCGCCTCACAGCAATGAGGACTGGCTCCATCAGCCTGTCTGCAAGGAGTGCCATGCCTAGTGTTTGCCTTTTCCCTTCAAGGAGTAGTTTGCTCTTAAGGAAGTGGACATCACCTTTCTGCGTGCATCTTGGTGCAAATATCTGAGGTTTTAAACTGCTTCCAGCATCACAGGGTATTTTTCGTGTCAGCTTCTTATTAATTCTTCAATAATAGGTCATCTATTGATGAGGCACACATTGCTCATTCTCGGTTTCATATACACTAAAAACAAACAAAGGCTTCTAAAGGCAGATTTTCCATCATCTGCCTTTCCCCCAGCTCACTGATGCCTAGCATCAAACTTGAAATTCTGGCTTGCTTGCTCCACATCTGCTGTGCATTGATTTTGAAAGTCAGGGATGGCACAGAAAAGATCAACAGAGGTATGATGGAAGGAGAGCAGTTATGAACATTAGATTGTTTTCAGTACTGTGTAACCAAATATATGGGGGCTAAACCAGTGTGATTTGACTGAGAGTCTGGGCAGTGCTGCTGAAACAGCTCCTAGAAATAGCAGGCAAGATGTTTTGAGACACTGACGGGTACAAGGAAAACAGTAGAGCGAACAGTTTGTCTGTTCAGGGTTAATTTAATTCCTTCATAACTTCTTAATATGACCTTTTCTGTCCAGCTATCAAAGTCACACAATACAAGCCCCTGCTTTGAGCTGCAGTGCTGCCTAGGTGTTGCTAGAAAGCCTCCTTTATTTATTTTGGGTTTTGGTGTTTTTTTAAGCAGCATACTAGAACGAGTTATGCTTTCTTCATGTCACAGGCCTCCTGGGCTGATTTTGTACACACAGAAAAAGAAGCTTCTGGCATTTTTCACATTTCAACCAGCAGTGGCTTGGCTGTGTTATCAAAGCAGGGCTGGCAGATACACAGAACAGAGCATCCAAGACCCACCACAGACGCTGCCTGCACAGATGAACTAATAGCGCAGATACCGCTGGGCCACAGCAAGGAGGCCAGGGGAAAAATAAAAACCAATGGAGACGGGGCTAGGCCATGGCTGTAAAGAATCTGCTTTTCTTAGCAGGTGCTTTAAGCTCCAACATCTGCTGACCATATAAATCAAAGAAGTCTCTACAACCGTTTACGCAAATGAATGACGTGAACATATAAATACACCATAAGGCTTTTTTCCCTATTACTATTCTTGGCATTGAACCCATATAGAATGTTCAGCAATTTTTTGCCAGCTAGAAAGGTAAGCTTACAATAAGAAAAATACCTAATCAACTGGTGTGTTGCTTGTGGAGGAATTCTTAGGGATTTTTTGAATAAAAGGCTCTTGAAAAGAAAAAAGAGGAGTACCTCAGGTATTTTAGAATAGGGTTCCTTCCTACTTTTAGCTCTATTGTTTATTCAGTTCCTAGAACTGAGTCCTGATTTTATTCAAATGAAATGTTACCAACTTCATTTAAAAGAGGATTTTGCTTCTGTTAATCATGGAACTCATTAAAAAGAAAGCAAAGCTTTCAAAACCCTCAAAAGATCTCCAGCTGAACTTCAGCAGCTGTCAACTGTCACGTGGTTGTGTTACTCGTCACCTAATTAAAAAATTCAAGCAAGTCTTTATAAAATTGATTTTCTATTCTACAGCTACTTACTTATCCCCCTCTATCACAGCAGATGAGCTCGCACCTTGTGGAGCTTCCCCTTTTTCCACACCCTTACAGAATACCTTGTTCCGCTTTGGAAGGTCTCACGCTTTAATCACTGCCCTGGCAAAAAAAGTGTCAGCTGAATTTGTACATGTTTCTATAATACAAAACCCCAAAAATTAATATTTCATTCTGAGGGACTTAATTATGTGAGAGCCATAACTAAGCTAAAAAACTGTTCATTGATAATGCTGAATAATGATTACTTTGCAGCTTCCTCCTTTCCTCCCTGCCCTCTCTGTAATTTTGGGGTGGCAGTTACTTACATAGCTTGTGTACACCATGCAGCCTTTCTGCTGACAAGGCTTGAGGTAAAGCACTTTCTAGTCGTCTCTGGCACAAAAAGCTGGAGTGGCTGCTTTATCTCTAGCACAAAATGTGTCTTGCCCCATCTGATATCCACAAAGCCAGAACACAATCCCTATTTTCTCTTGGGCTTGTTTCTCTGAGACATAAGGCTTTGTAGACTGTATGTCTGAACCAAAAGGCAGCAGTGAGCTATTCACTCAAGCTTCATGTTCAGTCCAAAAGCTCCTCCAAGCTCACAGCCTGCCTGCTGTTCCCTCATACTGGTTGTCCCACCGAGCAACAGCTTCTGGGGCTGACACTGAGAACCTGGTCTGGTCCTGCTGCTCACCCCAGCCAAAGTAGATGGGCAAAATTAGTATGAAGAGAGGAAGGAGAAGAGGTCATCCTTTGTATCACACACCTACTTCCACTGGTGCTCACACAGCAGTATTTCAAGACAAGAGGAAACTGATTTTTCATCCTACCAGCACCACAGCAAACGATGAAGATTCCCCCCTAGCCCCCAGAAAAACAATCAGTTTGCCAAAATGGAACATCAGCTCTAGAAGAACTAAGTTTCACTGATTGCTTGTTTTAGCTGTGCATACAAGTGACATCCTATAGGCCCTTTCCAATGCAGGCAGTTCCAGATGTCCTGTCTCTGTCACTCCAGTCTCAGAGGATATACAGTAGACAAGCAGTTCCACTTGTATCCCAGTGACTCCATCATGTGGAGAGGTTGTTATCAGTTGATCAGCCCCATGATTTGGCCTCATATTTGGTAGGCATTTTTGTTTTTCTAGTGTATCCTCACTCTCCTTTCCAAAATATACAGAGATCAGGCATCTAAAGTCCAAAGACCATATAGGAAGGCTGCTCTCTTTTAGCACTGTCGTAAGAACAGGCACCATGTACATTTTAGCTGATTCCAAAAGAATTTCTGTTCCTTGATGAAGATTTTACATAATGTGGAAAGTCATTCATTGCAAAGTGTTACTCACACCAAGTTGCTTCTATCTATGGCAATTACCTCTCTTTACAGGAACACTCAGACAGACACATGCCCAGCAAGTACAACAGTCATCTTCCAAAGAAAGCATTTCCAGTGCAAAAGACGTGGTAAACAGGAGTCTTCTACTCCGTGCTATCGCTGGATGCTAGAACTGCTACTGCAGAGAGATGTACCCATGGCTTGGCATTAAGTGCCTCCTCCTCTTGAGTGAGAAACTGTACAGATGACAGGCAGGGTCTGTAGCTCAAGATCTAGAGTCCACAATACTGTCTGGCCTGTTTTGCAGACAGAAAAAGCAGACATCAATTTTCATCAATGTGTTTTCAAATTAATAGCTTAATACATTGGAGCTAGTTAAACTCAAAGTGTCGAATGTTTTCCTTGTTTTATCCTGTCACTGACGAGATACAATCTGTACAGTCAGTTGGAATGCCAAAGAAATGGAATGCTGCAGAAGATGCTCTGTTATGCTGTCAAGAATAATGGCTGAGTATTGAAAAACAACTGCACGCAGCCATCTACTCACAGAAGAGATATTATAGACAGATACAATCATGTTTATTAAAGCTCATCCATCCTAAGCAGTGCAACATATCACTTGGCCACAAGGGAACAGGTGCTGAGCATTTTAATAAAAAGAATTAAGATTTCTAAGAATGGAGGCCAAAGTTGAGAATGTTCATGGACCTCAAAAAAACCCAACAAACCACTCGTCACTGTAGAAAATACAAGCTAGTCTAGAATGCACCCTCATAATGTGTGTGAACAAAAGGTATATTTAAACAAAGGAAAAACCTGAACCCCCTAAGAGCAGTAAAAACACGCCATAGAAAATACACTAAGAGTGAAAAATTTTGTCAGACTTCATTTGCTTTCCCAGCTTTGAGCTCTCCTACACAGGGTGCTTTTACTCTTACCTTATTTACTCACTCTAATACTGCAAGTGATCTGAAAAAAAATCAATGAGTACATTCCAAGAATAAAGTAAATACTGAAAAATAATGAGAGTCTATGCCTAAAAGACTTATTCCTTTTGTCTTAGTCAGACTTCACCAAAATATCATCGAACAAAAAAATTATAATAATGATTGATATTGAATCATTATTGCCCTGGATTTAACATAGGCCATTTTGCAATATATCAGAGGAAAAAGTAGTGTAAGAAGACTGTAGAACAGCGGTAAGTATTTAAATGGTACGTGATAGCTTTATAAAACAAGTGATGGGTCTGGGAAAAAAGTAAATCCTTGCAGAAACTAATAAGCTCCCGTCTGCACAGCGGAGTTCACAAAATGGCAATACTGTGTCATTAGGCTGGCACGACAGCTGAATCACTAATACACCACTAGCAGAGCATGTGCAGAATGAAATCCATGGAGTCATGGACTGCTGCTTCATGCTTGGGTGTGCTGAAAAGGTCTTGGCCCTTGCACAGGGCAAGGATGGCCACGCTATACTGGAGCATACTTGAAGTGACAAAACACACTTTCCAACAGATTGGCGTGGCTTGGCATCTCCCAATGAGTTACAAATGGGCAATTCATGTTCAGAGCTTCTCTGCACCCCCATCATAAAGAAGTGAATAATGCTGCAGGAATTTAGGAGGAGGTGTCCTCAGAGCAAGGAAGAAAGCAACTGCCTGTGTACCAAAGATACAAACTCTCTTCCATTTTCAATGTTGGTGATGCTCAGATTCTTGGCAATTCCCTGAGTGCTTAGAGGAGGGGGCAGGAAACCTGTACTGACATTAGAGGCCAACTCCATGTCTGTAGCCTCTCTGCAACAACTGTGATCACTTTTACCACCAGCTTTCTTCTATCCATCCTGGGATCTCTTTCTCTGTCATCTGAGTATTTATTTGCCCTGCCAGGTTTGAGGTATGGCAAGAGCCTCCCCTGGCTGCTCCTCAGATTTCAGCACAGAGCAAGTTCAAACCCCAAGTGCTGCATGTGTTTCCAATCTCTTACACACCCCACTGAGCAGCATGAACACCACTAGGAGAGGCAACTGCTCCTGAGCTCCCAAAACTAGCCATGATTCTCACAAAGGATCTATCACTGGAGCCAAAGCAATAGCAAGACTATGCCTGTGTATTACATAGGCTGCTGTCCAGGAGTAATATGCTTCGGGCCTTAGTCTGATGTAATAAAAACCCAAATACTAGCAAAACAAATACTTAACACTAGCAAAGTGCCTGTATTATCAAAGTCCTGAGCAAACAATGGCTAGCAGAGGCATTGCCTCCAAAACAAACAAGGTCAGATTACATATTGAAAGGTTAGAACATAAGAGTATGCTCCAGCAATTTTAAAGGTAAACTGATTTAGGAATATCAACACAAAATGCAGCCTTTACTCTGAAGGAAGAACTACTTCTTTGTGAGTAACACAAGTGCAACTCATCAGTTTAAAGGGGAAAATACGTCTCAGGCCAAACACAGATGATAAAAATAAACGTTCCAAAAGTTCCAAAAATAGTTATATTCAGAAATACACATACTAGGCAGCCTTCTGCTAGCATAAAACAGATAAAATCTTTATCTAACTGAAATGGGATTATACTTTCCCTCCTCAAACCAGCCTAGTTAACAAGAGCAGCTAGGATACCACTCATCACTACTGAAAAAGCCTGCAGCAGATCAAACAGGGTCCCAACCTATCCCCAGTAGTTGAGGTTCAGATATAAAGCATACAGTCATCTCCACCTTGGAAGACTTCACAAGACATTATAACAAGGATCTAGATGCAGATGCAGCCTATAAGTACTTTATGGACAGGTGTCCTTAAGATCCTTTTCTAGTGTGGTTAATGCAAAGCCAGTTTGCAAAATTTAGCACTCAACCTTAAATAGCCGTTTGGAGCTATAGTTGGTTTGGTTAAAGGACAAGAGAATCCCTCAGCTACTGACTATGCCAGATGTGTGGCACATTATATTAATAGATTTTTGAGCTTTCCTTAGAAGCATTGCTGAACTCTTCTGTACACATACTCTAGTATGATACTTAGTCTAACATTTCATATGCAAAAGGGCTAGCAGTGCTCAAAATAACATGCTGATTTCTGTAAACCAACTGTGCAAACGTTCAAGTTCAATTAAGTTATATTTATAAACACAAAGGGAAGAAAGCTTCCCTGGTGGAGCCGAAGCATGATGTTTTATCAGCTAAATAAATCAGTGCATTGCCTACCTTGCATGAAACTGAGATCTTCAAGCTTAGCACGTATGACACTGTTATGGGTACTCATTTGGCAAGATCTGCCTGGGCAATGCATCCAAAGCCCTGCACTTGTGAGTGAGGCAGTCGGTCCAAACCTACGGCATGCTCCATCCACACGTGCTTTCAAGGTCTGGAAGTTTCAAGAGTTACCATGTAAACACTGCTAAGGTACCGTTGAGGTTCTCCAAAGCCTAAGCACATTCAGAACAAATTTAGGGAAAAAAGTCCAGTTCCAGTCCTTTGCTTCGGAGCATAAACAGGAACAAATGGTCCCTCAGCAATGGAGGCCTGTCACACAAAGCATCTCCACAACAGTCCGTGACAGTGCCTATCACAGTGCCACGTATATCACAGTGTGACACTGTGGGGTCACCAGTTAGGAGACAGCCACCTACATCACCACCAGAAAAAGAGGCAATGGAATTTTTAAACACTCACGAAAAACATGACCATTTCTTAAGAGGTTGTATCAGTGGATGTTAAAGTATTCTGCCTACCTCGCCTCGTGACATACCCAGAAGGTCTGCTCTGATCTGGATTCAATTCTTAAGAAGTTTTGCCAATATCTTGCCATATGGACACACAGTTGGTTTCTCCTGCCTCATGAAGTTTACAATATGAGTTGATATAGAGAGAAGTCTCCAGAGACAAAGGTGGGGAGGTAAAATCCTGTTGAAAAAAATTAAAATGGATAGAAAACCCGTCAAAACAAGCTGCCTGAGCAGAGTTAATTTAGTTAAAAGGTATCAAGGCCACACTATTAGCTACAGCTCATTACTACAGCATGAAAGCATGTTGTTTTGCCATCAGTTTCCTGTTCCTGACACTGTTTGCTTGAATGACCTTGGTCAAATCACTTAATACCTGTTCACAAGCTTCCTATTCTTAAATTATGGATACTGGCCTTCTCCCATATCTACTGGACTTTTTAAGGATACAATCTTCTTAGAAAAGCAGGTATGTCTGATCATGAGAGTCCTAGAAATCCTAGATTTTGCTCAGGTTCACTAGTCTTTAACACAGTTTTTAATAGTGCATCAAGACCAAATATTACCCTCAGTCTCACCCTCATTCATCCCCCCGTAATAAAAGAGGCACTCAGCTTAGTTGAAATACAAGATTAAGAAAAAGAAACTACCCCAAGTTTAAGTTTTTCTTAGACTGACCAAAAAAAAAGGAGGAACTTTGGATGGTTTAGGTACAAAACCCAAAATATAAAATGATACTTGAGAAAACTGAAGATAAATTACAGGGTTTAGATTTATATATGTCAGGAAAAAAAAAATCTCCATAGGGGAAAAATGAATGCATTTAATCCTCCTCAATTCTTGGCTGGATCAAAGAGGCACACAGGGTAGCAAGGCAGGGAGAGCTGTCTGGCAGTCATGACTAGTGTCTATACCGTCCTCACAGTCTGCAGATCTCAGACACCACATTTATGAAGACCTGGGGTGCCTACTTTACTACTAGTGCCCTTGGACAAATGCTACCCACTTCTTACCTTTGAACCCATCTCTCTCCCCCTCTTCATCTGGGGCCTGTAAGGGAGCATGTCTGCTCATTCACAGCTATAGCCCTTTGAAGTGCCATTGATATTCAAACCTTGTGGAGCCTTCTGAATCATAATGGCACCCTCAAACACAACTCAGTCCACACTACAAATAAACTTGCTCTGGTGAACCTGCTAGTTGCTTCAGTGTGCTAACGTCAGCCTGCCTCCAAAAAAAGGGTTCAGCAGCATAGGCATTGCAAAGGAAAATAAAATCCTCAGCATGGAGCCCTGGAGAAGAAAAACAGTGAGATATTTAAACCTAACCCTTTCTTTTTAAACACTTGGGTGTTCTTTATAGAGGGAATTTCCCCCTCCCCCACTCCCCACCAGAAGCGTCCAAAGTGTTACTCAATTTATTTACAGAGCTTTGATGTGAGCCTCCAAATTTTTAGTTCAGCTTTTAAGAATGTGAGGGTCAACTGATTTTCTTTCTGGGGAAATTAGGCTGAATTTTATAGCATCATTTATTCCAAACAAGGAAATACATGGAGGAATCCTACTTTAATTCTACAGCAGTGTTTAAAATTTGAGTTTAAAATCACTGAGTTTAGCTACCCTGCACCAACACAGGTACCTTCACTGATAATTTTTACATGCAGAACATATTCAACCACTGCAAATGGGAAGCATTACAAGATCTGTTTGCTATCAGTGGTCCAAAAGAAAATGGCATTCCTCCTGAACAGAAGTTGAGATCCTCACTTTCTAGTGGGAGAGAAATGCCTGTGCAAAAATAGCAAGTCAAGAAATAACTGGAGTCCTTGAAAAAAGTCAAGCTTGACTTTCAAGTTTTGCCCTCAGAGGCAATGTCTCCTGCTGAGAGGCCATCGCTGCAACTGAAACCACGCTGATCTGAGCAGGTTTTCCACACACAGGTAGGGCTGCTTCTACATGATGGATTCCCCTCCTTCAGGTAACAGTAATTGCTCTGAACTGCATCAAGCACATGCTCATAGCCTCTGGCATTTCCATTTATTTATTTTGATTTACTGACTTCATTGGCTGGTGCCAGAGCCAGTTTTCCTTATGGCTACAGCAGCCTCTCAAGTATGAAGTCTTTCAGTGAGAGAACAAATTTAATGGCATATTGAGTGCTCATTTGTAAAAGCAATCTTAGTCTCATTAAAACTTTCAGCAGTTATATCATCCAGAAAGCTCATAGCAATCATGACAACAAATTGTCTAATAGGAACAGCAAGAAGATCCCACATAGCTGAGATGGACAGATTCTGGCTAAGATCAGGGACAAAGACAAAAGACTCTGCATCTACTGGGATTTGAGAGAACAAATGTCTCTGACCCTGGAGTCAGATGAACCATTAAAATACAGCTACAAATCTAGGAGCTGACTCTGCAGAAAATTCCTGACTTCAAATCTTCCTTCCTGTTGGGAAGCATTGGAGACAGTTAAACATGACAGGCTTTGTAAAACATATCAACATAGCATGGGGGAGTGCTGCCTACAACCATTTCATATTCCCCCATACCTCATCTCAGAGCTCATGCCTGCAGAGGCATCCCACACACAGCTCTGTGCCAGACTCCCCTTCCTCCAAAAACCTGTAAACAAAAGTGAACTGATGGAGTTCATACCCTTGGATGCTGAGGTCTCACTTGAAGCACATTCACCAATACAATGCCTGTACTTCTTTAGCTGACCACAGACAAATACGTACACAGAGCAATCCTTTATATTGCAAGCACATGTATGATGCGCACTAATCTAAGGTCAACTATTCCTGAACCAGAAAACAGAGAAGTATTCCCTTCTCTGCCAGCTCACCTTGAGCAAGCATTGCCCTGGAGATGAGGTGGCTTGGACATTATCAGCAATAAAACCAGTTATGCAAAGAGTTCACTCCTGCACCTTCCTTCAAATTCTCCATTTGTTTTCAATCAAGCAGCACTGAAACTGGTCATCAGATTAGTTCCTGCTCTGCTCTCTGGATGGGACACAGACACTGAGCAGGTCATTAGGAGGTTCACTATAACCAACAGAGTCCCATGTGCCTTACAAGCAGCTTGCTGCATTAAACTGAACTCACCTCTGACATTTAGGTTATCTTTGCATACTAAAGAAGCAATCAGTTACATCAAATGAGAGCTACACGGGGACAAAACTGTTCTTATAATATTAGAGCATTTTCTTACTCAACTCACTCAACAGAAAAACAATATCCACTTCAAGCTGTGAAAGGGACATCAAGCTGGTCCCTGCCCCAGCAAACATGTGCTCAAGCAGCATTAAAATAATCAAGTAATACAGTTTTAACTATGACGTGGTTTCAGTGCATCTGGTATCCCACTGGTTAGAACTGAAGCTGCAACAACATGAGCCAACACTTTCAGATGTCTTTATCTATACTTAGTTAAGTATGAAAGTGAGCTCACTCAAAGGGCCCAAGGTCACTCTGCATTTGTTCTAGGCACAGTAAAATGCATTCAGACGCTTGGCTTAGAGACAACAGCCAAGCTGCATAACTTCTCTTCTACTTGCTTCTGAGAGAAGAGAAAACAGAATTCATGAAACTTAAATATGGACAACTTTTGGGTTTAGAATTCCCAACATCCTGTCTATGAAGTACAATATTTTGTTTGATAAATATTTGATACTTACATAGTTTCTAAAATACGTACATTTTACATATATGAAATTCTTCCATGTAACACCACTGTGAATCACTGACAGATACAAAAAATTAAAATGACAGCAATACTTGTATATTTATACACCAGGTACAGCATCACGTTAAAAGTCAGTTTAGCACTCTAATCCATGCCACTCTATCAGAGCGTGCATATATATAGAAATATACATACAAATAATTAATACACACACACACTTTGTTATACGTATTTCTAAAGGTACAAATAGTTATCCATCTCACACCTGTTCCTGAGAAAGAATTTTAAGCCTTGAAAACTGTAAAACCCTTCGTGTGTACTTACTAAGTCAGAGAATGTGTCATCCATTCACCGTTTCCCTGCGAAGCAGAGTAGAGAGTAATCAGCTAAGCTCTTTATTGTAGCCTGGACCATCTAGAAATACAGGTTTATACAGAGAAGTAAGCAGTTCAATTGCCTGAAAAAGCACCTATATTTTCTCTTACTATGCTTAATAGGAAGCATTATCTCCTGTACCAAACCATGACATCTTTTAGATGTCTTGCACTTAGTACAAAAAAACCCCCTGATGTACTTTTGGCTTTGGATGCAATTACCATACAAGCCTTCAATTAAAAGAGACCCTAACCTCATACACAGTGTTCTCCAGCTACCAGAGAAACTTCAAGAGCTTGATCTTCTCATGTTTTGGTACACTTGTGAATTCTTAGCTTCAGTATTAGAGTTGATTCAAAAGCTCAGTTATTCTACTCAAGATCTAAGGATATTTTTTCTTTTATTCCTTTGAAGTTAGAAGATGCAATGTTGAGATTTTTTGCACAACTTTAATAGTGACCTATCGTTTCTGCCAGCTTATGAACTAAACTTCACAATAGTCAAAAAAGTTGAAGACCATATTCCCTTGTACAGCTTAAAATGTGTAGGAAATAATGATAAATAATAAAGTAAATGTAAAATTAATTCTTCTGGTAAATATTTCTTTTATGACAGGGCCTAGGCAAATAGTTAACATGACTGTTAATGAAAAGTTTCTGTTGAAAATTGGAAAGATGTTTAAAAAAGCAATCTTATTTGTTCTCTTGAGAAACACCTAGTAAGCTGGACAATCTACACAGGATGAGTTAATGAAATAAACAAGTATATTCTTCAGAAGCACCAAACTTCTCAGAGGGTGACAAAAAGCACAGAGCTTTCCTGAAGGCACTTTACAGCAGGGAGACAGCTTTTATCACTTTTATGGACATCCTCCTGGACGGAGTTCTCAATGTAAGAGTTTTGCCATGGACATCAGCAGAACCAGGTTAATCTCCCTAAAACCCAAGGTCATTTCAAATTAAGTTTCAGTTAAGAGGAGAAAAAACACTACCACCTGTTGTGTTTGCTTGCAAACAACAAGAAAAACAAGCAAACAAGCCAAGGAACAGCAAATACAGCTGCAGTTAGACATAAGCACGTGCCTAAATTGTGCATGTCTAAGTATTTCCTCTTAATGTGCTTTTCAGAACACACCGGTAAGCTTCACAGTTTCAAATAAGTCACACTGATGTCATTTACTATTTGTTTTCATTTTCACATTGCCACTAATCCAGTAAGGGCTTTTGAGGCCCTGATCCCACAGAGATTTAAGCATGTGCTTAACTTGAAGCACTCAGACTTTCTCACTGACTTTTGGTGAATTATACTCAACGATGTAAATATGTTAGTTGGCCGTTACACAGGAAAGCAATAAAGACAAATTCATTAATATTTGTCTACAGCAGTGACAGTTGTCACAAAGAACAACATCAGGAAATTATTAAATGGATATTTATTGCAAGGTTTACATAACCCCTGGCATTGAGCCAACACTACAGGAAGCAATAGCATAGAGTTCTTTCACACTTCATGCATGGTTCCTTCTGTGCACTGAAGCTGGTAGTATCTGGAAGAAATAAATATGTCTTTTTATAATTGAAACCCCATAACAAAATGTGCATACACAGATATACATACACACATTCACAGCATATGTGATTTAGAAGGCTAGGTTACCTTGAATATGGTATTTCTGAACTTCTGAGAGCTTGACTTTGGACCTTGGATTATTGCTTTGATTAAAAAGCTTTGGGGTTTGCTTGTTTTAACTTTCCACCTCTGCTGTCTATAAGGTTATACATTTACCACTGTAAAGCAAGTGTATTTGCAGTAAACCATGTGCAGTTACCTAAGTCTTCAACCTTGCTTCAGCATTAAATCATCCAGAAAAGCAATTTATTGCTTCATATATTCCAACACCATGAACAATATCCATTAAATCTCCATCTCATATAGTGACCACATAGCTTTGTGCTCGGATTGCAGTCTCATATTACAGCCTCTGCGAGACACTGGATTACGCTCTCCCTGCCAATATGAGACTCGTTACAGCATCCTGTAGCACCCAGATTCCCAAGAAGTGCTATGTATTCCCATCTGTGAGAAAACAGACTCTAGTTTAAGTATTTCTCTGTGGTAAGGTGTAAACACTGAGTCCCAGTCAGTACTTGTTCTGGGAACAGAGGAACCGCCAAATTGTTCCTTCAAAACGACAACATAACGTCTCAGAAGTTGCAATAACATCTCAGTGCTAAATCCCATATGGAACATGAATTGAAAGTCTCATAAATGTACCACATAAAATCAATTACAATGTCAGAAGCATTTAACTTGTTTTTTTCCCCTGAGCCTGTACATCTTGTTGAAATAAGAGCTTTTCAGTCCACTTTTAGCCAAATCTGAGTCTAATGGATATTGCTTTTTAAGACACTAAAATCACTTTTATTTCTTTCTCTGACCGTGTAGAGCAGGCTCTCATTAATGTACTGTGATTATTTTTTAGACTTTCTTCCTCCAAAACCATTGGAAACACCAATTCAGCAATTCCAGCCTTTGGTGCCTACAGTGCAGAAAGGATTTACAATAAGAAATGATTATTACATGCTCAGTGAGATAATTTTTGGCCAGTGCTTAGAAAAATCTGCCAAGCAATCTGCCACTATCAGTGGCTTAAAAAGGTTAGCAAAACTAGTTTCTATTTCTGCAGAGGCTTCCACAAGATTTATTGTACCTTTTTACCTAGAGTTTGACTCTCCGATTAGACAGGCCAACAAAACTCTAGGAAAAAAGCCATCATGCAACAGGTATTCTGAGGACGTTTCTTCATGGGCAAATGCAGCAGGTTGAGAGTCAGAGTGTCCCATCTTCCCAAAAAGAGGTTATAAATCTCAGTTTAGGTGACTACCACGTTGGGCATTTCAGGCAGCTTTTTCAACCTTGGAGGTTTGGGCAACCTGCCAGTAATGAAGATGTATTAATGCTTAATGCAGCTTAATGTAATAGGTGTCATGTTCATAATTTACAGAAGCTCTTTCTAAAGCATTAAATTCATTTATACTCCTTAAAAGCTACTCAATCCTCAGGGCTAAGTTAGTTTGGTTGGTGGGAGGTGGCTCTTTTTTAGGATCAAATGATATATAAATTGTTAACATATCCAAACTCATCCATTAGTGCGTGTGAAAGCAATAAATGTGCCAAAGTAGCAATAACATGATCGAGGAAAGTCACTGTGGTCATTAGGGCTGAAAGGGTTTCATTTATGGCACCAAAGAGAATGAAGGCTGTAAAATAAACCTTGGGAGCCCTGGTGACCAGAAGGCTTACCTTATTATGTTAAAGTAAAAAACATCATCTTTGTTTCATAAATGGTTATGTATTATACCATCATTTTCATCATCACTTCTGTCACCATACTCTCCTCAGATTTAGAACTTCGTATACAGTGCAAACAATACAAGAGTGGAGCATCCAAATGTGACACTGATCGCATGGACCTTTGCACAGGAACTCAGAGACACCCTGAAAGGTTTTGCAGCCACCCAACAGGGCGGCATGAGATTGGCAGTTTGAGACCTGGTAAGGTCTGGGATGTGTTTGTTTGACAGCAGAGTTCTCGCCGGCGTAAGGAAAGGTTTGTGCTGCCTCCAGGCTGAGGCCTGAGTGGCCACAACACATTTCCCACTCAGGACCTTCTCTGACAGATTCCATATCTCAGTGTCTACCTCCCTCAAAGGAATGCATTGCTGGTTACAGCAGGTACAGAGCATCTCAGAGCATGGAGAGGCACAGGGCAAGAAGGATTTCTTGTCTTCTGTGTCTCACTAACACAAGGCAGGCCCTGACAGTGGAGATGTCTATGTGCTGCTAACAGTGATCCAGACTCTATAGTTATCAAAACAGACCAAATCTTCCCTTGGTGACAGCTGAAGCTTAGTCCAATTTTGAACCAGTGAAAAAACACCTCTGGGAACCCAGGATTTGACATTTTAGATCACTAAAGAGCTGTAAAATCCATACTTGCAATACTGTAGTTACAGTCCCCCTAGCGTCAGAAATCTCAGCAATTTACCATATCCTAAATTACAGCACTACTTATGTCCTGATGCAACTGTAGGTCATGCTGTAGAACCTAATTAGCATTGCAAATCGAAAGCTTGAAACGGTTTTGCTTTTTTCTTTTTTGTTTCCAAAATGTTTCCAAAAACCAGCTCCCAAACTGTGTTTCTGCTAAACTAGAGATGTCTAGGTGGGGTCAGACAAGTTGGTCTGTAGTCCTGCTGAGAGCTGAGTTTGGTCAGAGTCACACAGGTTGAGAGAAGGACTCCACAGAAGACTACCACCTGCTCTTTGTCCACCTTGTCCTCAAGGAAGAACAAGTGTTCCCTAAAGAAGAGGGATGACCACCAGACAACAGGCAGCTGGTCAGAGACCTCACCAGATGCCCAGTAGCAGAGCACTGGCCTTCCTCTGTTGTTGTTTAACTGGTTTTTAATCTGTGTTTCCCACCACAACTAAGGGCTGCCTGTGGGAATCTGATTTGACACCAGGCTAAATTTCTAATAGGTGCCTATACATGTGTTACAGGTACAAGACAGAGCCAAAGCTGTGCCTTCACTTGCACCACTACGAGATCAGTGTGTCTAACAACCTGTAATTAAGTCATGTCATGTAGCCAGATTCGACTTGGAGAAAAATGCCTACAGTAATTGCATTTAGTTCATCTTGTAGCATGGTCCCCATCATAACTGCTAATTCAATTGTACGTTCATTCTGCCAGCTCCTTGCCATTAAGCACACATTTAATTACTTCAATAAAGGATTAATATGCAGCACACAAAAGAAAGGACATCATGCCTTGCCAAAGCACACAGCTGCCCCACCATTTAGTGAGGAGATAAAGAAAGAATATCATTGGGCAGTATAATCCTGTTACAAATACATCATTATTAGATGAACATTCGGGACTTTTATTTTTGTGCTTGTTATTCACCACTCAGCATACATATCTTTCCTTGGCACCAGAAAGAGTCATAATGTGCAAGTGACAGCTCTGCCATTGTTGTCCCAGTGATGGCACTGCTGGCCCCCCTCCTCACTCCCCCACAAGCTTGTAAGGTTGCTCTTATCTCGTCTCCAGGCGAGGGCTTACAGCAGCTACATTACAACATCCTGAGATAAGGGGCCCTGCTTGACATTATTCCTGTCTGTGCTGCAAACAACTGACAAGCATGGCAAGTATAAAAAAGACTGAGAGCAACAAAGGCGGCTGCCCCCCCCCCAGCTCCCCCCTCCCACCTCAGAAGACAGCTCATCAATTCTCCAGGATGTACACAATCATTATTGTAGGGGAAACAAAGACCAGTGTCAATTGTGCAGTGTTATAAAGCAGTCCCTCAAATTAAAACCATGTACCTAACTGCATCTGATGGCAGAAGCTATTTAGCAGTGATATTTTACGGAAAGGCAATGAAAAGCAATAACTGCTTTATTTAATGTATCTGTTCAATCCAGCTGCCTTGGATGGGCCTTAATAGAAGTTGTCGATCAATGTCAGTGCCTTTGAAATAACTGCAGCAGACTGCAATAAACATGAAGGAAAGATAACTAAAGCTACTGATCAGCCTCTTGTTACCTTCCTGCACCCAGAGATTTGTTATTTGTTTGTACTGCTTATAATAGCTGGGGGTGGATGATTATCACAGGAGCATGGGGCTCTGTGAGTGTGAGGGGAGGAGTGAAGCCGGTTGGGGAGAGGCACCGACCAAAAAATTCACCTGGGATACCATGAATTTGGATGCTGCATCAGGTGTTCTCCTGCTGTTTCAGTTCAGGACAGCTACTCCCTCACACTTCTCTAGTCCACAGAGGAGCTCGAAAAACAAAGTGTTGGGGACAGCCCATCTCTTTGCTTGCCCATGACTACTGTCTAACATTCCTACAATAATTAACAGAAACACTTATTTACATATCCAAACATGCTTGAGCTGGTGATGTAGAAGCAGGTGTCTTTTAGGGAATGAACTCATCCAAGTCAAGCCAACCAGATGCTTGTGAAAGCAGCAGCAGAGTCTGATTTGTTCAAGTTGGGAAAGCAATTCGTAATCCAATTCTCAGCTCCCCCACTGAACCAGACATCTTATCCTTGGCATTGTGCAGCAGCTACTCCTGAGGGATGAACAGACAGCCAAAAACCCACAGTCTTTTGCACAAAGCAGCTTTCGATGGCAACAGCAGGGAGCTGAGCATATCCCATTTGTCCAAAAGCCGCTCAGTCTAAGCAAAAGTAAAGACTCCAGTAGGGTAAAGGCATACACACTTCTCCCCAGCACTTCCAGTATACAATTGCAGCAGGAGTCAAAAATTAGGAAGGGGCCAATACAAGAGCTTAATTCAGCAATGCAATAGAGGCAACTGTCGACTTTCAGCTGACCTGGTCAACCCATTCACCTTGGGTTTGAATGACTCTTAAAACAAGATTTGATTATCTAGTTTTCTCAGCAATATCTTAAAGTTGCATGTTGGCAGCTTTCACAGCAACAAAAGTTGCTGTCATTTTAGCTCTAGAGTCTCAACAGGCTGACTGTTATTTGTTTTGCTCCAAGGAGGGTGGGGAGAGCTCAACAGGGACCTGTAAAAATTCAGAAAAATACAAAAATATTCTTCCCACTTTTTTCAGTCTATCGATTTTGCTCAAAGACTGTTAGAATCTCCCTCAATATACTGATATCTTAGTCCTAGAAATTTCATCTGCTGGCCTCCAAGGAACAGCAGGTAGAAATTTTATATTACCAGGGAGTCTGTGACCAGCATCCCAGTATTTCAGGTAAAATATTGCCAACCTATGGAATAGTATCAGCAGAATCTAGGCTTCAATACTTGCACTACTGCACTAGGCGTTTCTCCTTTCCCCTCTGGTATTCAAGTACTACTAGGACAAAGTCTAAACAGAACTTCCATTAACTACAGGTAAAGGTTTGTTTTGGGTCGGCATCCAAGTATAAAGATAAAAATTCTCTTCCGGAGTTTTTCTTGGCAGTTTTGTAACTTTTTAGGGAACAGATCCTCTTTTCATCTCATCTTTTCATTACACAGTCCTCACCTATTCAAATGGATTCTGAGAGGTTGGAAAATTTGATCAAATGCATACTATCACTTTTGCTTTATAGGCAGAGAACGTAAACCGAGCAGTAAATTGACTCCTCCAAGGGCATGCACAAGCTGCAGCAAAAGCAGACAACTCCTGCATGTCAGAATCTATACACCCAGCCCAGAACCTGCCCATGAGGCCTCAGTGGTGTAGCAGAACTCACTGGCCTGGCATCCATCTGCACAGTCCAGAGCTCTTAATTGCAACCATCACTTAGAGGGCAGCCTTTCACGCACAGGTAGCTCACTTCCCACTACACCTTAAACTCTTTGGACACAGAGCAACATCTCCACACAATTCCACGGCAAAACGTGACTTAAGGGAGAAGGCAGCAAGGACAGAGTTCTGCTGACAGCTTGAGAGACAACAAATGTTTTAATGTCTCAATTTGGTTATTGCATCTGCAGTATGCCCTTGCTAGTTCCCTCTCAGCAGGGTGCCCTTTCCTTTCAACTCGGTGATGTTACTTTCTAATCCATATTTTTTCATAATGTATGCTTCATTCGTAATATGGCACTTCACAGCTTTTAAAAGAATATTTTTTCTTGCACTTGGCTCTACATATGTGAAAAAGAAATAAATGCGTAGTGAGAAGACAGATGTGGACTCATATCTATCTCAGTTGTCTAGATGAAAGCCTGCTCTGAATTTGAGCAGCAAACCATGCAATTAATAGCTCTACCCATTTTCAGTGTAAATTCTGTTTTTCCTGAGAAAACCAGAAAGGCCTTTAGACTAGATGTCATTACTATCCAACTCATAGCACTTGTAATATACAAATCGAAGCCATTTCATAGTCTCAACATCCACAACACAAACATCCAAAATCTGTATCAAGAAGAAAGCACAAAAAAACCTCACGACTTGTGGCATAATTGAATGCCCTGGACAAATACTCAGTGTCCAAATATTATTGTTTTAAGCAGAAAGGGTCTGACCCTGGCATTTATTTTTAAGGTGTAGGGATCACACTGCCATTTCTGGCTTTGCAAGGGCTCCTGCAGCAGGTGGAAAGTTATCGGGATTACTCAAGTGGCCTGGCCCCAAACTTGTTTTAGCTGGATCCTCTCAGGTCCCAAGGGACATGATCACAGAATCACGGAGTATGCTGACTTGGAAGGGATCTGCAAGGATCATCAAGTCCAGCTCTTAGCCCTGCACAGGACCACCCCCAAGAATCACACCACATGCCCAAGAGCATTGTCCAAATGCTTCTTGAACTCTGTCAGGCTTGGTGCTGTGACCACTTCCCTGGGGAGCCTGTTCCAGTGCCCAACCACCCTCTGGGTGAAGAACCTTTTCCTGATATCCAACCTAAACCTCCTCAGACACCACTTCAGACCACTCCCTCAGATCATGTCATTGGTCCCCAAAGAGAAGAGACCAGTGCCTGCCTCTCCTCGTCCCCTCACGAGGAAGTTGTAACTGCGATGAGGTGTCCCCTCAGTCTCCTCTTCTCCAGGTTGAACAAGTGACCTCAGCCTCTCCTCATATGGCTTCCCCTCAAGGCCCTTCACCATCTTCATTGCCCTCCTTTGGACACTCTCTAACAGCTTAACATCTTTCTTATACTGTGGTGACCAAAACTGCACACAATATTCAAGGTGAGGCTGCACAAGTGCAGAGCAGAGCGGGACAATGTCTACTGCATTTCCAAGCCACAGTTCAAAGATCTTGATATTCCTCCTAGACATGGAAGATGTCAAGGGAATACCACGAAGAAAATGAAAAGTGTAAGTACACTGGGGCTTCCCTTTGAAAGGGTTTCTCAGCTTCTGGTAGTACTTGGATTAGTTATTTCCTAGACCAGATGTGGTTACTCTATTTAAAAGGGCAGGCTACAAGGGAATGAGATTTAGGCAAACCTTATACAAGCACTTGCTTGAAGTGATTTCCCAACCAACAATTTTCATGAGCCTTGTGACCTAGAACTTAGAAAATGGTATATAGGAGAGAAGTTTTGAGAAGTAGGCTTTTCTCCTGAGGATCAGAAATCAGTGGGGTTTATTCCATTTTGACCATTCAAAAGCCTGTAGATGAACATCAGTAACAACAATTTTTTTAAGTTATATCAATCCCTACCACTGTTTTCTGTTGGAGAGCCTCACCAGTTCAGAGGTATGCTGCTTGTCATTGCCACTAATCCTATGTACTGGATTAAACTAAGGGAATCTCTGCAACTACTTTTAAACTGGTGTTTACAGACAATTGCCTTGCTCACTAAGGCCTGTAGTGAGGCTGGTGAGTATCAGCTGCTTGAATATATGCTATCAGAGTAGGAAGAGAACAAAGTAAGTAATGGCTCTCCATATGTTGCCAGCATGAAGGGCCCTTAGGCATCCAACAGTATGCCCTTCTGCTGCACAGGGCATGCCTCGGTTCCAAAAACTCAATTACTTCTATCCCACTCACCATCTGAAAGGAGTGTGATGAATTGCAGCTCATCTTCCTAAACCTGCAGTCTGCATATCTTCCTCATCAGGAAGCACAAATATCAGACAAGTAAGTCCTGATACAGCTCAGACCCTGCAACTCACCTAATAACCCCAAACACTGACAAGGTGCAAAACCAGGGCTGAGAAACACTGCTGGAAACCATGGCTCCTGCCAGCAAGAGGAGACACAGGCACCCACTGTGGTAATACTCCCCAAATAAGATCCAGGCACTTAAAGTGTTTAACACAGGGGATCCAGTCTTAGCTTTACACTCAGAAGTAATCACTGTTATCAGTCTAAAAGAAAATGGAAAAATAATAAAAAAAAAAACCCACAACAACCTGTTGTAAATTAATAGCGTGCAAAACACTGCAGGGAAACTACTTTGAGCCTAATTTTTACCTCCCACCTAGGGCCCACACAACTGCTGGCCAGCTGCAAATGGAAATTGTGCCTACAGAGTCAGTCCACGGTGAGCTGGCTACATGACAGTGAGGTCCAGCTGTGGGCTGGCAGGTGGAGTTTAAAATCTCTAGGCCATTAGCACAAGAGCAGGCACAGCCACCATACACTGTCTGATCCTCTCCCGCTGCTGGGCTGCCCACTGAGCTCCCAGTTCAGTCCTCACACTGGAGAAATTAAAAGGGCAGGAACTACACCATTTAACACAGCAGCAAACACATTTTCAAGGCACCATGACTTTTTATCTTGGGAGGACAGCTGATTTCTAGCGTTTTCCAAAGTAGTTAAAGAAAAAGGCCCAGGAAAGTCAAAATAGCAGCAGGTGGGTTGCGAGGCAATGTACGAGAAGCAATTCCTGTAGCTAAATTAAGCAATGGGTGAATTGAAAGCTTAGAAATAGAGAAGATTACAGCCAGAGACAGTTAAACAGCTTCAGCACAACACTGACTTTCTTATTCTTTCCTCCCCCTCTCATTTTTAACATTGTGCTTTTTCAATTTCAAATCAAGAGCAAGAGAACTAGCAATATTGATATAATTTTGTTTTAACCTTTTAAGAAAAATACATGCCAGGAGATTGAGCAAGCTACTAACTCATAAGTTTACTTTAGCTCCCTGCAAGTTTCATCCTGTGAATTAGTAATTGCTAGAAACCAAAATTAAGGAATTTATTTTCCATATCAGACCCTTCAGGATCAACAACAACCCTCTTTGAAAACCCATCACACAAAGACTGTCATGTAGAGATCATCTGATCCATCCCTTTCCCACTTTTGCAGTATTTACACTTCTACTTCCTCTCCTTAAAATTCAAAGTTAGTATTTATCCTGTTATCTCCTACAGCTTCTTTTTTGGCCATCCTACTCACTGGTAAGTATCAACTATTCAAGTGACCTTCCACATCTGCCAGAACCCTGGATAAAAACTTGATTTCACCCCAATTTTGTTAGTGCTCACTCTTTTCGTGCAGCTCCATGAATGGTAGCACTGGCCTCAGCAGCTGATAGAGTTCAGAGCAATGCTCCTTAATCACCATGGCACAGCCAAGTCCTAATGTTGTGACTTCTCTACTCCACTGTGGTTTTGTACTGTAGGTATTGGTTCCCTGGAGACAGTATTTCTTTTATGTTTCTGTTGTCAAGCACCCCATGCTTTTAAGGTACCATTAGTGGTAGAACGCACAATATTTGGAGATTCAGGATTGCCTTCTACCAGCACTGGCTTAAACACCTGAAGGAATGCATACATTAAAAGTCAGATTTCAGCAGTAACAATCATTGACAGACCAGCTTTGTTTTGGACACCACTACAGTAGACCTTGCTGCAAGGTCAAGTGTGTGTTTGTGGGTTTTGACAGCAACAAGAAAAAATACCTGGGAATCAGCTTTAAGCAGAACAAAGATTATGTTTTTTTCCTGGTACAGCTGCTGAGGCACTCTCAGTTCCTACAGCCTCCCTGAAAACACTGCTGGCCATTTCTACCATATCACACAATAACTTCATAATGTAGACAAATGTCCACTAGAGATTAGCATGAGCTCGCTAACCTCATTTCCACTTGTAACCCAAACCTGAATTGATCCTACTGTCTCAAGGGGTGAAAGGCTAGCATACTGCATTAACCCAAAGAAATGGAGATATTTTTTCCTGTGGTGTCTTGCCTGTTCAAGTTTCTCTGATTAACATGCAACCTCTCTTCCTCATGTTGGCCAAGGTATCACATAAATCAGTTTTGCTTTCTTATTTTTCAGAGATTGATAGTTCCGACTTTTCTGTGTTCCCCAGCATTATGATGCTCTCCTCCACCCCTCTGAGTGCTGCAGGCTCACATCTGAAAGACAAGATCTTTCTGTTCAATCTGTTCAAAACTGTACAGCACCATCAAAGCATACCACCACCTTATTCTACACAAACAGCCAAAAATACAGCAATGAAGTAGTGCAGGGGCTGTTTCTACACCACAGAGAGCAGACAATATGTGCTCTTGGAGGAACAGTGTTTCTCTGTGTCCTGCACAGATGCTAAGTCCATGTCATCTTGTGTGCATTTTCCTCCCTTTTAGAGGCTCAATTGTAAAGTCACAACTTCACTTAAGTCAGGTTCTTTTATAAAGCAAGTCAGCGTGTGATCCAGCTTTTAGATAATAAAGCCCTATGAAGAAAAACCCAATATTATTAAAGAAAGGCTTGAAGCAAACCCACTTTTTCATTGAACTGAATAAGCAGAAGAAAAAGTGGACCCCCATTACCACAGGAAGTTAAGGGTTATTCGATACAGCTTCTAGTTTTCTAAATCACTAGTGGAAAAGATGACCTCTGTAAGTGCCTACTATCAACAGCTAATATACAAAAGGCACTGACACTGCTTTGTTGACCAAAACCAAGCACTTGGCTATTCAAGTTAAGTCAGGAACACAGTATAGCTATGTAACACTCAACATCTCTAGCTCTCCTCAAGCAGTAACAAAACTTTTTTCATCATGTCACAGGCAAGCAAGGAAACATCAACTTGTAGAGAACCTAGATATGAGGGTTTATACAAGAGTATAAATGAGCAAAGATGGACAGGATGCAAAGACATTTCCTTCCCTTTATTTCTTTCTCCTTTTTGCCAGCCATCTTTGCATATAAAAGCAGCCAAAGGTAACAGTTTAGAAGATTCTCCCATATCTGATAAAGCCATGGAAGAGCCACTAACCACAAACATCTCAAAATCCCTGCATTACTTTAATGATAAATAATCCTTAAATCAGAGGTTTACAAAGTTATTTGCAGTATGATCCTCATCAGTAGGGCATCTAAATACATATACAGCTTGTGCTATATTCTGAGATCATGCTGAGCAACCCAGGAGCTCCCACTGTATTTTGTGGTAAAACTAGTCATCTCTGTCAGCCTGAGAATAAAGACACAAAAATGACCACTATCCAAACTAGAGACGTGTTAGATTTGCTACACACAATCACTCTGCTTTCTCATCCCAGAACTTTCACATCCCTGAGATTACTCTGTGAAAGAGTCTTTGCATTTAGACTTAACTGTTCATGTATTAAAGCAAAGCCAACAAATCACGAATATTAGACAAGGAATGATAATATAAATTTACCAGTACCTCTGGAGATGTAAGTTGAGTAGTCCCTAGGGGTGAACTAAGAATAGCATCAAAGAGCTTGGCTAGGGTTATTGTCTTTAATGGACAAAATTGAATTGACCACATACTGCCTGCAGCTAATGGCAAAAGTAAATTAATTTACAGCAAATGACACCATTTGGTCAAAAATTGGTGTGACTGGCTACTGACAAGTCAATGACAGGCTAACCACAGGACACTGCTAACGCAAAGACAAGCATTTAGAGAGTTCTGAACCTCCAGGACAGCAACACCACAGCAAATCCCTCTTCAGGGATAACAGCTATATCCAAAGCTGCTTGCTTAGCATGTTTTGTGCATTTTGATGGAAAATCACCTACAGAACAAGACACTGCCTTAAAAAAATACACAATAATCAGGGCTCTCAATTTTATTTTTATTGCCTTTTATTAAGCTGACTGAAAACATTTTTGGTTAGCTTTATTTGAGAGATACACAAACACATAAAAAAAATACACAGGCTTTTGTTCCTTCAAATGAAAAAAGTGTGTTCATATGTAATTCAGATTGGTTGCAAACACCAACACCACAGTTACATTCAAGTTGCCTGGTGAGATTGATCCAGAGTTTTGAACTCTGAGGGACCCATTAACCCAATTGTTAACACTCACTAAAGGGCTGTATATGAAATCTGTGGTCTAAGTGGTACAAGAAGCCAGGGGTTACTCTATTTGAAGTAAAAAACCTCTTATGCTCGCAATCTCTGAAAGGTTCAATGGGTCACGACATCTCCCTAAGCCTCTCTGTGGAAATACAATGAGCCTGAATTCAGTGACTCATACACTCACATCAGTTTCCTACAGTGTCCACAGCATTAAGTGTTCAAAATCTTTCTCAAAGCCTATTAAATTCTATCTTTCTACTGCAGTGAGTACTGCTCTGTGCAATGGCCTTCCCAGCCACTACAAACTCGCTGATGGAAAACTATGAGAGCACACCATGTAAGCAGTGAGGCTTCTGGTCTCCCCGTGCTGCCCACCATCAGAGATAAGACTCCCCATGGGCATCCCTGCTGCCACAGGCTCCAACTGCAACTCTGACCTCAGGAAAAGCAACACACAGAAGCACAGAATAGGTGGGGGAATTGTTGGGGGAACAGTTGATTAAAGTCTTGAGGAATAAAATGAGGTTAGATTTAAGGTCTTGAATCACAGAGATGCTTCTGCTGAATTATTGACAATGAAAGGCACTTTAATTGCAGTGCTTAAAAGCTCTCAACTAAAAAAAAAAAAAGCCATGAAATGACCTCTATTCCTTCACATTGCTTTGATTTTACTCACATACTCTATAGACCCTTGGTAGTCACCCTTAATAGCCTTTTCCCAAAGTCTCCATTTCAGTTGCATTGTATCAGCTAGGACCTAATTTTTCCACTCCCTAACTGAAGAAAACCAGGTCCTGAAAAGGTGCAAGCTTGTAAAATCAGATTATTTACAGAGCAGGAAGATTTGTCCTTAAAAACTTCACCTCATACTTAACATTCCCATTTCCTCCTTTTCAGAGGAATTTATACACGCACAAGGTTTAAGCTCTACGCTTAAAATAACCACCAGCTTTCATTAGTCTCTACATACATCACCTGTATCTCCAGGCCATACTACACAGAACATCAGAGCTGAAGAAATCAATAGAATAACATAAATAAAAAAAAGTCAGAGCAGCTTGCTACCCGCAGACCTTGCCGAGTCTTTACTTCCTAGATCACCTTGGAAAGCCACTTAAGGCATCCAGGGAAGTTGAAGTACTATTCTAGCTGTAATCTCTAATACCTCGTTCCAGCCACCACAACCTCTGAGGAATGCAGCTAGTATCAAAGATTTAATGCTTTTTCACATTAGTGATGTCAGCACAAAATGGCCATCTTCTCTGAATAATTTATCTCCCCACTGCATAATTTTCTTATCTCTTTTTCCCTTTTGGCTTTTTACTGTAGATGGGAAGGCAAGTGGCTGTTAGTCCTCAAAAAAACCTATGGAGCATCCTTCCCATCAATCAATTAAAAAACACTTACCTTACACTCAACATGATTTATTTCTTGTTAATACAATTGTCTCACTATATCCTTCTATTATTATACCCTTAATTCCATTAGCCATTCACTTAATGCTCTCTTTAAAGCTGACCCCAGTCTGAGGAGAAGGGAAAGAAAAGTTCGTCTAATAGTGGCAATGCCAATAAAATTCTGAAGCTCTTCTCTTAAAATCCTGTAGGTCACAGGAAAGACAGGTCACAAACACATCCTGCTTGCTCTACAGAGAATATTTATTTTTCATTCACTTTCAACTAAATGGTTTGTTGGCTCCAAGCTATTTGTATTTTCATATTTCTATCTTTACCACACTCTTCTGACACAGGAACTTTGCCAGAGAAGAGAACCCTTTCCCATTCCTCCTCTAACAAATACAACTCTGATTTGCAAAAAGGTGAGTCTAACAAAGCACCTCATTGCAGCTCTCAGGGCAGAGCACCTGGGCACATGCTTCTCAATGAGGCAGCATTCCCACTGAAGCCTTTGCAGTTTGAGAAACATTGGCTTATTCCTTGGGTAAAGTTAGAGCCTGTCACCCTCCTGCCCCCCTGACGACACCTATTAAGGCAACACATTTACAGCTGGAAGGATGTATTGACACAATGCCTAACTACGGAATCCTCACCAGGCAAAACTAAGGTTACCCAAGTTAGTTGCTTACATGACTGACAGCATCCTCTCTCAAATAAAGTTCACCTAACCATCAGATCAATTCTTGGGCATGTGAGAGTTTGCCAGTGCCCCAGCTTCAAAAGACAAATCCACTGGTAACTTGTTTGCTTTCCTGGCAACTCCCCCCAAGCCATTTCCTATGTTCAAGTAACGATTTGTCTGAGCCTGCTTCCCTGAGCACAGAGAGCACTGAATGAACACCACGGCATCGGTCCTGGGGGATGCAATTACAAAGCCACTTAAATGAATAACATGAGTAACATCACTGCTTAACTAATGAGATTCAGATGCACCTGCATACATATGTGACCTGAACCTCACTGTGTACATCACTGCCATATACATTCCCACAGAACAGTCATGGCTAGATAGTAACATCTGGATCACTTTATCCAGTATTGCCGACAACTGTCAGGCACAAGAGTCACCACACTGATGATATCGACCACAGTTTCTGCTTCTTGAGCAATAAGTTCTCAAAGCAGAAGGCAGGACCACCTTTTCTCATGTTGAATTGTCACCTTAGCAGTGGTGACACACTCAGCATACCAGGTCTCTCCTTCTGCAGCTCAGTGCAACAAATCACAGTTCATCTGGCCACCTCTGAGTTCACAAGGACAGAGTCAGACCAGAAAACTCACAAATACAGCACACAATGTTCTGCCTGCTGACCAGCAACAGGTACAATCAAAGGCTGAAGGACCTTTGGGAGAATCTAAAATACAGTAATTCCTATGGATTAATTGCATTGGGATCATTATGCTTTCTTAACAGCTTCCAGGCAATTAGTCTTCTCTCTGTGTCTGGACTCTTTCCCTCAGCTTTGTTATTAATTAGAGTAAAATTATTAAGACTATGAAATATTTCAGATCTTCCTCAGTGCATACTCACACACAGATGGATCTGTGCCAAGGGATTTGGGTTTGGATGCTATAATGGCATCAATAAAGATCAGAATCCCAGATCTTGGCTCAATCCCTTCAGGCAACTGCCCAATGGTACGTTTCAATTGCTGGATCCTGAATCCTTCCATTGCACAAAGACCTTCATTCATACTGTTGCCACAAAACCCAAAGCAGTTTGCAAGCTGCATGTTTTGTAGCTTTATTTTCTTTCCCTTTTTTGGCACGTAACAAGGAGTGTTAATTCTCATGCATTCACAAGCACAGCACACATTCCACGAGCTCAGTTGAAGCCAAGTCCATGGGATGGGATAAGATCATGCTCCCATCTCCATGGGAACCACAATGTCAACTCTTGCCACCACAGCAGCATGGTTATACAGTGCAAAATTAAAGGAACGAGAAGATATATTGAGTACAAAGCAGTAATCTCCCTCAAAACTTACATGCGACGAGGGGACAAGCCATCCTCAAAGAAGCACAATGTACCCAAGCAAGAGCTGCCATACAAGGTTCATCTCTAATAATTTTCTTTTTTCCACCTGTATCACCAGAAGTTTAAGTGGTGTTGCCAGTAAAAACATACAGGTTTCAGGTTTTGGTGTCATTTTATTTTATGGTATGCTTTTTATTACCCTCATGATCATCGACAGCAATTCAAGAGCAGAATGCTTTTCTTGGTTTGGGGTAGCGCTCTGCATATTTAGCAGCTTTCAAAAATAATGAGAAGCAAATGCCTTTTCCCAGCACTGCAAAACTTTCAAGGCATTTAAGACAGAACTGCTAAGCAGACCACACAACACACAAGCACCTTACTGTAGAACTTCCCTTAACACTGGCATCCATCACTTGAACCCTACACATTTCACTGGATTTTCCTTTACCTTGGGAGTTTCCTCCTTATTCTCCTCTGAAAATTCCTTACTATAACACAGTTCATTTCACAAAAGCAACTAAGAGCCATAAGTGTTCATATACATGTCTCTTCTCATATCTGCTCCTCTCATATCCATGTGACAGTCCAGTGGGTGTGTTCTGCTACACCTTGTTGTCACGCTAGGCAGCAGCAAAGTGGTCACAAAAATAAATGGAATTCCAATTTGTTATTGATTTACTTTCAAACTTAATAAATGGGCCTACTGTTGATAATTACCAAACCTCTGTCCAAATACAACTATGACACTTCATAAATATCTGATAGAGCTAGATCTACATGTGTCCCATTCCCCCCCCCCAGTATATATAAATATATACCTTTAACACTGAATCTTTTGTTAGGAAACGTCTTCTCAGTCATACCCAGATGTTCAATTTCAAAGATAAATCTTTCCTCTTTTGACTAATTCAAACAAACATCCCTCTTACTTTAGGCCCCATACATAAACAATGTTGTACCCCAAGCATTCCTATGAGAAGTCACAGAAATAAAAGATGAAAAAAGAAATCAATCCCCATGGTAATCCAATTGCTCTACTGGTGTCTAGCACAGACTAACCCTATACAAGCCAGAGTCAGGGAAGTGATGAGCTACATCACTAAGGAGGGAGTTTCTCATCCACAATATCATACAGGAATGTTTCGTGCCACGTAGCAATTCGTAGTTTCCCTTACTCTATTTACATTTATTATTTCTCAAGAGTGCATAGAGCAACTGTCTCTTGTCCTTGATGTTCATAACACTCCTTGGGTACCAAAAGGTTTGGCCACATCTCCCACAGCCTTAAAACCAAGCTTTAGTTTGGTTTGAGACCCAGCTTATGTGAAAAGAAGTACTTCTGCTGTCTGCTCCTTTCAGCTAGTCCAAGAAGAAAGACCAAGTTTTGAACCACACAGCTCGATACCACCACTGGTATATTTGTTAGAGAAGGCAGACCCCTGAAGGTTGAAGGCTGCTGATGCCCCCTTTTCTGCAAGGAAAACCTGTCTTTTGGCCATTATTAAAACGCAGATCTCTCAGACTAATAAACATGGGAACTGGACTGATCTTTGTACAGTCTGCCTATGGTGCTTTATTGTTTAGACTGAACTGCTTTAACAGTAGGGGGAAAAACTTTAGATGTGTGGTGAAGAGGAAAAGGTATAGGAAAAAAAATGGTAGTTTCTTTCCACACGACATGAGACTTTCCTGTACTATCACTGAAATGAAAAGACATTTCTTCTGCCCCAATCAGTCATAACATTTAAACCACAGAGCTAGCCATGAAATCCTATGCATCATTTAGATCTTTGATGCTGAACTGACTTCATAGTAAAAATGTCTTGGCAGGGCTAAAGCACCTGCTGTCAAAGGGAAACACTGATTAAAGGGGTGGGTGTTTTTTTGAAGAGTTCTTGTTCACTTTCACAAAACTCTGTTACGATAATCCCTGAGTTATAGCTCTGATGAGTAATTACTCCTGCAGCGTGGCTGGAGAACTGCTACTCAAAATCCTCATTAAAACCCTTATGTATTTCTTCTGCATTTGCCTTTCAGCTATTATCAATTACAATGATCCACGTATAAATATACACTTTCCTCCTTGATGATTATCACTATTTCTTCTGCCTGATTCATTCAGTAAGGCCACAGTTCAATGCTTTTGAGGCCACAATGGCCTCTATGGGAATTAAGTCTGACGTCAGAAATACTGAATTGTGGCTTCAGTGAATGAATTAAATGGGGAGGGGAAAAAAATTACATTAAATATCATTGAAAGTGCTCGTACTCACATAGCCAATGGCAACCTATTTACTATGGAATGAGTCAGGGACCTCACTTTAGGTAGAGCTCATGAAAATTAATTTTACCATTTGGGACAAGTTCTTTTGCTGTTGCTTTAAGAAGCAGAGCATAGTTACACACACAGTGCTGTTTTCTGTTCATTGTGTCAGTGTTTATAGGGTGGGATCTCCTGACCAGTGGAAGAAGCTATAAGGTTCTGTTCATCTGTAGCCTAATAAGTCAAAACATATATGCACTGCCCAGGAGACAGTTGTTTGCTTTCTGAGGATGAATACATTCAAAGATAATGCAGCTGATCATTGTAAATAAAAGTATTGATGAGCACTAGGCTCATTTCCAGTCTGAGGTAAAAGAGTAAACTTGTTAGTGCTCACTTGGCCGCCTCAGTTATCAGTTTCTTAGTGAGACGAGGCTGGTAGAGAGCATTACCACCCACTTTGGAAAACTATACCAAGATTAATGGATCTTCAAAGGTAGAATTATTAGGAGTAAAGTTCATTCAGCTTCCCTCTGCCTGAGGCAGTAGCAGTGGAAAAGCATATTGATGAAGCAAATGAGAGAAGAAAGAGCCAGGGTGGTTGGGAGCTGGAAGACAGTACAGATGCATAGGACTCAAAAATGGCCAGAAATATGCAACAAGCACAGGAAAGCAAAAAACCTTCGCAAGTTTGAGACAACTCCAAACTCTTAGAAGGAATTAATCTGTAATGAAAGCAACCTCTTACTCTGATGGTTTTAGTCAATTTGTACAACTTCCTTACAACTTCCTCAGCCTTCCTACCTTCTCTTTGGAGTAGGTGTAAGGGATTACATGGGGTTCCACTACCTTCTTTCTCTGTTTCTCAGAATGGAGCATAAGACCTTTTTTCACAACAGAGCATCAGAGAGGTCAACACCTGCAAAAGTAGTTATTTGTCCTTGCATTTATTTTAAAATAAGGACTTTGGCAGTATGAACAGTAGCAAAATCAGTGTCTCAGCTGCCCAACAAGCTGGTCTAATGCAGCCCCCATTTAAAGGGCAAAACACTGTGGGTTTAAGATTTTCCAGTCACTACACAAATATTTAAGGTCCATTCCCTAACCAAAATCTCTACACAAGCATAAGTTAGCCAAAATAACAATTAGAGAAATTGAAGGGGATATAAATTGTGCCATAAACCCCATCAGTTCACAAACCAGTCCACAGCAGGTAATCCATTTGATTCCTAGTAAGTGACTCAAAAATGAGTGAATAATTCAGTCTCAAATTGTTCTCAGTATTACTCAACTGCAATATTCAAAAATCAAACGTCTATCCCAAAAGAAGCATCAGGGTTTAAAACAGTAGAAAAGCAATTCTCCCTTCTCTTGTATTTTTCAAGCTTTCAGGGGAAACAAACCTCAAACAAACAACTATCTAACTTTGAAGCTTTTGCTCAAAAATCACAGTTATCACTTTTTGAAAAGTAAAATCTGAGTTAAATGCTATTCTTCAAATTCACTTTTTCACTTCAGCATTATGGAACACCTCCAGCACTGGAAAATTTACAATGGGACACCAATACTTAGCAATATCTGGACTTCAAAAAAAAAAAAAAATCACTTT
The DNA here is from genome assembly GCF_025592945.1 of Manacus candei. Classification (NCBI taxonomy): domain Eukaryota; kingdom Metazoa; phylum Chordata; class Aves; order Passeriformes; family Pipridae; genus Manacus; species Manacus candei. Next base: position 40,816,168 of record NW_026138076.1, on the reverse strand, counting down.
TTTGAAATCAGATCTGAAGTTGTTGCTTAACTGTGAAGAGACCCTACTTAACACTCTATTAAACTCATCCTGAATAACTAGCAGTATGAGCAACAAAATCATGGATACAATTTCTCTGTGTAACATGTTTTCTGCCTATGCAATGTCCTACTATGCATAACTATGTGATCTTCCTATACAGGAGGAAAAAGTCAAAGCTTTAAAGCTATAAATAAACCATGCAGCAACACATCCCCAAAAACCAACCTCACTCCTCTCCCCCCCCCAAAAAAACCCACCAAGGCATTTGTTGGGAGATTGTTTATTTAATGAAACAGGTGGCTTCCATTGTTTTATCTCATAACACCAAAACCAACTGCTCTTTCAGCGATTCAAAGAGTCACAGCCTTCAGGGCTAAGGGGCTTATACACTGGCCTCCCTGACTGTTTGCATCATGGGTGTGTGCATCTCTGTTCTTAGAGAGTGTGGTGGTTTCACTCTAGGCCTTCCTGGAGACCAACTTGTAACCAGGAAGGAAACTAGAAAAGTGACCACGGAAGTATTCCATGCTATTCCTTTACGTAACTTGAGGTATAAATAAGGCCAGCGGGAGGCATCTCGCTCTCTTCCTTTCCGGCGAGGTTCGAGAACGGCGGGTCCCTGTTTTGGTCTGGTTTATCTGGAGCCGAGGCCTACAGTGACTACCGTTATCTGCCACGCGTGAGGGGAGAGCCTTGGGCCGTGTCTAGCCATCCTGCCTGTTCGAAGGGAAGTGGTGAGATTTTTTGCTAGTTTGCCTTCGGTCGGCTGGTTGGCTTGTTCGGTCCTTGCCCCTTTTTGTCCTTCTCCCTTCCCCTTCCCCCCCCCCCCCCCCCCCTTCTGTGTGTGGTATTCTCCTTTTGTGTATCTGTCTCATATGTAATATATATATATATATATATATATATTTGCTATAGCTTTGGCTGCTTGGTTTTCTTTTCCCTCTCTGGGAGGCGGGTCCTTGTTGTCGAGTTTCGGGGACTTGGCGGGAAGCCAGCTCGAAACTTGCACAACATTTTTGGTGTCAGAAGTGGGATATTTTGGTTAAGTTTGGCTTGTTTTGATAAACGTTTTTCCAGGAAGACAGCCAAGCTCGGTGTTGTTTTGCAAAACCAATCTATTGTTTTGGGAACAGGTCTGGGAACACTGCCAGAGTCTGGGAAAGCAGCCAAGGAAACTTTGTTTATATAAACAAAGGTTTGTTTTGGGATCAAGAAGAAATAATAACAAAAAACAATGGCTATTTCATTAATTTGTCTTATAATTCTAGCCACCTTTACACCTGTGTTAGGCTACCGTATAGGGAGACGTCCAGACCTTGAGGATGGATGGAACGAATTGCTTCCATCCTTTAATTTTGACATCGAAGGTTTGGTAAAGGAAATCCCCATGGTTAAAATTGGCTCTAATTACTATATAAATCTTATTGCAACAGTACTGTCATTGATAAAGGTACTGGAAGTGCTACTTAAACTTGGAAGAATGGGGTTCCGTTGCCTTCCCTCTTGTAGGAAAGATCACACCTCAAAGGGACTCGCTGGAACTTTGGAAAGGGCTGCAGACAGGCCAGTCCCCGGGTGGCATGGAGCTTGGGAAGATTTCGGTAGATTAGTAGGACATGTGTCACCCCCCATTAATTGGGAGTTCACACCAGAACAAATGTTTGATTCTGGTGAGATGGCCCACTGTTTGGCAGAAGGGTGTTTTTCCTACAAAGATCCGAATATGCAATTCTCCGCTTTGTGCTGGGGCCTGGCTAATGCTTATCGAGCTGCCATAGACCACCTTCAAAGGGGTAAGGTCGACACAGAAACCCAAACCACGCCACTTGAAACCAGTGATGTCCCTATTAGGTCCACAGAAGTTGGGGTCCAAACACAACTTGAAGTCAATGCCATTTCTACTAAGCCCACTAGAACCGGGACTCAAGCTAAGAACCGGAAGGTCATCATTGCCCCTATGAAGAAGAAGAAGACGTGGGTAAGAGAGATCAAGGAACTTACAGACTCATCTCCCCAACCAGAACGCACAGAAGAAAGAGAAGAAGAAGAAGAAGAAGAAGGAACAGAAGAACCTATCCAATTCACTCAAGATGTAGTGGACGAAGGAGCGGCAGCAATGGGAGAAGGAGCAACAGCAAGTGATGAAGGCGCGACTGCGAGAGAGGAAGTAGTGGTTGTGACTGAGGAAGGAGCGATTGGAAGAGAAGAAGCAGGTACCAGAGAGGAAGAAACGGTTACACGGGAAGGAGCACGTCCAAGAGAACTAGGGGCACGCCCAAAGGAATACAGAACAGCATCAAGAGAAAAGAAAGCAACAGTACAAACGGCCGGTGGTATATTGTCGCTTGATGATTTATATCCTGACTACACATTCAGTGTTACAAAAGACGCAAAGAAGGAGCCAAAGCATTCCCCTCAATTGGAGGGGGAATTATCCCTACCCCTCCAGACCCAACCTTCTCTTGGAGGTGTGAATGATTGGAGGAAGAGGCCCTTATCTCACCACGTGAAAGATTACTCACTACCTCCACCAGCTGGGTATCGCGAACGACGCAGGAGTCCATCCCCACGGCATGAATGGCATAGAAGTCCATCTCCACGGCGTGAACGACGCAGAAGTCCATCTCCGCGGCGTGAACGGCGTAGGAGTCCATCCCCACGGTATGAACGGCATAGGAAACCATCTCCGCGGCGTGAACAATATAGAAGCTTATCCCCACGGCATGCTCAGTCTCCACCTCCACATGAGAGATATAGGGAGGAAGTGGGAGCAGTCCCACGTAGGAGTGGAAGAGTAAAGAGAGAGGTGGAAAAGATTCTACGTGGGAGAGATGGACAAGAAATTATGCGAGAAAGCGAAATTACACAATCACTGACCACAAGAGAGCTTCGAGATTTACGGAGAGATTATATGCGCTTGCCTGGTGAAGAAGTCCTCACCTGGCTGGTGCGATGCTGGGACAAGGGAGCTGATAGTCATGTAATTGAAGGTGATGAAGCACGACAGTTGGGATCCATTGCTCGAGACCCTGTGATAGAGCAAGAAATGGGGAGGGAGAAAATGGCATCCAGTCTTTGGCTCCGAATACTCCACGCGGTGAGAGTGAAATACCCATTTAAGGAGTCCCTGAAGAGTTCTTCAAGAAGGTGGAGGACTGCGGAAGAAGGCATCCAATACCTACGGGAATTGGCCATGCTGGAGATCATCTATTCTGATCCAGATTATTATGATATCCAAGTTCCTGAGAATGTTCCCTGCACGCAACCAATGTGGAAAAAGGTAATTCAAGGTGCCCCTAAACCATATATTTCCTGCTTGATACCCGTATATAATCCAAAGATGGATGAACCAAGCGTGGACACTATGTGTGCTTGGATAAGAACCATCGAGGAAAATATGGAAGACTCCTTCAATCCCCTGTACCAACGCACCTACGATAGGGAAAGAACGGAGAGAGATTATGAATATTCCAGATATGAGGACGACCTTAGAGACAGAGAGGACAGAAGGTATAGAGATTACCAAGAAAGGCCAATGGGAAGATCACGGCGGGACCGACAAAGACGACCTCGGCCTAGACCTCGATCCTGGTCTCAATCTTGCTCACGGTCCCTGTCATTCACACGTCGAAGGAAAGAGAACTCTAAGCGTGGGTCACGTAACCAACTATGGGCATACCTTCGTAGTAAAGGAGAAAACATGAAGAAGTGGGATGGTGAACCCACTTCTAAGCTTGAAGCTAGAGTGAGGGAGCTGAAGCGAAAGAAGACTGACAAGAAAGTTGTCTATGTAGTAGACGGAGATTTCTTAGAAGAGAAACTGCGATCGCCGAAACACGAGAAGATGGAGGTCCACTTCGACAATGGCAAAAAGTCTAAGAAGTCAAAGTCAAACTCTGACGACGAATGCTCTGATCAAGACCAGTAGAGGGGCCCTGCCTTCTGCCAGGAGAAGGAGAGGGACCAAGAAGATAACCGGGTTTACTGGGCTGTGTGGGTCCGATGGCCTGGCACATCGGATCCTCAGAGATACCAGGCCTTGATAGATACTGGAGCCCAGTGTACTGTAATGCCTTCGGAGTATAAGAGTACCGAGACTGTTACTATTTCTGGAGTGACAGGAGGGTCTCAAGAATTGTCAGTAGTAGAGGCGGACATGAGCTTGACGGGAGACCAATGGGAAAAGCGTCCCATTGTGACGGGGCCAGAAGCCCCTTGCATCCTTGGTATGGACTACCTAAGAAGAGGATACTTCAAGGACCCGAAAGGGTACCGGTGGGCTTTTGGTGTAGCCACGGTGATTGAAGAGGGGTCCAAGCAATTGTCTGCCCTTCCTGGCCTTTCAGAAGACCCTTCCATTGTAGGATTACTACGAGTTAAAGATCAAGAAGTGCCAATGGCCACAACAACTGTACACAGACGACAGTATCGGACAAACCGAGATGCTGTGATCCCTATCCACAAAATGATCCGAAAGTTGGAGAGCCAAGGGGTGGTCAGCAGAACCCATTCACCCTTCAACAGCCCCATCTGGCCTGTGCGTAAATCCGATGGAGAGTGGAGACTGACTGTGGACTATCGTGGCTTAAATGAAGTTACGCCACCGTTGAGTGCTGCCGTGCCAGATATGCTGGAGCTCCAATATGAGTTGGAGTCCAAGACAGCAAAGTGGTACGCCACCATCGACATAGCCAACGCGTTTTTCTCCATTCCTTTAGCGGCAGAGTGCAGGCCACAGTTTGCTTTCACCTGGAGGGGCGTTCAATACACCTGGAATCGACTGCCCCAGGGGTGGAAACACAGTCCAACCATCTGTCATGGACTGATCCAGGTCACACTAGAGAAGGGTAAGGCTCCCGAACACATCCAGTACATCGATGACATCATTGTATGGGGGGATACAGCAGAAGAAGTTTTCAAAAAAGGACAGACGATCATCCAGATTCTCCTCGAGGCCGGTTTCGCTATCAAGAAGAGCAAAGTCAAGGGACCTGCCCGAGAGATCCAATTCCTAGGGGTGAAATGGCAAGATGGACGACGCCAGATACCAACAGACATAATCAACAAGATTGTAGCAATGGCTCCCCCCACAAACAAGAAAGAAACCCAAGCTTTTCTGGGAGCCATAGGCTTCTGGAGGATGCATATCCCAGAATACAGTCAGATTGTGAGCCCTCTTTACTTTGTGACCCGTAAAAAGAACAATTTCCAGTGGGGTCCTGAGCAACAACAAGCTTTCAGGCAGATCAAGCAAGAAATTGCACATGCCGTGGCTCTTGGACCAGTTAGAATGGGACCAGATGTAAAGAATGTGCTCTACTCTGCAGCTGGAGATAAAGGTCCCTCCTGGAGCCTCTGGCAAAAGGTGCCTGGCGAGACGCGAGGGCGACCACTGGGTTTCTGGAGCCGAAGCTACAGAGGTTCTGAGGCCAATTACACCCCTGTGGAAAAGGAAATCTTAGCGGCGTATGAAGGTATACGAGCAGCTTCAGAGGTAATTGGTACCGAAGCACAGCTCTTCCTGGCACCCCGATTACCCGTCTTGAGCTGGATGTTCAAAGGGAAGGTGCCCCCTACGCATCATGCCACGGATGCTACATGGAGCAAGTGGATAGCCTTGATTACGCAGCGTGTACGATTGGGAAGCTCAAATCGCCCTGGAATTCTGGAGGTTATCACAAATTGGCCTGAAGGTGGGAACTTCAGCCTGGCAGAAGAAGAGGAAGAACCAGTGAGCCGAGCTGAAGAAGCTCCGCCATTTGATCAGCTGCCAGATGAAGAAAGGCGTTATGCCCTTTTCACTGATGGTTCTTGCCGAATTGTAGGAAGGAACCGGAAGTGGAAAGCGGCCGTTTGGAGTCCCACCCGACGAGTGGCAGAAGCTGCTGAAGGTCAAGGCGAGTCAAGTCAATTTGCAGAGCTCAAAGCTGTCCAATTGGCCCTGGACATTGCTGAACGAGAAGGATGGCCAAGGCTCTACCTCTACACTGACTCGTGGATGATAGCCAATGCCTTATGGGGATGGTTGGATCGATGGAAGAAGATGAACTGGAGGCGTGGAGGAAAACCCATCTGGGCTGCTGACTTGTGGCAGGACATCGCTACCAGAGCGAAGAATCTGAATGTGAGAGTCCACCATGTAGATGCCCACATGCCCAAGAAGCGAGCTAATGAAGAACACAATAACAACAGAGAAGCAGACCGAGCTGCACAGATAGGAGTGTCACAAGTAGACCTAGACTGGCAGCAGAAAGGAGAATTGTTTCTAGCTCGATGGGCCCATGATGCTTCCGGTCATCAGGGCCGAGATGCCACCCACAGATGGGCACGAGACCGAGGGGTGGATTTAAGCATGGATGTAATTTCTGAAGTTATCCATGATTGTGAAACTTGTGCCGCTATTAAGCAGGCAAAAAGACTGAAGCCCCTGTGGTATGGTGGACGATGGGATAAGTATAAGTATGGAGAGGCATGGCAGGTTGATTATATCAAACTGCCACAGACCCGCCAAGGTAAGTGCTATGTACTTACCATGGTGGAAGCAACAACCGGATGGCTAGAGACTTTTTCAGTGCCCCACGCAACGGCCCGAAATACCATTCTAGGCCTTGAAAAGCAAGTTTTGTGGAGACATGGGACCCCAGAACGTATCGAGTCAGACAACGGGACTCATTTCAAAAATGAATTAGTCACCACTTGGGCGAGGGAACATGGTATCGAATGGGTATACCACATTCCATACCATGCACCAGCTGCTGGGAAGGTTGAGAGATATAACGGATTATTGAAGACCACTCTAAAGTTATTAGGTGAGGGGACTTATAAAAACTGGGACAAGAACTTAGCCAAGGCTACCTGGCTAGTTAACACCAGGGGTTCTGTCAATCGAGCTGGCCCTGCACAGGCAGAATCCCTTCACATTGTTGATGGAGATAAAGTTCCAGCAATCCATTTGAGGGGAATGCTAGGGAAAGCTGTTTGGGTTACCCCTGCCTCAGGCCAAGACAAACCCATTCGTGGGATTGTCTTTGCTCAAGGGCCAGGACATACGTGGTGGGTAATGAGGAAGGATGGAGTCATCCAGTGTGTGCCTCAAGGAAACTTAGCCTTGGGGAAAAACTAATTGTATGTCCTAAGTTGTGTTTTTACAGAAAGCCAGTCACCAGATGAGAGAGAGACCTGAACTAAGCTGTTGCTGGTATCCAGTGATGAGACAGTCCAGTGATGAAACAGCCATAAAATCAGAATTGTAATGGTGACTGAGGAGACCAAAGATCTGGACTGAACTGACATCTGTATTGATTTTCCAACGACGAGACAACTGTGCCGAGAGACCAACAAGAACTATATATATATATATATGCAAATGTGTATATATATGCGCGGGATGTAGACGAACGTGAGACATAGGTGTTGCGTAAAGAAATAGTATGGAATAAGGGGTGGAGAATGTGGTGGTTTCACTCTAGGCCTTCCTGGAGACCAACTTGTAACCAGGAAGGAAACTAGAAAAGTGACCACGGAAGTATTCCATGCTATTCCTTTACGTAACTTGAGGTATAAATAAGGCCAGCGGGAGGCATCTCGCTCTCTTCCTTTCCGGCGAGGTTCGAGAACGGCGGGTCCCTGTTTTGGTCTGGTTTATCTGGAGCCGAGGCCTACAGTGACTACCGTTATCTGCCACGCGTGAGGGGAGAGCCTTGGGCCGTGTCTAGCCATCCTGCCTGTTCGAAGGGAAGTGGTGAGATTTTTTGCTAGTTTGCCTTCGGTCGGCTGGTTGGCTTGTTCGGTCCTTGCCCCTTTTTGTCCTTCTCCCTTCCCCTTCCCCCCCCCCCCCCCCCCCTTCTGTGTGTGGTATTCTCCTTTTGTGTATCTGTCTCATATGTAATATATATATATATATATATATATATTTGCTATAGCTTTGGCTGCTTGGTTTTCTTTTCCCTCTCTGGGAGGCGGGTCCTTGTTGTCGAGTTTCGGGGACTTGGCGGGAAGCCAGCTCGAAACTTGCACAGAGAGAAATGCCTCTTAGGATATTCACACACATAAAATAGCAAGCTGCACCTAAAAATCAATAAGCAGACCACTGCCATTGGAATTTATTTACAAGATAAATAACCATGACCTGATTGAGCAGGTAAGATCATAGGAAAATACTGGAAATGTTTACTTTATGAAATAGGTAAGCAATGTACACAGGATGCTCTAAGAGGAATGCCTTAAGAATGACTACAGTTTATTAGCACACAGCTTTCATCAGAGGTTTCAGCCTGAGGAAACATTAGTCATAGTCCTCACTGGCTGAGCACCAGGTAACAGGGAGGTAACAGCACCTAACAGAAATAAAGACTGATCCATCCAAGGACAGAGCCTGGAGCACAGAGCAGCCAGGTAGCTCTTGGATGGTGAATACACGCACATAGTGGGTGGCCAGGGCACGTCTCAAACTGTCATCAGGACAGCTTTAGAGTTTCCTTTCAGGCTGCTTTTTTATTTTGCTGCTTTATTAGGGGTGGGGGTTAATTACTGTAAAGATGGGCTATCAGAGTCCTTTTTAAAAAAGTGTTTCTGTTTATTTACCTCAACATTGAAGGAGCATGCACATCTGACAAGATCTCTAGGCTAACTTCTTGTGCTGGTTTTGGATGGGGTAGTTAATTTCCTTCATCATAGCTACTATAGATTTGTGCTGAAAACAGTGTTGATAATCCAGAGATGGTTTTGTTATTGCTGAGCAGGGCTTGCACAGCATTAAGGTCTTTTCTGCTTCTCATATGAAGCTGGCAGCAAACAGACTGGGGGCATACACGATGCTGGGAGGGCACGTGGCCAGGAGAGCTGACCCTAACTTTACCTATCAAACTGTCTTTATCTCAACCTAAAAGTTTTCTCACTTTTACATATCCTATTCTCTCCCCTACTCCACTGGTAGGGGAGTGAATGAGTAGCTGTGTGGTGCTTAATTGCCCCCTGGGCTTAAACCACAAAACCTGTGAAGACACAGGGCATCACCTGTATTCATTTCTCCCCTGTCCCTACAGACATACAGGGGCTCCTATTTGCATTTTGAAATTCTCCCAAAGAAATAACCTCTAGTTAATAAAATGGGAGGAAAGCCTTATCATGAGCAGTACAAACATGGACAAGGCAAGGACCCAAGGACAGTCACAAACCATGCTGGAAATTAAACATAATGAAGACAATCAACAACACCATTTTCTGGCTAGCCTTCCATCCCAAGAGGTGGAGCTCTCTGGGAGATGACACACTGTGCAAGGAAAGGAGATTTTATGGTTCCCATTGGGCCTGAAGACTATGTGCTGGTGCCATAAAACATATAGGCAATTACTGGGTCAAACTGAATTGAAGCAATAAGAAGTATTTATATTTCCACACACAGCACGATAATGCCATTTAGAAACTGTTCAAAAATATCACATGAACAAAGATCTTAATCTGCATAAACGAAGATCTTAGTTTTCATCACCACCTGAAACTGTTGGCAGTTTCAGTAGGGAACCTACTGCAACTTCATAACAGGATGACTGTTCCGGCATTGCTTCTCATGATTGAAAAAACTCAATATATTTATATATTAACCAGCAGAGATACTTGAACTAAAGCTGTGCTTGCACAGTCTTTGTGTAACAATTGCTCAAACAGATGTTTTGAATATTATTTACATTTGCCTCCTTTGATGAGCCTAAATAAAACATAAAAGCTCTAGAGATTCAGCAACGCCAAATACTGTGAGATTTTAAATATTTTTAACTCTTATTAACTCAAAATTATATTAGCAACACATTGGGCAGTACCTGTCAGAGCAGCAGGAGCAAGGCTGCAGACACACCCGCTGTGGTCAGGCAATCCAAGAGACAAAGTAGCCACAGCACTCAAAGAGAGTAGAGCATATTGGTGAATGCAACTAAGGTCAGCCACAGCCTAGAGGTCTTGAAAAATTTTCACCAAAAATCCACTCAAATAAAGAACACAAGACACATCAGGAAAGATTCATTACCTCTTGGTTTAAGCTTAAACAGGAGTCCTAAGCTCATGGGCAGCTGAGCTGGCTCAGGGCAATCAAAATTCCAGGTGTACTCAAGGCGGAGCTCTGCTCAGACACAAACGATCCAATTATTTTTAGCTGGCCTTTGAGTGAGTCTCTGCTATCAGGGACTGGCTGGAGGGAACTGAAATGAGTCACTTGAAACTTGTCAGACAAATCACTATGTAGAAGTGTCTCTTCGTTGACTCTAATAGACATCTGGACAGCCAGGAGATGCACAGGCATCTAAATTTTGTAGAAATGAATCCCTCCCAATGACATCTATGCTACAAACAGACCTAGCCCAGGCTCAGGAACAAACAATGAAGACAGTTAGTTACAGTTTGACCCACATGGGGACCCATTTGTTTCTTATATGTTTCTGTATGTTTCTAAAAGCATTTTCCTTTTGCAGAAAGTTGCTGTTTCCCTAGGTCCTGTATAATGCCATAAGGAAAACCGTGTGAGGTTGTTTCTGACTATAAACAACATGTTCAGAATTGTTGCTCAAAAGCTTCTACTTTTACAGACCCACAAATTGGCTGGGCTGAGAGCCATTTCTTCGTATGTGGGCTTTCAGCAAGAAATTTTCCCCAAACATATTCATGTCATTTTGTCATGACTTAAAATGCACAGAATGGGTAAGGTTGGAAGGGATTACAGTGGGTCATCTGGTCCAACCTCCCTTTGTGCTAGGAAGGCTCCCTGTTTTGGACAGAACAAAATTGGGGTTGTTTAAGAGCTAGAAATAGCCATAAATTGTGATCATCTAAATGGGAATATCATTTCATAAAATGCTTTTTATGTGAGCCCTTTTTCACAATCCAGTTAGGTAAGTTGCTATAGCCGCTGTATATTTTCAGCAGTGTACCTCTAACTTAAAAATAATGGTGCTGTATTGACCACAAGATAACCCTTCTTCATTATGAATAACATCAGATTATATATCTTTCACACGTTTTTGCTTTATTCAACAGTTTTTGCTGTGCCTGACCTTATTCTATTAATGTTAAGCAGAATTAATTAAAACCACAGGCTTCTTTTTTTTCTTACTGCAACACATTTTGCCTAAAAAAATAATGTATCACCCCCTGATTAA